>NC_061524.1:12740000-13940000 GCF_022379125.1 Scophthalmus maximus | reverse complement strand
CTGGCTATAACTCATTTATGAAATCATCTCTTACATGTCATACCTGACACTCCGGTTTTTCAGTTTAAGGGCAAAAACATTTCAACGTTTTAATGTCACTGCTGTCTCTTACTGCTGTTTTATTAGTTTTCCTATTCGATTCTCATTTTTCATAGTATTCCATCATTACATTTTATTTTAGATGCTTTGCAAGTGCAAAGGTATTTAGATGAAATTATTTTTTACAACCTGAAACCTTTTTTTCCCTAAAAAAAAACTACATTAAACATCACTGCCTGAATTGAACTTTATAAAGAATTCAAAGTTGCGTTTGCTCTGATTACTAACTGCCACCGACTCTTATCAGTTTAACACACCATACTTTCATCCCTTTACTAATCTTTATGAGGCTCATCCCACTCATTTTGATGTACCGCCATAGAAGTTAAACATTCCATGTCATATTACGGTCCATTTGACCTGGTAAAATAGAAGCCAGTATTGACTCGCATACTATTGGGCCGCATAGAATTAGGCTACCATTGATTAGTTTGACCCAAGCTCTCTGTTCATTTCTGTCCAACTCTCTCGACAATCCCACACATTTTAAATAATTGCACCTCGTCAGGGTTAAGTCATGAATCCTGAAGCTAACAAGTTGACAAGGTAAACATTATTCAACTCTTTAAACAATTAAGAAAGAAAGCCTTTTTTTAATCTATCAACCTTACAAAGATCACCAGCCAACAGCGACTAATATTACAGCTGAAGGATAGTGTGACATTATTTGTCATCCAACCCGCATGTAATACCATATGGTGTTCACAGCATTTTCCATAGCGTAACAGAACAGCCTTTTTCAAAAATATTCCTGTCCATAAACTACGATTTAAACGTAAATTCAAACCTGAACACAGCACATAAACCCTTTCAGAAGACAATTGTTACCCGTTTCTGGGACAGACCAAAGAAAAATAGGAGAATTTTGAACTTATTTCCATAACTGGATTGGTAAACTGTTTCCCTGGTTTTTCCAGCACATACAGTATAGGAAGCCACACATCAGGAACCCTGATATTTTATAAACAATTATTCTGATAGTTGCTCAATGAATTACTTGATTGAAATGTTTTAGCTTAAAAAAAAGTCAGAAAATGGAGAACAATGCAAATAATAGTTTACTTTCAAGGCACTACATCAAACTATGGACCCGGTTCAGACGCGTGCTCAGTGAGAACTAAATTACCTCGGGAATGAGGTGATGGTGCAGATGGTTTCGTTCTGGCTCAGGACAGAGGAGGCCTCCCGTCGTCTCTTCCCCATGTTGCCCTCCACAGTGTTGAACTCGGACATGGTGCCACCGTACGGCTGCCCTGGAGTTCCTTCGATCATGTAGCTGGCATACTCTGGTCTCCAGAGCGTTGGGTGACTGCAGAAATATAAAAAGGTTGTGTTGTGAAAAATGGTGCCGCTTTTATAGCTCAGCAGGAAAGGTCATACAGAACCCCCCCCCCCCGGTCTCACAATTACGATAACCTTCCTGATTAAACAAACTGACCACTCTCCCTTTATTGTTTATCAGCCAAAATGTTGGCGGGACAAGCGAACTCAACGTATTTGTGCTTCAGAGCTTGATCGGTGGTGTGTGCGACAGAGGGGCAGTAATGAGGAATGCACCGGCTCTACTATTCCCACTGCCTCTGGTATTTCCCCTGGGTGAAGTTGGCTCCACAGATTCAGACCAACGTCACAGGCAGCGAACAAGCATAACACTCATGAACTTGTACAAACACATTTAAACTGCCTGCAGAAAATTACTTGCTAAAATTTTTTTTTTTTACCATTGGCCATGCAAAGGACATTCCTAGGAGGAGCTCTCTGATCCTTATCGCTCTCAGCTGTCCTCAGGCAAATGAGCTTCCATAACTAGTTCACATGACATTTCTCTGCAGAACTTCCCGTAAAAAAGTTCCACTTCTTCTGACACCAAAGACATTTTTACCATCTCTACAATTTAATAAAAATAACAACCAGATTCACTCAGACATTGCTGAGAGAAATGGATTCGCTTTGTTAAGACCTATAATCTTAACGCATGAGGGACATTTTGAGAAAAACTCAAATCAATGGGTTTAAACTAGAGCTGCAATCACTACTCCATTACTTGATTAAGTGAAAATTAATAGGCATCAATTTAAAAAAACTTAACATTTGCTTTTCTTTGTCATAATGAATATAATAAAATAAGTTTGACATTAGAACTAACACATGATAACTATTCATCGACCAATCAGAGTTCAGATGATTATGCAGAGATCAAGGCGGTGGCCTATATAATGCAGATGTTGGAAAATTAATTTGTTGTTATTATTATTATATAATAACAAGTGATACACAAAATTGCTGAATTTAAACAGACTTAAACATAAATATACTATTCACCGTGGTGAGGGTTAGGTTTTCCTCTGCTCAAGTAGACCAGCAATCTCAGTTATTTTTTTTTTTAAATGTCCACAAATAATCAATAAACTTTGTTTTCTGTTTATCAGTCTTGTGACCACATGGATTTGCCAATGCAGATTATCTCAGAAATGCCGTTTTTCCACGATTTTCTGATATTTCTGACAAACCTACAAGTCAGTTAATGGATAGAATAATCAGAAAATGAATAAAGCTAATAAAAATAATTGTTAGATGTAGCACTTGTTCATAACCTTCAAATTGAATCTAGAGGATCTTCTGTCATCTGTGTTTCAGGATCAGACGTTATTTCAAAGTGCACCTGCCTTTACATTCCTCCCGATAAAATATTCCTGAAGTTCACTGGACACGGTTAATTACGACGAGGCATGAACGAAAAGAGGATATAACAAATGCGCACTAAGTGAGCACTATCACAATGACAGAGAGCGTTTGAAACAAAAAAAACCCTCAGCATCTAGACGGCGTTGGTCGGAGGGGAGAACTACATATGCCTCAGCATCACGTTTAAATTAATCACACTTGTTTGTGTAGTGCGTCAATCATCACATGGAAAAAATGATGAGTGAAAGGTGACTTTGCAAGTCAAGTAAAGTCAGCATTATGCAGGCTTATAGGCAAATTTGGTGTGTTTGGCTGGAAGGTTATTTATCTTAAATATACAAAAGTCGTGCCTCTACTTTTCATGATCCATGACGATATGTTAGGCCTTGCATTTATTTAGCTAGAATTAATATAAATCACTGTGAAATACTAAATATCTGCTGACTATGATCCAAAACAAACAAACTAACAGTGGCGCTTTCACTAGTGTTGGTACTTGAGGTGTGGCATTTACTTCAAATGTCATTCAGATTGTCACATTGAGGAAGTTTAATGTCACACATCTACAACTTTTAATATTTGTAATATATTGAGCTGAATGTTTGCACGTGTGCAGTAGAGAGTTGACATACTTGGGGTTTATCTTTTCACCCTGGTCTTGGAGAGTGTCCAAAACCTCTCCACCGTTCAGAACAAGTCGAACCTTCTCATCCGTCTCATCCAGTTCCAACAGCATGTACTCGACCTAAAAGCAAATCATTAACAACAACAACACACAAACTATTAAATTACATTCAAACACTGCATAACAGCTAGTGATTCATTCAAATCCTACGTTCACTTCTAACTCCCTAAACGAGCCGGCAGCGCGAAGCCCACGTTTTCAAGATCAGACTGGGACGCCATCGCGTCAGTTCCAATTCATCGCTCATGTTTCCTTGACGTTGACTGTGCTACCCCTGTAATCCCCTGTCTGAAAGAGGGATTACTCTATCACAACAGCATTCCTCATTTTTTCCAAATCAAAACACTTTGCCCGCGCTTTAGCACGCTACAGTTTTAATGGACTAATGGTGGGAAAAATTTGAAATGCAAAATGGTGTGAGGTTCTAAAATTACATTTTTTAAAAAGAAGAAAATATTTCCAAGACGCTGTATAGCGGGGCTTTACTTTGAGGCTTAACTCCCCTCAGTGTTTAATTAGCAGACCAAGTGTTAAATGTGGTGAACTGTGTGAGATATTTGGGTCACATCACCAGGAGCCATATATGTGATGAGGAAGTCAGTGCTGTAAACTGGATTCAGGAGCCAACATGTTGGCATGCAAATTTCAGATGATGTTGATAAAAGCTCTTCCTTGAGCCGACTGTACTTTGTACACAGCCCACGTGTGGTGCAGCTACAGTAAAAAAAAAAAAAAAAAAACTGAAAAAAAGAAATAGCTCTTATATTAGCAGTCGGTCACTACTGGACAACCGAATGATTGGTAATAACCAATATGGACTTTTTTTTTAAAAAGCTGATAGATAAGCATTAGTAACTATGTTTTTATCATTCTTAAGTTCAATGTGATCACTGTGTTATTGGAGTAGCTCCTGCTTGTAACCAGTAGCAACGACTATTGTCAACTTACGTGTTGTTGACACTAGGGACCGTTGCATCACAGCAAAGAGTCATTGACAGCAACACAGCATTGAGATTAGCATTATGTATTTAAAGGAAAATGCTGGTTTTCTTGCAGTGGGAGCAAAAACAGTCCATTAGCCCACCCCCCATCAACACAACAGCACTGTTGCATCATGCAGGACCATCGTGACTGACAGGTCGCAGACATTTCCCCCCCCCCCCCCCCCCCCACGTGTGGATTCTAAACACACAGTGGTTCCCCTCTTACCTCGTCGCCCCACTTCAGCACGTCCCTGTGCCGATCCTTCACCTTGTTGTAGATGTTGAGGAACTGGAGGATGCCGTGCCTTCGGATGTGGTCGGCGTACCTCTTGGTTTCTTCCCAGTTCAGCGGAGAGCCCTGTGACAGGAGACCCATCGCACAGACGGACTGTGAGGCGGAAGACCCGGAGTGTGTGTGTGTGTGTGTGTGTGTGTGTGTGAGTGTGTGTTTGTGTGTGTGTGAGTCGCTGGCTGCTCGTGCGCCGGACCTGCCCGCCGAACGTTAGCTAGCTAGCTAGTGTGTCCACCGCGCACGGCGCTAAGCATGTAGTCTCGGGTCCAAAACTAACGGCCGGGTCTGGAGCCTCGCGGTGCGGCTAGACACTTCACGGGCCGACGGAGGAGTCTCCGGGTTGCTGTTAAGCGGCGTGCCCTGTCAGTAACCTCAGCTGGGCATCCAGGAGAAACAGGCCCCTGCTCATCACTTGCTAATGACCGGTTAGCTCGGTTAACGTGTGATACCCGCGGGCTGTTGACGACCAACAAAAACAAGTGAGTGCGTCCGAGTCTCGGCTCCGCGAACGACGGCGGACTGGGGCTTTTAAAATGTGCAACGCGGCGGTGTCCTGACAGCGGAGTGACCCGTTGGGTAGGTCGTTGCTGCCAAAGCGCTCTGCCTCTGCTGCCACACGCCGCTGGGCTGAGTTCAACAGACGGAAGCCACGCCCTCTCTCGACTGCGCACACGTGACGGAGAGCGCGCTGACATCACCGTGACTCAGCACTCTTCGCTGCCTCGGCCCCTCCTACCAAAGCTGTCAATCACAGCCGACGGCGATGCTGCGTTCAAGTCGTGCGCTATACTTGAAAATTGAGGAAGTTTAATAAATATTTTTTTTAAAAAGCATGATTTTATACATTTTATACAAAGATACTTCACAATCTCTTTTAATTTTGATTCATGGCGAAATCATTCCCCATATACCAAAGCAAAGATGATGTCCACAAATAGCTTGAGCTAGTTTAGTCCAAACAACAGTTCAAACCCCATCGGTAATTTAGTTCACTTTTTCTCAGTTCCCCCCCTTCTTTTGTCTTTTCTTTTTTCCAACAATAAATTTGAGGAAAATATAAAACTGTTAATTCTCTACAGGAGATGATAAATATGTTTGAATAAAAGACTCCAGCGAAGTGTATTTTTTGTTTCTCTCTCTTTTGTAACGTTGATTTACAAGCAAAACAACAACAGCATAAATCTGTGGCCATGCGCTCTTTGCCTTACTTGACACCTCAAAGCTATGTGATTGAGATAGTGACACAGCACTCAGAGCTTCTCCCTACATATAAACAAAAGCTGCCCAGGTCATATTTGATGAGTATGTTTCCATGGTAACAGTGATGTTTGTAGACGGGGAGGTTTTCAGCGATAATGGAAAATACAGGCACGGATGTGCAACCGAGGAAGCTCTTAAAATGTTTCTGTCAGAAGTATGAAAACCATTTCATATGAGTTCACAGGATCTTATCAGTTCAGAGTTGCTCTAGAAACAAGCCAGAGGCAGTTTGTCCAAAATGAGCATGGTGTGTAAATTTTAGTGATACACATTTGCTGATCCAAAACACATTGATGTGGCGTTTGTTGTTGTATGTCACTACTACCATAACCACAGGGACTGTACCTTAGCGAAAAGTACAGCTCATACTAAAGACCTTGAAAACCCTGAATTTTTTTTTTTAGAAAACCAAGGGTGTAAAAAAAGAATAACTCAGCTAATTTGAAGAAGCCCTCGGGACTGACTGGTTGTGGCATGAATGAACAGATAGTGCTAAAGCCTTAGCAGAGCTCAATGTTTTCAGATAGGATTCCGATCAATCATAATCAGAAGCTTAGAAGGTACTTAGACAGCGACTTTATAACTTGGCTATAAGGTCTAATGGCACCTGTGTCTTTTTGAGATATGGAGAAGAGTTTCACCATCAATCAAAATTCAAAATCAAAAGGGAAAACTATAATAATACAGCAGATAATCGAGCACAAATTCATTCGTTCTTCCTTAGTGTCCAACAGTTAGTATTGTATTTGAACATTGTCCAAACTCTTTTAACTCTAGGTGGAGTTTTCTTTTCACTGGTTTTAAATAAACTGGTTATACAAGGAAGATCATAATGATTGCGTCACTGTATATTCACATGAATCCTAGATGTATAATATGTGCCTAAAGACTTAGTGTTAGGCTTTATTGAGAAAGCACATGGAACTGGTGGAGATGGTGGAGATGCTTCAAATAATGGACTTGCACATTATATATATATATATATATATATATATATATATATTGGTGTAATATTGAGTCAACATTACACCAAAAATGTACTGCACATCATGGGATAGGTCTCGGCTCATGTTACATGCCTGAAGCCTGCTTCTTTGCTCTCGCAGAGTAAAGTATGTTCACAATGTGCAGGCGGCAGCACTCCTCACAGAGCTGAACTATTTTCAGGGTCATTATGTTCAACAGCAAATGAGCCAGACTTATTATCATATGATTTGGTGTTGGTGTACAACACTAACCTGCTACCCCCTTGAATGTTTGTGAATACTTAAATATATGTAAATATAATGTAAAGATAAAATACAAAAAATGCAAGAGGGTCTCGGCTTTATGAATGCAATGTTTATACCCTTTGGTACCACTAATGTAGGATTAAAGACAGGAAGTCAAACGTACATACCTCACAATTCAGATGGGAAATAGGGATGTAACCCTCGGAGTGGCCTCAGCACGTGTTCCTCCTCATCTATACTGAAGTGAACACCAAGTCAATCTAGTGAAACTAAATGTAAACTAAACATGCCGTATAAACTTTAATTGAAATTGAAAAGAACACAATATCCAATGTACACATAGGTCTCTTGATATATGGAGGCCAAAAACAACTCTGACTTGATTCTGCATACATCTCTTTAAAAGTTCCAGGCTATTAAACAACATGCATAGAAATGAATATAATAAATGACCACAGCTCAAAGTAGCTTACACTTCATCTCTTTAATTTAAAATTTAATTTAATAACAAACAAAAAATGAAAACACATGAGCAGTCAGGGAATTCATGTGTACTGACTTCCAGGAGAGCTCAGGCTGACAACATCATTTTTCTTTTACTTTTTTACAAAAGAGTTTATTACAGCCGCATCCATATCCATTCAACCCCTCATCATTACAACATTTTCCCCCGTGAGAATCTTTTTTCTTTTCACTGATGGTGTTTGTGATGATCACACGACATACGACACAAGACTACTGAATACTGTGTGGTATGTTTGAACGCTAATCTCAAGCACCTACTCCTGGCAGGTGATGCCAACACAGCTCCAGCTTTCCGACGCTCATCGTTCTGTTCAAGTATCTGAGAATCACAGTAGCTGTAGTCACCAAAACCTGAACTGTCACAAAATCCAGTGTTATAATTTCCATGATACTGGGTTAAAGATATAGTTCTTTCACAGATTAATTTCAACACTAATTTGTATTTTATGCCTTTCAGATCAATTATATTTGCTCTAAAAAAAGGGCTAACGAAATTATCTCAACTGAATTGGCCCCAAAAGAACATTTCTTTCTAAAAATACTAAAACTGACACATATGGCGATGCACAGTTCGTCTCTTTCATATTATCAGACCTTAAGGGTGCAAAATATACTAATTATGAAACTATAATTATTGAAAATGAAATGTTAAGTTTCGCCATTCTCCTTGACATCACTAGCTTAAATTTTTGCATTTTGCTCACTTTTGCTCATCTAAAGAAAGTTGATGACCATTAAAACTTACAATCTTAGTCACAATAAAGCAGCTGTTGGTAGAGAGAACCAAGCTTTATGCAACAGACAAGCTGGAGACCTTTAGACACGTAAACTACAAAAGTACTATCAATTAAACCCTTATATACTGACTGGTGCAGATGAAACTGAACTGGCTCGGGACTCTCGTGTTTTCCTTGTGGGTATGTTGACGACACAGCATGAAATACCGACTGTTGCTTCCGGCAATTCATCATCCTCAGTCCATTCATTGAGGTCGGGGTTGAAAACCTGAATGCATTTCTTGTACTTCTTCTCGCCCTCGTTCCAGCCTCCAAGGAGATAGACCTTGTTGTTCAAAATGGAAATACCAGCTGTGCTCACTCCTGTGTGAAGAGGCGTGCAGTAGCTCCACTGCCCATTTTGAGGGTTGAAAGATTCGACCACAAGGACATCCACCCTCTCCCCACGGCCTCCCAGCTGACTTCCACCGATGACGTAGGCTCGGTCTCCCACAGTCGCAGCGCAGTGCCAGCCTCGAGGTGTGCTGAGACTGCTCTTATCCTGCCAGGTGTCAGTAGAGGGGTCATACGAACACACGGCCCTGGAGTAGGCGTTGTTGATGTAACCTCCAGATACAAGGATCTTGCCATCGATGACAGAGCTGCCATGACAGCAGCGGGGCACCTCCATGGGAGCTTTCATCTGCCACTGGTTGGAGGAGGGCACATAGCATTCAACAGAGGCCTGAACACCATCAGTATTTCGCCCTCCGACAGCAAACAAGAGACCATTGAAGGTGTTGAGGCTGAAGTGGGTACGCTTCTGGATCATGTTGCTCAAGTGAATCCAAGCGTTGAAGCGAGGATCATATCTAAAGAAGGTCAGAGGGGATTTAAGATTGTTTTCTTATTCTATGTAAACCAATATGATGAATGCTGGTTTTAAATCAGTTGGTTCTTACCTGCAGAAATTGCTAACAGCATGTTTAGCCTGGTTCCTTGCATCATTCTGGTCCTCGCCACCGGCCACATACAGGAAGCCATCCAAGACTGCCACACACTGGTTAAAGCTCTTTGCTGGCATTTCTGTTAACTTATTCCACACATTATCTTCATCTCTGTAGAGAACATCTTTGCTGAGAGATTTCTCTGTCAAGGCAGGACGTCCACCAACTGTGAGAATCACCTTGAGGCCACCGCGTACCTTTGTTCTGCGTGACTGGAGGATGTTCTGTTGGTATGGCAGCAGATGGTAATTCATGGCATCAACAAGGAGACGGTGGCACTCGGAGTCTTGCATCATCCTAGGCACGCTCTGGACATGATTCACCAGGTCTTGGGCAGAGATGGTGCCAAAGCGGATGAGAGTTAAGAGGTCTGCCGCATACTTCAGCCTCTTCTCGTCAAAGTCCAACCACTTCATTGCAATCTGAAAGGCTGTGACCTCGGAGGGGAGATGCAGGGAATCATCTGAGAGAAAATCGCTGATCTGCTCATAGGTGAGCTTCAGGAACTGCTCCATCTCAGAAAACTCAATGAAGTTCTCCCGCATGAACTTCTGAGATGCCTCCTTGGTTTCTTTGAGATCGTAGGCATCAGCGATATTGGCCACATACATACAATTCTCCACGCTGAGCTCCTGCATAAGGAAATCACTACACATCTTCACCAGGGTGCCGATCTGCAGCAGCATGGCCGCCGCAATAGTGCTGCCGATGCTGTACAGTGACAGGGTCAGCTTTCCAGAGTATGCATATGTAATGGAAGTGGCAAGGCCCACAGGTGAGAGGTCGTTCAGGTCGATCTTTTGGAGGGTTGAATCCTTCTTCAAGATGTTACGAATGTACTCGCTGCAGGAGGCCATGACAACCTTGTGGACATCGAATGACTTTGACTTGGTGGAGACTGTCAGATCACAGAGGAAGCTCTCATGCCTCATGCTGCTCAAACCCTCCAGGAGGTTTGGGGCATACACCGAATCAGTAACTTCAGTGGAAATGCAGCTGAAGCCGTTTCCCCCTTCTAACAGAGTGTTTAACCCATTGATCTTGTTGATGGGGCTGTCCTCAACCATAATGGCCATTTCATTTATGTCTCCTTTACTTTTTTTGGTGGCCTTGTTCTTTTTGGGTGCCATGGCTGTAGCAGCAGAACACAGCCCAGACCGTCTGAAAATATAAAGACAGCATGTGAGACTTTGTTAAAAAGCGCACATTGCAACTTGGGGATGATGCATGGAAAATTTAAAATGTGTAATTTGAGTCAAACCAGATGAAGTTGACAGATTTGGAATTATTCTACCAAAAAATCGTATTGATCTAAAGTGGCCCATCAAATAATTTATGGTTTGGCTGAAAATACAGAGGAGAAGATGATGTGCTACATTAACAAGAATGAACAACATTAAAATTGAATATATTGCCTAAATATTTTAACTTATTTAATGTCTTGAGCTAGGCCTTTGCCCCTTTTCTCATCTCATCTCGTCTATTAAATTATTGTCTTTGCTCCAAGCTAAACAACAATACCCCTGTACATTTAGATCGTTTGATCCAAGGAGAAAAGTTTTCTTATACTCTGAGTTATGTGGAATTTCTTTAGATACTACTAGACGCTGACATGTGTGCCACCAGGTGATGCTGGAGTGAGTGAGGGAGTGCGTCAACATGCCCCTCTTTGCATCTGTCACAATTTATCAGCAGTACGTCCAGGAATAGCAACGCTGGACGACTCTGCCATGACGTTCCTTTTATAGACTTTGTGACATGAGCAGCAGGCCTCATGTTCTCTGCTTGTTTAAATTCAGATAAGGGAAAATATCCTTTTTTTTGGTTCCTTGTCTTTATTTTATTGAATTGTTTCAGGCTGGTCCTGGATAAGTAGACGAAACGCCATTGACGTGACAAAAAAGTTTCACAAAAAGCCACTCTTCACATTATTCACCCACAACCCAGCTAACATGAAGCCTGCAGTCATCATGTCTGTGTGTAAAAGCAAATTTTTACCAAAAGGTCAACAGCTTTAGACACATTTTTCGCCTTTATGCCTAAGTCAGCGAGAAAATTAATTTTCCATACTAATCTTACGGACAACTGCACATTGCTGTTTCACTGATAATATTAAGAAACAGTTAAAGCATGGGAAGGATCCACTTACTTGAGAAATGAGGTTGAGGATGGTGAAGAAGGAACTTGTGCCTCCACTTACTGGAGCAGGAGAGAGAGACCAGCAGTCACCCCTGCTGAAAGAGACATGCAGTTAACTCCTCCTCTAGGGGAGCGAGTGCCAATCAAGAATTGTGAAATTCATGTGGCAGAGAGCAGGGACCATACACCCCCAACATACAGTGTCCCACTATAACCTCCAATCAGTGAGGTCATCAGACTTTGGAGACTCTACCTTTATCCTCAATGGGATGTCATGAGAAAATTTCTCATTTGACCATTGTTTAGAAAAAGAAAATCATCAGCTCTAAAAATGTAATCACGTCAGCCTGCAGCTCTTGTTCAGGCAATATAAAAAAGTCTAAGGCAATTTTTTTCTGTCATGCCCACCTTTGGACCCAAAACGCTGATAGGCAACTGATTCCAAATTGAAATGTATTAAAATGAAGATCAGCATGATAGCATCAGCACACACACTTGTTTATTTTCTCAACATAAGTCAGTCTGAGGCGGCGCGCCACTTAGAGGTGTGTGTAAGAGTCTTGCTCATATCAAATGTCAACAGAGGCCTTACTTTCTGAAAGACATCCACTTCTGAAAAATCCTATCAGAGTGAGACTCATGATCAAATTACGCATGGAAATTATTTTTGAGGGCTTTTGTCTCACATTAGGAGAACATATTTGTGCCATCCGTGTCTATTTCCAAATCCTAATTATTGTTGTTTCTGATTTGAAGGATGAGAAATCCCATTTCTCAATATGAGGGACCTGCAGGTACCCTAGGAAGTAAATTACAGAAAGGTACTTTCACAACATTCATTTAGTAATGTGTGTTCTCTGTGACACCTGTAGGCCCAAAACTATTTTCACACCGGCCCTACTTATGCTCAAATATGAATGGTCACATCCCGTCTAATACCACACACCCCGCATAATTTCTGTCGCCGGGTCCGCGCATTATAATAGTGTCATCAATGGGCGCGCGCCGCCCGGTGTGCGTCGTCGGTTCGCACGTGGGTCCCCGCGATGGACGGCAGCTCCGAGGTGGCGAGGAAAGTCCTGCGCTTCAAACTGCAGCTCTCAGACGCAGGACAGTCTGCCACGGTAGATACAAAGTGCCTGCAGCGTTTGGGATACAAATAGTTTGCAAATATATAAAACAAATATACCGATTCTTTAAATAAGGTAATAACTGCGTCAAAAAAACAAACATGAATTCTTCTCTAGGGCTTTATTGCCTTAAACAAAAATGCACTCCCTCTGTTGTGGATTTACAGAGACAAAAGGGTATTAGTTGTTTTTTTGGTTTTGTTTTGTTTTTTCAAGTACTTGAGTATTAATTCCACAACCACCTGCTCTGACATTGAACGCAACACGGTGATCGTGTCAGATTCATCCCGTCCGGGACAGTGGTGCGAGGACGGGAGCAGATGCAGGAGCTGTGTCCGGGCCATACGCGGCTCCACCACTGCGGGGGCCAGGCTGTGTGGACGGGGGAGGGGCCCTGCTCCTGCTCCTGCTGCTGCTGCTGCTGCTGCTGCTGCTAAAATTGGCAGCGACCTCCAGTTGTTCGACTCGCGGCTGCCGTCCGTCATCCCGGCGGAGGCTCCGCAGGCGTCCTTGGCCCGAGTTGGACTCTGGGTGTTCGCTCACATTCGCCAATATTTCGGGGTCTATTGTAGGAACCCAATGATGTGACAATTTCAAATTGCACAGCCCGAAAAACGCCCAGACGAGACGTACGGCGTCGTGAGACTTCGCTGCCACCCGCAGTGGCACTGTCCATTTATAGCTCTCGGTAAAAGGAGCAGGGCGCTCCCATACATAGCGTCTGCTCCCAATGCACAATCAGCAAACTGTGCTGATCCAAAACCAGGACTGCCATATTTGGCATGCTAGAGGTTTTTCTTCAATTTTCACTTGCATTGCTACCATCTTTTGTTGTCCTAACTGTGATTGTCCAATGCACACTGTATGTGCGGCCAAACACTTTTGAAATGCATATAATAGCATTTACAACTTAACCTGAGGGGGCCTGATGTCTTGATCTCTTTCTAGGTTCTTAAAATCTTGCAGAAACTCAAGGACTTGGATATCACGCTAGACATTCTTGCTGTGAGTCTCCCTCTATGTTGATATATTTTTTAATTTAATTTAATTTGACATGTGTTCAATTATCATTGACCGCACTTCCCCATCGTCTACATACAGGAAACCGGAATAGGCAAAGCGGTGAACTCCTTGCGCAGACACGAACAGGCTGGAGAATTGGCCAAGTCGTTGGTTAGAGGTTGGAAAAAACTTCTCCCAAAGGACTGCACGAGGTGAATTGTATTTCACTTTTGACTTCTTCTTATATCTTACAATACAATTGTTTGTGCATAGTTTTTGTGTTTTAAATCTTCAATGAGATATTGCATTTCCCCCTGGTGCAGCCTCACAGAAGATGGGGATGTGTCAGAGGCTTGGTCTGTTAAAGACAAACTCAAAGACCAAGACTGTCCAAATGCCGGAGCTTTGACAACAGAGGATTTAAACAATAACTGCGTGACATCTCACAGCAAGAGTCAGGATTCTTCAGACGCGGCCCTCTTCAAAGCGGAGAGTAAGAAAGCTGATATGGAGAAACAACAATGTGAAGAGCAGAAAGGAAAAAAGAAGGAAAATCCAGAAAGTCAACAAGAAAACCAGCTCATCTTTCAGAGTGACGTCTTTGAGAAGAAAACTGAAGGGGATAAAATGGATTCATTTGCATTCAGGAGGAAGAAAAATGATCCGAGTGAGAGAAAAGAAGGAGACGGCAACCCTTTCTTTGGAAACAATGACCTGGAGGACACGCATCAGAGAAAAACTTTCAAACTGTCTAATGTCAGAGATGGTGAATCTCCACGTATATCCAAGAGCTCACAGGCCCAAAAGAGAAAAAGGAAGAAAACTAGTAAAGAGGGGCAGGATGGCCTTGAACACAAACAAGAGTCTGAAAATAAGGGACATTCAACACACAAAAACAAAAAGGCCAAAATAAAACACAAAGGCAAGGAAGGTGAGGGTGTCAAAGTGGACACCTCCAAGTCTTTCGAAGCATACTTGAACTATGATGTGAGTGTTTCCAAAAGAAAGGAACGGGGTGGAGCGAAAAAACCTTCCAAAAAATCCAAGACTGCAGAAAAAGAGGCAGCAACCAAACATTCTGACAATAAGCCTCCTGTGACGTCTGAAAATGTCAGTCCTCCAAAACAGGTATACTTTATACAGTAATCTAAGGTTTTACTTTTAGAATGCCGGCCACGAGTGAATAATATTGACTTGTAATCCCTTATATATTTTAGAGATTTCAGGAATCTTTCATGGACCTGATTAACATTCCTTTACCTGCTGCTCTGCCTGAATGTGAACAGCCATCCTGTGTTGAGTACTTCGACAGCAAAGGTATTGTATGAATCAGAAATACACCTGTACTTTCACATTTGTTATTTCCTTCTACACACTCCTCCTTTGTTTGTCTTTAAAGTTGAGAGGGAGTCCGATTTCTGCGACGTCTCCGAGGAGTCGGCCGGCTTCACTGGTCAGCGACTTAACAAGAAGATGCAAGTGTATTCTGGTGCTAAGACCGTGTTCCTCCCGGCCATGTTGAGCTTGTACCAACAGTGTATCCGCACGCTGCAGAACAATATCAACTGTGAGTAAAGTCCAAACGACCTCTGTGCAGCTCTGATGTCTCTCAGTTTGTTGGATTTATGTTTAGGTGCAGGGATCTCTCCTCAGTGCTTTATGAAACTGGGGGCGTCCCGTTTGAAATCCTCGAGCCAGTGTTGGAGAGGTGTACGCCAGAGCAGCTGCTACGCATTGAAGAATTCAACCCAGTAAGAATGTGACATGAACACATTTAGTGCACACATACACTTCGTGGCCATTTTACTGGGTACACCTGCTGAGCACTGGGTCTGACCCCTAGAGTGAAGCCACTAGAGTAAACTGAATTCACTGCAATTTCCCTGTAACCATTTAGAAGTCAACGAGCAGTCTGCTCTATGGCCCATTATCAAGGTATAGGTTACACAGTTACACAGCAGCATTCAAATGATGCTCATTAGTCACTGACATGGGATTAGAAATTATATTTTATTAATACCCATAGTTGCCATATGGCAATGCTTCAATTTCACCATTCTACAAAAAACTATCCCCAACTAAAACTGGTTTTGATGCTGAAAATTAAAAGTGAACTTACCCCAGATAGAGGGGTTAATGTAGTGCCCAGTGTCGCTAATGTTCTGCTTCTCGAGTATAGGGCTGCAATGATTTTCCTTATTGATGAATCTCCTGATGATTATTTGATTAATCAATAATTATTTTGTCTTTGAAACATCAGAAAACATCACAATTCCCTAAAGCCCATGGTGACGAACTTTAAATTAAAAGTCTCTTGTCGGCACAAAACCCAAAGACGTTGTTTGTGGCATTTTAAAAAAGGGACTCAAACAATGAATCGGTTATCAAAATTGTTGCAGGTTAATGTGCCATCAATCCACTGATCACTTTACTTTTCACCTGTCAGCAATGGGACACGCCAAGTGTAGCTGTATTTCATCCAAGCGAAGTACAGGTAGTACGATCAGCGAGCTCCTTCTGCTTGAACGTTGCCCTGGGCTGTTAACTGTCTTGGGGCCTTGTTAGATAATCTGGTAGGTTAAGTCACCATGTCTACAGAGAAGCTTTTGTTTTGGAAACTGAAAATTCCAGGGAGCATTGCTTGAACCAACACACTTGGTTCCGTAAAACCTGCCAAGATCTTTGTAAAAGCTAATCTTGTGTAAGGTGATCTTTGACCAATATTAAAGTTTGAACAGTATCTTTACCTCCGGACCCCCCTGTCATGTTTTATATTCTGAAATGGTGCCGGTGTTGTCGAGCACGGTTACTTACGACTTCATAGGCCTTGGGTAGAGATTGTAAAAGTAGTGATTAGAAAGTAATTTTGGTGTTTGTTTGTTGTTTAGCCCGGTAAACAGTTTGTTTCCACAGATCTACATTGGAGTGACAGACCACATATGGGGTAAACACTGTCAGAGGAACTTCAAGGACTCCAGACTTCAAGAGTATGAATCGTGGAAAGAGATGTATATCAGGCTGTCTGAGGAAAGGGAGAGGAAACTCCAGAGGTTGACAAAAAGTATTGTGTCGGCAAATTCTAATAAACCCAAAGGTGTGTGCTTCATATGAAATGTGGCTCTGAAACTAAAACGGACATATCTTCAGTAGAAACCTTTTCGGATGATCACTGTCAAAATTACATTTTTGTGTACATAGTGTAAAATAAATCACGAAAAGATTTAAAGCTATAGAAAATGTTTTTTAAGTCCTAATTTCACTCTGCATACTTTTTGTTTTTTTTAAGGCCGGCAGGTGAAGATGGCATTTATTCACACTGTTGCCAAACCACCGAGAGATGTGCGAATTCAGCAGGAAATTCATGGAACTGCTGTTCAGCAGCCTCATCAGCCCAAGTGCAGGTGGGCCACAGCATCCTAAAATACACACATCTATCTACACCGGATTTCAGATTAGCTGGTGATTCTGTTTTCTATTACTTTGTTCATAGGAATTCACTTCAGCCGAGTTGTTTCCTAATTCAGGAGTTCATAAACAAACCAAAGATGAGAGCCATTCTAGGCATTTGCTGTGCATTTTATCTTGGGTAAAGCATGAATGCCTTGTGCTTGCTCTGATCATCATTAACTTTGGCACATGGGTTTTACAGCGAGCCTATAGCCAAACACAGGAATTGGAGCAATGTGCTGAATAAACTGACGTTATTCTGGTTAGGCAGGGCCTTGGGTCCTTTTGTTGTCCACTGTTACAACACGGGATGTCATGCTCTCTAGCTGTGGCCCAATGCTGACATCTGGAGGTGGATAGAGCCTCATCTTGTAATTTTATGTGCGTCCTTTTGCAAAATGCTGTTGATCAAACTGTATCTCATACAGTGCCAGTGTCAAGGTTGAGGACAGCAGATTGCGGCCAAGTTGTAATGAGCCCAGCAGGTCGAGCGGCTCCAGTTCAGGGGGAAGCAATGCACAAGACCCCCGCAAAAAAACAAGTGAGCTGACAAAGAGCGTGTAGCAGATGAAATGTTGCTCTGTTTGCTACAACTGTCACAAGATTTTGATGTTGATATTTTATGTTGTTGTTCTCACAGGAGTTGCTCCAATGATGGCAAAGTCCTTAAAGGCATTTAAGAAACAGTTGGGACGCAGATAGATGCCTCTTCTATAATCTTGCTATTCACAGCGTGAGGACGTGGGAAAAGTGCACTCAGTCATTGATTAACTTTAGACTATATAGGACCTTGTGTTCACCTTAGATTATTATGTGTTGTTTGTCTTAATCTGCAGCTATATTTTTTTCTCTATAACTGTGAATTGTCTCCACTATTAAAAGGACAATGAAATCAGCAAATTCACTTGATCTAGACATTTCTTGTCTCTCCATCTGCTTGTGCCAAACGGGGTCAGGGGTAGGTTATTTAATGGGATGTGGCGCCCTCTAGGGGATGTATAGACAAAAAAAAATGTCCCTACAATCTCATTGCCATACATTCAATTTCAGATGATCTCAATAAATAACACTTTGAAATTATAAATATATTTTTTAACATTCCTTTTAGCACTACATAAATACCCCCCCCCATAAATAACCCATGTTACAACTGATAACACACATCATTTAATAAATTGTGTTCATTGCTCACAGTTTACTGTAATAAAACCTGGTTATGTTTTTAATCCTGTTTTGTTTTGTGCTCAGTTCCTAATGTTGTTATCATCCACTCAAACTTTTTCTCAAAAACAAATATCAACAAACTGTCCGACATGATTAAAAGAGAACTTCTTTTCTATAGAGCACTAAAAATCCCCATGATGTTGTTTTTAATTGGGGGGAAGGCATCTGCCATCTGCCACTCCTCAAGGACCCTTCCTGGCTATTTTTGTTTTTGTGGTTATATTTGAACAACTGTTTGAGAAATCAGAAGGAAAGCTCTGAAGCTGCTACAGCCTTCAGCACCACCTGTGGCAAGCTGCTAAAGACTGCATCCTTCATCCACCATCGTGTGAATGTGTTGTATTAATTGTAAGTTTTAAAGTTTGCCGTTTTGTTATTTTATTTCATGATTTAACATAAGGTATGAAAGGGTTATGAATGGGCAAGTTATTCTCATGAAACTGCAGGGCATTGGAGGCATATACTTACTGTCTTATAAAAACAGATTTGGAATAAAAAAAATGAATAATACTCCCAGGGTAGGGGATCTATTGCATCAGAGCTTGAGCCCTACTGACCTTGGAGGGTGGTGGCAAAATGACCAAATGGTCAATGATGCTGTCCTACCACAAGAGGACCCCGCAACATGGGGTTGGAGCTGAGTTGGCCTCTGAACCTGGAAAAGTGCAAAGTGGGAATGAAAATCCAAAAAAGTAGGTGACGTAAATCTATCATGTCTTGTGTCTAGATAGCTGAATTATCATGAAGGATGAGACATCATTTTAAATGCACGTTTACACAATTACGTTGCTGCTTTTTGACATGAAGTGAAGCTAAAGAAGACATGGTTGGAAAATTATGGGGAGGCACATTTTAATGGCTAAATTACTATCTGGGCAAAATGCAAGTGCAGTCATACTATGTTTACAATGGTGCATATTCCTGCATTATTTTAATCATAATACTACACAACAAGCCCATGGGAGCATGTATTATTCCAGAATAGCAATACTGTAAAAACAGAAATATGGTGGAATGTGTAGTTAGTACAAGCAGTTTGTATCCAATTCATTTTACACAAAAAAAATTGCAATTATTAACAAGCTTTGACTGACTGGCTATCACTGAAAAGGTCCATAAGCAGGAAGCGGTTTGGAAAAAAATACTGTTTGACTAATGGGATTTACTTTGCCTCACTGATTAAAAACGTGAAGACACAAAATGTTATTTGCGGAAGGACTTATAAGAGAAATGTATTCAAGTTATGAAAAGTAAAAGTACTTATTATAAGGCCACAAACCTGTGGCATTGATTCCACATACAGACTATTATATATGAAAAAAGTGTTGGTCGCTTTTAAAATAACTTTAATAATGTAGCCAATATTTCACAACAGCCACATGTCAAATCATTTTAAATGATTGTCATTTAGGAAAATATGTTTTTCTTTTGGGTGTCCGCCCTCAGTCCGGGGGGGCCCGGGGGGGCCCGGGGGGGCCACCCTCCCTCCCTCCCTCCCGCGCTGTCGTCGGTCCTCCGTGCGCCACCATGGCGGCCCTGTGCGGGACGGGACTATCCGGAGGTGGGACCGGAGGGAGGAGCGGCCTGGAACGGTGACGTAGGATTGGAATGAGGGAGTGAGTGTTCCGGGTCAGAAGCTGGACGGGGAGAGGAAATTAACTCCGGGACGAGACGGAAAAAGAACGAGGCTTGTGCTGCCCGCCTCCACACGGAGATGTAGCCGAGAGGTTAGGTCCGCCGAGGAAAGAGAGAGGGCTCTGAAAAAAGAAAAGAGAAAAGAGGCGGCGGGGGGTCGACGTGAGACGGGGGGAGAGAGAGAGAGAGAGAGAGAGAGAGAGAGAGAGAGAGAGAGAGAGAGAGAGAGGGAAAAAAAAAACAGGTGCCTACAAAAGTGACCAAAGTGAGACGACGACGGAGAGCGAGTCCCCATGTTCGTCGCGGTCGTCGGCAGCAGCAGCAGCTGGAGTTTCGGTGTTCGTCGCTCCGCTCGCGTTTGACGGCGAATCCAGTCCGCGACTGTCCCGTCGGAGCAATCTGTTGCATCCCCCCCCTCCTCCACCTCCCCCCCCCCCGCTGTTTGTTTACCGCACGGGACCGAGGCGATCCGTCCGCAGCATGTTTCACTGTATCCCCCTGTGGCGGTGCAACCGTCACGTGGAGCTGATCGATAAGCGCCACTGCTCGCTGCTCTACGTGCCCGACGACATCTACCGCTACGGACGGAGTTTGGAGGAGCTGCTGCTGGATGCCAACCAACTGCGGGACTTGCCCAAGGTAAGCGGAACAAAACGCACACAACCCCCCCCCCCCCCCGATACGACGGCCACGGCTCCCGCCGGGGGTCTTCGGGAGGCAGGTCCCGTGTAGCGTGTCCCTCTGACACGGAGCTGAGCCGATCAGACGGGACCCGGGCACCACGCTAATGCGAGATCAGCAGCAAGGCACGATGGCTCAAACGTGGAGGTGGGACACCCCCCCCCCCCCCAATGCATTCTAATTCTTTTTCCCTTTTTTGTTGGCGGTTGGCAAGCTGCGTTATGGCGCATTACCGCCACCGAATGCATTCGTCGTGGTTGGACCATCGGACATGTGAGCTGAGATGTCACGGCCAAGGCCCGACGTCTGTGTCTAATATGTCAAACCTGTTTGGGCAGGTGAGGTCCCAACCGACTGTACCGAAATACCCAGTTCTTCACAGGAAGTAGAGTTTAACTAAACTGAACACTGAGGTCAAACTATTTCTGAAATATTGGGTCTGAATGATGGTGAATATGAGCAACATTTATTGTTTCTGCGGTAGATGTGATCACTAGTGATATGAAGGCAAAGCAGGAAGAAGCTTTCACTCTTCCAAATAAGACAACTCAACGTTGAAGGTTCCTTATTGAAATAGGCTTGACATGTACAACTTTTCAATTCAATCAGTTTAAGGTATAAAGATCTGCTTACCAAGCTTTTTCGTCGAAGTGTGATATCTGTACTCGGCCGATACCAAATACCGATATCTATAACTTGGCATGGAAATCATTGAAACAATTTTCATGCAACATAAATGAGTGAAAGAAACAAACATACTGTTTGATTTTACAGCTCCCAAAGTAATTCCTTCAAATGAATCTGATGATGTTCATTTAATCATGTGAAAAGTAGATAAATCCTCACATTTGATAATCCGGTACTTGTGAATGATTGGTATCTTTTCCTCAAACGAGTTTACAAAGTGATTCTTGGAAGCAGTTTTGAATCGGTCACAAAAGTGTTGTGTTGAAAGTACCAGGCTACAAAATAATATCTGTCTTTTCACCACCGGATAAATATTCCACGGATGGATGTTCCACAACATCAGTGACCACAATCCTTGACACACTCAAACACATTGTAAATCATGGGGTGATTGAAGTACTCCACCACTGTGGCTCTATTTATATTTCATAGAAACAATTCAGTTTGGTGAGGTGGAGATACAAGAAGCCCGTCCTTCTCACTTCTGACCCCAGCGCTCTGGATTAAGGGGGGTACCGGTTAAAAGATTTGCACGCTTGATCATTTTGTGTTTTTCTGTGTCCGAGCTCGAAGCTGTCGCTGCCACAGTCTGACCTGTGATGTATCCGATATTCATATAGACTTGAGCCCTCTACAGCGAGGCAAAGGATTACAGACTTTGTTTATGTTCCTTTTAACTTCTGCAGCCAAACTGGTTTTGTCGCTGAAGGTTCTCTCTGTTCCGCTCTGGCGAGTGTATTTTGAGCCTGACAAAATTTTTTGTTAGGTTTTATCACTGTAACCTTTTAATGACGAGGAGTGAATTTGTTAACATATTGGGTTTACAGCTGACAAGTTCCTGACGGGTGGACAGAGTACGGAATGAGACTTAGCGCCTTGAAAAACAGCTCTGACCTCATATAACTTAAAGGCCTTGATGCGTCAGATGTACAGCTGATAGGATTGAAGGACAGTGTGGACTATTTTGTGCCTTTGCAACGTTTTTCTCTTTCTTGACGTTCAACTGAATAGAACATCCAGTAATGTGATGTGCACATATCTTTCCATACAGCAGAAGAAAAACAACAACATTTTCTAGCCTTGGCAGGCCCATAGAAATTGGATGAAACAGAGATAATGTTCACCAGCTCCCATGGTCGCGTCACACTGCTCACTTTGTCCAAAGAAGAAAAGACAGGAACAGGTATTCTGACCGAAAACAAAGACGGCATTATGTGTTTTGTTGTCGCCTCGCTCATGCAGTTCTGTGGGCCAGTGTTTTCTAATGAATCATCGGCCTGAATTGAAAAGTATACAGACCAATAAAACCATAAACCATACGCAGCGCACCTGACGAACTAGGCGCTGGCATAGTGAGAACTCTGTCCGTGGTCTGAAGATGTGATTAGCTGGTGCACTCTCATCGTGAACACAAACACAACTGTTTGACAATTTAGAAACAGCTATACACAGGCTGGAAATATTCTAAGTATGTTTAGAGGATAGAGGGGCACATTTTTTTTGTTGCACGCCAACAAGAGAAACTGTTTATGGTGTTCTCCGGCATGTGACTAATGTCATCAATGCTTGCTGAGCGAACCCAAGAAACGTCCCACTGGATAAACCCTCGTATCAGTCCACTCCAGTGCTCGCTGCACCCGTGGCCTCATGACATTTGCCTCGGAGGTGGCCGACTGAATAAACGCTGACCGCTTCACTTTATTATTGTATTGGCAATGATGAAACAAAGCCTATATAGACGCAGTAGCATGTGTGCAAGTCAATCACTTCCACCAGTGGGCAGATAAAAACATGCACAAGGCAGCTTTTAATGGCAAGGTGAAATGGCAAAGGTGTGTTTTTACAGTAACAAGATGAGGCAAGTTGAACTCGAGTAGATAGTCCTGGAGACACAAAGTGCATTTTTGTATTTTAACGGCTGAACCCAATTTCTATTTTTTATTCTAGTTCTTAGGTAGTGGACTGAATAAGCGAATTAGTTTTCCCTGAAGCACCATCAGACTGGTTTGTAGATAAGAGTCATTACCTTACTAAGCAGCAGTCAAACTAACCGTCACCGAAGACTGGGAATGCAGGACTAGCTGGCTGCTGAAACGTGTTTGCATGTTCATCCAGTTTTAAAAATGGATGTTGTTTCCAGTGTCTCCAGCTCCAGTGAAACTAACATAGAAAAGGCATTGGTGTCTGTGTCAAAGACTTGTAAATGACCACTTCTCTTCATCTTACGTTTTGCTATTATTCTAATAACAACTCTTACATCTCGGTGTATATACTTCGAGAAGGACTCCTGAGTGAGACGACGTGAAGCACAGTTTGTACTGTTGGTAGAGTCAACAAAGCAGTCTGAGGTCAGATTTCACGTTGGGGATAATTGTATCGGAGTCTTTCGGTTAACTTAGACGATTGATCAGTTTTAAAGACGTACGGTTAGTTGCAGGCCTCAGATTATTATATTTTTCCAGCTGTTAGTTATTTCATTGAAATTGTGATGGGCATTATTTTACAAATGAACTGACTAAATGAGAAAAACAATCTGTAAATGAATTGATGACAAAAATAATCATTGGTTGCGGCTCAAGTTCGGGCATCACTAGGTGTTGGCGGGGGGCCTGCTGTCCTTACCAACAACTTGGTCTTTCAAAACTGACGCACAGCGATTGTCGGTGATGGCGAGAAGAAGCAATATCCGGTCTGAGACAGGAACCTGCCGGGGTCATGACATGTTAGAAGCGGTTAAGAAAGTGGTGCTACGAATCCCAAGGCAGCATGCTTGTGGCTGAACTGACATAGAAACTGTCACGTGATCGTCCAGAAAAGACAGAACTGTGGTAAAAGGACGTTGCAGTTTTTGCTCCGTGGTTGTGGTGGAGACAGTTTCACGTCTATAGCCGACACTGTGATATACTAACACGTGCATGTGGATGTGTAACTTACAGGTAGCTTTAAAGTCAAAGCTGAATTAGACTTGTCTAAGAGTTCAATACTCATTTCTTTTACTTAAGTATTTATTGCTATCGGGTTGTGACCTGGCAAATGAAATCAGCATGAGGTGTAGTTGTGTGTTTTTTGTCATATAACTATATACATGTAGCCTATAATGTTGTCCAGGTAAATGGAAAAACTCGTTTTTAATACTTATTTTTAATGCTGAATAGTATAAATTTTGGTTTGGTTGTGCAAAGAATATTTGTTACCACACTACAAACGTGCATCTTGTTTTATTACATGACAGCCTGCAGTGCACTAATCCACGTACTTGCCTCCCAAAACCACCATCATCATCATCATCGGTGCTAAAGGTGAAACTGAAGATTCAAACATTGACTCGGGAGCTGAGAAGATGGTTGATGTATTCTTGACTCAGCCTGTTTAGGTTTTGGTGTGTCACACATGGGTGACTGTTGGGGGCGTGTTGCTGAATGACACCAACAGGAAGAACAGGTTTTCTGTCGCTGTGAGCTCGTCAACGTGAGGATCACAATGCTTGTTGCCTTTCTTTATTTTTGTCATTTTTTTCCCTTTGAGTCCTTGATACTGAAGGTTTCAAAGTTTGCTTCTGACTGAGATTTGCTGTGTTGTGAAGGAGGGGCGTAGAACAAGTCTGCACTAACCAAGACTCCCTTAATGATTTCATCGAGACAGAGACAACTCTTTGAGCTGTTGACTACAGACTTGGAGACTGAGACTACAGTCACAGTTTGGGATTCGGGATGGGAAGCCCCACATCCTAATCATCTGAAACAGCGGAATCGTATGCCTAATTAATTCTTTCTGTCAATGCTGGCATGTATTTCTTACAATTGGATTCATGGTGGATATGGAAGGAAAGGTCCAAAGCGTGTTTTCATTTCACAAAGAAATGTGGCGATAGTGACGCTCGTAATATCTGTAAAATGGTCATTTCAAGAAAACATTGAAACACATGTAATATCCTGAAACATCTTTCTAGACGGGATGGGTTGAAATTCCAGGAATGCTATGTATTTGACACAGTGCCACTGCTTCCAAACCAAGCAGCACGTCCGTTACTGAGGGTTAATATCCCACGTTGTAATAACTTTAGAGCCACGCAGGCAGGAGTGGCAGACTTTTTCTTTGACTGAGAAAACCAAAACTAAAACAAATTCTTTACATGTTTTCTCTTTGGATTTAGATGATGACAGACAGACTGTTGCTGCAGCCAGCTCACAGACATTCCTTTTTTCCTGCTCTGTTTCTCTACATTGCAACCGTAGACTATATTAACATGGATGAAGCGTCTCTCCACTTCCTCCCTTTTGTACAAAACTTAAACTAAATTAAACCAACCTTCCTGGAAGAATTAACACCTGAAAATAAGAACTACCTAAAATGACAGAAACCACCTTTGAGAAAAATTCAATTGGCGTGTACTTTGACCTTTTAGTTTGGTCCATATCTGCTCAACATAGAGGTGACTCTAAGAAAACAGTTTCATTATGCTGAAAATGTGTTAAGGTAAAGTTTTGTTCCCACAAAAAATTTATCAGAGTTCGTTAAGGCAATGTAGTCCGACCGATAATCAGAGTTGATTTTGGCTTTGGTATCAATTAAATCTTTTTCAATTCTGTCGCTACTCAAAGTGTTTTCTACAAGGAAAATGTGAAAGTGAAATTAAGCTGGTTAAATCGCGAAAGCTCAGACAGTGATTACTTGTAGGAGTACAGGTTTGTTTGCTCGATGAAATGATGGATTAGAGACTGTTTGTACTCCATAAAGACCTTGGAATGGAAAGTGCATTTTGTAATAGGGTGGAGTTTGACTTTTGGACTCTTGGGCCTTACTTCTTGTGCACACATTATTAAAATATGATCCGTTTTTATGGATATGGTCCACGGATAATGAGGAACAGTTTAAGGAGTTTTTACAAAATGCAAAGGAATATTACAGATTGCCTACTGCCATTAGCCAAGACCAGATGCACAGGTGAGCTGGCAGTCCAATAACCTTAATGTTTCGTTATGTGCGGCCTGTTAGCTTTCATAGCTTTGCTTTTTTCCACTTCTTCATTGCCCACATTCAACTTGCAGAAGGAAAGCGTAGTCACTGGGTCCTGTACTTTGAGGGCAGTGGCAGTTAAGTATTATTGCAAGTGGCACAATCATTAAAAAATAATCAGAGATCATTACAGCTGGTAATGTGTTGAAAAGTTGAGGCGGATTTTACAATAATGAGCTGCATTGGTCGCCTGTGCACCAGCTGCACTGATAATAATGAACCTTTATAACAGCTGGGTTGGACAATATCTACCTATTATAGCTATCGTAGATGAGTAACGTTTTCAATTCACTTCATTAGCCTTGAAATTACCTTTATAAACAGGAACCATACGCGGGTCCAGGTTTCCCTCTTAAATAATAAAGACCCTTTTTTTTTCTACAGCCTAAAATGTTTGACCTTTGAATGAGTGAAGTGTTCCCCTGCCAGATTTTAACATCACACACCATCCAAAACCTTTGGCTTATCAAACAGGTGTTTGTAAAAAAGGCTTGTTCAGCTTGAATTCACGTTAGTCACAATGGATTTTTCACAGCAGACGATATATATCTAAATTATAGAAGTATATTAAAAGCAGAAACTTGATACGTAATCCACTTTTTTTGCACCATACGGGACACAGATTAAAAGAGCACATTTAAGAGTCAGCTTCAGTAATTGAATGGAACTTTATGATTTTAGAAACTGTGTTCATCGATGAGGCTTCGTTGCCAGTTGGGCTGCCTTGTGACGGGCCACAGCAGAGAAAGCATAAAAGCCAAAGGGGAAGTTTTTCTGTTCTGTTTATGCCCAAACTTTAGGGAAACCTGAAGCAGCATTGTCAGCTACCTGCTTTGCCAACATGCAAGGTTCTGCCTGCTCTTGTTATGGGCGTCAAGTATGTGCTTGTGAAAATTGCTTTTGCCCTTTGAAAGAACTGTGCCAACTGGATCTCTCTTTCTCAGAAACTGACAACAAAGATCTGTACTCTGTACGTAGCGGCCTGGGTTGCTTGTCCTGTCAGTTGTAATTTTTCAGAAATGGCTTCTCGGTGAAGTAGGAGATGTCTGTGTCTGCTAATCCAATAAGCTACTCGAGAAGTTTGCTGTTAAGGAAGGTAGCGCAAATAGAGCAAAGAATTGAAAGTACACAGGCAAAACTGATCATGTTGCTCAAAATTGGTTTTATTGTTGCCTTCATCACTGTACGCATATATTCTCATGCTAAATGTTTTTGACTAGAAAACTGCCTTTAACCTAAGTCTTTTTCTTGCTTTCGGTTACAGTCAAGTCCTCTAGTCACCTGCCGTCCTTTTCTCTGCTTGCTATCCACATCCATTACACAAGGCGGAGAACTGGATGTTTCATAGTCCCGTCATAGCCCCACTCAACGTCAACCTGAAAACACTTGTGGGAATGTGCACTGCCTTTAAACATAAGAACTACAGTGCACTCCCGCATTATTATTTAAAGAAAATCTTCACAAGGTGCATGCTGCTGCAAGTAAACCAATTGTTTAAGATGTATCTGACTGGTTTTTACTTTTTAACTGAAGCTACATCTCTTTTTTTGTCTTTTTAGCCATTTTTCCAGCTGGTGAAACTAAGAAAACTTGGCCTGAGTGACAACGAGATCCAGAGACTTCCACCAGAAATAGCCAACTTCATGCAGCTGGTAGAACTGGACGTCTCTCGAAATGGTGAGAAGTACAACACTGACAGATTTACTCTCCTCATTTGTGAAACTTATGCAATAGACAAGCATGAGAAAAAAAAGAAGAAATCCTGGTTTGCATTAGCCTGAATCTCCCACTCCCAGTTTGCAGAGACTCGAATGTATTCCCTTTAGATGCACTGGTGAGGTTTCTCCAGCAACAGAGCAGAGGCCTTTTCACAGATTTGGCTTCATGGCAAAACCAAATTCAAACCAAAACAAGGTGCAAACAGTTCACACACTGTCCTATTAATGTAGAGTCCCGGTCAAGTGCACGTGTGTTGCACAGTCGCACATTTGATTTTATTTTGGTCCAAACTGAATGAATCGTATGGAAGAGAGACCTGAGCAACCCAACTACTGGGAAAAAAAGACCATATTTGCATTCATGACCGCAGCATGATTGTTCTGTTTTTATGTGACGTTATGTCTTTCATGTATTCTTTTTGTAATGAATGTTTTTTTTCTACAATGTGTTATTTTGACGTGTGTTATTTGACTCTTGCCGAATGTGTTGTTTGTTTGTATTTGATTGCAAGAACATGTTTTGAGATTTGAGTAGAAGAGCCATTTAGACGTGTCGTAACGTGCATTTTTCTGTAATTCAGATATTATGGAAATTCCAGAGAGCATTTCATACTGCAAAGCCCTCCAAGTGGCAGATTTCAGTGGAAATCCATTAACAAGGTAGGTACTCCCACAGATCATGTTGTTTTACTTATCAAAAAAAGAGGTAAACGAATTGTCAGTCATATTTAATAGTGTAATAGTGATCTCTTCTCAAATATTCACTTGCAAGGGTTTGTTATATCACTTAAACTATATATTTCACATATATTGATTTTTAAACTTGACATAAACAGACCTACTTATTCAGATTAGAACAGTTTATCTCAAAAATATCGGGATGACAAAAACATGGAGTACATGTGTGAAAATGAATAGAAAATATCTGTCTTATGGAGAGAAATTCACATTTCAGTTTTCAAAATTTTGTGTGTTTTTGAGATCCCCTGCTGGTAATCCTTCAACTATGTGCATTCATACAATCTCCTTGACAGATTGTAGATTTGTGCGTAGTTTGCTTTTGATTATTTGGATGATGCTAAGTCTAAATTATACCCCAGCAGGGGAAAACACATTACTAGTTCAGGAGGCAGCAATGAATAGTATTAGAAAGGCATCGGTGTTCAATACTTTTTAAGTGCACATGTGCTAGCACACGCACACACAATGCTCGTTTTTTTCCACAGTAGTAATCTAAATTTCCAGTAGTCCTCTTTGAACAGTTTCATAGTAAAGGTCATGTTACAACTGTGGGCGAGCAGGAATGTGATATAATTTTGTTCTGCCACACAGTAAATGAATGGGCATATTAAAGGCCCAATCTGTAACTATAAACATAACTAACAAAAAATAAATAACAATAACATAAGGTACATTCACATATGAAATTTAGATGGAAAATAGATTTTTTTGTGGGTTTCTGTATTACTTGTTTTATTAAAGGACCGGTCATGACTCATGTTATGATTTATGGCAGGTTTCAGTTTGGATTTCAGTGGTTGGACGTTGTGTTTATAACAGCCAGTTTTAGTTTACATGGAGTTCAACACTTGTGAGTGTGCCAGCTACAAACACCAGCAGCAGGCTGAAGGTGATGTCTTGTCTGTTATGGGACTTGTTGATGGCTTTCTTGATCTCTGGCTCACATTCGTCCCAAATACTCTTTCTGGAGAGACATACTGTACAGACGTTGCCTTTTTTTTTTAGTCTCACCCACATTTTTGTAGGAACGCTCAAAAGACATTTGCATGTACATTCGTGGCTCCCACCAATATGGAGATAACCAGATCTCAAAGGATGCAAGCATTCTTTTGTTGTTGTGATGGATCAAAGTGTGACCACAACTAGTGTCTAAGTCGTCCCATCTGGCCAGTCTGTGGTAATGTGGCGATAATGTGAGCAATTAAAAACTTGACAAAAGACAGTTTTGTCTTGGCGATGTGTTCGTTTAGAAAATGGGAGCTTGGCTACATACAATCCCTTTTTTGTAGGAGACCTGAGTGCAGAGACTTTTATTGCCTTCCCAAAGTGCTGGTAAACCATTGCCTGAGATTGCTTACAGTTCAGCAGACATATTGAAAAAGGTTATCGGATTAGAGTCCTCTATTTTTCCCAGTAACCAATATTCATCTGCAGTGTCAATGTCAAAAACATTAGTTGACAGATTTAAAAAATTTGAATTAAAATGAATCTCTTTAAATTTTCTGCTGGTGTTTCACAACATTGTGTTTTTTTCTTTTTTTTCTTTTCTTTTTTTTTACAGGTTACCTGAAAGCTTTCCAGAGCTGCGGAATCTAACATGCCTTTCCATCAATGATATTTCATTGCAAGTTCTCCCAGAAAACATTGGAAAGTAAGTGCATGCACTGTTTCATCACGTTTGCCTCGGCTGGATTTACTGGATTTCCTCTTTGCCAGTAAAACATTTTCCACAGTTTTATAGAAGCACCGCAAATGCATAACCTAAGGTTAAAATAACGTTTGGATTTCATGTAATTGTGTTATTTTGAAGCATCTTGATGCGCTCATTGCCTGAAGTGCATATCATCATGTAATGTGGATGTGAAGGCACATCCAATGTGTCACTCTGTTCTACTCTTAGTCTTTGTCTTAGTCTTTGCAGAGGGAAAATAACAATTTTTTTCTCATAAACGATTACAATTTATAAATAGTGGAGTGACACTGAACCGATGTCCTTTGTGATGTTATGTCTCTTAACAGACATTAAACTGTATTGTGTGTAAAAGCATCACATGTGGTATGACAGAGCTCTCTCATAGCTGAATATGTAATGTTTCGAGATCATTGGTATACCTCCTTCTGTACACTCACAAAACATTATGCAGTTAATACTATTACAGTATCGAAAGAAGCTCACAAAGCATTGCAATGTGCTTGGATGTGTTTTACATCCCATTCCCTTGATTAGAATCAATTCTCCTCGATGTCACTGCATTAGGGGAAAACAAACCAACCACGTTACTCTTCACAGACACATCAGTCAGTGTCCGCTCTTTGGCTGCGTTGTCCTTGTTCGTAAAAGGCAAAAAGGCTTGTTGAGAGATGCCATATAATCCGCAGTGGTAGAAACTGCATCTGCCCACATTCTTATTCCCATGAGGTCTCCCGTAGAGTTCAGCTCTAATTGGATTTAATTACAGAAGTATGTGCTTTTAGGTCAAATTGCCACAAAGGAAGTTTTTGGTGGAAGTTTAGAAGTCAAAGGAAACTGAACTTAAACTCCTTTAATTACTCTACATGTGCACTTGTGGTTAAAAATGTGATAATATTCCGATATGTGATCGGGGCTTTCTCAGGGGCGACTATCGACCATTGCTAAAAAACACCTTTTAATTTTTTTAATACACCTTTTTAATTGATGATTTAAAAAAAGAAAAATCATTTGTCAATAGAGTTGTTTTGTTTGAAGGCACTTTATTTTACATTGATTACTGTATTACAGCATTACATTTTGAATGATTATTGGCGGCGGTCTGGAAGGCATATTTTAACCATTAGATAGCTGCTGAAATGGTTCGAGCTTAACTACAGAGATTTGTCCCAGCAAGCGGTGGTGCCATAAATTAAAGATTATTGCTTAACCTCTCAAAGATAATGCAAGCATGGTGGCAAGCATATTTTTAGTGTTCACAGGTCAGGACCGTAGAATTTGAAACAACGCCATGGTACAATTTTGAGGCTTAATCTGATGTTATGCAGCCTTATGATAGACCTATATTAATTGGAACCCACCAGATAGATTTATTGACGAAGATCCAATAATACAATAATGGATCATCAATGGTTTGATTTTAAAAAGGTTTCAAAACTCAAACATAAACACAGTAAAACCAAACTCAACTAAGATTTTAATTCATGGTTGCTTTGAACTGAGTATTGCTTTGGAAATGTCATTAATAATATTCATGGTATGTTGTCTCTTGTCTGCCCTCCTATAAACCATGTGCTCCCTAGCAACAGTTTTTTCCATATAAATAATTCATTTCTATGTCCGCCCAAAAAAGATTTATTGAGGAAAAATGATTATTCCTTTCAGAAATCTGTGTTTGGTAGACTACCTAGTTGGCAGCCTTGTTTCTCACGGCAACGGCTACAAACTGAGCTGCGCATGTGACTGATTTACATTATTTTGAATGACATCTACAATTTTCCTACCAACTAAGTCACTTAAAGTTCAAGAGATCTCTCCACACCCAGTTCCTCACCGTGCAGAATGTGCCCCGCATATGTCCTTTATCTATCTTACGTAACGCAGTGACTCGAGGCCTGCTCTCTGTCAGGGGAGAAGGTAATGAAAACCATAACACAGTTGGAACAACACGCAGTGGGTTTTGGATAAGATAAATTTTAAGGGGTTATATTGCATCAAGTGTTTCCTCACAAAGAAAAGAAAAAGAAAATGGCATTCACAGGAACCTGAGATGTCTGATGCAGCTTGGTGGTTGTTGACATCTTTTGGCTGATCACGAAAACCAGATTTCAGACAGACTATGCTGGAAGATCCACCCCCCCCCCCCCCCCCCCGTCTTTTAATCTCTGGCTCTGTGTTTTGCTGTGGTGATTGAAAAAAAAAAACCCCTGACAGAAAGCAAGATTAACAAAAAGTAGCAGTTGAATTGCATGTCATCAAAGTTGAGCCTGTCCTTAAAGAGAGAACTGGTTTAAACACACAAGTTTTTGACAGTTATAGAGCTCACTTGGCTTAATTTCTAGATCAGAAATAAAATGTTGAAGAAAGTTGATAACTCTTAAATCCATCTCTAATCCCACATAAAAGATGAATTATTTAGTCTGGATCAACAAGATTGACTTTGTGCTTAACTACATGGCAGTTGTCATCAAAAAATTCCAATAGCTGAGGCCTACATGAGCACATAAGCAGCACTGTACTGTACTTTGGTCTGTGATAACCACTTAACACATTTTTGCTCTTCAAGATGCAGCAGTTGTTTATGCTGCTGCAATTTCAAGACCCTGATAAGACTGACACACCTCTAAAGTACATCCTGCTCTCCGATATCTGATTGCCGTGTGACGTTACACAGCCATATCAAGTTCTTTGTTTGAGAAACATTCAAAAGCATCATGTATAATGTTATTCTGTGTTGTGGAGAGGTATGAGTTTGTATGAGTTTATGTTTTCATGTCGTTTCCAGAAGTGTATGATGATCTTTCTTTTTCGTCCGTCTTTACAGCCTTTCCAATTTGGTATCACTAGAACTCAGAGAAAATCTGCTCACATTCCTACCTGAGTAAGTATTCAGCCACCTGCAATGTACATGTTGAGATATATATATATACACAACATATAGTATTGCTGTAGCTATATCTCCAATGTTCACTTTGTGTGCCGTAGTATGAAAGAGAGGCAATAAATTTATTTAATTTATTTCCATTTTAACTCCCCCTGCATCTGTCAACCACCACAGGTCACTATCTCTGCTTCATAGACTTGAAGAACTCGACCTAGGAAATAATGAGCTATACAGTCTGGTGAGTATTTTTCTTTTCTCTGGATGCTGGTGCTACTTGTTCAGTCAGCAGGAGGACATGTCGCCTCACGCGAAATGAGCAGAACAAAACCTTTCCCATTTCCCCCATTCTGGCCATGTCCAAGAAGATTAGCATCCCTCGAGAACAGCTTTCACCTCTTATCACGAAGATGGGAAGACGACCATCTGTTTAGAACTCTGGTTTTAAAGCTGTAATCTTATGTGAGCCGTCTAACTCCGATGGTGAATGATTTACTTGCAGATAATGCAAAGTCAGAGGGCAAAGAAATTGCTTTTCATGTGCTTCATTTCAATTAGACTTTATTCATCAGATTTGTGTACATTGAACACAGGCATTCACATTTTTGGATGTTGGAATTTCTCTACTCTCAGTTGTGTTAATTAATATTTGGATAATACCCCCCCCCCCCAATAACTTCCATAATTTTGACACAGGTCTGTCACATGCAATAAACGTAATAGATCTTTGAATTGACTTTTGATAAATCAAAAGCAGCCACTATGCCGAAAAACAGCACAGCAGGTGTAATACCCTCTTGAAGATATGTAGTGCAGTGAATCCTAAAACAAAATAACAAATAAGAATTTATTGAAGCATATGGGGGAGTTGTGGATCCATATCTCATCACCAATTTCAACTATTTTTTGGGGGGTTTATGCTTCCCGTGGTCTTGCTGTGTGTTCACACCATGAATTTGATTCAAAGAAAAAAGTATGTTGTCGCTAATATTGTATTTGTTTGCTTGTTGTCTTTTCTTTTTTCCTGTCTCTCTCCCTGCATTTCTTCCTCCCACACAGCCGGAGTCGATAGGCTGCCTTGTCAGCTTAAAGGACTTATGGCTGGATGGAAACCAGTTGGCTGAAATACCTGCGGTAGGCTATGCATGCAAATGTATTTCTAGCATTAATTTCCCTCTATTGATTATCAGACATTCATCTAGTAGTTTTTATTGCAGTGTGATTTGGCGCTATAAGGCTTTGACCAGCGAAAACAAAATAAAAGTTCAAATACAATCAGAAAATACAATTTGACCAAGAAAATCATGACATATATGTAAAATATGCGGCCAAAACCTAAAAAATTGCGCAGTGCAGTGATTCCTCTTAAATAGTGTTGCTTAAATGCATGATAACATTATCAGAGTGGACAGACATGTCTTGTGTCCTGAGATTAAATGTTTCAAATTCATTCTCCTCTGCTTTTTCGAGATTGTATTTGCCCCCTGTATTGTTGTAACTTCACATGTATGTGTTTGCTCTGAACCTCAGGAGATGGGCAGTATGAAGAGCCTGCTGTGTCTGGATGTGTCAGAGAACAAACTGGGGAACCTCCCCGAGGAGCTGGGAGGCCTGCTGTCACTATGTGACCTGCTGGTGTCTCAGAACTTCATTGATGCTTTACCTGAGAGCATTGGTAAGCACCTTGTTAGCATTATGATGCCTATTTAATAGGTTATTTCTCATCGCTGGGTAATCCTCACATATGGGAATATACGGCTTTTCCCTTTAACATTTCAATTAAAATGGCTCTGTCAAGTGTGCCAAAATGCCGGCACGCTTGTACCATTGCATTGCCTTTCGTCTTTTGTTTAAAAGAGATTCACTCACGATTTTGGATGATAACTAGCTTTTGCTCCTCTGTGGTTTTTAAAGCACTCATTGTGATTCAGAAGAAAAGAGTCTGCCATATGAATGTATTGAAAACACAACTAAAAATAAATCTCACTTTTAAGAGATGGCAACATACATTTTCCTGTGTCACAGCAACTGCCTCACTGGTGTGCTAGTTAATGTCCAAACAATGTTTATCATGTCTTTAATATGTATTTTTTTTTCTCTGCAGGAAAACTGCGGAAGCTCTCTATCCTGAAAGCTGATCAGAATAAACTAACTTATCTTCCAGAGAGCATCGGCAACTGTGAAAGTCTCACTGAACTTGTGCTCACAGAGAACCATCTACAGGTATGTCTGCAACTGTGTTAACGTGTATAGTCGAAAAATACTTTGGTGTGAGTATCGTCACATGGCCTTGACTACTACCCATGTTAACCAGCTATAGGCAAGGCTGATGTGAGGACCGTTGAAGTACATATGCTTAAAATAATTACTAACACATATACTAAACATTGACACTTGAAACATCCGAAGAAAGGAATGTAGTGTTCGTTTCAAAAAGGCGACATGGGCGACAGGCATTTCAGCTCCGTATGAGTGTTAATCCCTGTCCATCACGTGACCATTCACGTACACTGGGCATGTGCGTGCCGGTGTAAACAGGAAGCAGATTATCCGCTCTGCAGTTGGTTACTTAGTTGCCGAAAAAAACTACGAAGGAGAAATAACAATAGGTGAAATGTAAGAGCAGGGGTTTCTTCTCTTGGACAGGTAACGAGGTGGAACTAGTGCTTTCAGTAAGTAATTACAACGTTTCGCCTTCACCCCTGGTAATCGAGTCGCGACTGATAAGAACTAATCGGGAAACTCCCTTCCCAACTTCTCCATTTTAGTTGCACAGAAACGCCAGACTAGTCAGGACGGGAAAACTAAAACCCAGTAGCCTGAGTTGGACTGGCCTATTTGTGAACTTCGATATCATGTAATAAGAACCTAACAAAATTACCCATGTTTTTTCAAATTTAGGAATAAATAGATTTTGTAGTTTAAAGTTAACACAACTATTTTATCAGTGTCAAGGCCGCTCTCACCTGTTCGTCTGATTTTCTGTCACACCCCCTTTTGTCTTTGCATGAGAGCACTGCTCTACTGATGACACATGGATCATGGATCTTTGTTGTCTATGATGTTCTCATTTTTAATGGTAAATTGACCCATGGAACAAAGTTTCTCTAAACAGCAAGATAATGTAAAGACACAAATGAAATGCTCTTAATATGCTTTTGTGGTTTTTAAGATTATTTTTTTATTTTGGAAACTGGGCTTATTGTTGTTTTGATTTATTTGTTGCCACAGAGTTTGCCAAGGAGTATTGGGAAATTGAAGCTACTTTCAAACTTCAACTGTGACAGAAACCAGCTAATGTCACTCCCCAAGGAGGTAAGCTTTTCAATTGTCATTCAACACCTAAAAAAAATATGTGAGACCCAAAAACTGACAGTGTGTGTGGGTTTTTTTCGATCCAGAGATAAATCTTCTACAAATTCATATGGACAATGTGACAACAGCCAAGTTTATGGTTGAAATATTCACTGCTGAACACGGGTATCAGTCAACTCTGACTGGTAACCCTCCTTTTTCTCACCAAAGGAACCAGAAAGACAGATGAGACATTATCTTCCCAGTGATTAACGGAAAAAAATGATTTAAAATACATTACATTTAAAGCCTGAAAGCCACAAATAACTTCCTGTATACGGTGCACATCGACATGCTCTTCATCTTCAGGTCCAAACTGCTGCTGCTGCCGTCACTTGTCTCGTCAGCTGTTCTCTGTTTGAGAACACTGATGTACATTTTTAGATTTTCATTTGCTATCTAAAGTTCATTCATGTTTTGGATCAACAGTGCTCTCGCTGTGCTCTCTCAGTTCACTTCTACTGCTCGGCCCTCTCTCGGTTTGCCCAGCTCCGTCTCCGTTGTCTTTGTGTGTGACGTGCTGTTCTACCCTCTTGTCTGTTTAAGTGAGGACACGCCTGGTTGAGAGCTTCATCTCAAAGGCTTCTTCAGACGTTGTACAATAGGCCTGTGTCTTAATGATGCAAAGGCTGCAGTGTTTGGAGAAAAAAAATAACAGTGCAACACACTTGGCCTAGATAATGAATTGATGGTGTCACTGTTTTCTCAAGCCAGCCATGCGTGACAATCACAGCACGACCACGGCCGATGTATCGATTTTTGTTCTGCCGAATCCATTGATTGTTGATTAGTTGCTCCTAACGTTTTTATTCCCCCATGGCTGTATTTTGTCTGCGTTCACATGACATCTCCTTATACTTCATTTCCTGTTGAGTCCGTTCTCTGCTGTGTACAGAGGGAGCACTTAATCATATTTACTCGTCTAAATGATGAGCTTAACCTGCTCCTTTTAACATGATGATTCTCTGGAGCGCTGCTGATATCCTGCTCCTGCAGGTCTGCGTCTGAGCAGATTAATAGATTACGACCGCAGTTCAGCATAGCCCGTCAAGTCTCTGCTTTGTCTGCCTACCAGAACTAATTGTGCCTAATTTTAGGTCCCTCTGCCACATTCCATTGACATTTAACTAGTTCACCATTGAGATCTCCAATTCTGGGACAAAGTGCCCAAATCTAACAACAGATTTACTCTGTCTTTTGTCCTGGCATTGTCAAAACATACTACTTTATACTCCATATCCCTGTTGCTGTGACTGACATGCAGCCTATTCATGATGTCTCGTCTCTTACCTAGATCGGTGGCTGCCGCAGTCTGAATGTCTTCTGTGTACGAGAGAACAGACTGACGCGGATTCCGTCAGAGCTTTCGCAAGCCACAGAACTGCACGTGTTCGATGTCTCCGGAAATAGGTACTGTATGTGCAACAAGGTGGAGAGTGTAGTTCATAACAACATATCAGTAAAACCACACTCAACCGACCACAAGCTAGGTGTCATTATTTAAAAAAAAATTTTTTTAAAGCATAAACGGTAGCATTCAGCGGGCACAGACCGCTGTCAATGATAAGCAGTCCCCCCACCGTTATGCTGTTTCACCCAAAACTTGCATCCCCATCTCCTTCTGACCCACATATTTTGTTATTTATTTGTGAAGATGAGACTCAAAATGTCCCAAGTTTTACCCTCAACTCGCAACGGTGAGGAATCCAGCAAAACATTCCTGGACCCAGATCCGGACCCAAATTTCCCTGTTGTGGGACGAATAATGGATGATCTTATCTCGATCCCTATCAAAATCTACCTTTGAGAAAATCTCTCATGCGAATCCTGAAAACAGACAAAGTGAACCAATCACATAAACTCCTTGGCGAAGGTAAATTAGTAAATTAAAATAAACCCAAAAATTTAACAAAATACTATTTCTTGTTATTTTATCCTACTCAACAAATACTACTAGAAAAATATTTTCTACTTTCTCCCTGATCCCTTAAGCATTATAACTCACTCGCTGTCAGTTGGACGTTGTTTTGACTCTGATTCTCTGCCACTACCTGTTTGTCCAAACTTTGTCTAAAGAGAAACCTGCAGCAATTCTTGCTGCCTGAGTCAAACACACACTCACACACTCACACACTCACACACTCACACACACACACACACACACACACACACACACACACACACACACACACACACACACACACACACACACACACACACACACGCGTCCACCTCTGTGTCTGGGAAGTGTTTCCCTTCCTCCACACTGTCAAAACAACGACCAAGTTCGGCATCCTTAACGCTACACAAGAACAAATCTTAAACGTTTAACTCTGCAGTGTTGTGAAATAAGAACCGGCAGGTATCTCTCCTGGTTTCTTTCTATCCTGCAGTATATGATACGAGCTGGTTAGTGACTTGTGTTCCGTTTGTGTTTCCAGGCTCATCCACTTACCAATGTCGCTGACCACGCTACGGCTGAAAGCCTTGTGGCTGTCAGAGAACCAGTCGCAGCCTCTCCTCACCTTCCAGACCGACGAGGATCCTGACTCGGGTGAGAAGGTGCTGACCTGCGTGCTGCTGCCTCAGCAGCCGAGTGAACCAGACAATAAAGGTAATGTGTTTAACAAGTGGAGGCCTGAGCAGTATTCATTTTTCAGGACTGGTTGAGTGAAATGACGGCACCTGTGGTCATGACCAGTGTTTCTTTGCACGTGCGCTGTTTGCATGTATACACTGTATATGCAAGATCAATGTCCCCATGCCCATGAAGTGTCACGCGTGCTCTGGAGGGAAAGGACATCGCTGCCAGCGCTGTGACATTTGCGTAATATTCCTCATCAGTTCTTGCATCATTTAGTGCCCTGCAGTTTTGGTGACATTATCACATGATCTGCTCGGGGAAGCACAGCGTGTCCTGCGCCCTCTGATCCTTCCCTGCAGTACAGTATATCTCGATTATGAGGTCCTGTAAGGGATCACAGCCCCGACAACAGATCAGGCCCCCTCCTGTCCCTTGAGGCCCTCCTTGGTTGTGTTTTTCAGAAATGCAGTGGATTGGACAGCTAAAGAGGCTTAGCAGCGGCTGGCCTGCTGCCATTAAAAGCTCGCCCACTGGGTGTATAGATGCGGCTGAGGGCCCGGCTCTATCTCTGCCAGATACTACAGTTAATTGTTTAGTTTTTTTCTTTGCTGTCATCCACAGTGTAAATCAGTATTTGCGATTCCCTGAAAAATTTGACTTTTTTTGCATTGTAAAAATGAAAAAAAAAGTTTGTCCCCCCCAAAGAAATGTTTACATTTATACATACATTTTTGTGACGTGCCATCTCTCTTGTGGGAGAGAATGCAGCTGTAAGACGGGGCGGACGTCCGACGTGCGACGCTCAAACTGAAGTTGGGGGCAGGGAAGATTGCGTTGCTGTAAGCCTGTGACTAAGCCGGGATTTGAAACTGTGATCTGGCAGTTTCAGGCTCTCTCTTATAAGTGCTGGGTTGTGTGACAGCTTTCATTTCTTGAGTTGGCAGATTGCAGAGAAGCAATCATGACAACCGTATTGATTGTAAAAATGCCAAAATTTTTACTTCACCGCTATTCATTCTGAACATTTTTGTGCAATGCGTGAATTCCAATAACACAAATTGTGTTGTCTCCTATAAAATCAACCCCAGGCTCTGATAATCTTGCCCGCTTTGGAGCCCTGGAGAGCCTGGTGAATGACATGGCAGACGATACGTGGGACAACAAAGCTGTGAACCGGATCAGTTCCATCCACTTCCTGGATGATGAGGAGGAGGAGGATGACGACAAGGTGAGAGTAGCATTGAGCTATGTTACTGTTACTAGAAACACATGAACGAGTTTCTGGGATGCACTGGGTGTTTACTGTGACTGCTTTAGCTAAATGCTGGAAAATTTCAGGAAAATATCCGGACTCAAGTACATGTCTGAATGCAGATTAAGGACATTGCTGACATGCTTGCCGGTGTTCAGCTCGGTCAAGTTGTTGCGAACAAGCATATTTGATTTGAAGTGTCTCTATTATGTTTTGCTACTTTGAAGGCCAAGGCTTTATAATTTAATAGTCATTTTGTAAAGACGTTCAGTTATTTTGAAACCTTTCCTCCTTTAACTCATCTGTTCTTTGCTCACCACCCAGACAAGGGTGCATACAACTACTCTCTTTTGGCTGCAGATCAGGCAAATGTGCCACTGATTTGAATCTTTCATTCACACAGGGAACTCTTCTTCGGCGGGCCACGCCTCACCCTGGTGAGCTGAAGACGATGAAGAAAGCGGCCGAGAACCTCCGCAACGACCTGAACGCTGCCAAAGGCCTGGACTCCAACAAAAATGAGGTCAATAACGCTGCAGATAGAGTGACCACGTCTGTGTGACCTTTACCTCAAATGTTTTTTACCTCCTGTCTCTCACCGTGTCGTCCTGCACAACCCCTGCAGCCCACCCCCACCCCCTAGTTTTTTTTCTTTTACCCACAAACCCCGTTGTGGCCTACCCCTCCTCTGGTTAAGCCCTGGGACGCCTGCAACCTTACTCCATCCCCAGTCCTGTGTAAAACGTGTTTGACTCAGTCGACCAGGGCCGCTGTGCCTTCCTTCTTTCGAATTAACGTCCACAGCAATAATCTGCACAGAGATGCTCCTTTTAAAAGATATTTTAAAGATTTAATACTTTTTTTTAAAAATGCCTCTTTTTAAAAATTTACATTAGGTAGTTGCACTATTATAAGTCTTTATAATATGGTCAAATCTTCTTAAATGTATTATATATATTTGTTCTATATCTATTTTTAAAACACTGGGTAAATACTTCTTTTTACATTTTGAGCAAACAAAAGCAGGAGTTTTTGGACCTACTGATTAAGGATTATTGTATAGTCTTTTGTGAATATTGATACTTTTATACTTTTCGGCAGCTCAGATGTAAATAAATATGTATAGTAAATTTCTTAATCAGTTGCAGATTTTCAACCTTTTTCTTCTCTGTTTCAAACCTGGTACTTTTTTCTTTTCTTTTTCCTCTTTAAATCAAAGCAATGAACAAAACACAGTCACTAATGTCTTATTCAAAGCATATAATTGTCAATGGGTGATTGGATGGCTTTGGATCCTCATTTTGTTCATCTGTAAAATATCAAGACCTTTATTTTGGATTAATGAATATATTTGGTTAATTAAGTTTGGAATAAAGTTATGCGCATCAAAGTTAAATGACTCACCTGCAATATAATTATGCAGGAATAACAAATGCCATCTTATTTATATGTGCTGTGCTTCACTGCTTTGCAATGTTTTTTCAAATAGATGCCAAAACCAGCTGTATATTTTTTTTAAAAAGTTTTCCTTGCCTTGCCTAACAGAGAGTACTGTTCAGAATAATCGTCACAGGTTTGGTGAGAAAGAGGTTTGTACCGCTAGGATGACATCCTCTCAAAATGCAGTTGTTAGAAGTTCCACTTGAATGCACTTCTCAGTGTTTCTCAGATCTTACTCTTTTATTATGGTACATGATAAGTTGTATTATTTTGTTTTAAACTGATTTGCAAAAAAATTGGACCTCAGAAATTGGTTCAAGTGATGGTTTTTATGTTCTTAATTATTTCCTGATCAAACTGCACAAGGCGGATCTCAAACAGGTGCTGGACCTGGAGATCTGGAGGACTTTTTAACCACTGATCAATAAAATGAGTGCAACACCAAACAACATGTTTGTTATTCCTTCAGTTGTATTAGTCACATCAAATACCTGCTGGTTTCATGTCATCTCATTTGAGTTTAACTTTTAAATGTCGTGGTTAAAAGCAAGACGGTGTGGTATTTCTTATCATCCATATAATCAAAAATCATTCAAATAATATATTGGCTTAGTGAGATATTCCATTTCCTGATCCCTCCTCTGCTTGTTTTGTCTGTCCAGCAGTGCATGCTGTGTCTGTAATGCTCTGCCGGCATGTGCCACATTTGACTCGTCTTCCCTGCACGTGCTGAATGTCCTGATGTTACCATGTTTTCAATATATGTGTTTCTGTGTGTGTGTGTGTGTGTGTGATTATGGGTGTGTGTATATATATATATATATATATATATATATATATATGAATTTTTATTTATTTGTACTCATCAAATCTCAAACATGGTGAAACTACAAATCTAAGGAACACATAACAAAGATGCATTCTTTTTGATTTGTCATTTGACGCTCAGCATACTGTATACTGGTGTTTAATGAATTTTAAGATTAAAAAAAAGAGAGTATGTGAATGGAAAGGAAACAGGAAAGTGTCAGCTTTTAAAAAAAAAAAAGAACATTTTTGCGACTAACATCAGTAGGAACTTTGTGTTTCTATTATAGACCTGTTACTGTTGTTTCGTTTCAGGTGTTTGTTATAATGAAAGTAGTTGTAGCTTCACTTTCCGTGTTTTTAAGTGGAAGCTTCTTCAGCGAGACAGCGATATAACAACAACAACAACACCATTTTGCGAATGGCAGAGAAAGAGACGCAAACAAATTAACGTTTCAAGATCCAGCGTCTGTCTTCACTGCGATTTTGGGGTTGTCAAATCAAGTATTCCAATAAGAAAGGACTATTATTATGTTTTGCAGTGATGACCCCTGGTACACAGAATACGTATGCGCTATAAATAGTCAAGCAGGATTTTATTAGTGTGTTTTTGTGTGAAAGGATTTTTTTTAGCCGCTCTTCTGGTAAAGCATGAGATTCCTCCCATGGATCAGCTGAATGAAAACAGGTTGCTCCCTTTTAAAAACAAAAACATCTTTTATATTATAAATCCAGTTTACAGTTGCATTCAAGATGATGGGATGGTTTCATAAGACTTGTTTATTTGAAGGTCATTTCCTTGGATGTATTACTTTGAAATTAAACTTTCAGCAACAGGTGGTGGCCTCTGACTGTCCCCGGGAGTGTAGAAATCCTCAGACTAACCCGCCCCCCAGGACCGGTAGCCAAACCTGGGCCACCCCAGGCTTCGACTGGATGGCAAACAAAGAGAGTCTGCGGGGGGGGCCTCAAATGTTCCCAGCCAGCGACCGTGTGTGTGGCCGCTGCTCCAGTGCAGGGAAGGACACAGAGGAAATTGAGCAACCTGAGGAGGTCAGGTTTTTACAATTTAGCCACATGTTGTTCATCTAGACTTCTCTTGATATGGACAGAAACATCTTGCTGCAGATATTCATCCAGTGATCTCTTCCAGTGCAGCTTTCCTCTTATTCCAGATTTGTCATTGTACATTGTGCCAAGAACTTCTGTCTTGAGAGAGTTTTAATTGAATTTCATTCCTCAACAATCTGTCATTTTGTCAATGTATTGCAAGCGAAATTCAAAATGGTTTATTTGGCTCCACTGATGTGTCCTTGCGGACAGACAGTAAACGCCTCCACTCATTTCTTATCACCAGGATGGTGCGGGCCAGCTGTCAGCGAGCGATGCCCTGCCACGTCCGTCTCGACGCGAGAGAGGTGAAACCCGAGATGTCAGGAAATTACAGCATCACAGAGCCCTTAATGCAGGGTCCAGTCTCCATGGAGACCCTGTCCGCAACATGAAGAACTCCTCCACCACAGGGCATCTGAAATCCTCTTTGGTGACAGAAAAGGGCCCTCTTCAGGAATCATTCATCTCCCAAGTGCCATTAAGAGTAACAGCTCACACTGAATTCATTTTCCTTGAATGTCAGATGATCTCTGCAGCGGTTTGCCCTATAGGCACTGCAGGGGAGTCTGAGGAATTGTGGCAAACGATTGCCAGCGAAATTCTTCTGTCTTAACTCCCAAGTGTTTTGCTCGACTGCATATTCATTTCTACAGCTTTTTTATGTGTAATGAAACAAATTTGCTCTTAGTTAAAGATCAAAGTGTCTGGCCAGAGAGGGAGTCTCGGGATCAGCATTGCTGGTGGGAAAGGCTCTCTGCCTTACAGAGAACACGATGAGGTAAGTGCTGGTGCAGAAGGGCCGGCACCGGTCAATATCAACATATTAACTTCTTTGGCTGCCTGACAGAGATAAATGAGAAGCAGCAGCCCTCAGGGTCCGGTGGTTACCTTGGTTTTCTCAAAGCCATCTCAGAACAAACAAGAAGCTTTGACTGTGTTTTTTTTCCCCCATTTTTTAAATAGGCTTAAAATATTTAATTTCCTTATAGGGTGTTTTCATCTCCCGAGTAACAGAAGGGGGGCCATCGGAAAAGGCCGGAATCCATGTCGGGGATAGATTGCTGGAAGTACGTATTTTTCCCATGTTTGTCCTCTGTTTTTATTATCAATTTGTCTCTGGCTTTTAAAATATATACAAGTCAGCATGTGAAATACTGTGGACTGAATGGAAATCACAAATACCTAACTACTTCCTGCTGGTGTCCCCTTTGTGGCCAATGGAGGGCATCACAACACCAGCAGACAACACTCAGCTGGGGCTTTCCTTCTGTTCTGTGATAAAGCCAGTAAGACAAATAGAAAACAGCTATTGCATATTCAACCTCTTTCTTCACATTCACACATATGTAGGTTGATTTTTATTCAAAATCCTCAGCGACTGTGAAGGGACTAGATAGACATTCTATTTACAGAGACCCTATGCTGTGTGTGTGTGTGTGTGTGTGTCAACTCTCCACCTCTGACTCGTGCCCCTTACTTTCACCTGCTCCTAAATTGGAAACGTGACCATCCAGGTCGACGGCATCAACATGCAGGGGGCGACCCACCACGAGGCGGTCAGCGCCCTCAGGAATGTAGGGAGCTGCATGGAGATGAAAGTGGTCCGAGAGCGGCTGCTGCTCCCTCGAGAGGTGCGTGACCTGGCCGGGCCTCAGGAACCTCCGGACGTGACGGGACGACAGCCCTGCAGCCAGGACGGCAGAGGCCGGAGAAGCAAACCGCCGAAGACGGAACGCGCCCACTGTTTGTCCGAGAAGATTGAGGCGGCTGTCTGCAATGGCAAGGTGAGTGGTTTACTCCCATCACAAAACAATCACAATCCAAAATGTCCCCTTTGCTTTACAAAGGACTTCAAGCCATCTGTGGATTACTACGCCTTAAAAAAGAGCACCCTCACTCAAATATAGATGACCTGAATGTACTTCTTTCTCTTTCGTCTTCTTTCACGTCTTTTTATTTCAGTCTGATTTGGAGAGCGACCTGAACAGGACCTTATCTGAACCGGAGGCGTCACTAAAAAAGGACTCACTTCAACTTGGAAAGCACACGATGACAGTGAGCAGATTTCTCACCCCTTATTAGGACAAAATACCCACTGTAATATCTTTCGCTGAAGTCTCCTCATTTTAGCCTTTTCCAAATACAAAAAAAATCAATTGAGTGTTATATGGCATGATTTTTTCTGAGATTTCAGCATTTCACACGTCGTATCAGCTGATGACTGACGGCTTATTTTCCATCCCCAACCCCAATTCCTTCTCTGGCAATCAACTGACAGATCCCGCGGATCATCCTCACTCATCCCTCTATCTCCGATGAAGATGTAGAACTCTTGACACAGAGCCCCAGCCGAGGGCCAGCACACGGCTTTGACATTCCTGACAGACACGTACATCCTGACTCTTTCGACAGCGCTTTCTACCCACCCTGACCACAGCGGCCCTGGGTACAAACACGAAGGACACACACTTTTATTACCCAGTTTTTTAAGGCACTGAAGCATTTTCTGAGATGTCCCTCTGGATGGGTTAGTATAAGGACTAACTGTGTTTTTTTTACTGTCACCGCGAATGGTATTTGGTAATATTAAAGTCATTTGCAAGGATGGACAGCTTTCTGACATTATTTTTATGACTGACTTTTTGCCCGTGCAACCACAGTGCACAGTAAAACATCAGACCGCTCTCTAACGCAGAAATACGAGGCATGACATAATGTTACATACAGTCAATTAAACAATGAATGCTGCTGGCTACTCCTACTCCACCTCTCTGTGCTGTAACTTATGGACGTTCTGGTCAATGCCCATGACAATGTGAGGCCCTTAAAACCTTTTACAGTCTGCACTGAGATAAAATGTCTCATGGCCGAACAGACAGCTCAGCGGGGAGTCCGAGTCCTGCAGAGTCCTGAGACCGACTGAACTCTGCTTCACATCTTCACACATCTGCTGTTCGAGCTGACTTCAGACTCATGAGATTAGGGAAGTCTGCAGAAATGTATCTGAGAGGAAAACACGGGAGTAATTTACAGTCTTGCATCCGGAGCCCCGGGACAACATGTACAAGCCATAGATGCCGATACCTGCCTCGTGTTCGTTCACAGCCTTTCTCACAGTAACAAGAGTTGACTGTTCGGCGGTCACGTTCTCAATTAAGTGCAAACGCATTGTTCCAAGAGGCGTTTCCTTTTCTTTCAGTAGCAGGACATTCATTTCTTCACTGGCAATACCCAAAAAAGCTGCAATAAACACAACTTTTGTGGACAGAGTGTAAGAAAAGGTCTTATTTATTTTGAGGTTATAATATACCGGCATTGAGTTAGACATGATCCTAACGCTGCTGCAAGTCAATCAATCAACCAACCAATCAATCAATCAATCAATCAATCAGACTTTATTTATATAGCACTTTTCATACAAAAGAAATGCACCATGATGTGCTTCACATAGAATGAAATGCAACACAAAAAAGATACCCCCCTCCCTTCGATAGACACACACACACACACACACACACACACACACACACACACACACACACACACACACACACACACAGCAATATATTCACGATCAAACATATGATGCAAGGCTTGAAAGAGCAAAACAATTTATAAAACATTCAATAAAAACATGAACGAGGAATCCCACGAAAATGCTGAAAATTGAAATAAAAACATATAAATATATATACACATATATATTCACACATGTATACATATGTGTGTGTGTATATATATATATATATATATATATATATATATATATATACATACATACAGGATGATAAAATAATGCAATTCACACAGAAAAGTTGTATTAGGGTTAATACAATATATTATTAAAAGGAGAGAGAAAAGTCATCAGATTAAATTCAGCCTAATGATGAATATCATAATTCATAATATTAGAACTAGAATAATAAAAGCTAGATTAAAAAAAGTAGGTCTTGACCTTGCTTTTAAAATTGGCAACACTTCAGGAAGTGAACGCTAGGAGCCAGAAAAATCAGTAGGAGCTTCAGTGGACAAAGATCTTTCTTCTCCTCAGTTATCTCCAGAGTGGTGTTGACAACTCCCTCAGCGGTACGCAGGTTTGTTCCCCCTCAGAGTAGCTTACTGGCGTCTTTACCTCGGAGACCAAACAAGAACACCGCCTTGAAGCGCCAGAGGCACGGACGTTGTCTGTGGCATCTTTAAATGTGACCGAGTCTGCCCGGGGCTCAGCCCCAGCACGTAGACGTACGCCCTAGGTCAACACGAGGGGCACTGAACTTTGCAAATCTTCAAGAATATGTACGGTTGTACTCTTTGCTCAATCTTAATTATTCAAACAATGACTTACACATATTTTCTTTGATAAAACAGACCTAAATGAGATGATGTAAGAACATCTGAACTTTCACAGTAGAGCTGAAACAGTTAATCCATTAAACGATTAGTAATCAACTACTAAATTAATCACCAACTATTAATCGGTTTGAGTAGTTTTTATGGGGGGGGGGGGGGGGGGGGGGGTCCAAATTTTCTGATTAAAGCTTCTTAAATGTGAATATTTTCTGCTTTCTTTGCTCCAGTAGACAAAATGTCTTTGGTGTGTGGACAAACAAAACATCATCTTTAGGTTTTGGGAAACACAATCGACAATTCTCACCGTTTTGTGACATTTTATGCACAAAAACAACTAATCGATTAATCGTGAAAATAATCTCGTGAAAGATTAATCAATAATGAAAATACTCGTTAGTCACAGCCCTATTCCACAGGGTCTAAAAGTGAAGTGTCTCCTCAGTCAGTCAGTCGTCTGCACATTGATTGATGGACGGCAAAGTAGGGAGAAAAATACTCAGGGTACCCAACGTCTACGACTCCAGGGATTGGCCCACCCGACCACAGCGAAGCTGCAGAGAAAGGATTGATTGATGGCTGAATGAATGGATAAAGATAAATGATTTCCAATAATCTATCATGGTGAGCTGCCTAAATGTTATTGTTTGCCTGCGATGAAAAATCATTAAAATGAAATTACTTTCCATTGAAGGCAAACGAGGGCATTTTCGTGTTGTCATGGGGCTGACAGAATCCACCTCTGGACACCTCAAGATTCCCGATAACAACAACAGAAAAAATATAAAGGGCATCCATCAGCCGAGAGCAACAATTATTAGATTTATTATTTATTTGTTATAGAGTGATTCAGAATATAAGGAAAACAACACCTGGGATTTTTCAGATTTACTTGGCACACATCTTTGTAGGGAATGGGTAATGTTTTGAATATCTAATAAGTCTATTAAGTGAATGAAAAACAAGGAACTAATAGTTAGTGATTTAGGTTTTTTGGTTTTCTTGTCATCAAAGCAAGAAACAAGAAATCTAGGATGCCTTCGTCTGCCAATGAGTTTATAAATGTTAATGACCTCGTTATGGCGAGCTGGGATGTCCCTCTCAACTGATGAGGATCAGAGAGCCTTTATTCTCCACATCTGCCTCTGAGCTCCGTCTTTCCTCAGTTTGGAGAATTGTTTCGACAGTGGCATAAATTATGACAAGAAGAGACGAAAAGTGTTTTTTTGATCAGTCGTGTTTCTTGGTCCCCTTCATTTTCTTTTGGCCTAACTTATTTTATAATCAATTATTAGTCTACATCTTTTGTACAATACTATACTATGCACAAACTGAAACAGCTAGAAAATCATTTTGTTTTGGCCGTTATTTAAACTGACCAAATCCAATAATGCTGTTTGATGCCGTCACATGTTCGTCTTCTTTTCTGCACTTACACTTCACTTGTCTGAGGATATTTTTAAAGGCGCTTTTCCACTTTTATATCAAATCTCTTTTGTCTCTCTTTGGGGGAGGTTTCTTTTAATATTTGACAAACATTGCATTGCATTGCCACGGATACTGTGCAATTGGATGAATTTGGATAGTCAAACCAAACACATTATGATCATTGCTGGATTCATTAGACATTCATCTCTGCTGACACCAGACTACAGTCATTGTTTTCAGTATCAGAATATTCCCTCAAGGATAAATGCTAATAACAAATACCTTAGTTACTCAATATTAACCATAGAAAATGGGATTACATGACAACAAATCATTTTCATGCTTTAAGGCTACGATTAAAAGGGGGTTGTTGCTTTAAAGCCTACTTAGGCTATGCCAAAAAGCGTTTACATATTCATATTTCAGGCACTTGCTGGTTGCTTTTTATCACGAGTCTCTCAGGGTGAACACAAAACCTCAGTATACTTGAGCGTGTACAACACCAGCAGAGGTGTGTTGGTGTGTGTGTATCTTTGTCTGATCGTGATTGTCTCTGTGTGTGGTTGCCACAGACAGGTGGGGGGAGGGAGACACGCGCTGGAAATAGACAACAACAGCTGTGACAGGAATGAAGAAAGTAGTGTACTTAAAGGATTAGCATCCCGCCCAGAGAGGTCTGCTTTCCCCTCGCTGATAAGGGAACAGAGTAGTTGGCTTGTTGCAGCAAACAAGCAAGTGAACACATTTATTACAAAACCGCCTGAAAACACACATTACTGTAAACATGGTGAGATGTGTCTTTGTCATACCAATATCCGCTGGCTGGCAGAGGTTTAGGTCACATGGATTATCTGTATGACATCTGCAATTTTAAAAAAAGTGCTGTGTATTGAAAATGCATTAGTTATAGATTTAATGGAAAACCTTTTGAAAATCTTCCCCTCTCACGGAGCACTTTGCTACATTCAGCTTTTATCTGTCACTTTCAGTCAGATATGCCTTTATCGTCTTTTCTCTCCTCTGTCATCACGACGGCTTCGCCACACCACCACATACCCAAAAGAGAAATTGAAATGCAAATTGATTATTCTCCTCTGCCCGTATTTTCTCAGTAAGTCTTTTTGTTTTTTCTTGAATTTTCCAATCAATACAGTTATCTACACTTTAGCTTTTTTAATCTAAAAAGAAGTGAGAGAATATCTCAGAAAAAAAGTGCAAAAATTGATAAATCAAGGCTGCATTCTTTTCCCCCTAGGGACAAAGAGCTGTGCTGCTTGTAGTTCCCAGTGTGAACATTGTCACCGGTGCCCAGCAGGCTCACTGCTGTCTGCGAGCTATTTGTGGCTATTATGTGTCTATAAAAGGAAATCTGCAGGGCGATACACACACACACACACACACACACACCAACAGTAATGCACTTTGAACTTTACGAGACAGGCTGACTCTTGCTTCTGGCATCTGCCTCGATCAGAATTTGGAGTCTATAGAGGGACGTTTTTTGAAACTTTGACACCTGCAACCCTTCTGGATGGAGAGGCTTTTGAAGCGGAAATGGACTGTTTGAATAAGGGTCTAGGGAAGGTAAGATGGTTTGGAGACGGATATTGTCTATTGTGGAATACATGTACCAGATGATAAACCTCCTGCTGAGCATTTGCTGCGAGGCTGCAGCAATATCACTGACCACCTGCCTTTATTTCCCTTTATTGCGATTATATCCGGCTGGAGAACGAAACCAGTTAAAGAATTTTGTTTCAATTCATCAGCCCCCGATGCCCCAACCCACGCTCCGGTTGTGCCCTCTGTAACCTACAGCCCACTCCTGGGCTTTCACACATAAACACATTAGACACAGTGCACGTAGCAACTTGATACGCATCCTGTTGTTTCCTGTGACACTCTGTTGATTAACAGTGACCAAGACTGCTTTCGGTATATTGTAGATGCAAAAAAGATCGTAAATGCATCTTATTTAGTTGACCATTGATGCAAACTGCATGTATAGTATGTACAGTTAACGTATGTTGACTATTTATTGAACTTCTTACCTCTGCGCTGAAATGTCATTTGGATGCCTCCAAGATTCTGCATCTATTTATCATCAACAAGTTGTTGCCCTGTGCATTTTGGTTGTTGTTCCTGTGCTCGTTCATGATACTTCTAATGGGATGTTTGTTTACAGTCTGGAGAGATAACCCCGTGTGCTCAGACGCAGACCGCAGTGGGCTATACTTTCCTGCCCTATCTGCTGTGGAGGGAGGGGCTGTGTGTCTGTCTGTAATTAAACTCTTTACTTTGTGACACACCCAAATGTTTATGCTTTCACTGTGAACTATAGACTTTAACGTCTGTGGAGCAGATCTTTAACCCCGCTCGCACTCTGCAGTGGAATACTGCAGCGTATATGCACATGATCTGGCAGTGAACTGAGGATGGTCAGCAACAGCCACAGATAAGAGGATGTGAGCATCATTTATTTCAAACTTTTGGGAACAATACAGTGCTGCTGGAATTATGTTTTTATAGCTAATTTATTGCATTAATGTGGAGAAAAGGAGCTTAAAGTTGTATAATAATCAGACCCTTTATCGCACGAAATAACTTCTCATGTATGTTTCCTTAAAGTATATGCTCCTTCCTGGTTGGTCACTGTTTCTGAGTGTCTGTTTAAAGACCGTACAGCGGGTGGTCTGCTTCAGGAAATGATTTAGTGCTGCTGGTGTCCAGTGTTTGGGACTGGTCCGACATGCCACCAGAAAATGATGCGAGGTGAGAGCATGCACACCGTGAGGCGATACGTAGCACAGGGAGCCAGTGGTGGCTGGAAACGTGATCTGTGAGGACGGCATGACCTCGGCAAACATTCAGGAGGGCTCCAGTGGGCAAGTAGGAAATGCTCTTCTTTAACCTTTCACATAGTATAAACTTATTCTGCTATGACTACAGGGGCCATGCAAACAAGCAGGTTACATGACAGCAGAAATATAAAAAAAAATATGATAAGATGGCATGGGATTATTTTTAGGGCAAGGCATTTGTTATGTTTCTTTTATTTATAGCCGGCACATTAATATCTTTATTGTGGGTAACTTTACCCTTTAAAGTCAAAGTGAACCATTTCACAGCTCAGAGAGTAGGAACGTCGCTGAAAACATGGGTGGCATGGTCTGAAGGAAAGTGATGGACGAATAGTCGCATTCTCTTCTATTAATGGTAAGTGGCTTTACTCCTCAAAACACCATATTTAATAAAATACTCAATGACAACGAAAGGGCCTGCATTGACATTGCTACAGGTCATGAAAGAACTTTTAGAGACCCCCTTAAAGGAAAGTCAAGTTAGCCTTGTTAACATGCGTCCATATGATTAACATGCATTGACACATAAAACACAGTACCATGTTGGCTGTGATGGGGGAAAAAAGGGGGAAAAAAGTCTGCAGTTGAGTGTATTTGCTGTTTTTTAACATGTGGGCATGTGGTCAGAGGTCTATCTTTGCCGTGAATGACCTTCCCCCATGTCCTCTATAGACTCTCATATTGATTGTCCTCTGAACTGACGCAAAATATTGTCTCGATGTGAGGTATGTGAGTGCTGGCTTTCATCCTGTAAAGGATGAGAAGCACTGGAACCTTGATGTATAGAATTTAAAATAGAGAGACTGCATCAGAGTTACAGTGTTTTTCTCCTTTTTCTTTGATGTCGACCTGCGAGCCAGCGCCTCACTTGAATAGATGTGCATTTCATTTTTCCTTTTTTGTTCTCCGGTCCATCTGATATGGCTTGAACATAATTTCGTAACATTCCATTGCACATTTAGAAATCATTTTTTTGCCAGTTCTGGAGCTGCTTCATTCACTACGTTGAAGTGGCGCACTCAATCTTTCTCCCACATTTAAAAGTATAAGGTCGCACTCAAAGGTCGCCTTAATGTTGTGCCTGAAATCCAGCCTTGACCATTTCAGACAGAGAAAAGAGAACAACAGGCGTGTGGACTGTAAAGCTGTCAGTAAAAATAGACACTTGTGGCAGTTTCCCTTAAAAGTGCTTTAATGAGAAACTATTTACATATTATGTACAACTATCATTATGTTTTCTTCATGTGCAGTCGAGTCACTCTTGTAAACCCGCTTGTGAATATCTTACGTGATAGACAGGGTTCGGAATGATATAGGGAAAAAATCCTCTTAAAAAAGTCTCAGCAGGAACCACAATATGCCATTCAAGTGATAATCACATATTTACATTTTAAAATGACGTTCTGAGGAATCTTAATTTGTAAACATTTTGGTGATCTTTTTTGCCGCGGAGCTGCTTTTCATCTCCTTCCCATATGTGCTGCCACACGCTGGGCTGGCTGGTCGGCCGAAGTCTGCCCGGAAAATTGGGAGATGAGAGGTTTGAAACACAACCCAACATGCTGATTCTCTTCGACATCAACAAGCAGAGATTGTGTGATGCGTTTTTGGGGGTCTCAAGTATCGGCTACAGTGACCATCACTGATTATGGGGGGAATTTCAGCGGCTTTACCCTCCAGTTTGCAGTTGGCAGATGACCTGTGGAGAGGAGAAGCGTGATAAGTGAGCAGAGCCCTCTTGATGCGTGCGCGCTGTGATTTCTGCAGCGCGAAATAAGTAGCAAATGTTTCCTCAAACGCAGATGATGGAAATGCCATTTAACCCAAATTGCTATGGGAACAGTGACACCGCCTTATCAAACTGAAACCCCTTGCAATTTGTGCATTGCATCAGCATACAGCATATGGCATGGCTTAACACACTTCTCCAGAGCATTTGTATGCAGTCTTTGTGCAGTTCAATGTACGCACTGGAACTGGAAAGATATTGTTGTTCCCCTTGGATGTGATTTACCCTACACGGAGGAGGGTATTGTTTTCACCCCCTTCTCTCTCTCTCTCTCTCTCTCTCTCTGTCTGTCTGTCTGTGTGTGTGTGTGTGTGTGTGTGTGTGTGTGTTAAGAAAAATAACAAAAAAATAGATCAACAGATCACCAAACTTAGTGGGGTTATTACTGGGGAGGGTATCTCCAGATGATTAACTTTTTGTGCTTGATCGGTTGTGTGAATTTTCAGCCTGCTGCTAAAAATTCGATGCTTGTCCTGTCAATGTGCACAATTAAAGCCAGATACCTTCCTTGATTAAAAAGAACGTGTCGATGTTTTAACAGGACACCGACACCGAACGTGGCATTTCTCCTGGTGCTGCCGATTGGTCAGTCTGACTGTGTCGGACGGTCAAGTGTGTTCATTTTCATTAGCGCTTTGACTGCTTCATGATTGTAATCACTCGAGAGGTGTTGTTGTCTGGACAACACAAGAACCTGGGACAATGGGTGTACGTTAAGTCGCAGGTTAAGTATCTGCAGTGGAAAAAGAGTAGTTCCAGCACTGATTTCAACAGTGAAAGTTTTGGACGCCACAGCCCTTCGTTTGAAAGACAGCAGCCTCTTTGGCGAGTTTCATTTACACAACTCCAGTGACTTTCAGCCGAGCTGACGGCACAGCACTGCACCGGTGCCTGGCGCAGACGAGAACACGCTCTGATTTAATTGCAGCTCATTACCTCTCCATGCGTCTGGGCGTGGCAAGGCTTCGAGCAGCAGGGTGCCAAATTGTCTAATCTCTCTGTGTGTGTGTGTGTGTGTGTGTGTGTGTGTGTGTGTGTGTGTGTGTGTGTGTGTGTGTGTGAGTGTGTATAAGAAGTTCACGACCCCGTACAGCAGAAAGAAATAAGATATTTTGAATTTTAAATTCAGTGATGCTCAGTCTCTCACAAGCTGACAGGTAGTGAGTGACTGAAACATGGTTTTTATGAAGAGCGAGACATTGTTCCTCCACATTTCCTCTATGCAATGTTTTAGAAAGTGGTTTTGCTCCGCTGGCAAATTATCACCAAGCGCTTGCAACATTCGCGCGAATTGTTCCTGTTCTGTCTGTTTTACAGGTTTCAATAGGAGTGCCATCTATTTTCACGTTTGTGCCAGTGGTGCAGAGATTACCATTCAAAAGCATTGTTGCTGAGGAGAAGGGATCTGGAGCTCTCACGGGAAAACCAGACGAGGTACGGCAGCAGCACACACCCTGACCACTGAAGTGTGATATCACGTTATTAATTACTGATTTTATAACAGGGTGTTCATCAAAATGCATGTGCTGACTACACATGCTGCAATGTTGTGAATTTACTGCAGCTGACTGTGTCCCGCTTGTATTGCCTCGTGGTTACCCCTGCGTGTGCTCATAGTGGCATCCCTCTCTCTTTTATCCGGCCACACAAACTTTCTCACACTTTGTGTTTTGCGGGAAATGTTGAAATGTTGTCCCGATGCTTCCCAACAATTTCTCTCTAATTATTCTAACACGTCCAATAGTAGACACAAAATAACTGTGATTTGCTTGTGGCTGTTCAGAAAACTGTTAATAAAGACTCTGGGCAACAGAATGAATCCGAGAGAAAAGGTCATCTAAAACTAGTTGCCTACTGTACAAAAAATTGTACAGATGTTCGTCCCCTTCAAATGATATATATAGTTATAGAAACTATATATATAGTTTCTAGTGATTTAGTCGTGTCTGTGGCCGGAAAGATTGGAGGACCAGCTACTGGGAAAAACAAATTCACCTGTCGCAATTGCTTTTCAATTTCAAAATGTGCATCTGTAAACATTCACATTCGAGAGAAGCTGTCAATGCGAAATGTGAAATGTCTCATTATATATTTCCTCTTGCGGCCTCGACATCATTAATTGATAGGATCTGAGACCACTCAGTTGTGTAACCTTTCTGACTTGTGCGGCCACACATCAGCGCAGATCACGTTTAACAATGTGGATATCAGCATCAAACATATTCCTGACCACTCTCAGTAATTGAATCAGATGTAAAGGTTGGACTTCTCTTGTAGTTGGTCAGACAGGCATATTAGACCGTTAGTCGTGATTCGCTCTGATGTCCAACTGATTTCTCAGCTCGTCGTAGAAAACACACAAAACCACACGCAGCATTGACATTTCTTTACAGTCTTGTTTTTTCTTTCTTTTGACGAATGCTGTGAAGTTCTTCAATTTTATTTACCCCACCATGTGTAGGAACAGCGTCAATGCACACAAATACACTGCAAATATCGATAGTTATTAGAAGCAACCATCCCGGAGGATACTTGATGTGCCAAATGTGCTACGATCATCCAGCATCAACATCACAGCAGTGACGCAGCTCGCGGTGCCTGAAGTCACTGGCTGCCTGCATGGGACTTCAAAGGTCCTGTCACTGGGGGGGGGGGGGCACCATTAGTTCCTCAACCCCATGTTGAGGTCTTTCGAGCTGGACCGTGTTTGTCCAAAATAAGTGCATCTACACCTAAATAAATGTTCCCCTCTGAAATGTAGTAAACGTGGGTGGCATAACATGAAAATACTCACTTACATATAATTCATTTTAAAACGATTTACTTTACAGCCCACCCTCAAGAATTTTTACCAGCTGATTTTGAGAGGCGCCGAATTGGACAAAAAACACTGAAAGTCTGCTGCTGAAGATTAGTCTTTTTTCATAATCATAATCATCAGCATACGCTCGGCAAAAAACACAACAAGTGTTTGACACTAATTCAAAATGTAGTGAACAGCTGTTAGCAGCTTAGAGTAACTGACATCTTGTTGTATTTGCACGTGACAGATTGATTCTAATCTCTGCAGGGAAAGCTTCCACATTGAGATCCCTGTGGACACGATGTAAAGTATTATTACCTTGGAGACAATCAACAGCTCATTAATCCACTGCTGTGATTAGCAGCCAAATTGTCCTAAAGACAGAATGTTGCATGTCTGTTTACATTCTTGAGTAATGTAACCTCAAGACGTCTGGCTAATTATCTTGCATCAAATTATGGAGTTTCTATTGGCTACGTGTACATCACTTATTGTTTAAATAGACAAGATTAGTGGAGGTGATAATATGTGAGCAGATGTTTTGCCTGAAGCCAGAATAACACCGAGTGTGATAAAATGAAGTAAGTATATTGAATTTGTGCGATGGGAGACAATATAAAATTGTCTGTATGTATAATGTACAATTTATTACAACTAATGGTAATTAATAAACAATGGGACATGGATACCAGTGAGTTTAGCCATGAAAACAATATATGGATGAGTGGCAGGGGTTCTGTGTTGAATGTGATGATGATGAGCATGTTGCTACAAAGTTAATGTCAGCAGTTAGAAGAGAGAGCAAGCCATCACATATATTTCATGTGAGCAAAAATGACAAACATAACGCCTCATAAAGAACAGCTACAATCTGGAACCAAATGTGAAATATAATTGACATAAAGGACAAAGATCCTTTTGTGCAAAGCTACATTCAGGAACATTGCCTTAAGTCCGAGAGACGGGGAGGTTCAATGCCACTCCAGGGGACGACAGACATTGTTTGTTCAATGAGCTCGGTATAATGGAGGATGAGGTTGAGTTCTAGATCTATATTGTCCTGTCCACGAGGACATAAGGGGCACAAATATTTAGTCAAATGTCTGTTTATTTCTGTTCATTTCTAGGGGGCTCGATGGTTGTGAAAAACTTGAGTCGCGTTTCAGGAAAGGAACTAAATAAATAATAAGCCAGACTGAATTTAAAATAAAACTGTATTTATAATTCAGTGAGTTGTAATCGAATGTTTGAACACTGCAACATATGGTGTCGTGTAAAACCATGAGGATTGGACGTATGGATGGTGCAAAAGAGAAAAGGGCCCAAATAGATAAGGCAATGCATACTATTGTAAATGAAAGACAATAAATCTAAGGTAAGAAAACAGACCTAAATCATAAATATCTCCATAACACCAGCAAAGGTTGTCCAAGATGAACCTTTAGGACAGTGGGAGGGGCATCGTATGGCAACAGAACTGGAAGACATTGATTCCAGGCAGTGGTTATCACATATATGTGCAGCCCTAAGTCTTTTGTGTTTCTGTGCTTGTGATTTAAGTTATTAATACAGTCGCTTTTGCCATTCATTGTAATACTCTTCTGGCAGCTTTTCCTTTGTTTGATCACTGCGAGAACCATTTGACGGATTTATAAAACTAAAGTAAGTCATTATAAGAAGTGTATTTTTAGGCTCATAATTACCATAGGTGGGGGGTTCATGATAGAAATGATGTATGCCATTAGCACTCGCCTTCTTTAGCTCCACTTGAATATCTGGCATATTATCCAAGAATGTATTTCCTATAACTTGAGGTCATGCAGATATAATAGACCACAATCACTTGAATTGTGGCATTTCATTTCTATTCAAAATTATAAATTTTTGAACAAATACCATTGTTCAATTTAATTCAACCACACCACACCAGTCTGAGGGGCATCACCATTATAAACAAAAAGTGAAGTGTTCAAGTGCAATTGTGGTATGAAATAACTTCAGTTTAGTGCAATGGAGGTTACTGTATACTCATACTGAGTGGATAACAAAATACAAATTCTTCAAAGCTGTTCCCTGGTCAGTGGAGGACATTTTTTAAATTTGTTAAGCTGCACAGCTGTTTACACACAACAGTGTTGTGAGATGATGTCATACAGTGTCTCTGGATGCTCTGTCCTCTCGCTTGTAGCACCTCATGCAGAAAGTTATGGTTTTCAGCTTTGACCCCTTCAGATTCACTGTGTTTGGAACGCACACAAGTGCTTCAAGTTTTCACGTGGGATGCGAAGTCCAGCAAAAGTGAATTCCTGTGCGCAGGGTTCGAATGTGTTGGCCGCTTGTATTGATAAAAATGAAAAAACGATCCTGTGGCAGACAGTGATTTAAATACATCAACAAAAGCAAATGCAAATAGACAAATGGTAACTGCCAGTTTGGACTGGTCAACAGACTATTTTGAGCTATCATCTTGCTTATTTACTAGCCTCAGAGTTGTGTGTGTGTACACAGGCCCCTCCTCACTTGTCCAGCTCTGCGCATGAGGCATGTATTACACTAATGTTAGCAGGTCATGTGCGTGCCCATGTGAATTATATGTGGGGGACATGTGGTGTGGTGAAACCCAGCACACCCCCGAGTTGAGGACGGCTCACCTCGGCTTTTCTCAGGTTTCACTTGCTCAGTTCCTCCTAAACATGTGCTTGATATTCTCCCGTCAGAGCGTAGCTGTGTCCCATGAGAAGACGAGCAGGGAGACCATGTCGGAAGGGGAGATACTCAACGCAGAGATAGTCTTTATCAAAGACGCCGTGGCGGGAGGAGCAGGAAGCACGATCCCAGCGGAGACAGAACTTAAAGTAAGTACAATCAGAGCACTCTCAATGATACTACAACAAAAAGTCATTGACATAATATAATATAGAAAGGTGTGTGTGTGTGTGTGTTTAATACCGTATCTGTGTATCTGCAGGAAATTAGTTTAAAATAGAAACTTACAAAAGTTGTAGAGCACTGTCAAGAGATTAATTGAAAATGACAGTGATGTCCAAAGTCGACATTATGGACAAAATTGTCTTTCAGATCTGACGGTTTAATACAGTGTAATAATGAAGTTCAAATAATCCAACTTGTTTCATAGGGTCTAATTTATTATGGGCTCATTTCTAGATCTACTTATGCAGAGTGTCAGATGGAGGCTTCATCAAAGTACTTTCTTCCTCTGCATAAATCAGACACAACTGGCAGAACATTGTTTCAATTTTAATTTGAAGGTTCCAACATTTTGCTCAGTCTGGCTTTTTAGAACTTGAAGTGAAAGTCCTTTTTCTGGTTTGTAAATTGCCAGCTAGGGCACAAAAAACGCTTACACACTTAAGAAGCTTTCTCATAATAGTTTTTTCTCGTTTTTCAGTCGAAGCCCTCACTGGATCACGTGCGCTTCCCTAACACCAAAGCGTCTCCTTCAGTCAGCGCCCAGCCTGAAAATACACCCACCCACAGAGCCGCCGGGACAGCGTCTATGGAAACAGCTGTTGATAAACACAGGGGCCTTTCCCAGCGGCAGTTTCACGATACTTCTGGACGTGCTGAGGTTAGCTCGGGTTGCTTTGCAAATAGAGTCTCAGAGGACAGAGCGAGCCCCACGTGCTCTGTAGACCTGTTCCCCACCCTGGCTTCATCCAGAGAGTCCCTCCTCTCGGAGGGCTCGGACAGGGACAAGAGCTGGTCTGCCGTGCAGCTCTCCTCTGTCACCTCTCCTGTCTCGTTCAGCCGCACCGTCTCCCCCTGCTCGTCTGTCCGCTCCGGCATGTTCTCGCCCTCTGTCACCCAGATCAAGAGGCACTTTCTCGCTCCTGGCTCTAGTCTGGTTCACATCGCTCAAACCTGTTTCTCATCCTGCGAGAGCCTGTCCTCCTCTGTCTGTCCCCAGTCCCCTCCTCCCCGGCACCGGCCTCCTCTCACTCGCCTCTCCCTCCTCACTGCCATCCTGAGGAAAGGCCGTCTTCCTGTTCTGTCCTCTGCTCTGCAGAGGCCTTACACCCCCTGCTGGCCTGTTAACCCTGTGACCCTGTCCTTCTGCAACGCCTGCTCAGCAGCCTCCAGTGTGGCCTCCATTCCCCTGGAGTTTTCCTCTCCGTTCTCCTCATCTGTGTCCATTGATAGTCCAAGCCACCTTCACAAGGAGCCTATTAGATGTGTCACCTCCCCTTCACCCAAAGAGTCAAATGAGCTCAGCAGAACATGCCCTCAAACTCAAATGAAAAGATGCTCGGAGCAAATTCGCTCTAGCAGTGTGCCTCGATGGGAGCAGGTTGTTTCACCCCCACCAGTGAAGAGCAACAGACTACCGCGAGCTCCACTGCCTCTGTTTTGCTCAAACTTCAAATCCCTTTCTCCAGCAGAGCATGAAGGAATATTCGAATGTGCAACTTCCAAAAAACTGCAACACACACACATCTCCCTCTCCCAGTCGCCTGAGCCGAACACCAGCAACACGCGCATGCACCTCGAGGGCCTTGGAGACAATAACCTGAACCACCCCTGCTCCCTCTCCCCAAAACGTATTTACGAGAAAGAAATCTCCGCACCCCAGAAACGGGGTCCCCCCGCGAATTCATCTCTCTCAAGGCTTCACTTGCTTTCTCAAAAACTGAGATGTCAGCCTGCCTGCCCACCTCAGCGTCAGCCTTCTACGCGTCAGCCTTCTACATCACGCTCACCCGGTGACACGACTTTCCCGGCACCCGCAGACGCAGCATCACCTTCCCCTCATTTACAGCACACCACAGGAAGGTGTGAGTCAGAGAGGAGCTGCTCCGCTCCCAAAGCTGCCACGCCACCACGCGCTTTTCACAAGGCTCACTGCCTGTCCCCTTCCCGCTACACACCCATCAGTTTTCTTGGATGGCCGTCACCCACCAGTTCCCCCACGCCTACACCTTCTCCTGCTCCGCCAATCAGAGACCTCACCCCGTCCCCTTCCCTCTCCCTGCGCTCCAACACGCCCTCCCCAAGGCCGGGGAGTGGAATATCAGACTGCAGTGACAGGGAGGGTAAAAAAAGAAAGGTAGTCACTCCTTTTGCCACATGCATGACTTGTTTAGACCGAGGATATTATTTAATATGTTCTCTGTGACATACTGTTCTCCGTCACTATGTGGTTCGAAACAGATATCACTCAGTTGATAGATGGATATCACATTCCTCTGTTGTTGTTTCTTTAACATTCAGGTTTTTTTTAAATGTTGTTATGGCCTTGCTGAGATCGTACATGGAATCAAATGACCGACACATCAGGGAATGTTATAAGCGAGCGGGAACCCATCGTCTTAAAATCAATGCAGCAGCTTTCAAAAAGCTCCGGCGTCTAGAACAGACGTACAGTACAGTACAGCTTGAAGCTGAAGAAATTTAGCAATCAGGGATTCAAGTTATTTAGTACAAGCAGGGAAATATAAGTTGATGTCAGACACAGTTGTCTAGTTTCCTCCCTGTCAGTGCGGCTCCAGTGTGGCTGCTGGCTGTTTTGTGGGATAAGTAGTATGCAGCGGTGTGAGAAACATCACGCCTACAGAAATGCAACTCACATACAGTCAATTTCTATTCATTCTGTGCTCTTGTCTCTCTATAAACTATAGATCAACAAGATTAGGTTAAGCTACAAATCGCTCGCTGCAATTCCCACAAACACCCTTCTGCTGGATCAGCAGGTGAGTTCAGTTATTTGACTCTAATCCCAGTTCGTCTTGTTATTCCGTTAAATATCCAGTAATAAGTTGCCGTAAGGAGCTGGTCTGATGCAGGGCACTCACGGGAAATGCTGCTGTTGCTGAAGCATCACAATGTGTGAAGAATGTGAAAAGGGGAATAAGCTTGTCGGCCATAAATTTGCATGAAAAAGTGGACTCCAATGACTGGGCTTTATAGTCACTTCAATTTTCTTCTGTAACTGTAAAAATTAGTCATGCAAAAAAAAAAAAGAAGACAGAAAACTGATTTCAAGGATTTGTGGGGGTATGGACAATAGAACTGTAATTGTCAAAGAGACATGATGTCAGGCAAAGTGGGATAATTTTTGAGGGGTGTTGGTTGATTCATTTTTAAGTTGGAGAGGAGGGAGCGCTCTCTGCACAGAATACAGGAGATGAATAGAATGTTAACAAACATATAATCACACAAAGAAAGCAGCGGTCTGCCCGCTCTGCTTTGTATTCACAGGTGATCGACGAGCAGGTAGAGAGAGAAGACAGTCCCTTCGACTCGTCGGACGGATGTGCTGCAGACACCCACGCAGAGGTATTACCACACACACACACACACACACACACACACGCGCGTAACAGCTGTTGCGCAGCAAACTTCACACCACACAATTTGGTCACATCACTGCTTTTTCTGTTTACAGATGTGCTCACCCGCTCAGCTCCGCCAACAGTCAGAGGAACTTTATGCATGTATTGATGAGGTTTTGGCAAATTCCATTCCAGAAGTAAGTTTGATTCATTATTTAAGTAAAATGTTGGTTTCAAAGTATATATATATTTTTTTTGTGTGCGCAACATTTAATCATGAAACCTCCACTGCAGCGCTCCAGGTCACCGACTACCAATAATGGTCTGGTAGGTAAAGTGTGTTTTCTTCAATTGATTTTCACCTTGAAATTCTAGTTTGACATTTTGGGAAAATACACTAATTTTCTTGGTGTTAGAAAATTGCTCCCACTCTCATGAGTCTGTCTGAAGCTAGTGCAGGACACAAATCGTTTAACTAGCTAGACCAAACATCACCAACACCAAGGCGCCTCGAGGGGCCTGCTCTACCAAGCGAGTTCAACATACCCAGCGCATGTTTTTGTTATCTGGCTTAACTATACCTAACATTCGCCGTCCTGATGACCTGTATCACGAAGCGGGATATCAACCGTCTCAGTTAACCCTGGGTTTTCATATGCAGCAATACGAGTGCGTTCATGTGGAAGAGGCAGAGTCTCGCGACATCGTCAGGGCCATGAATAAAGTGATATGATAGGGATAATAAAGGCTGACACCGGCAGGTAGAGTCGGGTTCAGCGCCATGTAAAAGTGACATTCTACAAAGTGAAATGTAAATCATATGATCAAATAGCTAACATAGAAAGTAGTGAAAAAAAAAAATCAATTTAAAGTCAGCCTAAAAATGTCATGTAAATGAGCACAGGGATTTTATACTTCGCCCCTGTCGTCTGACGATGATCAAAGTATTATGAAGGGAAGTGATGTCTGTGACTGTATTCAGTGTAGTTTAGTGTCACAGTAGGGTGGTTAAATGATGACTTGTGGTTGGACTTGATTTCAGTGCTCTGAGTTGTGGTTCACAGTTGGCTGATGCTGCATGCATGCCAATGTAGGTGAGATTGCATTATCTCACGCTTCCTCAGTGCAGAAATTGTGTTGCTTCAGTACATTACTCTGCCATCCTTTCTCTTCACTAACAGCAGGCGGAGAATTATGGATTCTATCTCTCAGCTCCAAGGAAATCATAATTAAATAGTAAAATATTAAAGCTTAAGATAATAGTAAATGTAAAACCGAGGAAAGGAAACCAGGTCTCTGTACCCTTTACTGAAGCACAAATTGGTGGAGGGATGAAAGTGAATTCTGACTGTATAATCACCAGAAAAGACGTGTTCATTATTCATCAAAGAAGACAGCCTTCCGTGGTTCCCAGTGTTTGTGTGTGTGTGTGTGTGTGTGTGTGTGTGTGTGTAAAGGAGTAAGTGTACACTGTCATGCATGAGACATCAGATGAAGAGTAGCGTGATGAAAACTTGTGACAATCAGTCATCGACCATCAAAAGAGAAAGCAGCTCTGTTACAGAAGAGATACATCCAATTTAAGAGTAAACAAATAACACCTACACATGATTAATTTCTTCACATTTTTGCAAAAGTGACTGACACATATTTGAAAAGCTGTTGAATACTTTTTTGATGAAATGATTTTTGCGTTTTACCACCAGACGAGGTTTGTGTAACTTTGCTGTCTAGTTTAATTATCCACTCCCCCCCTTCCATTTTCAACAGAACAATTCAACGCTTACGAAATCCTTGGGACGTGAAACCAAATATGTGAGTCATAATCAGATTTCACTTTTAATCCATGCAATTTAAACCCCAAATTAACAGGACTGAGCTCTATGGCATCATTATCATTGGGAAACACTTGATACTTGTATTGTGAGTTGAAGAAGTCCTCCAAATTTTCCGGAGAGAAGATTTTCCAATTATTGCATTTAAAATCTTTCTTTCGGCCTGGAAACCTTGGAGGATAAATGCTGCTAAAAGAGGAATCAAGTTTTTTTGTGTGTCAAATTCTTATTACCAACTTCAACAACATTGAAGAAACACTTCAACAAAGCTATGCTTTAACTTTATTCATGTGGGTGGGTTGAGAAGGTCGATTGCACTCTCATATGGTTAGCTTAGCATAAACACTGGAAACAGGGGACTCAGCTGGCCTTGCTATGTTCACATGTCAAAAATATGTCAACCAGCGTTGGCAAAGCTTATTGATAATATTGAATCCTTTCTGAAGTTGCGTTCCGGTAACGCAATGGTCAATGTCTTTATGTGCCTCAGACAGTATCAACTGTACATATAGCCGTATAGCAATTGCTGTGTTAATTGAATGAGGCTTCTTTTTTAGAACACCAGGCGGATTTTTTTTTGAATTATAAAAAACTCTTGCTTAATTTGACACATTTCCACACAAGTGAGCAGCATGCATTTGTTTGCCTTTGTATAAAACCTGAAGCAGTTCAAGTGCTTTCTTTTATCAGTATTTAGACACTAGTGTGGTGGACCCCAAATAATGGTGACATTTTTTCTTCCACATTGTTCATCTCAGGCGTCTTTAAGCAGCTTGCACCAGTCTGCCGGCGTGGAGAGAAAGCTGATGGATCCTAGAAAGGTTCACAGTGAATTATCATTTGATCAAGTTTAGTCGCCTGCTGCAATTTCTATTACAACACAGATAATGTAAAGTTGTTTTAAAGAAAGTTGAATTCCTCTCTGTTGTCAAACTCTGAATCCTTCTGTCCAGACGAAGCCCGGGGTTATCCGCCCCATGACGGCCAATCCAAGACTGACTGTGGAGGGTGAGGAAGAATTTCATCCAAACCCCTTCAGGCCATCTGTCGTCAGGGAGACTATATCCGACAACAGAAAGGTAGGCCGGAAACATTCCTCAGTAGAGGGAACATTAAAAGAAGTTAAAAAAAAGTAATAAATAAGAAAACATTCGATATAATTGTAAGGAAATATAAGAAAAATAATGATCATACAAAATAAATAGAATGTATACAGTGTGAACAGAATATACACTGTATAATGTTCTTCCAAAAGAATCCAGTAAATTCCAAAGAAGGCAAACACATGCCTGCAGCCTTTCACTTTAACTGCTCTTGTCGTTTTTGTTTTTTTTGTCACCACACCACGTCTCTCGTCAGCCAGCCTTGTCAAAGCCTCTGAGAGGAAGATTCTTTTTACTTTACAAGCTGCTGAGGTTCTGGTGTGTGTCCAGATCTCTTCACGGCAAACAAGTAAAACGGGAGAGGAGAAGTTGCTTCTGCTCAGCTTCACTCAGAGTATCGGTTACATAGGATTTCAACAGAAGCTTTACAAGCAAGCAGCGGGGAGTTTTGGATGATAAAAGACTTTGGCCAAAGCTACATTTTTATAAGGAAAGACACTAAAACAACATAAGACAAACTGACTCCTCGTGTTGTTAATCCTGCCGATCCAGTCTCAGTAACATCTCCCCTTGTCCCAGTGATGACGGGAAACAGGTTTGGAGAGCTATCAGGAGAGTAGATGGATGTGAGGCAGTTCATTTGCAAAACCTTTTTGTCATAAGTAGCAACGAGGGCTGGTGACCTGCGCATTTAAACTGCAGATAAAAGTACGCCATGTTTTCGCACCATGTGGTGCAATGCAGAAAACAAGAATGAACGAGCGCACGAATTACACTATATTGACTGAGTTCACAATATATGAATATTTACTTTAGTACAGATCTCTTTATCATGGCAACAATTTAGGGGGAAGAGAAATGTTATTAAATGACACTGTTATCTTACACTGTAAAGAATCCACAAGGTAATGCTCCTTTTGATTTACTGAGCTATTTTTTTAAATTATATATATATATATATATAATTGAAATAATATTTTCCATCTTACGCAGCAGAGAGGATCTTTAGCAAGTCAGTATTCTTGACATTGAGGTTAAGAAATCAGTGTTGTTCCCCTGAATGGCAGCAATTTATCCGCAAAAGAGACAATCAATTGCCACATTTCTGATGCAGAGGCCATTAGTAGCTTATTTTCCAGGGTCATCGCTGGCGGATTATTCAACTTTGTAATTGGTTTGTTGTGGTTTGCAACAATAACATGCGGTAAGGAATCTGGAGCCAAACGATTTATTTCATTGCGTGATGAAATCTGCTCCTTCCAGTCGTCTGTATCTGGTTTACACATCATATTGTTAAATCACAACAGGATGTATCCTTCGAGTCAGTTGTCCTTGTATGACAGCAGCGTCTTTGAGGTATTGTGGTCGACATTATGCGGTGAGGCAATCATTAACTCATTTCAGCTAATGGTGGTTAAATTGAAGGTGGTGTAAATCTAATTTGCATGCTGCTGAGGCTGTTTCATTCTGACAAACACTCAAATGCTAGACAATCGTTCACTGGTCTGTGCAATGCCAACAAACATCTCTGCTTAAAGTGTGAAGACACGTAGCGCATGTGCATATTCTAAAAAGGAATATGGTTTCCAGGAATGCATTCCCTTGAATATGTGTGTATAATTCAATTTAAAGTTATTTATTTTTAACATTTATCTCATCCAACTAATTTGCCATAGTTGTGGGCATTCTTTGTAGCTATTGGGAAAAACTGGGGACGTGGCCACCAATTCTGATTCAGTTAGTATTCATGAGGAGCAGCATTATATGAACATAAATCTTTAAATCAGTGATATGTATTTTTGATTAATTAGCAAAATGTACAATAAAAATAAATTAAATAATTCGCTACCTTAGAGAAGTCATGTGTAGGGTCTACATACAATAAAGACAAAATGACAGAACAAATTTAGTTTGATTGCGCTTTGGTAATGTTCGATTTCAGGATGATGTGAATATTTCAAAACCTCCCTCTATTACAGTCCTTTGTACAGCTTTACATGCAGTACATTGTCCAATTACTGATTCGCTGATGAAAATTCTTAGTCTTGTCATGACCATGAAGTATCTCTTCCTTTTGACGCCAGAATTGTTTTAATCACAGCAGGTGGAACAAAGATATTTGAAATAACCTTAAATTAAATTATTCAATTTCACTCTGGGTCTTTTATTTTTTTTTGTTTGTTGAGTTAAATTATGTTGCGAATCAATTATATTAATCTTACTTCAATTCAAACTGTATATACATTTAATATCAGTCAAAAGTGAATGTACTGGCCTTTGTACCATTTGCAAAAACACTGTGTTTCATTTCTATATGTGTATACCAGAGTCCAGGAGAGTTTCCTGTTCCTGTGTTCATGGTTTGTGTGTCATTTCTACATAAGGTTCCATGTTAAGTTAGCTGACATTGTATTCAGGATGACATTATTATTCTATTTTGTAAGTATTTACCGATAAATTCTTAAGGTACTTAAGGCGCGAAAAGTTATGTTAACGTTTCACACTATTCCACCGATCGACATGTGACAACAATCCACCAAGAATTTCAGCAAACCACAAATAAAGTCAGTGAAGCACTGGGCTGCACCACAAAGCAGGACGTCGGGTTTAACCATGGGCTTTCAGTGTTACGATGGTGATGTCCACTTTGGTTTACAGATAGAGCTTTGAACAAATCGATGGAGTCTATCACAACAACAACTATTGCTTCTTAATTTCAATTGAACAATGATGCTTTTGACACCTGAAGGTGTGGATGTTTTAACTCTGTCACTGCAGCTCAGAATAACATGAGGAGGCATGAGAAGATAATTGGAAATAAAAACTAAACCCTGTGATGTATTTTATCAGAAATATTATCCACTAACAGCTAGTTATTCCCTTCATGTTTATAAATGAACTTTTCAGTCAGACTGAACTCATCAGACATTAACCACTCTCTGCTTTCCCAGAGACCGTTTGACATAACCTTTTTATCTGCATCACGTACCCAAAGAGAAACCAAATAAAATCTCTGTGCTTATTTACAGTATATCCTCAGCCTGACTTGAAAAAAACAGGAAATTATTATTTTGTGTTTCTCTTTCCCCCAAGTTTTGTCATTTAGATAACCCCAGATAACGAAAATATATATCCTGTGTATGTTGAACTTCGTACAGGCAACAAAAGCCCAGTAAACGTGGATATAGACAATGCAGGATTGAAATTATGACATAAAAGAATTACAGAGCCAGCGTCTGATAGTCTGAACACAGATGTGTCAAAGGTTCTGGCTCCATCTGCCTCGGGAGAGGAAATGTGAACGGTTGTGTTGAGCCACTGTTTGATCAATGTGATTTGTATCAGACACCAGCATCCTGATCCAGCTTTATACGGCTGTTGGCTTATCCTGACCTGAATCATCTGATGAAATATTAATGAGCAAAGAGGAAACTGTTGCCTCAACACTGTGTGTTACTGAACTAACATTATGATGTGTGAGATACACGCAAGGGGAAAATAAGCCACGTATATATCTGCAGTCATCCATGAGGAAGGACCTCACCTACATTGGTAGATTTTCAGCTTTACCAGACAGGACCAAACACTTTCTGCACTGCAGCACCACATACAACCCAGTGAGAAGCTGAGAGAATCCAGAGAGGGTGGCAGAACTTCTGTTCAGTTTGACGATCCACCTAGTGATTTCTGTTTGATGAGCCATCTAAGAGCTGCCAGACGACACATTGCACTGTGGGTCCCATGGGTATAACATGAAACGCACAGGTATGAACCTCCATGGTCTGCAGAAGTGAGGTGGATTGATGGGTAGTCAACATCTGACATAAAACGCCAGAGAGAGGAACAACTGACAATAAAAGTAGACGTAGACAGAGCACACACAAGCAAAATTAATTGTAGCTATTGGGAAAATAAATAAATTAATTAATATGACAATAACAACAGAATATAAAATGTTTTGTTGTATGTTGTGGAATGTATTTTCTGCTGCAATGTCTAAAAATGTCCAATCCGACACATAGTGTCTTTAACCGTAATTTACGTGTCGCAATTACAATGGTTTAACTCTTTCAATGAAAAACAACTTTTTGGGGGTCTTTTTGTTATACAGACTTGATTTTGCTCACATTCATAATAGCAAACAACTGTGTGTACATGTATACACAATTACTCAAGTATATTCCGATATTTGTTTACCGAGATACAAGAGGGAGAACTCATTTCAAGCCACTTCACTGCGGGCTGAAATCAGTCCAAATAAAACCAACTACTAAGAAACCGCGACAAATTGCACAATTTCTGCTGTTGTTCATTTTCCTCTGACCTCTCTTATAAAAGCACTCATGTCTTTTTCTGTTTTAGGTGGAAAACATGAGTCCATTCTCAGTGTGTGACCTGCAGATTACAGAGCCCGTGGACCAGAGCAGACACCCTGCGAAAGATGCTTCAGCGTCCTCCAGTCCTGCTAAGGGGCGGATGAAAGCTTTTGAGACTCATTTTTAGAGTATTAACATCCTATTTTTTTTCTTTGAACAATTATCTGCTAAGACATATTCAGAATTTCAGACCATCTCACAACTGTAGGAGGAATGACAAGTTAATTGCACCTTATCGAATTAATTGAATGAGCGCATCACCATATGTAACAGCAGGGAGTATGACAACGCATGTAACTGACCGCTTGCTAATTCCCAACACCCTTGGCCGCTCGAGCTTTCTGTTCTCCCTCACAGTTTACTGGTGACTACTGGAGACAGTTTACTGCTCAGTGACACATATTATCACTGTTATAGCGTCATAATCGTGCCAGACGCAGTCACAAAATGTTACAGATCTGTAGTTGAGATCAAAATAAAGGCTTAGTTTAAAGACGGGACGCATAAGTACTGACCACTCCTGTTATCATTTTTCGAAAGACTACTCAGTGTACCTGGGTCGGAACATTAACATCTTGACAGGAGTTGAAGCTCACGTAATCAATCACAAGATGGTCTCTTGTCGGTTATAGTTTCACAAACTGCCGTTTCTCGGCAGGTTAAAGTTACTTGTTCCAGACAAAAAGTCAGCGTCATAACCAGTCGATGCTTCCTATGGATGACATGTGAATTAAGAAACATGCACTCTTGTATTGCAGTGCTAAACAAGGTAAACATGTGATAAAGTATGATAAGGAAAAATGTAGGATCGACAGGTTATTCCTTACATGCTATGTTTTGGGGACGAGTTCAGTGAACTTGCGAGACAGCTGGATATCTTGCTGGTGAGAATCCATCTTACCAGGCTTCAAGATATTCACTCGTGGCTGAACCATAGTAGTACGGACCAATCAGTGTCCCACGAAGGAGGAATTACTGGCAGCTACGGGCGGTGTCTTAGGTGTCGCGACATTGAGAGGCAACTGTTTGCTAACAACAACCTGTCCTAAATAGGTCAGCGGATATGCTGCTGAGGCATTAGTTATATCAGAACTGGAGAGCGTTTCTTCTTTGAAAGAAGAGCAAAGAATGGCACTGAAGAGTTTTCTTGATGGAAAATATGTTTCCAATCTGCCAACTGGCTTCAGCAACCAGTAATAACCAGTAATAAAAAGATGATTCATCTAATCCCCTGACAAGTTATTGTTAAAAGTGCTTCCCCAACAAGATTCCAACTAAGCCTCCCGAGATTGGTTTGTGTAAAGTTGGCGTGTGAAGTTTAGCAATCAGTCAATTGGTGCCAAAAAATCCGACAGCAATAAGAAATCGAATCAGTGATATAGCCCATAATTTTTGGGTCAAGAAAGCTATTTTCAATTATTAAAGAAAATTTTCTATATCTTACCGTATGGCCTTTTATATGCTTCATTCACAAATAATCGGCATTGTAAGTCATGCAAATTAAGTATCTCATCCTTATTTCTATTGTAACATTGTTAAATGAAAAACAGTAATATGAAAAAAAAAAAAAAAAAGGACTTCCTCATCTTGCCCCATGTTCCGAGTTTTATTGAATAAAATGTTCATGGCAATCAACAAAATGACAGGCTAATGACATGGAGCTCTGTCTAATAAAATGTATGAATAATGTAAAACAATGGTTATGCAGGCATTGTCATCATGGGCAGAGAATATGGGGGGGGGGGGGGGGGGGGGGGGGGGTTCAATTTGCAGAGCACAAGTGCTACAGGCAAAGCATCTGATTGGGTCTCCAGGATGGTTGGACAGTTGATTAGAAATCTTCGGAGAAAAACCCACTCAACCTCAGGTTGGCTCTGGAGAAACGGGAGTTAAAACGTTGCAGGTGATTGCTGTACTCGTAGAATCCACCACGGGCCAACACCGCAAATGTGTACCATAATCAAATCAAGAAGGCTGAGGCACACAAAAATATCTTAACCTTGAACCCCACAACTCAGAGGGCTATAATTTTGTCTTTTTCAAAAACATTTAAGGTACTGTGGGTGTTCAGATTACAGAGACGAATCTGCCCTTCATGCTGTCTTGTAACGCCGTGCCCTTGGAAATTCATGAGCCCACTGTACATCACATTTAGCATCAGACTACACTCAACCACAGTCATTTGGCAACTCTGTTCATCACCTCTTAAAAATATATATGAAGAACATACAAAATTCAAAAGTGTATAGAACATAGTCAGATAAAGACAGATACACAATAGGAAAAAAACTTGCAGTCCATAAATACGTATGTATATTCACTTTCATTCAAGAATGACAAATGTGCATGAGCTGAGAAATTACCTTGCCCCTGAAAAGTTAGTTTTCTTTTCGGCCAAATGTGGTTTCCCGCCGGGAGCAGGTGCTGGTGACGGTCACTTGCGAAGAGCTCCAGCTATTACAGTTGCATTTACAAGACAAGAGGTTAAATAATACACCTCCTGAGCAGCGCTACTCCTTCAGGACAGACTGGATGCTGCAGTTTCTGAAGGAGTGAAGTCTGATGCTGAACTTGAAGCGTTTCTGCTAGATTGGTAAGTAAAAAGCTATATAGCAATAAGAATAAGTTTGATTACTGTTCTAATCTGTCAACACAAGGATTTTCATGTAGCAGAGTACGGAGAGTCTGAACACTACTTTACCCCTTGTGAGGTCCCCACGGGAGAGTTGTGAGAGTTGTGTCTGTGCCTGATTGATATTCAGGCTGCAGAGTCAAACTGTCCCGACCGAAACATTTTGTGATTGGACTTTTCTTTCTGGCAGCAATTCCAATCCTGGGGAAGGACATGAGTACCACTTCAAGACACAGTCCCTGACAAAACAGTGAGAAAAATACCTCCTTCAAGAATAATCCGATGAATGATTTTCCTTGGGGCCACTGTGATGCATCCCCTGTTGAAACTGCAGCTGTTGGAAAGTAGTGGGTGCACATGTGGAATCCAACTGTGTCTCTCTAGCTTCCTCCTACACGAGAGAGTCGAGCTGAGCCAGCCGGCACCGTCGGTCGTCAACCCACTCCTTCAATTTGAGAGAAAACCAGCGGAAGCAAGCCAAAGCCGTGAGGAGGTCCTCTCTCAGATGGCCTTGAGCCAGACACCTCAGGAGTAATTGTCAACTCTTTGTTTGAAACCAAATTAAGCAAAATACTGACTTATTGGAGAGTATCTTTGAAGTTGTTCAAAAATTGTTGGAACAATTACAATCCAGGCTATCCACAATGTGAGTCCTTGTGTGTGTTTGTGTGCGTGTGTGTGTGTGCGTGCGCAGTACTTTACATGCCACATGCTGTTCAAGTCAAACCTTGTTCTATATTTATTTGTTTACCTATATGTGGGTAGAGGAATGTGTGTGTGTAGATAGTGTTGGAACAAAAAGCACTGTGGCTGTGATGAAAATTGCCCTCAGGAGGTTGAGGATACGCAGTATTGAATATTCAGCTTGTTCACGTATAGGGGTGCGTGTGTTGGTGCTGAGTAAGACAATGCACTGACACTGGTACAACGTGTTAAGGCCACTCTTGGGAGGATAACTTTTTAATGAAATGGCTCTCAAGATTTTTTAAAATACTGAAACAGTCCAGGGAGTCATTAACATAAATTAACAATAGTCTCACAGCGACTCGAATAGTGTTGCGCCAAAGACTGAATATTATTCATAAGCAACATGTACTTTAAATGCATGTGGTGCAGTTTCAAAACAATGCAAATAAAGCACCATTTACAGTTGAACCAAAGTTAAAATTAGGTCACCAAGGTTATTAGAATTCTTCCCTGGGATGAGCATCTGTACCAAATGTCTCTAAAATAAACACAGAAAGTTAGAGGGTTGAGGTGGCAGAGGAAAGGAGTGAAGATCAAATATATGTTGATATATCCAGTCTTATGAATAGACAGGGACACACTGTGAAAGCAACAGTGCAGTAAAGGGCAAAAATCCAGGTTGGTTGTGGTTGTATATGTGTGTGTATATGTGTGTGTGTGTGTGTGTGTGCGTGTGTGTTTGAGAGAGAGAGAGAGCTGCACACAGCTCTACAATGAAGCGATGTTGGAAAAAAAATTCTGAACTTTTCCAAAGGGGCTGTGTGTGTGAGAACACAAATCTATGCAAATGTTGCTCCAAAGTAAATTTTTGGAAATCGTCCCGGTGAGCCCATGTAAGAATACAGCGAGTGGGCGTCATACCCAGGGGCCGTCTCTCGTCTGAAAGCTCTGGAAATGTTCCTGCTGTTGTGAACGTGACAATCGACTGCTGTGTTCTTCTTAAGTGAATGGCAGATGGAAAATTTCCGGAAAAATTGATTCTGAACATTTTTTTATGGACATTTTCTCAAGATCATGTCTGAAAGCAGCTTAAGTTGGTTAAAAATATAATCATAAATAAGCAAATTACACAAACTAAGCATTGTGTAAATCAATATAAAACCCTTAAGTTGTGTATATAACCTTTTTATTTCATATATTATTATTTATATTTTAATATAATTTGGAATTTATTCTACACATTTTTAATTGAACAAATAAAAAGTGTCATTTCCAACAAGGCGCCTCTCTGTGGATGCCTAAAGGTTCATTCTTTTTTTTTTCTTGGTTTCTTTTTCGCCTGAAGGTTTATCCACATTTGCATCAATGGCAGAACACTGGGGACAACCTTGGAACACATCAGGAATGGCTCAGCTCGTCTGCTGCACAGAATCATGACTGACTCAACCCTCGGTGTCTGCACTGCAATCATAAGGTAGCTCCTGTGGCTGAAAACCAAAGCATCTCCATTCGAATGCAAAGCATATGCTGGCTCACTTGTATGTGGGCAGTATAGACACGGTGCTCTACGAGAGGAGCGCAACTAAGAAGCCTACCACACGTCAACCTTGCCTTTCATCGCTTGAGCACCTCCCACTTACACACTTTCTCTGTTCTCCATTAGGGCCTTCTACTTACACCCATCTGACCCCTGGATTCAATTTCACACTGAAAACGACAGGAGCATTTCAGACTACCCACGGATATACTGAGGTTTTTAGAACACAAGATTTCTGTCTGTTGGGGGGCAGGCAGGCACAATTTTGGATAAGAATATAAGACTTAGACATTCATCCTGCATATTAAATCTGAAAAAAAAAATACTATACTCTACATATTTTGTTATATTGTTGAAAAGTAAACAAAACGTACATTAATGCCCTCTTTCATTGTTTTCCTCAGTGTTGTCCCATCCATGTTAAATAACAGGATATGAATACATTTTCAACTAAGTAGTGAATGAAACTTTTTATTTTACTTTCGCAGTAATTCCAATCTGAAGTCAGGAAACATTTTTAGAGAGTTTTAAAGAAAGCACTCTGTGCAACCTCGGGTAACGATACAACATTGCTCATGAGTACTTTTCATTTTGTATCCTTGAGTTGTTGTTACAGGGGAAGTGGTCAGTGTGGTACAAATTGACCCAATGGGTTAATAGAGAGGATCTTCAAGTAATAGGGGGAGAGTATGGTTCTTTGAGTGGAATTCAAACATGTGAACTTTTTCAAACATGTGAACTATTTACGTACATGAGGTGGCCTGAAACTCGTCCGTTAAGTTCCTCTCTAACCAAAACCAAAAGATCGATCGCAGGCTTTACTGGGTGACCTTACATACACCCAAAACAGATATTCAAAATTTCATTATTTCTTTTTGTCCAGAGAAATGACAGCAACAAATTTAAAAAACAACAACATATTGCCTTTTTCAGACAGAAATATGTAATAAAATTTTTTATTTATCCATAAATATATTCCATACATGAATATAATTATGGATACAATATAAATTGTGATAACTGGCTCACAAGGCTCTTTCTGGGTGCAGTTTTCAGGACCGTATAGCAACAATCTGGCCTTTCACTCAAATAAATGAAGTGACCTTCCTGTCCTAATTACCCATCAAAGGGTAGATACTGGACCCTGTTAGGTTCTCATTAATTAGTATACTGTAACATATGAGTGATGGTCTGTTTTCAAACAAGGAAATGAAAATTAACAATAAATGATGAGATAATAATATTCTTCATAATTACAGTATGTGTGATAGGGATAAGATATAGATGGTTTTCACAATTCCAGCTGCAATGCTTTTCATAACGAGCAGGAGATGCAGCATAGAGTGTATGTATAATATCCCATACGTGTTGCAATACTGTGAAAGTTGGTCAACGATAACTCCAGACAAATGTCCCAGGGATCCTTTCGTCAGCTAATACTTGCATGGTTCAGGTGTCCGATACATGTCATGATGCACGAGTCAGTGTCAGTTCAGTTAAATTATTTCAGCTCTTCACCGACTCTTCTGTCGCTAAAATGATGAGGACTCGTCTACCATGTGCATGAAAACCCACTTCGCGTTAGCCCTTTCAACACCTCGGCTCTACAGTGTTTCACAGGCTAACAAAAGCTGCAGGCTGCGATTTGTTGGACGTTAGACGTTGTAGCCGTAGTCCACATGTTTGTTTATAATTTGTTCGGTTTAATTGGTTGGCAATACCTCTCCGTCCATGTCGATGCGCTTTCAAAAGAGAACACTGGAAAGCATTCACTAACGAGACTGTCTTTATTGAGAAACCTTCAAGGATTATGAAAACCGACACATGTTGACAGGCGTGCAGCATTTTTCTGCCCTTCTATAATTGGTTTAAGTGAATCAGTGGCCTGCTTTGATATCAACACATGGGGACAGAGACTCCTACACATATTACTGTGGACATAATGTGTCACTACTTAATTTGTGTTTTCACTAACAGTCACTTAAGTACAGAAACATCTCCATCAACATAAAAAGCACATTCGGAAGGATGACAAATTTAAGTTTTATCATAAATTATGAAATAAATGAACATTATTTGCTATAACAAAAGAAGTTTGCAGTATTCTGAAGTTAGCCCCTTTTTTGTACATTAAAATGTTTATTTTTCTTTCGCAAAGATGGCTTGTCATTTTTGTAGTTCTTATCACACTAATATTCAAGTGTTCCTACATTCAGAATATCCTAAAGGCAAAGATAATGTAGCTAAGGTAAAAAAAAGAAAGAATCAATTAGTAGTTTTTATTTAAAAAAAAAAGTCAAAATGGGCTAAAAGCTACTAATTTAAATGGATGGTAAATTGACTGTATTAATATAGAGCTTTTCTTGTCTTATCGACCACTGAAAGCACTTTACACTACAAGTCACATTCGCCCATTCACACACACACACACACGTTGATACAACACTTTCATACATAGTGCTCTTTCTACCACAAACCATTCACACTGCAGTTTCATGGTTCAGTGTCTTGCTCGAGGACACTTCGACGTGGAGACTGGTGGAGTCTTGGATTGAACCACTGACCTTCTGTGGACGAGCCAACCTGAGCCACAGCCGTGCATTTGACCATAACCATTGACTGTTTTGTCAAGTTCTATCTTTAGGAGCTGGTTAATATAGGGGTATATTTACACCCAAGTTATTTATAATGTGTTTGGTACCCATCATTATTAGTGCAGTGACAATTTACTAAATCCCTTTTCTATGCCTTTTGCCTGGCAGGACAGATGTACACAACACTGCCAGCTGATCCAAACCAGGGAACTGAGATGCATTTTAAGACTGAGATGTTTTTCTGATAAAAAAAAAAAAGATAGAGCAATGGCTGAATAAAAGCATATACTGTATGCTTTAAGCACAATGGTCTGTGTTAGCATGGCGAAGGCCACTGTGCTTATTCTATTATCCGTAGACTCTCTCTGCACTGTTTGACACACCCCTCTTGATAAAAGAGGCCAGTGGTGTTTGAGTCTGAGTCCTTGATGTGAAGTACCCTGTTGCCTTCACTATGTGGAACGCAAAGGTCGTCCAAATGACCAATATGACTGTGGTAAAGAGGGATATGTGACACAATGAAATTAAGGATGGAGAATAAAATAAAACAATAGATTCCTAATAGAAGATAGGAAAAATCATTTCACTATCATCATGCAGTATACTGTATATTACATCATATTGCAAACCCCTAAAGAAAACTATGATAAAATATGTACGTCAACAAACTTTTCCAAGTACAAAAGATAAAATAACAAGATAGGCACTGAAGTCATTAAAATGAACTGACTATATGAACATGCAATATTGTTTATGAAAAAGGCTAGACAAAAACTAACTTCAAACTACCAATTTTTTGTTGACTAAGAAAGAGGAGACAATATTACACAGGGCACTTTTTAACTAAAATGGTATGGAGAGAAAATTGCTGTGCTACGGAGACGAGTTGATGCTGTATCAAACTATAGATAAGTGTACAAACATAATGTATTATTAAATTGGCTGCAACCAACATGGTGAACTTTGTCAAAATCCTCTGTGTAAATTTATTTCTGGAAACTGGCAAGTGTAGCTGTACATGTCATGGCAGTACTATGTAATTGTTGTGGTCTCCCCACATGTATTACTTCCTTGATTTATAGACAAAAACCACAAAATCCTTCACAGGCACCTGTCACAATCTGTTGAAACGATGGTCCTCTTTGTGTTTAAATATGCGTCTCAGTGGAAATCTCACTGTCACTGTCACTGTTCAACATGTAATTCACAGACACCTTTGATTTCACATTTTATGAGAACATGCTCTTATGTTGCTCTTATGATGATCATCTTCATCATCATCTAGTGTTGATTAAAAGGATGCACAATAACAGTATGAATGATGGTGAATATGAAATTCAAATTAAAATCTTGTCTACTCAGGCCGTACTTGGCCAAAAAGAAAACCTACTAATATTTGCTCTTACTGTGTACCTTTTTTAAGACATAAAAACAAATTATTGTTACATACCTTATTGCTTTTGTACATATCGTATTGCTTTTTTATTGTATTTTTGTACCGATATAGATCTCTACTTCTGCTGTAAAAACCCACATTTCTTATCTTATTGTATATTTTCTTATCTAAATGCAAAAAGCTGTGTGAACATGATAACATATTATGAAATGCCTTTGAGACTGATCCATTCCCCTTTCTGTTTCCACTGTTCTCAGAGACCCGCTTTGCACGTCTATACATCAAAATGTCAATGCTGCTTTTAGCTGATTAGAGGCGCTTCTCGACGAAGCCACAACAACATGGCCTTTGCTCAGACTTGTCGGCAGGACCCAAGAACAGCCTGAGGAGCTGATCATGACGACTGCACACAGCAGGGATTGGGTGTCACAAAAGGTGACTCACAGGGAGGCTGCTTCAGGAAAAGAAGTTCCCTGAGACTTAGTGCACACGTTACTTAATCTTCTCACACCCACATTTAAGACACAGCTGAACAATGGTGCAGATATCTAGTTCTTCTTGGCTCTTTTCAGATTAAGGGCCGTGGAACTACTAGAGGTGTTTCAGCCTATACGTGAAGGAACCGACTCTCTACATAACTATCACGCACCCTGTGATAGAATATCATGACTGCATTAACAGTCATTACTGTCATTTGGAAGACAGGTTTCTAACCTCCTAACCAATTTCAATTACATCATGGTAAATGGCAACTTTTGATTTAATATCCTTTTGCTAATTTCACCTTCACAAATATCATATTATGAAAATGGAGATTTAATTTCCTGACTTTGTCTCAGTGCTACACGTACCAAACAAAGGAATGTAGAGGAAGGAAAGATATATATATATATATATATATATATGTATATATATATCGTTGCCATTCACTAAATTAACTTGCTAAGATAAAGAATAATAAAGTGCTGTTGAAAAGAAGATAAAACAGACGTGCATTGCAGAAACAGATTCCAGTGACATTATCACCTGTTATTAATCTCTCAACAAAAAGCTTATGATGTGTTTCTTAAACAGCTTCGTTCACAGAGTCACTCAACTGCTGTTGATCTTATAGTTTTCAGCAACAGAACCAAAAATCATATTCCTCAAAATGTTTAGCCGTCTTTCTCATCATTAAACTTTACTGCTTTATCAAACCTGCAGCTTCAGAGTGGAATAGTGTTTAAACATTACAGCCGGTGTTGCATTTGCTTTGTGTGTGTGTGTGTGTGTGTGTTTGCTACAGCCAGTGGAATGAGAGTTTCACTTAACCTATAGTTATTTACAGCCTCTGGATAATTGTCATTCTAGACGGACCTGAGAAATGCTTTGGGGCTCATTGTTGAGATTCACTGGAGATGGACAACATCCAAACACTAGTGTCTCTCCACCACTGTAGGGTAAAATATGTTCCTCACATCATGCTGCTGCCTTACGGGGAGCGTTGGTGTCTGGTTAACGCTTCTGAAGCAGGAAAATTTAATTTTGAAAAAGGCCAAAAATCAATTCATTCATTAAAAATATAATAAACATAATATTATGATGTCTCACGTGCTGCCCACAGCTGTCAGACAGGCTGTGTCCCGACCACAGTTTGAACTGCCCCAGCGAGATGAAGGATGAATGGAGAGTAACGATCCCATTGGCTCATCAGAGTTTATACGAACTAGTCGGCCTCCTGTCTTTGTCGTGTCCACTGAGAAACTTAGAAAAAATATCAAGCGCGTGAACATTGATGTGATGTCATGCATTATTGTCTCGGTTCGTGTAAATCCACAGTATTGTGAACTCAATCGTGAACTCACAGACACTATCACTCTTCTATTAGTGAGGAGTGTGGTTCCAAACAGAGATTCAATAAAAGACACTGAATTATGAGACTACATCTTTAGCTGACAAGAGGGACAAACAACTTCTACAAAGGATGACAAAGATGTTAAATGAGAACTAAGTATTATAATCACCAGCACTGAACAGAACATGATGATGAGGTCCAGTGGCATTAACTGAGTATTCATCAAAGCCTATTTGTGTCTCTCATTATCTCGAATATCGTCAGTGTGAACTTCGGCCCTGAAGAGCGGAGGGGAGTGGCCAAAGGCCTCAAACAGGTTTATGGCTGCCTGTGAGCCAGTTTCCAGCTCGAGCATTTGCATGTCAAAACTGGAATCCACACCCTCCACCTGCAGACTGCTTATCATGCCGAGACACCTCCTTGTCTTTGTCTCTTCCAGCTGGCACACAATAGCTCCTCTGAATACTGAACATAGGCAACACACATACATCTAAGGAGGGATATTCGGGGGATTTCTGTCAAGAGGATTTTCACAAAGTTCACAATCTACATGTAAGTTGCTGTTGTTAAAAGTTCATGGTGTTGTGAGCAGCTCACTGTGCAGTTGAAGTCTCAGCAGCTCTGTCAGAATATCAAACTGCCCAGTGTGAAATGAGTTCTCTGAACACCGGGCGGTTTATGATAATGGTTGTAAATAAATATGATATTTGCACGTGGTTATGATTTACAGTTAAGGCTTATTATTACACGGACGAGGCACGACATTAAAAACCAGTAATTGTTGTAATGATCTGTGTACATACACATTGATAATAACTGTTCAATGTTTCTTTTACAGTATAAGATATATATCTACTAAAGGCAGAGCCAAGTCAATGCTCACCTCAAAGAATATTTGACATTCAAAACTTCTGATATGATTGTACAAGCATGAAAGAGCCTGTGTTATGTCCTTTGTATTGGCAGTTTATTTGTTTGCATGGCAGCGCTGAAGAAACTTTAACTGAAAGCACACGATTCAAACAAACCTTTTCCGTACAGGTTCATAGCCACTCAGTCCTCCAAGACTAGCAGTTGCCTTGTTTCAACACCTGTGTCTGTCCGAGTGCCGTGAATGCTTGCTCTCATCCGGTGAGGTCAGACAGGTGTCAGACACAGGTGTCAGACACCTCTCTTACAGTGAAATGAAATCCTAAAGCAGCGTCCTATCTCCTGCAAGGTTTTCAACCTTCCTAAGACTTAAATGAGAGATCAATTCAGAAGCACACAGGCTATATTTGACTTATTTGGCTTTTGGTTTTGGAGTACAAGTGCATGTCTGGTAAGTGCATGTTTGCAGAGATTTTAAAAGCTTTTCTCAACCCAGATTTTATTCCACAGTAATGCAATCACTGAAATACTAACTGTGTTGTCCTCCACAAATAAACGTGTATTGCCGTGCTTTTGCACAATTTAGAAACTCAAAATATAAACCTCTTTGACTGCTGTGGTAGTGTGAACGATAAAGTCCAGAGTCCTGATTAGAAGTAACTAAGAAGTAGTTCCTGGACAACCGAATTACTAATCAATTGGTTTATTTAGATTTCGCGACATTTATCAGCCAATTCACAAGCAACACAGCAAGAAAGAAGTCCACAGGCAGACTTCGATAACTAAACATTGACTCGACATTTGTTCATTAACAGAGCACATCAGTCTTTTATTATATAAATGATTTCCGTGTTACTAAGCAACTGTTAGTTGGCAATTTGTTAATCAGCACATACTGTAATTCTCTAGGTTTCTCAGGATCAAGTGGTTATCATGTGGTGGTCTTCAAATACACTTGGGGGGATGAGAAAGTGAAATAGGTCTCTTTCGTTTACATTAGGATCACAGATTTTCATATACTTGATCAATAGTGTTGAGAATATTTGAAATATCTTAGGCAATGAGTAAGTAAAGGCCTAAACTGTACATGTACCATTAACACCAGAAGTCTTGAAAGTTATGTTTCAATACTATTACACCATGACCTTTCCATGTATTGTCTTACAGCTTAAAGGTTAATTATACTTTATTGTTGTTTTGTAGAATGCCATTTCCATGTACTGTATTGTGGTTTAAAATGATCACCTTTCCAAACGCCCTTTGTTTAATATTATGACATCTCCATGTGTGATAGTACTCTTTACTTTGATTTATTAAGCTTAACAAATGCTAGTCTTTAGGTGCTTTTCCACCCTGTTATAGTTTTTTGTTTTACTAATGTTTTTATATCATGTCACTGATTTTCTATTATTCATGACAGGACTGCTGAAACAGTCTGGAACCATGGAGTCTTCAGAATTTTCCACGCTGTCCTCCATGAGGGGAGAGTTTAAATCAGAGGATTATATTCAGCCCCACTACAAAGAGTCATATCGCCTGGCGATTGATCGCCTGGTGTCTGACGGCAGAGACAGCTACCAGGAGTTCCTCAAGGGTGAACGTATTGGAAGCTTCTTGTCAGAGGATGAGCTCCTCTTCATCACTTCAAATGCAGAAAAGCTCCCACCGCAAAAACACACAGAGGAAATCCAGGGTCCACCTGACAGCCAATCATCCTCAGGTACCTACTGGCCCGTCCACTCAGATGTGGACACTCCAGATTTGGATTTAGGATGGCCAGAGGTCATTAACGAAACAGAACTACAAACTAATATAGATCTGATCTTTCATCCGCCAAGACAAAATAACGCCAGCATCAAAGAGGTAGTCCGGAAGCATATTCAGGATGCAAGACAGGTAATCACAACTACAACTTTAACAATGTGTTGACACACACAAACACACACACACACACACACACACACACGCAAAAGGCCTTGTTGTGATGTGCTCACACTGAGTATGTTGACGGTAGTTTTGCACCGGCAGCTCCACAGAATTTCGTTGTTGTCAGTTTCCAGAAGAAAGGAGTGCCTGCCAGTATCAATGAGGTCAAAATCAGGTTTCGCAACCTATAATCTCCACAGGAAAGTGTGGGAACCATTTTGACTTCACTCACACGATCGAGTCATTCCGTCACACAATTAACGCCCCAGTTAGTTCTCAGACATGATCATGAATCATAAACTAGTTTTGTGGGTCAGATTGTGTACAATTGGTTTTCCTACAAACATGTCACTGCTTTTCTGGCTCTCACTTAAACTAACATACAGTACACAATTAAAGACAGAAAGGATCTGTTCCCCGTGATTACAACCAGTGATGTATAAAATCCTTTAAATGAAATGTGGATACATGTAATGGGATGCAACAGTTGTGTGACAAACGGCAAGGTTTGAAGGATGTTTGTTTAAATGTATGCACTGGTTGGACATTGCATAAACACTGACAACTAACAATGACGCTTCTCATTGTTCATCTGAAGGATAGAAATCTTTATATACAGAAACCTCCAACACAGAAAATGTCAAGACGGAAATGAAATAGTTACATTAGTTCATTAATTAAAGAGCTCATTGCGTGCTGCTGCAACACAGTATGATGATGCTGCTTCATAACATGCACATTATCATGATGAACTTTCATTGCAGCATCACTAACCGTGAAGATAAAAGACTTCCACCGGCTCCTCGAAAAATTGAAAGTCCTCCATGAATGACAATAAATATTGTGTTAATTATAGACACAAAAACAATCCTTAATTTTTCTCCTCCACTTTCATATATCTATCTCAGCGAGGTAATGTATTGTTAGACTCTCTTCTTTATACAACTCAGTTTTTTTGTTAGAGTCACCACTCATATTTTCTTCTCTTATTCATAAACTGTGACTGTAACCTTTTACAGGTGTGAAGTGGTTAAGTGTACTATACCCGCTCATGATGTATTCCTGTCCTCATGTCCTCATACAGGTCATTGCCATTGTGATGGACATGTTCACTGATGTCGATATATTCAAAGAAATAATTGACGCCTCTGTACGAGGAGTCCCAGTCTATGTGCTTCTGGATCATTCCCATCTGAAAAGTTTTCTCACAATGGCTGAAAATCATGATGTAAAAATCCATCAACTCAGGGTGAGTATGTGATTCAAAACATCCAGATGATCATCTCACAATTTTACCATTTTCTCCATTCTAACATACATTCAATTAAAAATGATTTTCTTTTGTGGTTGTTGTTGCTTTGAAATGTTGATCAGGGGATGTACCTGCAACTTTTGAACAATTGTGACTTTGCCTATGACCCTAAATTTACATACATGCAAAAGGTGCAAAATGTCTATTCGTCTTTCACCGTTGAGAAAAAGGTTCAGTTTATAATGTGGTTCCTCCTGTTTACTGGGTGGAGTCAAAAAATGATACACATGCACAAGAGATGCTGTTGACTCAGCTGTTCATTTCTTGATTGACATACTTATTACTGTACCCTTTTTCTGTAAACTTTAACAGTGACATATACATTTTTCCTTTCACTGCTCTGATGACAGAACATGAGGGTGCGCACTGTGAAAGGCCCGGATTACCTCTGTAGGTCGGGAGCTAAATTTCACGGGGCAATGGAGCAGAAGTTTCTTTTAGTCGACTGCCACACAGCGATTTATGGCTCATACAGGTAAATAAATCCACAGCACAAGAGAAGCTGGGAGGGCACTAAGGCGTAGCCTACACTGAAAGCATTCAGAAAGTGTTGCAAAAGTGTGGCAACAGTGCAACACATAAAGAATTACTTTTAAAAGCCTTTCTTCCACATTGGATTAATAAACTTGCATGTTTCTATGCGTTTTTTTCAGCTTCACTTGGTCTTTTGAGAAGATCAATCTGAGCATGGTGCAGATCATCACAGGCCATCTGGTGAAGTTGTACGATGAGGAGTTTCGAACGCTCTATGCCCGCTCGACTGTGCCAGCGGAACTGTGCCTCCCAGAGGGCTTGTTCCAGCTCAATGGGCCACATGGACGACAGGTCTTACCAAAATCGCTTCCTGCCCAGAAAATTGAGCGGAGGGACCTGCTGAGGCACACGATGGACGAGGTCTATCGGAAGACCTGTGAGAGGAAACTGGGCATGAGAGACTTTGAAGAGAGGCTCTTTGAGGAGGAACCCAACAACCGTGGTCCCTTCATTGAGAATGGGACAGGTGTTATGAACCAGATGTCCCATTTTCAGTCTGCAGAGGAGATGAACCTCTTGAAAAGGCACAGCTATGCAGGGGAGATACAAGATGAATATATGCCGCAGATGATCAAGACCAGAGCGAGCCAGTGGAATATCTCCAGAGAACCAGGACACGGAAGAAACAACTATCCCAAGGACCATTATTTACAAGTGCCACAGATATACAGAGGTCAAAACATGTGTCAGCCTTACAATGACAGCAACACACAGATTCTGTCCATGCAGCAAAATATGCCAACACTGGAGAATACCTCAAAGTCGTTCATGCGCATATTGCGGATCGAGTCTTACCTCAAAAACCCAGACGTGCCTTTCGGGGAGTCTTGTGACTATTTAGACCAGTTTGAACCGATGGACAAAGGTGGCTCCTACATGCAGGGACGGACTAGGTCTTCCTATGTTTTCAGGCCCACTCCACCGGAGCAAATGGAGCCAAACAGACACATAAACAACACTTCCTCGGCAGCGCCACCTTTGCACTACACATCGATGCAGTGGAATCAGACAGCAGCCGGTGAGAATAGGATCAATAACGACGAATTCATGTTGAAGAGGCCAAGTTTGCAGATTTTGAATGACAATCGCAGCAATGCAAGTTATGGTCCAGGGAGAGACTCTTACCACTCTGCTTATGCCAGTCTAGGCAGAGCCAAAGGTGGACAGATGATCACAAACCCTAACATCCTGACAGACAAAAGGCATAGCCTGGCAGATCCAAGAACAAACACTGAGTACCCACAGGAATCCTCAGATTACAAGTATGGAGCTTTTCCAAGGGGGCCAGTGAATAGGAGCACAGCAGGGATCAATGCACAAAATGGCGGCTATGGATCATATCTGAATGATCAAAGATCTGTCTCTCATTATGATGTAAAGAATATCACAGGCACAAAGAGTCCCACTTCTCCCAAATGGCAAGAGCCACCATCCAGGACTGTGTCTGCTGCAGCGCTGGATGTGGATACCAACAGCAAGGGCTCTCAGCCTTTTTCCCACAACAACGGCAACAAAATAAAGTCCTTATTGCACACACCAGAGAAAAGAGAGGATTCAGTCGGAACAATGGAAACATTGAGTCTCAACTCAGGTGAAAGCACAGACACTTTAACAGGTGCGGATGAGGAGAAAATGTCAGACAGACGTGAAAAACTTCACCAGAACAAATCTAACTCAGTGAGGTCCTCGGAGCACGGGAGGAACTGGCTAAAGGACGACCATCTCAACTCTTCAAAACCCCAGTTCACAACAGAGGAGCGCCGACATTCGCCGCAGGTCTCCCTCCCCAGAAGAACCACAGGGACGAAACCCGTCGCTCCTGACATAAAGGCCCGCCCTGACGGAGGCAGTTGTACAAAAACCCGCGGCGCGGAGAGTCGCCTGTACAGCAGATTTGAGCCTTTCTGCTCTTTGGAAAAGAAACATCCTCCGCGCTCTCCCCACGGCTTTGAAAACACACGCTCTCAGACCCAGAAAACCAGAAGCCCTCCTAAAGCCGAGGCACTCGCTGAACACAGCCTCAGCCGGGCTGCCCGAGGACACCATGAAAACAAGCTGGAGAGATTTTTTCAGAGAGTGGGGAATCTCATACACAAGAACAAGTAGTGACAGTCTACACAGGTCCCCTACGACAAACGCACACTTGTCTGGTAAAGGTTATATTTGTGTTGACGGCCTTCATTTCTGTGTTTACTTACATACATTACTTACTCTGCTTCTTTAATTTTTGCACTGATGAATACCAGCCAAAGGGGGATGGAGTATAGATTTTATACATATACAAGCTGAAGACTTTTATGTGACAGAATCTTAAAGCGCCACTTCCACGCCGTCTTTGTTTGTCTTCCCCTGGCGTCAACCTCGGCAAAATATATCAAATGCTTTCACCTGATGTTTGGGACGCTTTGAAAGACAGCTGTGTCAAAATGTCTGGGATGTATACAATACTTGTCGCTGCAAGTGTAGGCGTGTGCATCAGTGTGTGGTTGTGTTTCGTCAGAGGACCCTGCCCTAGTCTTTTCGGCATGTTTAGGTAAAGATGTTACGTATGCGTTCGACACACACACACACACACACGCTCATCACCATGCCACATGATGAAACACCAGTACGTCATCACATCCTTGACGTTTATGTGTCAGACAGAGGTTTTATGAATTCTATGGGCGGTGTAATAATTTCGTACGATACACAGTGCGTTTAGTACATTTTTGTACTGTTTTTTTTATTTCATGTATTGAATCTTTTATAAACTTAGAGACTGGATTTGAAAAACATACAGCAGTGGCTGTGTCCAACAGGATTAAACTGTAAACCAGCGACAGAGGCTTACAGAGACATCATTCATTCAAAGGTTTGTTTTATGATATGAACATTGTGCCTCAAGGGAAAATTTTAAAGAAACCGGAGCATTGGTGGGGCCTGTTTTAATAGCCCCTTTACACAAAAGAATGAAAATACAATTCCAGGATTCAAGTTGGTTTTGTATCAATAATGGTTTATTTCCGGACTTAGATGCCTTACGTCCACTTTCAGCTTCACAGACAGCTATAGGCTAGAAATAATCCAAACTATTCCCCTCATCATTACAAACTGAAACAATGCCATTTCTGCTTTGGAATGAGGTGACGTTTATGGCTAGAGAGAAAAACCAGAACTTAATACAGAGTGGTCTATTTCACGAATAACAAAAATGCAGGCTACAATAAAAAATATATGTTAACTGGCATTTAGATAATAAATTGTTTTCTGAAAGGAACACACAGAGCCAGTCAGGAAGATTTAAAAGGCAACAGCAGGTCGATGAGGATAAATCACGCCTACCTGCTCGTGAAGACATGGATTGACAGTAAGATTACATTACAAAACAGGCACCAGTAGTTTTAGTTTCAGATGAGAGACAGGGAGAGAGAGAGAACCGTGACCCGCTGAGTTTCAAGAGAGAGAGAGAGAGCAGAACCTAGTGCCCCTCCAACATTGACCCAAGTGGAAATGGCAAGTTTCCCCACAATGAAAAGGGAAATTTGCATGCGCTGCAGTGGCTTTTCTCCAATAAGTGTATATATTGTCTATACATATATATATATATACATATATTATAAGTGGGTAAAAGGTTGATTTCTTGTCTTGTCTTGTCTGTCCCTGTCCTCCAAAGAAGATTAATATGGGTGAAACATAGCTAAGGCTGCCTATGCGGTACACAAGCCCTTGGGGGCTTCACAGGGACAGTTCAAGGATTTCATCTGCCTCCATGTTTTACTCAAGATTTAAACAGAAGGCAAATCGCCATTTGTATGCAAGAATGTACCTCATATAGTCGTAGATATTCAGGTTTTTTTGCCCTAAAACTAAATATGCAGCAGCATTTAATTGGTTATTCGGATGAGCTGAGTGAGATTAGTGAGGATGCAGTGTCTATTTGTAAACACTCAAGATTCACTTTCATAGTACTCACTCTGTGGTGCCGGTGAGAGGTTGCCATATGACGGCAGGATATGATGGAATCATGTAAATTATATGCTTATTTGTTCATCCATCCATCCATCCATCCATCCATCCATCCATCCATCGTCTACCGCTTTATCCATTTAAGGGTCGCGGTGGGGGCTCGAGCCAATCCCAGCTAACATTGGGCGAGAGGCCGGGTACACTCTGGACAGTCAAAAGACAACATCACAAATTATAAAAAGGTCAGTAAATGAAAGGAACTTTGCTCTAAAATTGGAAGCAATTTGCCACTCTCCATGTGGTGATTGCACCAAGGTTAAGAAGAGGAAAATGATCTGCAGTCAGAGCTCCATCAAGCTTTTATTAGCAACGTTTTGACCCAACACAGATCCTCTAGGCAACTGATTATTTGAAGATCATAAAAACAATGGTGAGAGGAGGAAGCCTACAAAGGTCAAATTTAAGATTACAGGCAAAACACATGCTATTGTAAAGCGAAAATCCACATTTATCGCATAACAATTGAAATGCATCGGAGGGGTAAAAAAAGCTGAGATGTACTTCACATTTCCAGACCTATTTTTCCCAGAAATAAAAACCTCTTGTGCCTGAAAATCATTACAGCTGTAAAGTAATTTTATTTGAACACATTATGGTGTCCATCCACTAGAATTAAAAATAAAACACCACCTTTTAGATTCAGTATTCTGTCAAGAATTTCTTAGCGGTTGATTAAAAAAAGGGGGAGCGGGTCAGCTATTTATCTGGATGTGTTACTCAATCAGACAATCAAAAGATATCAGTGCAAAATTCCTGTAAAACATTCTGTTTCCTCAAGTTTTTCCTTTTTTTTTCTAGGAAAAGGAGGGACTCTTTTCTTCCCTTGCTGCATATCCCCTGCACTCCATCATATACTATATTATTATGGCCGATGGAACATATGCACAGGAAAACCTTCAAGTTGGAATAACACAATTGTGTGCATGCACTCATGCTCAGCCTAGATGTCTTTCTTTCTCGTTTAATTCAACCATATTTCTATCCTATATCTGATTTATGTATGTGTATGAGCTCCCCATTGACACAAGGATAGCAGAGACCCTTCAATCTTGCCATCGCAGGCTGAAAACTCACCTGTTCCGACTGCACCTTATTCTTTGTTGCACTCAACAAAAGGCTGTCGGCTGAAACTAAACTAAACTCATCCCTAAATCTCAAACAGCAGCGCTATGTGACACATATTTGATTTGTAAACCAAACTCTATTTAGCTCAAAACTTCTCATCAAAACACATTTTTTTGTGAAGCACAGGTAGGAAGTGATGAGTTGTGCATCGACATCGGCTTACTGCAGCGAGTGAGCAGGTGCCGTCATTGTGGTCATGCTAAATGTGTGACAGGATTTCTGCTGGCGACAAGTGATCGCTGCGGCACTTAACTCATATGTGCATAGGGCTTCTGCAACTGAATGAATGTGCAGTAGCTGAAGCACTGTCACCCATTTACTGTCATCCAAAAAATATAATATCCCCTTTCCTTCTCTTATCTCAGAACAAGAATAAATGCATTATTACCCACAATATGAAGTGATGCAATGCAGCCACAAGCCTCCCCCTCCACCTCTCTCTTAGCATCAGGGGCTCTGGCTTTGATCACCACATCAAAACTTTTACACAATGTGACAGTCAACTTTTTCAAAACACCCGAAGCAGGTCCTCCTGTGGCCTGCTGATACCGAGCTCGACACTGATGCTTGGGTTCTGGTGAGCCTCGTCGGAATGCTGCTCACTTCTCGCAATTGAATTCTGTTCTGGGGGGAGCAGATGTTACCCGATTCCATGGCTGCAGTCCCCCACATTGAGGAAGGAAAGAGCTTCCACTTGCTCGGCACCTTCACTGTCCCCTGACCGATCTTTGTTTTTTGAAAATTTAGCAGGCGGCTGTGTGTTCTGTGTGTCTTAGTGTAACTGCACAAAAAATAGAGGGTTTACTTCTTTTTATGTAGGTGTCAAAAGTGCAATGGTGTCCCCTGAAGCCAATTAGAAATTAGGTGAGAGGCATGATTGGTCATGATAGAACAAGATTTGGGGATAGAATTGAAATATTTCAGACTATTCAAGCAAAAATAATCGCTGCTCACCAATAGATAGCGAGCGGTCTACCATCAAATAGTTTTTTCTGCTCAGATTCCTCCCATCGTCGATGAACATTTTGCACAGTTCTACTCACTTTCTGATGTTCTCCTGAAAGTCCCTGACATTTTGGGTTTCTCCCACAAAGCTCAAGTGACATTTTGCACACAGCATATTGTAAAGTCTAACATTATACGTTACAGATTTCCACAGAGTTTGGAAAACGAAAGAGACAGCTGCACACAAAAGAAGGTAAAAGATTTTTAAAAAGTAGAGATAGCATCAAAAGATAAAATATCCCCAGGCATGACACATTTTCTTCAAACTGAACTGACATAAGATTTGATTTAAGTTTAAACTGTGTCAGACCTCGTGGGTCTCTGCTCTGTAGCTCCACCTGCTGGTTATAGGCCAACACACTGCTTCGCCCATAAAACCTTTTTAGAAAATGAACAAGGAATCATGGCTGCTCAGAAAATGTTGAAAATTATAACCAAATGTCAAAGACACTTAAGTCAAAAAGGTAAAGTAAGTAAACATGTCACGTGGCAACAGACCAATTCTACACACGACACAGATTATGAATGTCGGCTTAAAGTAGATTGTGCTGTCGATGTATGCTACCACTGTAAAGCCACGCGGCATGTGAGTGAGCTTTGTGATCAGAACCAATCCAACCTGCACACACCAAAAGAAAGAAAAAAAACAACAGCAGTTAAACCAGAACGCTGATGTGATGTGATTTAAAAAAAGAAAAAAAATGCTGGATTCATATTTATATTTACATATTTAGATTCACATGGATGTCATTCATTTGAAAAGAGGCTTGAAGAGGCTTAATATACAGTGCTAATTTCTGACATCTTGTTTGTTCACTGCATGCAACCAAAGCAACACTACACCAACAAGCAGCATTTTTTTTTGTTTCTCGTAAAAACTTGTTTAAATTCTATTGTTATAGCTGCATTGTTTGGCATAAACATACATTGTATGACGAACAGTCATAAAGACTAAGGATTTTGTCCAAAGATAACGGCACACCAGCTGATTGTCGACGGTAAAGTTTAACGAAAACAACTCAGTCCTGTCAGTCTCTTATGTTCAAATGAAGATGAAGCCAAAGGAGAAGAAAAAATCTGTACAAACAAGAGAAAAGATTGGATTGGGTCTTGTCACACACACACACACACAAAAACCCTGACAGTGGTGTCATGGCAACTGCGTAGACTACTCTAAATACACCGGGGGTGAAAAAAGCTTTAAATAATGAAGCAGTTGGGTCGGAGTCATGGTTGAAAATGACCTTCATATATTTTGCCATACAACAATTCCTTGTCTGCAGTCCTCCAGTGTGAACTCCGCATTGTGTCTGACATCTTTGATTGTTTGCTTCCTCATGAAATGAGTTCTGAATGAAAGGAGCACAGTAATTGACAGAGACTTCTGATGCAGCTGTTCTGTTGTTATCCAGAAAACATTCCAGCAACTCTATAACTCACTAATTTAATTGTTATTTAACTTGGAAAGAAAGCAGGTGTATATCCAAAGTGCTCTATTAACACTGTGTTGTGTATAAAAAATAATTCAAAACTAGTTAGCAGGCATGCAGAGAATTTGAAATATACAATTAAAACAAATGGAAAAATTGTAATATCAATGAAACAAATGTACAAACGTGCTGAAAACAACTGAAAAAGAGAGAGAAAGATTCAACATTGACATGGATCACAGTGCTCTGCAGAGAGAGAGAGAGAGAGAGCACGGGCTTCATTTTAATGATCTTGTCTGAGACAGGACACTTGAATAGCATAAATAATATGAATCCTTTGATGGGAAAATGAGATACATCCGAGGTTTATCCAATGCAATGAACAAGGCGTCTACTAAGAGAAACCTGCTGTTTTTCTTACCAATGGATTTATAGTCACAAGTTATGACAGAGTGAAGTGCAGTCTGGAAAATGTAACTTACATAATAATATCATGATGATTAATATGGACAAACTATATCTCATGTGACCAGAGAGTGCTCCTCCCACCAAAGCAGGGACCTGCACATTTCAGGATAGTCCAGCCTCCTCTCTGCATTTCCACGAGAGTGTTGACAGCCCTTCTACCACCTGTCTCTCGACCAATGAGAACCGCAGCGTGCGATGGACATGCTAAAGGTAATGCTTGCGTAGTCTCGCCTTCATTACAGTTGACTTCACAGTTCCCCCGTCTTGAAGTGCTGGAGTTTCTAGCAAATGACATTGAACATTTTGATCCAACCAACTCTGATCAGAATATTGACAATTATTTTAGGGAACTAGAGAAGACCCTAATTGATTTACCCAATGAAACCCAAGGGGAGAAGGTTACATTTGTGTGGAAAACCAGCTCCAAAGCTGTTCACAAGTTTATACAGACTTTACCTGCCAGTGTCAGAAATGACTACATAGAGCTCCATCAAGCACTAATAGAAGAATATCTTCTACTGCTGATGAGATTGTAGCAATGGAGCCTCCCACATTAAACAATCCCGCTCGTGAACATCCTAGAGACTACTATTAACGTTTGAGACGTGCACTTTCAGGGAAAGAATGCACCCGGCTTAGAATTAAACCCCACCTTCAAGTCTTTATTCTTACAGAACCTGCACCCATGCATATGCACGTTGCACTCGGGACTCATCACAGTAAACCCTCCATGTATTAGTTACGGAAGGTGACACAGATGGCTTGGGAAACAATTCTCACTTCCAAAAGCAAAGGGGGGGGACACCAACAAAAACACGCATAGGGTTACTGAGCGTAACCGCCATGTCCGACAGCTGGGCGCGGATAGACATTCACAAAACAGAAGCAGTAGAAGGCCATATGCAGAAGTTGTGGCCCAGAACCGTGACCACCCAATCAACAGACAGTGACTTCAGCATCTCTGACCAGAGTCTGTCAGACAGTGACTTCGCCTCTGAATGCTTCTCTGACTAAAGCTTTACAGGGCGTTACAGCCCAGAACCAAGAGTTCAGAACTCTTAGCACAAGAGCTCCAGAGTTCACTTTTCACTGTACTGACAGTGCTCACTGGTTTTCTTGCATTCATGTGGGGAAGCTTGAGTTTGTCAGCAACAGCAGCAAATTCAATAATCTAGAAGAAAAGCTCAAACGTCCGTTTGACTGCGACACCACATTCTAATTGCCATCATCTGGTGGTAATTATTAATTTTAATTATCAATCAGAATTCCAAATCGATAGTTAGTATATTGTAAATATTGAATACTGAATCAGTTGATTAACTATAGTTTCCCTTCCTTTTAAAGGATGGTGGCCCAAGAAACTTTGACATTAATTAAAGTTATTAACTTAGAGTTATGACTGATCAACTATATTGCTTAGACAAATGGTACTAATACCAATGTCAATGCACAACACCCAACACATTCTTACCAAATAAGGAGATCTACACAAAACCTGTCAAAGAACATTTGCACCTAAAATTTGTAAAAACGATCCATGTTTATGTAATGAAGAGTTTCGTAATCGGGGGAGAAATTATTTTTTTTAAACGGCACAGAAGACACAATTGGTAGCTCATCTGACAGAATGTGAGGGTATGTCAGGCAAAAGAGAAAAACACTGCCCTCGTGCTACAGTGTGTGCAGCACTGCAATAAAATATGACACCATGCATGGATGAAAAAAAACTTCTACTCCTTTGTGAATCGTTTTGACCTCAGCTATCATCGGCCATTTGTGCATTTTTCTCTGCCATGTCCCGCTGAACGTTTCCACCTCTTTTGTCATCGGAGGCCACTTTTCTCACTCAACGACGTCATGTTTTGCTCCGAGGCACTGCCTCAACAAACAGATACAGGAGTTGGTGTGCAGATTCATGATATGTTACTTTAGACACACACTCCGCTGCAGCATCAGTCTGCAGCTTGTGGAATTGAACGCACCAAAGAAGTGGGAATGATGGCTCTTAATGACATGAACAACATTTGGTATCATTGAATGATGATTTAAGATGACATTTACAGCATCAATTGGTATATAAATAAATAAAAAAGACCTAATAGTGCCATAAAATCCATTCATTATACAAATTCTAAATATGCTGTACATACCTGAGCATTTTGAGGCAGATGACCCAATTTATTTTCATGGATGTGTTCACAGCTCATGTAATTTGATCATGCGGGTTAACTCAAATAGTGTCCACAGTCGTCCTTGGAGTGTTTATGCAACCATTCCTCCTTCAGAGGTTCCAATAGAGCTCTGGGCTGAATTTGAAACAGGTAAAGCTGCTGCAGCTCACTCCTGACTCCATTCACTTACAATACCGTGTCCATTACAGACAACCCCCCCTTGGAAGTATTGGAATCTTTAGAAGAAAAAAAATTGAGCTTGAAAGTATTATTGGAAGATTTTGGAGGGAACTTCTGCAGAGGTAAAGGTGCTATGAAATAACCTGAGAGGTGATATTGTACCATATATCTGTGGGGATACTAAAATGAGGGCGCACTTATCCCCCCTTCTTTCCTTCGAGGGGGAGTGGGTTGTTGGAGAGGCTCCCAGCTCCTTGCACGCATCAGTCAGTGTCGTTTGTGACTGACCCTGCGGTGGCCGTGGCTGGAGACGCAGGAGAAATCAGCGTCACACTGACGACGTCTGCGGAATCTGCGGAGCGCGTTATCATCGCACGGTGGCGCGTCCTTATTGCTCAACAACTTGCGGTCGCTGCACACACACACACACACACACACACACACTCACTCACTCACTCACACACGCACAGCAACACCTCGGAGGATGTCGGGGATGGCTCGGAACTTGGACTGCGAGGACTGTTTAGCCTCTGCACATGTGGCCAACAGCACGGATTTGCACCTGCACTCCGCCGTGGATGAGGACGATGAACTTCTGAGATACATCTGGAGAGAGTACTTACACCCCAAGCAGTACGAGTGGGTGCTCATCGTGGCTTACATTATTGTGTTCTTCGTTTCACTCATCGGAAACTCGCTCGGTAAGTTCCATTCCTCTCCCGATTCGTGCGTAATCGGTCCTGCGTAAATCACACAGTTCATACTTTTAACAACCCCCCCCACAATGTGAATGAGCACGTCACTCATTTTCTGCAGGGAAGATGAAATTCAATGTGCTACATAGATGAAGAAAAAAATGAATGAAACAAAAGTACAGCTTTCTTTGACGTTCAGCTGGGTCGCACCGGTGCAACATCTGCATTGGAGTCACAGAGCGCATCGATCGGAATGATTTGAACTGGACACCCACAGATGCGTGTGAGGAGACAGACTGTAGGCTACAGACAATACCACTTATGTCTCCGCGGGATGGTGGTGATGGTGGGGGGCGTCATTCACAGATTGACGTAAATGATGGAGGACCTTTTGCCTCAGTTTCGTCCAATCTGTTTTCCATTTTTGTATTCTCAGAATGGGGGGGGGGGGGGGGGGGGGTGCTGTAAACGGAAGCAATTCCCCCCTTTACTTTGCAGCAGCCTCTCTGGTTAGTCCGGTAAAGTTGGAGAGATGTTGACAGATTCGGACTTTTCGGTTCAATAACTTACAAACGAAACGTTCTATAAGCGTAGCCTCTTCCCAATCAGAATTGTGAACTCAATGAGCTACAGTTACATTTTCATCCAAGTGACCTGAATTCCGGGCAGGAGGAATAACATGTGTCTCTATGTGCAGCCGAGTGCCCAGGGACCGTCTGCAAAGTGCATCGCCGAAAAGATGAGCTCCACAAAAAAATCAATAGGTTCACTGCTCTTAACTGTAGTGTTACCAAAATCACCACAGACAAAGATGTACTTCCCATGGCCACAGTACAGCTCTTATTTTAGAAAAGAAATGCTTTTAGATAATGCCGTTTGCCGTTTGATCCATCTAAACCTCAACTCTCATGGCTCAGGGCTGTTCGTGCAGATGTGTGTTGTTCAGCCCACTGCGGGATCCCCTAACTTTTCTTAACCAGAACCATTTATTTATCATCAGTGGCATCACGTGTCAGCAAACCGATAAGTGGGACTGATTTATATGCACACTTAAAGAAAAATGACCCATGAAGGCATCGATCACGTCTGCCAGGAACAGCCCAGTTCATTCTCACGATCCATTGGGATTGGACACCTCCGATTACACCTTACAATTCCAAACTAATCATTGTTCCCATCAATTCTGTAAAGCTGCAATTGGGCAGCAAAAACAGCACTTAGGTCTCCTCTCTCTCTCACAGAAACAGCATATGCCTCACACTGTGTGTTCAGATGATAAATCGTTCAAGTGCACCTTCAATAATTATTCCATGTACAATACAAAAATTGTCCAGCAGATCACTTGGCAGCTTTTTGTTGCCAGGGAAATTTGCATTTGTTTATCTAACAAATCTAGGAGATAGCTGGGAATTTGGTTTCATCAGGCCGGCCATTCGTTTCATTATGGAAGAGCAGTAGGACCAGGCATGAGAAGAAAAAATGAGAGGAGGAAGCTTTTCATTTAGTTTATTCTCGATATGCAAAGTAAAAAAACAAAGACATCTGAACTCTGAATTCAATTCTGAATTGAATTCAGCATTTCAACATTTTTTCCTCGAAATTTCGACTTCATTTTTGAAATTTAAAATTCTCCTCAGTATTCCAGATAGACATCAGCTGAATGGCTCTCATCATAAATGTCACCTTAAGAGGAAAAAACGTCAAACAGCCACATGCATATGATCATATCTTCTCTTTATTTGTGCTTTTGAGTATTTAGGAATTGATGAAGCTTGTGCTGACATTGTCTTACACATCACAGGGATGGGAAGTCCTGTGGCACCTAATTATGCAAAAGGCAGTTTGTTCTGTATTTGAGAGTCCTGGTTCTTCTTCCAGGGGGGAGGGGGGAGATCAAGCAGTGTCCAGGGTGGGATGAGTCTCTCTTTCTTGCACAGACGATGTCTGTGTAAATGTCACTGAGGTGGAGCAGTACGCCAGGAGGCTCTCGATGGTGGATCATGGCAATTTCAGATGCCCCCAGTGCACACATTGTAACTTAAACTAAAAGTATCTTTTTTTTCATCAACTGCTCTAAGTGAAAGGTGTTGTTATATGCAATAGTAAAACCTTTATATATGCAATTCAATGCCTTTGTGGCCTACACTTTGACATACACTGCATCCCCTTGGTATTGTGAGGTTTGCATTCTGAGAATTTTTGACAAAAGCAGAATATATATGTGGAACTAATTCCCTTCATACAATGGAAATGATAGACACCCTGTAAGTATTCTGAATGTATCAAAGTCCTATCAGATTTGCAAAAGTTTGTTTTTTGGAACAGGCCAAATGCAGGTAGAACCTTCTAATACTAAGAACTCTGAATTCTTTCTGCTCTGAATTATAAGCGTCTTATAAGTCAGTTAAGATAATAGAGTTTGTCAAAACAATGCAGAAAGACTCGACAGAGTCTAACCACAGTGCGGGATATGAAAGAATTATAGCACAATTAATATGCAACAGCACATTTGACTGATACTGCCAAGTAGCTTCCTTCTGTTTGTTAAGAGCCCTGTTTCATAGACTGGGTTAGACATGTTATCAATGTCTGTGTAAGGTACACAGGAAGCACTTGTCACATGTTTCATACCATCTGTTATAGGGCGCTGTATAAAAGATTATCCATTTCCCCCCACAGTCACTGGTGGTTCTTTAACGTCTTAATCTGGCAGCCGGAAAAATAGTCTGCAGAATTAGTTACCACAGCGATGGAGATTCATTTAAGCTCAAGCCACTTTTATGACATCAGAACATCCCACTAATCCATTGAGAGCGGCTCCTGTACTTATGGTTAATTTGATTACAGATGGCTACTTGAATATCCCGTGGAAACAATCGTCTTGGGCGGCACCACGCCCAGGATGCACAGCACGGCACTACACTTCAGTGTGTGTGGGTTTACAGGGAACCTGTATGGGACATTTGCACTTGGGCTGGGGAGCACTGAATTAAAATGACCAATTCCCCACAAAAAAAGGGGACAGTTCAAATGCTCAGGTTAGTAGCTTGGGGGTTGTTGTCGTTTTTCCAGTTGTGTAAGGGATTTTTGAAAACAGTAACAGAGCAGAAGCGGAGAGGGGAGGAAGATGCTGCCTAAAATAAAGACCTTGAGGAATTATTTTATGTGAGAAATTTGTTTTGGCCTTTTTCACTGCTCTTTCAGAGAGTGTTTATGCATAGATTTTTTAGTAAGATATACAGCAAAATCAACATTTCATTGCTCAAGTGCCTGAAAGAAAAATTCATTGGAACAACAAATAACAGAAACCTTTACTGGGCTTTGTTAAATAAATAAAGCTTTTACATGACAAGGGGTTTTTAATGTGGCAACTGTAAGAAAAATAAAAATGATGTGCACACTCTCCGCTCTGCCTTAGACTAGATTGGATTAGATTCAACTTTGTTGTAATTGCACAGAGTACAGGTACTTAGACAACGAAATGCAGTTTAGCATCTAACCAGAAGTGCAAAAAGGCTGTAAAGTGCAAAGTATGTGCGTAAGTACAGGGATATATAAAAATAAATACAATAGGTTTAGCAGCAGATAGAAGTAGGTAGTGTAAATAGATCAGTATCAGTGCACACTCTCCACTCTGCCTCTGTCCTGGGGCTCATATGAAATGACTTTGAGACTTTGTAATTTGCCCTCAGTGGTTTGGCATGAATTGAAATAATAGGAGACTGAGGCAGGACTTAAGACCAAGAGTAACTTGATAAAAGAGGCCGACAATAGACGACAATAGATATGCTGTTACGGCAGAGATAGAGGACAAAAAAAAAGGCATTTACAAGAATAAACAAAACTAAGATATTATGATTTAATAGGTGAATTTATGAGAAAGGAGAACCCAAATATACTAAGAGTGGTCATGAATTAGTGGGAGAGGAAACCACCACACAAATTCTCTGAGATGAAAGTCAAAAATATATGAGATTTTGTGCATCTGGAGCGACAACGCAGTGGACGGATGCAAGGGTATCGCTGATTACAGCAACAGGCAATTCAAAAGGGATTGTTTTCCCCCACTTGAATTAGAAATGAGATTCGGTTATTTTCCCTGAGTGACTACTTATTCCCTTGTGCTTCAGGATCTTCTCTTGTTTGTCTGTTTGCCTGCTTGCCTCTCTGCCCACCACACCTGTCACACAATGCACCCCTCCATGACCGGCTCATCTCCATCTGGTTCCAGCTTCACTCGACCCGCCGCCTCGTCACTCTGCTGCCCAGCTCCTTCCCCTGCTGACTGGCCGCAGTCAACCAGCCCTTCAGTGACTCCGACCTGCAGACCGCCATTCCCTCGCTGCCAACAGCCATTGTCTGCCAGAACCCTCATCTAATCTTCACTTCATCCCTTGTAGCTGTTTCACCCATTTCACCCATTTCACCCAACATACTCTGGGCTGAAATCGCACGTATTTCCTTATCGCTAAATTTGATTGCAAATTTAATAAGGTAATCCACTAACATAACAAAAAGAACACTATTTCTGGAGATTCATCTCAAAGAAATGTATGACTTTAAAATCTCAGACAATATCTCTCGTAAATTTAGGAGTAATGTCCTAATTTTTTCTCTCACAATGTTGTCCGCAAAATACCTGCAAGACATGTCTACTATACTTATTTTGACCAAGTTGGTTTTGTCCAAACAAAATACAAAGTAATCAGACAAATAATATTTTTCTTGTGAGTTGTGCAATCAACTGCACAAACATATGAAGAGAGTGAACAGAAGGGATATTTTAGAGACTGCTGCTGGAAGTATTATTTTCTGATTAAATAATCAAACACACAATTTCATGAATAAAACATGCCCTATCTAGAATGGCACTCGGAGCACATACCTCCACCAAGTTCAATCAAGCCTCATGGCTGAGCCAACAAAACATTGCAGATCATGAAATTAGCAAAAATGTCAAAAACAAAAACTGTCTGATGGTTCTGGATCAGCACCACATCTGTTGTGTTCATTTGGACCATGGACAATGTAATTAGAGATGGCATGGTGCTGGTTGCGGTACAGGTCATAAACCATAAAACTATTGAAGATTCATATAAACTGTTGATTCCCTATTGAATCCACATTAGGTCAGCTACACCTGTAACTGGTAGTTACAGGTCCTCAGCTCCATTTGAGGCCGAAACCCTGTTTTTATATAGAAAAGCGCTATCATTCAGCTGCTAAAGTTTCAACCCACAAATCTACAAAAAGGAGGTCTCATTCAAATTTTAAACTTGAAGATTTTTGTTTCAGATACACTTTGGTAGCAAATGTTCACATCACGTCTTCATGAGAGAAAGATTCAATGACTGTCCATGTCTGTCCAGTGCCACTTGTGGAAAATATTTTCACAACATTTGTACAATAGTTCATCTCCTTTAAAGAGCTAACCACTAGGCCAAAACCCTAGAGTTGCAGCGCCACCCGCTAGCACGTCTCTTAAGGTGTTGACGAGTAATGTTAACAAACTGCACTTTTTTGTTTCGATTTAAAGAGCCTGGGCTAAGCCGAAAACCGGGATTGTATTACGGCACGCACATACAGACGCGACAGCTAGCGGACCGTGAGGAAATAGTCACTGCTTTTTAATAAGCGTGTATTGCTTTAGAATCACTTACTGCCCCTTTAATTGTATGAAAGCACAACAGTCTGCAGGCCAAAGTAAGATGTCACATGTTTGAACTCAAATTCCAGAAATGAATCCAAAAAGACGTTCCTGAGGGAATCAATATGGACCCTGTGATCCTCCAGGGATTTGTTGTTATGTGCTACACTTTCATGTGTGGTTTCAAAAGACGAGTGGTGGTCTGGTTTGTCTGATTTCCGGCCTGTAGCATTGTGGGGGGCTACAAGGGAGACACTTATGAACAGGAGGTTGCTCTTGTAAACGTGTCCAACCTCACATTTTCATCATGCTCATATAATCCACTGCAGGTCTATAGTGTTGTCTGTGTCGCTACTGTCCTATATAGGACTTCAATGCTTGAAGTTAACATAAGAAAAAGTCAGTATACACCAAGGAATTCTGAAACCAAAGAGACGAAACAAAGAACCACAACAAAGCAACCCAAGTCTGGTACCAGATGAACAGACGTTCTTGATGCCTGCATGGTAATATCTCATCTCAGGTCTGTGCAGCATTTATTTCTGACTGATGTGTCACATTGCTCTCCTGTTCCAGCTTTTAAGGTAGGCAGATCTTCACCTCTATCATTCTTACTGATGTTTGTGTTTCTGTAAAGAAGAAGTCAGACCAGCGTTCCCTCCTCTTTGATTTCAGTTAGGAGCAGAGCCAAGCTAGTTTAATTCTTTTGAAAATGAACCCAAATCGACCTCAGCTAGAGTTCACTGTGATTGGAATTAGAAGCTTCTCCTTTACACTCCAAAACCTGACTGACACAGCAGGCTGTGGTCTCCACTTCATTTCCGCACGGCACACAAAGTGACACGTCATGGAGGCTTAAATGCTGTGTTGTCTCTTGCATGTGCGGGAATTCTAGAGAGGTACTGAACCCACAAAGGCGTAGAGGGTCTCTCACCTCTGCCGTACCCTTGGACGTCCGTGATTTTCAGTCCGGCAGCCACCTGCCGAGGGTTCAGTTATTTCATTCACTCCTTTTTCAGAATAGATCAGGATTCAGGTCACGCATGGAAATTGAGTCATCCCTACACTTCTGGAGACATCTTCAACACAGCGTAAAAAAAAATAAAATAGGTATAATTTGGATTTCATGTTGAAAACTTGAAGTAGAAGCAGTTAAATGGACTTGAGGCAAATGTGAACAATCATCCCTGGCGAAAACCATCTCTTTCCACAGTGAAGTCGCCGCACTATTGTCTGCTGCAAATAAATCTTGAATTTCTGTTACTTCTTTCCACCCTCCATACAAATTCTGTTCTATTGTACATTCACACTGCAGCCCGGCCACATCATGTGGGGGTTACTGAAACATTACAAACTGTGCAACACACCGCAACAACTGTGTCTAAGTTATTTCGCCATGACACTTGCTTCATTTGTGTAAACTGAACAAATTTCTAAATTTCTGACAGCATGCTTCAAGACAGTGGTGTTAAGCATTAAATATCCTGGACTCATTCATTTATTGATTCTGTGGTCGAATTTTTCTTTTTCAGTTTGTTTTGCAGTGTGGAAAAACCGTCACATGCGCACTGTGACCAACTATTTCATAGTGAATCTCTCCTTCGCTGATGTCTTGGTCACCATCATCTGCCTGCCTGCCAGTCTCGTGGTCGACATCACGGAGACGTGGTTCTTTGGAAATACTCTTTGCAAAGTTGTGCCTTATCTGCAGGTAAGAGATCAACTTGGACCTGTTTTAAACCAGGATATTAGAAATCTTGCCAAGATGTAAAACCACTCTACTTGTGAAAGGTTTATGGAAACAGGTCAAGACCCTTGTTTTCATTAACTGCATTCGTCTTTCTCTGTATGAAGAGGACAAAAGAAAATGCAGTATCCTATATTTAACACCTTTGGGCAAGACTTTTGCTTTCTCCATTGTTTTATCTTTTTTAATTTTTTGCATCTTCCCCAACCTCCCAACGTCCTTGGAGGGAGGTTGGGGAAATTCAAGCAGCTTTGAATTACATGGACTGAACTCATTCCAAACAAATCAATGTGTGAATTCTTCTGCTGTGCTGGCTTCTATCGTACCTCATTTATCACACCACATGACATCGGCTCAGAGATCTATTTAAACTTTGTCCTCATGGTCACATTCCCCATATTTGCTTTTCTGTGCTTTACTGCATCTATGAGCCCAGGAAGATTTCTGTTTGGGTCCTAGCTGCATTTCAAGCAGCTGTCCATACTTCAGAGCTGTGTTGCCTCAAGAGGGATCTTGAGAACATCCCCAAGTTCTTCCTCAGTTATCTTCATCTGCCCTCCGGGGACAATAAAGTCGAACTAACTAACTAACTAACTATCTCCCTCCGCAGTGCAGCATTACTCTGTAGACCCAATGAAAAACTAGTAACGAGTTATACGAAAAGCAGCAACACAAATTGAGTCCATTGTCCACGGTACAACAGGTGAGTGAATTATTCTAGTAGACAAGAAGGATTGGCTCGAGATGGAATAACATTCACCAACTAAACATTTAAATTCACACAGCAGATGGTTCTGCCAAGTGAAGGATTTAGTCACATCTAGTGGTGAAGTTGCATATTGCAACCGACTGAATACCTCTCACCTCACCCTCAACCTCCAAGCATGTACAGTAGAAAAAGCTGTGGCTGTTTTCAAGTGAAGCAAAAATGCAAGAAGCTCTCTCCAGAGTCAGTTTTGGACAGAAGACAAGTCAATGAATTAAAAATTTGTGTTAAAACGGCCAGACAAGATAACGTCGTTGTGGTTAGCAGCACGACGAGTGTGGGAGTGACACAAAATTAGGGACAGTGCCCATGTACCTAATGATTTAACATGTCAGCCGGTGCAACAGTGAATCTCACTGATGTTTTTTTTACTTCGACAGTGGCACAGATTAATCCACTATATCAGGTTTCAGCTACACAGACAATACTTGGATTGTCGTTTGTTTTTTTATAGGGCTTATACTGATTAATACCAACAGACTTATCCATTTATTCCTTCACAAAGAATAATATGATCACAGTGTGACCGCGTTAAATGGCAGCACCCTGCGGTGAGCCTGTAGGCAGGTCCAATCAGTATCCACCCTGCGGCTTCTGTGTTTGAATCGACACCGGTGTCCAACCACACCGGGCTCAAAATATCTGTCCATGCGCAATTGATTTTCTGTCAGGCAGAGATATATCATGTGAGGGTTTTTTTCCGACCTACAGACCAATTATCCCCCCCCCCCCCGTATTTAGACCTTTTAAATGAAGGACATCAACATGATTTAGTTCACCACACGCATCCTTAAGCTAAACAGTTCAAAGTGATGGAGCTGGGCATGTTATTTCCCAAAGGATAAGACCTCACTAGTAAACCCAAAGGTTTATCTCCCACATGAAATGTAGTGGCGCTGCTGTGAACCAAACACTCGCTGAAATTCTCGGTGGCAACCGTGTGTGCAGCGCACGCTGGAAGTGGAGAAGGACAATTTTCAACACTGTAAGCGTCCCAGGCATCCACATGCCACACCTGAAATTGGTCCAGTTCCATAGGTCCATTGAAACCTCGCCCTGTCTGGTACGGCTCGGCCTTCCCCAGAGTCGAGCAAGGCAATTACAGTGGTGACAGTGGATTGCCCTCCATCAAGGTGACAAGGAAGAAGGCACAGACCCCCCCCCCCCCGCCCCCACTCAGGCTCACTCTTATCTGGGACTTCACAGAGCTGGTGGATCACGTTGTCATTGCCATTAGGTCATTATCATTCTGATACACTGGACTAACTCCGTCTGTGATGACCTCCAGAGAGGTTCAGTCCCTTATTGTGAAAGCCAATATATTTTGGTGTAAAGGAGTCATTGCTATTCCGATTGAACACACAGTCGCACGCACACACACACACACACACACACACACACACACACAAAGAGAGAGACATAGGTGGAAACAAAAGGGTTTTGGTTCTGAAAAAACACCCTTCCCAGAATAATTTGGTCTCTATCTAACTGGCATTTATTTTTACTGTTTCCCACCCAGACCGTCTCGGTTTCTGTGTCAGTCCTAACGCTGAGTTGCATAGCCCAAGACCGCTGGTACGCCATCTGCCACCCACTGATGTTCAAGAGCACCGCCAAGAGGGCTCGCAAGAGCATTGTTGTCATCTGGGTTGTGTCGTGCACCATCATGATCCCGCAGGCTATTGTGATGGAGTGCAGCAGCCTGCTGCCCGAACTCACAAACAAGACCAGCCTGTTCACAGTGTGTGATGAACATTGGAGAGGTGAGTGTTCAAAAATCTCCCCGTGAATATATACAGTATATGTATATTTTTTTGTAAGTATCGTGCCACGTGCACAGATTAAACTGAGACCAGTAGCTTTTAGTTAGATTTGCCGTGCTTCTTTCCAGGAGATATAACCTTTGAGAGAGCATTTGTCATTCTGTGCACCAAAATCAGTGTAGCCTACATATCTGATGCCATTTAGCTGACGTTTGATATTAAATTTGTGACAGCAGGACACTTCTCATTGAGCCGATAAGGGCTAATAGAGTAGAATGGGTGACTTTCTGATAAGACAGCAAGGGTGCCTCTGTGACTAAAGACCTCAGATAAGGAGAACCTTGCAATGAGAAAAATAAAAAAGCTTTTCACCCCTTCAGCTTCATTAGGTTACAGTAATTGAGGCAGGCATTTCGATTTAATGTCACTGAATAACAGATTTGCCTGCTTAACTGACACATGCTTCAGAAAGTCAGGAAAAAAACTACTGTATGTTGGATCTGCATTCAAAGATACCTCAGTGTTTCTCCTGGGGAGAAATGGTCATGAGGGTGATGGATGGAGATTTCCTCAGCAAGAGCTTTACTCTAAGGATTTTTCTTTTTACCTGTCAGCAATCTACAAATAAACATTCAGCCACAAAGCTGTTGCATGTAAATCATATTTAAATCACAAGATTATGCTAAATTTCTTAGACATAACTCACCTTTTTCAACCTATTTCTGGAAACTCACTAATATACTATGGATCAAACAGCTCAATGCAAACCCAATACACAAGTAGCTGGGGGAAGTGTTTTAGCTAAGAGTGAAAAGAGTGCATGAATTGTAGGTCTGTCGTTCATTTTTTCATTGCACTGTAAAAGTAAAAACATAGGCTACTGCAATCCAAATACAAACATAAAGTTGGAATCTAACCACGTTGCCACAAGGCTCATTGTCTGGCTAATTTACTTTGCGCCTTGAGGGCCAATTCTGCCACGGAATGTGAATGTGAATGCGCGCATGGAGAACAGGAAGACCGATATGCATAGCAATAACTCAGGGGGTGAGCCCTAGGAAGAGAAGAGATGATCCCGCATGTTTCCGTTCACATCATAATGATGCATCTCTATTCATTTTTCAACAGCTGAGATCTACCCGAAGGTGTATCACACCTGTTTCTTCATCGTCACCTACTTTGCCCCACTGTGTCTCATGGTCCTGGCGTACATCCAGATATGTCACAAGCTGTGGTGTCAACAGGTGTGCATTTGAAACATATCGCTCGCAATGGACCGATATTCCTTCGGCGCGTTTACCGTGCCTGATGTGTGCGCATGTGCACGTGTGTTTATTTACAGATTCCTGGGAGCACATCGGTATTGCAGAGGAAGTGGAGGTCCATCCAGTGCTCGGCTCCAGTTCCAGGCCCGGGAGAGCCTGTCAGGGTGAGGACCAGCACCGTCTGCGCTGAGATCAAACAGGTCCGAGCCCGACGCAAGACGGCGCGGATGCTGATGGTGGTGCTGTTTGTTTTCGCCCTGTGCTACCTGCCCATCAGCGTGCTCAATGTCATGAAAAGGTAATCAAAATGTCCGAGGGAACCTCCAAGCCGAGAGACACCGGCAATAGATGCATTTCTGCCTTCATTATGAGCCCACCTTGTTTGTCTTCTTTCCACTTTACCCGCAGAGTCTTTGGGACTTTCAAGAACACAAATGACAGAGAAACAGTGTATGCATGGTTCACTTTCTCCCATTGGCTCATATATGCCAACAGTGCAGCAAATCCCATCATCTACAATTTCCTCAGCGGTAAGATTGTAACCTGCCTCGCCACTCAGACCACTTGTACGAGTTCATTGCTGTCTTCTAGTGGACAGTTTGGTAACAACAATAAAAACCCACTGCCTCCAATTCCTCATCTGTTTTGAATATGTTCTTACATTATTTAGATTTTTATGGCGTTGAGAATGACTTAAGCATCTCAGCCTTGTGTGCTGAAAAATAAAACAGCAATGGAATAAGATGTATTTATAATGAATCCAGTCTTCTGAACATCAGTTACTCGTGAAAGCCTTTGGGAACGTGAAATGCTGTTTTTGATGCAGGGCAAATATTTAAACGGCTCAAACTGACTGCGGATTTCGTGTTCAATCTTTTTCTCCTCAGGGAAGTTCCGTGGGGAGTTCAAAGCTGCATTTTCCTGCCATCGCTATGGCCGAGGCCAAAACCAAACAAAGAGGATACGGACGAGAACGAGCACAGATAGCCGAAAATCTCTGTCCACTCAAGTCAACAACATGGACAGTGTGTCACACATTTCAGACCAAACAGTGTAGTCTTGTTATCCAGGTAGTTCTTAGTACAGGGTTCAAAGGGCACACTCATCACATGAACAGGTACACATTAAAATGCTTTGTTCGGTTTGGAAGAAACCTCTGAATGGAAAATAATCAATGTCTCTAAACTGTTGTTTTGTGTTTGGTTATAGTTTCACGCTTTGTGGAAACTAAAAATCTCCGTTTCTGAAGATCTTTTCACTTGTGTTACATGATCAGGGACACAGGACTATTTATTATCAAAGAACAACGATGTACATGATTTAGTGATTCCCACTGTATTTTATGATACACAGCTAAGTGACATTGATTCAGTTGCACAGAAAATATTTTTGTAAATGTACCCTATGTATAACTTTATATTTATTTCAGTGGCCGGAATCAGCGTTACAGATTAGGAGTGATGATTGTGGTTGTTTACAGTTGAAGAGCAGGTGCCAGAGAGATTATGATTTATAATGGCTCTGATTTGTAATTTGTCGCCTTAATTAGCAGATGTCCATCTTCGGTTTTTGCAGTAAATGACCATAAATGTATGATAATGTGCATTAACAGTATGTAAATGATACCAGGTCAACCATCATAAAGATCAATCAAACTCTAAATGTCATCATATTTATTCATGGCAGCTACACACCGTGATACACTGTGTCCAGCAGCAGGGGGAAATTTTGAAATTTCAGAAGGTTTTAAACATCATAAATCATAAAATTGAGAACTTCTCCTCTGCTCCCAGGGAGGATTACATTTTTCAGCACTGGGCTGAAGGGACATCCAGTCAATGAGATCCTGTTTGAAATGCAGAGAGATGCTTCAGTCGGTCACCTCTGCAGGCAGCAGCACAGCCCAGCAGACCTGTCAACAACAAAAAAAAGTGGATGTCATGGAAACTAAAAAGATTAATGCCAATGCTGAGCTACACTTAAGAGATATATTCCTGAAATATACTTCAGAGATCTGTTTGATGATAGGAATAAACAACATTGGCACATAGTCATTCTATTTTTCATTCTATCAGCATTGCCCTGTCAATGTTTCTTATTTTCTTACTAAATGTAATTTTTATATCAAATGGAATAGTCACATGTTAGACATCATACCATGCTTTGTTACAAGATGTGTTTATTTCTGAGTTTGTTTGTTTTTAAACATTGTGAAAATGCCTAAATGGAGCAACACACTATCAGAGCTTTTTTTTTTGCTTTTTTTTAATTGCATGACCAGCTGAACCTAAAGAAGACACAATTTCAGCACAATCAGCATGCAGTTTCGAATTTTTGCAGTTGGGAAAATAAACAAGTTTCATACAATCAGTGGGTATAGAATTTAATTCAGCTTGTAAATGATGTAATCCTCAAACTGCAATAAGACACCAAAAGCCAGAATATAAAAAAATCCTCTCTTTTGTGTCATGCACAATGAATTAATTAATTCAATTTCAGAAAAACTTTGATGTGAATCCATGTGAAGTTCACTCTGTTGTCCAATGTGTCCTCAGCTTTTCACATCCCCTCATTGGTCTCTTGCCTTGATGCGTCTGTGCTCGTGAGCTTTCAAAGTGTTTCATCTGTCAGTTTATTCCTCATTGTGTCTGTGTTCTTTCAAATCCTCTTTCAAAAAAAATAAATGGCTGTACAGTTTTATTGTCTCTCATTTCTGGGCCTCACAGAAACACACAAACAAACACAATACAGCAACAAAGACTTTTCTGTGCAAATAGAAGATCAAAAATGTATATGGGTTTACATAAGTTAAATGAACATAATGGAGATAGATGACTTAGCAAACAGTCACCAATTTAGAGACTCAGTGGACATGGTGCCACATAATAATTAATTTGAAGTAATGTTTATGGCAACTGAGCAAATTAAAGTCAAATGTCGCTGCTTTTGTTCTCCTTTGACTCCAGAAGAGATAAAGCTGCTAACATTGCCTGAGTTTGGTGCTGACTGGGAAAAGTTGGTTGGTTGTAGTCAACCTTTATTGTGTAAAACAGCTGCATTCTGAGTCTGGGAGCAGGTTGATGAGAGCAGAGGGAAGTGAACCAGGTAAGTTGCGGGTCAGAAGAAAACACCGAAAACATCGAGCCCAAAGAAAAGCAACCCCTCCCACACACAAGTAGCCTTACGATCGGCTGTTAATATGAAAATATTGATTATGAGATTGCTTTGAGTTATAATGATAAATCATCCCAATAGCTGACAAAATGCACAGAGACTACTTGTATTCTATTTTGGGACTGAATCAGCAATGTCTGTGATCCATCATACCTTGAATATGTAAATCTGTCATGTTGCTTATTGTTTCTCACCTTTTATCAGTGCAGAACATTTGTTTTTTGTTGTCCTCTTGGTTTTGTTTTTTGTGAACTGCATGTGTCACGTCATCAGACGGTGCAGGGTTCAGCCTCCAGTAAATGTGTTACATCCTGTTGACTGTGGGTGGTGTATCCCAGCCTGCCTGAACCGCGAGGAGCAGATCAGCGGCAGCAGGGCTCCAGTGTCGACTCACAGCTCCACGGCAGCCACCATGCAACTGACACGTGTGGAAGCTGCATTCATATTCGGTGAGTCGATGTCAACTATGAAATACCTGCTTATTTATTTTTTCATTCTTCTTTACATCAAAGCGCCGGAACTGATTTAATTCAACTTACCGTTGTTTCAAACTACAGCTAAATGTCCTATTGTTTATAATGCATGTACTTTGGTTTGCTGCATTGTACACCCTCACTAACAATGTGTTGAGCCTTACTTTTTCTATTAAAGTTTGAGATTTATAAAATACTGAAAACATCTAAATGTAGAAATGGAAAGGAAGAGATAAGTGATTGTACTGCACTTGTATTTCAGGGGTTGTTATTCCTCATATATCCAGCATCGGGATTTCATCTGCACCCCCTGACTGTGCGGCCGCCGTGGATACCTGCATGTCAGACTTATGCAAGAGTGAACGGGCGTTTTACGGCGGCATCTGTAACAGCGAAGGTGTCACATTTTCAATTAATCCGACTGCAGGGGGTGGACGAGTACATGTTGTTATCCTTACGTTGTCTACTGGCACTATGAAAGTAATGATTGCATTTCCTCAGGAGGCTCAGGGCATCAAGCCGTTAAATTGAATTGCACTTCTTGGAGTATGGCTCAAATGTAATAACTGAGACAATAGCTTGGAGCGAGGTAGAAATATATGAAGATACATTTTTTATGATGTTAGATTTCAGTATTGTATCTGATTTCATCAACATATATTTGTTGTGTAATTTCCTCAAGGGGAAACCACCAGAGCTGCAGGCAGAGAGGGGGACACCTGTTGCACAAACAAGGCCTTGCTCGCTTATGGGAACGAATATCCTGTTTTTCTGCCTCCCCCTTGTGTTTGTGTCGTTCAAGATGAAGAGTGCCAAATAGAAGGCTCAGAGGTCTGTAACCTGACCATCCAGAGCGCGCTGGACCAATTCCCCTCTCTGCGAGGGTGTGTGTGCGCCTGGGAGGAGGAGCGGTGTGACTCCATACAAGCGCTGGCCACACAATGCCACAGAAAGCCAGGTGCAGTGTTCTCAGTGCTCTCTGTGATGAGCATTTACGGGCGAAATTACTTTTTTGTTTACCAAAGGCAATGTGATGTATGTATGTGCACTATTATGCTCCAGAATGAGTTTCATGAACAGCAGATTGGCTTTAATAGGCCTTTGTGATCGAAAAGCTAATCACACTTTCCATTATTTGAACAGCAAGCCATCAGAAGAGGAGCGCAGTGATGGACTGGAAGTCCAGCAGTTTAATGGACTCTGGTAATCATTTCATTATGGTCAGGAGATAAAATTAGGTATTTCAATTCAGTCAATACAAAAGGGAATGTTTCTTCACTCTCCAATCTCACGCGAGCCCTGCATTTCCTTTCATAGCATACGACGGTGCTGGATCCTGCTTTGACCAGATGAGTGTCTGTGTCAGTGACGCCGTGTGCAACAAGCACCTAGCATCTGTTCTCCAGGCGTGCATGGCAGATCCGTGCGACCGTGTCCTCTGTCAGCGGGCGACCAGGCGCTTCTACAGCAGCATGCCGCCGAATGTTGCAGACGTGCTGGTCATGTGTGAGTGTGCGGACTCAGATCAGAGCTGCCTGCTTGCGAAAACCACTCTGCACAGTGGTGCGTGTGGAGACGAGGCCCGGATCTGCCAGGATACAGTAAAGCAGTGTGTGGACGACAGAAACTGCAGGTATCTTGATATTTTGTCACTCTGCACAGTCAGCTGCACACTTCAGTAGAACCATAGGAAGCTGTTGTGGAGAGAAAACATATTTGAGTGTGGGATTTCTATATTTGACTGGGGATTATTGTTAAAAATCAATAAAGAGTAGAAGTAGATGTTGTTGACCATTCGAATCCATAGCTGTCTTGGTCTCATGGTCTTGTAATGCACTTTGACATATGGACAGGAGAGGATCTGCTCCACCTCCTACGCCTCAACAACAGATTTAAAATAACTAAGCCTAGATTATTTGTGCCTTCTGCAGAGAATGTTGAAAATCGAGCTCATGAATTAGTTCTCAGGGAACAATTCCACATAATGTGAAGCTGGCCCCTCACAGTGGACATGATTTTGGCCACAATTAATTTGCATCCAATTAAGCAGAAATGTCCACAGGCAATTAACCCCCCCAATTTTTTATTTTTTTTTCTGTTGTGACGCATGCCATCTGTCCCACAACTTAAATTTTAGTGAACCTCCATGAAAAATAATCATCTAAAAAAAAAAAGCAGATGACATATGCTGTGTATCCTAAACACCAATAATGCAAAGCGACACCTAAAAGAAAATGTTTACTCCTATTCACCAGAGACCTTTTAAAAGTTTTCCAGGCCAAATGCTGGAGGCTTGAAGATGCTGAGTGCGGTGACGGCGACCTTCGAAGTGACGAATGTTTCCCCAACCTGGATCCAGCTCACATGTTTGGTGCCGATCCTGAATGTAAAACAGCCTTCGTAGCCACTCTGGGCACAGTAGTCCACTGCCCTTGTTCGTGCGAAGGCCTGCACACCGACGATCTTAAGACGTGCAACATGATTCATGACGTACTTCACAATAGGTCACTCTTCAGTGAGTCAGATTTATTTTTAACAAGACATTTGTCATTTTAATGATAAAAGGTGCTCAGTAGAAACATTTTATTTCATGTTAACTTTAGTGAGAGTGGGGAAAAGCAGCAGTGGTCCTTCTGAACCTCCTGAAATCAAGGACTCCGATCACGGTCACACGCGCTCACATGGTAAATTTCCGTTTGAAATTCTGAACTTTATTCAAACTAATGCCTGATGTATATAGGTGAAGTTTTGGATAAACTGACTGTTGAATATTTTGTTTTTACAGATTATCTACTGTATGTTTTTGCAACTGTGCTGCTTGTTGGGGTTGTTGTGGTGATGCCTCTGGCTGTTGTCAGTAGAATCTGGTAAGTACATAAATACATGAATAAAATGCATAATATGTTACATCTGTGATATATAATGATAATATAACATTCTAGCTTTTTTGGTCTTGTAGGATGTTGAGAAGAAGAGATAAAACCAAATTTCATCATCCACAGAAGAGCAGCTTCGCTGTTACTCTATGAGGATTCTTCATCTGTTCGATGCGAGTCATCAATATTACACGTTTTAATTTTCTTCCAGTTTAACGCAAAACGATTTTAGATAATGGTTTGAATTGTGTGAATAACCGTTTTTTCCACAATGTTGATGAGAAAATATATTTATCAAACAAATGATCCACAGATACATTTTGTGAGCATTAATGCTTCCATTACAATGGATGTGAGATCATTTATTTCATTGTGTTGTGTGTTGTAGTGTACCCTGGTCTTCGTAACAACATTATGACGAATAATCAGTGTGAATGTACTTTATCAAAGAAACTCTACCGAATCTTTGAAGATTTCATCTTTAAAGATAATTGTAAAAGGGTTGATGAAAAAACAACATTTCTATTTACAGTCTCAAAGACTTTTGTACAAGGATGAATAAGGATTCTCTTTTTCCATCATGTTTTTTGAGTCACAAGAGAAACCTTTTATTTTAACGGTATCTCCAGAATCTCCAGATCCTCAGAATCGATCAAATCTCTCTAAGTTATTAATCTTTTCAAGTGTTTCACACTGACTCCATCCATCACTAGAAGAAAATCACACATCTGACACGTTTGAGATTGCTTCGTGTCATCAGTTGTCCTTCTGCGACGATACATTGATGCTCCATAGGCTTCCACTGTATCTGATAATAAACTCACATCTGAACATCTTCAGGTCTCACAGTTGGATTCAAATGCTGTATAATTTTCTACAGTCAGGCTGTTTTACAGTTAACAATGCAATATTATATATTTTTAGAGCATTCTAAATGCAACAGTGGGAGAATGAAATATATATATATATACACAATACAGTCCTGTATACAGTGTGAGAAACAGCAACATTTTTGCATATGGGGTTAGGCACAATATGCACCAGGTTCTTAAAGTTCTCTTAAAGTTTTATCAATAAAGAGAGAAAAGGTTATAACAGGAGGACAAAAATCCACAGCTTCACTTGGTCAGACAATGTCAGGTCTCTGGCAGTGCGATGCACACAAACAGCAGTTCACTGGTGTTGCGAAGGGAGGCAAGGAGGAAGGAGGAAGCGAACACCGCAGAGGAGGAGCTGGATGCTTTGCTCACTCACAAGGTCGGTATAGATCGTCGCTGATGTGCTTTGGGTTTTTCCTCCCACAAGATTTCCTTTCTGGGAAGAGGGTTTGTCTATCGAGAGGTCTGCGTGTGAGTCTCACCCTCACCACGACCCCACACCACTCAGCTTTGCATGATGGCATCCGCGTGTGTCCACCTGGATGTATCTGTTGGCCCTTTTGACTTTCTTAGCTTGTTCACACAAAATGTATTGTTACACAGTCTTTCACCGTGGACTGTAGCGTGACACTTCGCCGAAGCTAGTGAATGGATTGAATGAATAGTGGCGATATCCAGCTCCGAGAGGATGCCTGACTTATCACTCCGGTGATCCCCTGACTTGATGCAGCACCACCAGCAGTTTCCACTCAAACATTTGACACACACACACACACACACACACACACACACAAGATGACATTAAATGACGTCGCTGGCCCCCTGACTTTTCACGCTGCCCCACAACCAGGTCGTAGATTTCATTTTTCCAATACTTTGGTTTACAATGCTGAGAAAAACATGCGCAACTGATGTCTCTCACACACTTTGTGCCGAGCGCTACCACCAACATATGCTTACATGTTGAACCAGCCTCAGTCGGTGGGCAAGTTCAATGGCTTGAGCATGCAGATCAGTGCACCTCCCGAAACATTTAGATTCCTTATCCAGAACTCACAAGTTTGCTTATTATTGGCCTGCTCTCATCTGATTTGCCGTTGTCTACAAGCAGATCTGCATAAATCAGAATCTAAAATCAGAGTGCATAATCTTTATATTGGATAATTGTTTGCACACGCGATGAAGATGGACCTCTGTGAATAAACTGCTCCCTCTGTTGATGAGAGTCGCTTCGCAGAGTCCAGTCGCCTTTCACTCAGGCATTATTTACTACTGGGACATACTGAATACGGTTGATGATAGTTAGCTCACTGGATAAAAAAACCACAGGTATCCTGAGTCCCGAGGACGAAGACAGAGGTCTCCACAACACATCTTTTTTAGTTATTATTCCTTTATTTAGATGATCTGACAGCAGATACAAAGATAATTACACAATGCCTGATTTTCCTTTTTTCTTAATTACAATATATATGGCATTTGTTTTCTTTGCCATCTCAGATTAGATGAAGTTCATTAGAATTCAGGGTCACATTCAGTTTTCAGATTCACAGACAGCACAGTGGGATGTACAGCGACAGGAGGGACACAGATAAAACACAACCTCTCTTGACTCTCACACAGTCAGTAGCTCATGTCATGGTAAAAGGTTTTCACTGGAAAAAACGTCAGCAGTAAAGGGGCATTTCTTCTTCTTTGGCAAACCTGAGGGCAAAAACTTTTCAAAGAATGTTGTTTTTGTTTTGTTTTTTATTCTATTTGATTATCATCCAGACAGAAAAGCTGAAACAATTATTTTCAGACGTGTACTGCATAAGGAAATATTAATATTTAGAAAGCAAGAACAAGCTTTTTTTTTTTCTATCTTCTCTATTCGTTCAAACGGAACATGTGGTGTTAATAAATTGAGTTCAACACATAGCCAAAGTGAAATAAACTTGATTCTTATTCCTCTCCTTTTATTTTTTAAGGCCACTGAGCTTTGAAAAGCAAAAAAACAAAAGTCGCTGCCATTTGCTGGGTTTGTTTGGCAGTAATAAAGAAAAATATGATAATACAAGTGAATAATTAATCCTGTAAAAAGGCCAGAATGCATTCTAGATATAATCAAGCTGATATGACCTCCCTCTGTTGGAATTTGACAAAAAAGACATTTCAGCATCATCATGGTCCTTCAATTCCAAAAATGAACAGGAAAAATAGGAAACTGAGATTGACAGACACAAATGTTCAAACCTTGTGATCTTTCTTGTGAGTATTTCTTGATAGTACACCTCAGACAGTTTTGAAACATGGAAATAGTGTACTTCAAATAAAGCAGCATAGACAACAGACTAAAAGGCAGCAACAACAGGGGGAAGCACTTTGAAAGGGGGGTCTCCATCACAGGTTTCTGCCTCGGGCCTGAGCAACCTTGGAGTTTGTCTTGCGACATAAAGCGCTGCAGATAAAGTCGCCGGCCTCTGCTACTTTGGAAAGGTTCACACCCTGCAAAAAAAAGTATTATGGCATCAGTTCGAATGTCTACAAGGTGTTGTCATTCAAAAAAGTGAGAATGTGACGGCTTGCTGCTCGTGGATGTAACTGGAACGTGTGTGACAAGAGGCAAAAAAAAAGAACTGAAGTGTAATGAAATGATTCCACCAGCAGGGGTAGGAATTGTTAAATAAATTGTTCTCGCGCCGTCGATGCATGTGACACTGTGGCCTTGTGCAAGTTGTGTGAAACCACTGATACTACAAAAATAATGTTTTTTGAAGTGTCTTTGCGCAGCGATCCTTTAAGATAAATAAGCTCTGAGTGATTGCACGAGTTTGGTGGATGTGTTGGGATCATATAAAGACATAGAATACAGCAGGTCTGTCAAAGAGACATACTCACTGTTTGGATACCCATGCCGCTGAGCATGTAGAGAACATCCTCTGTTGAGACGTTGCCAGACGAACCCTGAGCGTACGGGCAGCCTCCCAGGCCAGCTACCGCCGAGTCCACCACGCAGACCCCCATCTGCAAGGACACACAACGGAGACATTGAGCGCCTCCGCGCGGGCCTCACCTCAGGTGAAGCCCCGGGAACAAAGGTCCTTGTGCTGCCGAATTGTTCTACCCGCCGCGGCGCGCCTTGCCAGGGCTGCGGTCGTGTTTTACAGCTGTTCAGGAGAACTGTGGGCTTGTGTTTTTGAAGACGAGTGGGCACGGTGCGTCCCACATTATGGCTTAGTCATCCTCTTTGTCAGCTCCAAACACCAGCACCACATAATTACGGCCTTGTTCATATAAGAGGAGCATAAGAAATGCTGGACAGAACATTTCCTATGTTTCTGCTTCTCCTGGTTACTCGTGTTTTTGCAGCACTACTCTGCCCTGGACCATCGGGGATTCACTTTCTTGCCACAGCGAGAAGGCCTTTTCCCCCTGGCTGGATGGCGTCCACTTGCATCGTGCCAGAAAATCAGGAATTGTAATGTTACCACTCAAATGGGCAATTATTACAAATAATCACTGATGTCATTAATCATTTCACTGATGTCTTGCGGATGTACGGATATCTGAGGGAAGATGTTTGCTTTCTTTCCTTTTGTGTGTGTGTTTTTTTTTGTTTTATTGACAACAATGTCAAGTGTCTGGCCTCCATATGAAAATCTATGACTCATCTTCAGTTTATTCTAATCCTCTTTTTTCTTTTTCTTTTGAACAGCTTACCAAAATGCTCCTACCTCTTTGTCATAAACTAATGCTGACTCTCCAGGTGGAGTTCATGCATCACACTTTCAAACTCCTCTGAATGAAGACATGACGTAAAGAGGAAAGTGTCTGCCGTCTGAAGTGCACCGAACCATGAGCACAACCTTTGTTTTCACACCAAAAAAATAAAAAATGATAAAGCCAGACGTTATAGATTAAGGTTTGGGGATGTTTTCCACATATCCCCGGGATCGTCATGAGAATATTAAAGATGTTTTCCAGCTTCCGTGGCAGAGCCAGATGTCAGAGGATCCCACAGTGAGACCAAATTAACACGCTGATCCTCTCAGTGGCCGTGGGTCGTGAAGGACGTTTCACCCCATGGAGCAGGACCAGACAAGCTGAATTAAAAGACTCTCTCTTGCCTCTCTGTCTCTCTCTTTTTCTTCCTTTTTTTTGTTCGAACAATGCTGCTAATTGGTTGCTTTTCTCCCCCCCCCCAGACAAGAACCCACTTCTTTCAGGGGCTGTCTGAGCCAGCCCTAATTGCTGTTTGTGTTGGCAAGGTGAAGAGGAGGAGGTGGGGTAGGAGGAGATCGACTCCGGTGTGTGTGCGAGCGCACGAGATTTCCAGACCTTGGTTAAAGCCAGAGCAGGATATTGTACTAGGCATCATTTTTTGTAGTATAAACACAGAGTTGTAATCTGCCATGCCAATCCTCTCGCTCTCAGCTGCCAACCGTGTAAGGCCAGGGGTCTCCGGCATACTGTTTCTGAGGAGAACAAAACAGACCCTTCAGCGGCGTGCCCTGTTCCTCCGGACAGCAATCACGCAGGGATTGGTGGTCAGCAGGACGAGCCTGCCAGTGCTCAGCTAAGTTCACACTGCCCAAAAGCCAGATGTGCACTCAGTGTGAAAGAAAAAACTATATCCACCGAGCTGTGGCTGTATAAAAACAATGCATTCCAGCGTAACGACACAGTACATTTTCAAACTTTCATTTTTGTGTGAGTGTGTTTGTGTGTGTGTGTGTGTGTGTGTGTGTGTGTGTGTGTGGAGGGGGGGGGGGGTAAGCTTGTTGACATTTTACCCAGTGAGTGGACGAGGCTGAAGATGGACATGCTCCCATTTCGGTTTCATAACCGCGTCAGAGAAAGCGAGAGAGTGTGTATTCGCCGAAGGATACGGAGCAGTGACGCTTTACCCACCACTGCGTAAACTGGGAAGCCGAAAGGAAGAAAAAGACTGTCACAGATCCACTGCTGACACATGTACGCATAACCTCTTTCCAGGAACGCATGAACAACCCTGCCACGGGCAAAGCCAAATCCAGGTATTGAGAGGCAGCGCGGAGCTGGACAAAACCAACACGAAGAGGGAATACATTACATTTATTTCAGCACAAACATTCTGAAGTGTATACTCAAGTCATTCACCTTCCATACTTCATGGATTCGTGACTGTCATGAAAACAGAACAACCAAATTAAAATCAAAATCTGTCTCAATGTGGCAAAAAAAATGTTCATTTAAAACCCCGGAGATTTAAAGTTACTCAGTTTCATTTGTGTATGTGCAGCTGGAGACTGTGCAGCCGCTAAGGGACAAGTCGAACCATACTTAGTTCTGAGCTCACTCTACATAATTCCAATTAAAATAGACCAGTTGTGTGTCTGCCTCCTGCATCCTTAGCGTTTACTTGAACGATTAAACTCTTGTTCATCTTTAAGATTTTTGGTCTTGTTGGTTGTCATAAAGGTCTGAATGTGATCACTTCATGTGCTTATGTGTCCGTGTGTAAATGATTTCTTACTACACAACCTTCTGTATCCTACTATTTTATTTTGATGTTATTCTATCTGTTTTTTATTGGCTTTTCTTTTTTAATGTTTAACATCAACTTAACCACCATGTATTGGTAAAAAAACTTAAGCTTTCGACTAATTCTGAAACAATTACACCACATTAATGTTCATTTGTGTTGCTCCTGATAAATAAACATACAATTACATGTACACACTATAATGTGAACATACATACTTTGTAAAGCACATTTCAGATTCAATAGGATGCATTATTTACGTTTGTTATTAATTATTTTGTCATTCAATATGATCTGTTCCTATCATTTTATTTAAGCTTCTTAGTTTATCATTATTCGTCATTGGTGATGATGATCTTGGTCATGATGACCACGATCGCTGTTTCAGCATCTGCCACTGAAGCCAAGATAAAGTTGTACTGAAGTTATCAATACACTTACAATGAATCATTTGAGTGTTGGTAAAACAGATTTCCCCGCCGTGCACATCATGGCCGAACAGTGGCTCATTGATAGGGCCAAAAGAAGAAAAAAAATGATGAAGAAACTGCAGATGAATGCGATTGTTAGCGCAGAGCTCAAGTGAGAACACAAACAGGTTATACTGTATTTCCCAGCTGCAGCGGTTCACAATACACCAAGATTGCGGGTAGGAATAAATAATTCCCCATGCCAAGTCTGTGAAATCTAAGCACATACATTGTCATTGTGTGACCTGCCAGGAGTAGGTTTGTAACAAAGCCCCCCCAGATCTCCAGAAAAAAAAAGACAAGGTACAAAGACCGAGGAATGTCTTTATCAGGAACAAAAGAGGTGACTCAGGGCTGACAGCGCTGGGGGAATTCATTTCTCTCCCAGTTGGTGGTGTGGACTTCTGGCACACAATAATGAAAAAGCGATGATAAAAATCTTTCATTTCCATCTTGTTTACGGTTGAGCAAATGGTAGGCTAAATATCCCCGGCTGCTATTACTTTCTGTGTCTGTGAGGCAGCTGTGATGAATTATCGTAAGTGTGTGATTCCCAAAGGAAGTTCACCGTCCGAAATCAAAGCGAGAATACCTGCTACTTTACATGTGGACATTGTCGTGAGCTTTACTTCAGCACACTGATATTTAGTGACATTATATTTATACCAACATCATCCTGGTACAGCACTCCTGCCACAGTAGGTGTGTAACTCTGTTTCCACGCTCTAACTTGTTTATTACGGGATGACACTCTGCAAGGGCACTGCGGAGCCATGCTGTTACCACGGTAACGTATGCAAAAGCAATATTATCTTCTGCCCACCGCCATGTGACATAGAGTGCTGGGTCTGCGGTTGCTCCGCCGCTCATCACATGCTCAGCGGCGGGCGAATGAAAGGATCATTTTCCGCTGGCCTGTTAAGCACAGCATTGTCAGGGTTCAGCAGCCAAGCGACAGATGAGTTAGGAGTCCCCCAGGGCCCTGCTATCCACCTAGCTCTCGGTTGCTTTGTCCAACAGATAGTGAATAGGTGAGCCTTTGTGAGCCCCCTCACATCTGTTGACCCACCCAGCCCCCAATGAGCTTCCTCCCCTGCGTTGACAATGTGCTCCGGAGAACTGATACAGCCATATCCGCGTTACCTCTGTTTTATGTCTGGATTTATGTCAGTTTTACTCTCGCTGTTGGCGACGTGGTGAAAAAGACCCCGATGACAGTTTACAACCTAATCACGTTTTTTGTCAGCTGTGCATTATAGAGAATGATTATGTAATCGTCCATTTAGATGTGTTTTTTTCTTTTTTTACTACAATGGGCCCTTTGGAAATATCTTACGTTCATTAAGATTCAGGGATTCTTTTCCTTTTTTTTTTTTCCTTCCAGTTTGTGAATCATCGTACTTTGAGGCGAGGCTCGGATCATGTTTCTTAATGCCCCTCGTCCTCGTTGACTGATGGTTCCTGGTTTTTCTGTGCGTCTCATTGTGACCTACACGTTTGTTTTGGGTCTTCTCGATACTCACTGAACAGAGGACACATTCATCGTGTCATGCGCTCACAAACTCTCATTATTTAAGTGAGTTTCCTGAATATCTCATCGTACATTTCAGCTCCATCCTCAGAATTGCAATATTTGTTTGAGATGAGAATGTCAGTAGTAGTTTTTTTAATTCCTATAATATTATTTATGTTAGATCTCAACTTAGAAGCTCTGAAATATTTTAATTTTGATTCCAAACAACTGTGAATTGTTTAAATAATGTGAATTTTGCTGCCTTTCGCCTGTTTCCAGTCTAGAAGAAACAATGCGTCCTAAGATGTTGTATTGAAATGTGCCTTGAAAATTAAAAAAGATGGATTAGGAGCAGCTTAGCATACGATTATCCCGAGCCGGAAATATGATCTAAAACCTCAGAAAGGGCTTGTGCTCTCCGCAGTGTTGGCAGTTACGCTCGAGGAAGTTGAAAGACATGCTGGAACACGAATCACCACCTCAACTTTGGACTAGGCCTCCACATCTGGTTGCTCCTCTTTATGTCATCACGGGTAACAACACTGATGTATGCGAAGGCTGGGCATTTCTCCATAATCGGCCTGCGGTCCGCCTCAAGAATATCTACATTCGTCATAAGGGGAAGGATGTGCATGCGAGGAGGAAGGTGCCCAAATAAGCCCGTGCCAAGCCGCGGGGGAAAACCAGAAGAAGAAGCTTTCAGACGATTTATCAAAAGAGGATGTGGGGATCCAGAGGATAATACATTGCCGTCGTGTGCTTGAACAGAGGAGAAGTGACTCAAATGCATCTCGTCTTCCAATCATGCCAGTATTCCTAGGGCCCTCTACAGACCTCTGCAAGATAAAGCGCTCCTCAAACCTCTCACACGAAGATCGGGAGGGTTTTGATGGAAGAGGAAAGAATTGGAGGTAAGACTCACAACCCCGATATATGCACACATCTTCCTTTTCTTGGGAGAGAAATGAGACCTTTTCGACCTTTCTCCCTTTTCACGTCCCCCCTCGCGCTTGCTACCTTTCGCCAAATCTTCGGCGACGTTAGGTCTCTCGCTCACTCCATTTATAACTGTGACTGTTAATCTCTGCCAGGGGTTTGAGAGCTCTCAAGCTCTTTACTCGTCACTTTCCCAGAATTCACAGGTCCCCCCGCCCAACGTGTGGAGCGGCCTTGGAGCCGCTCCCCTTCGTTTAAGGACTTCCAGAAAAATGCTAGGCGCTGTGAGTACTTCTCACCCACAGTGCGGCAGCGCAGTCTTCCCAGGGAGCCGCACGGCACTTGTAAACTTTAACCACACTTCATCATACATTATAGACTTTTCTGGGGAGCCTCTTTGTGTGTTTGTGTGTTTTTCATTTTCTTTTTGTCCCTTGCTGTTTTTCTTTTGCACTAACTATTAATATTTATGTCTTTCTTTGTCTCCCGTCGAGGAAATCGTTGACCTCATCGGGTGTATCCTTGGAGTTTGAAATAAATTTGTATTGGACATTTTTTGGGGTGTGTTACTCTTAGTTTTTACAATCATCCTTTACATCATCAAGAACTGTTAATGCTATGAAAGTACAGAGGGTTAAAGTTGAACAAGTTGAAGCAGTTAGGCAAAATTCAGAAAATGTTTTGTCGAAAGTCTAATTTCACATAGCAAACATAGTTTGGAGAATGTCTTTACTAAACCAAGAGCATTTTACTCATCACTTCAACTAGCGGCTCCACTGTTTTCTGGTTGTGATGGTTAGAACCATCTATCATTTTGGTCGGTATTAGCAGAAGTGGTAGTAATGGATTGGGGAGGATGGTGCATGTTGAGAGTTCTCACCTGAAGTGCAGTGAGGATGTTGGGCAGTGCTTGCCCGTACGTGTCGTGGCAGTGAACTGCTAGGGCGTTGGTGGGCACCTCCTTCATCACACTCTGCAGCATCTTGAACATGGAACCTGGGGTACCAACACCGATGGTGTCCCCCAAGGAGATCTCATAACAGCCCATTTCATATAACCTCTTTGCCACCTAAAGAATGGTTTGAGAAAAGGAAAAAAAAAAAAAAAAAACGTGACTTAGCTCTGTGATACGCATGGAAGTCTTTTGCAATGAACTGCCAATAAACAGAGGAGCATATTTTCTAGTGAAAAGGTTTTGTATCCTAATACAAATGTATTAATGTTAGAAAAAAAAGGGGGGGGGACACTATTGAGATGAGAGTTTAATGACAAAAGAATCATCTGATAAATTCAGCGTGCATGAGGAAAAAAGAATGCATGTAAAGGCATGTTTAAAAAAAAACTGGCAGTAATAGTTACTTAACCTTGACCAAATGTAAGCTTACATTGCACTGTGTATTTCTTTTAGCCCAGAGTTTAGTTAGCGTTGTGCCGTGATAATATATATATATATATATATATATATATATATATATATATATATATATATATATATATATATATATAAAAATGCCAATTCATTAATATTTTCTCCACTAAATGTTTCAGAAAACATGAAAGTAACACAGGAATGTACAAGTTGATCTCACCTCGGCTACTTTGGAAGGTTGGATGTGTCCCTCGTGGGGGCATCCCAGGGCACAAGATACATATCTGAAAGAGCACGACGTTTGTGAGACATTTAACAAGCTTGTGTAAAATCTGATAGCGTGTGACGCTTTTGACCAGCTATAAAAACGAAAACCATCTGCCGTGGATGGAGTAGCAATTCAGTTTAACGTGGAGAACGTCAAGCTGCTGATTATTTTATTACTGTGGTTCATGTATGCCTGTTAACAGATTTATATGTGTAGGTCACAGTCGATGAATTAAAAATCACCATTTTGACTGGCCAAGTATTTCACTCTTGCCAGTTTAGATAAGAACACGATATTGGTTCGGCCTTGTCATCTTGGCCATGCGCGTCACATCTCAACATAGTCCAAAAAAGATCAACATGAGATTTGGTTCCAAACTGGTGATTAGATTTCAATTCTATGTCTTGAATTAATCATTGAACAGCATTTTGCTTTTACAAAGTGACAGTGCTCGCAATAAATCCGCTGTTTATTCAGTACGTTCAGCGTTTTTGGATGGGCAGGTTTGTGTTATCTGAGAAAACATGCATTACAACTGCAGTGCCTTACTTTTCCGTGTACGACAAAAGGCACATCTATATTTAGTGACTGACCTTCATGTTTGCTTTGCTTTGACGTCCATCTGGACATGTGGGCTTTTTAGATAAAACCCCGGTGAACATCTGGAACTTTGCTATAAAAGGTATCATTACTGAATTGTGCAGTGTTTTCCTCCCACATATAGAAGCGGTATTTTCAAATGTTTCGTTTGGAGTAAAAGATGAAATGTGATAACCGGAGTAAAAATCACAAAGTGGGTAGAATGTTTGATATGAGTTTTCACTCATTGTATAAATGAATATATATATATATATATATATATAGAGAGAGAGAGAGAGAGAGAGAGAGAGAGAGAGAGAGAGAGAGAATATATGAAGAGAATACTGACCCACGGACTGGAATTTGTCGCTCTTTGGCCGCGTTAACGACTTCCTCAAACCTCAGCATGCTTTCATCGATGGAGCAGTTAATATTTTTTTTACTGAAGCTTTCAGACGCTGATCCAAACACGGCCACTTCAGTAGCACCAGCTGCAACCTTAAAGCAGGAGAGGAAAAAAGGAACTTGTAAAACCCTTTTGAACACAGTGCTGAAGTCACACTTTACGTAAGTGCAGGCATTGTCTAGCAAAAAGAAAATAAAAAGAAGAATGTAGTGCCAACCGTTAACTGAACTCGACAAGCACGGGTAAACATGTTGTGGCCTATAGCGGAGATCATCGCGCTGAATTGAAAATGAATGCTTACAGCATCCTGGAAACCTTGCATGTTAGGTGTCAAAACAGGGTACTGAACACGAGGCGCTCTCTGGATTCCTCGGAGAACATCAGTGTGGTCTGCCATCTGAGTGAAGGGGGGGAAAACATATGATGTAGGAAAATAAACCTTTCACATCATCTGAACGTGTTCCTGAGCATACATCATCCTGCGCGAATGTTTTCACATGCTCGAGGGCAGCAGACAATCCTCAACTGACAGAATCACTTTTTCTTGTGTCTCATTACTCAGTTTTAATAAAACATGCCCATGTTTGCTCAGGAAGTAAAAAATGGAACAATTTAACACAAGGGACGAGGAGGCGACCGTATGACGGATATGTGAAAATATTCTTTCCAAATATTCATCGCAAGGACGCTGGGGCAGCGGATTTTTCCTCAGTATTCATGCAGACGAGGGGAAGGGGCCTAATAGATTAATCAGCACGGTCCCGCTGTGTGCAGAGCAGAGGTTTTACCTGCGGCACCCACTTTGAAGAGACAAAGCTGGTGGCCTCGATCACAGACAGGCCTGTTCGTGACAGCATGTCTATCAGCTGGATTTTCATCCCTGTTGGGACAATTTCCTGGGGAACAATGAAAGCGAAATGTATTCTTTCTGGATTTGATTTCACTCGTGATGGGAGGTACAGCAGGCATTTTTATCACCATTCGACCTGGGGTTTTGTTCTCGCTTGCAAATCACATCACCATTTTCCACAATGGCTGTGCAAAATGTTGCTCTGTATTTTCAGATCTATCAGAATGTACAATATTTCCCGTAATAAAAAGTTGTGGTAGATACAATTATCTCTGCATCCAGTGCAATCTGTAGAGCTACTGGCGTGCAATAAGGGAATGATAAAACGGTGACATGCTAAGCAGAGTAAACGAAACCAGAAGTCGTGTCATCTTTCCTATTCAATTTCAAAGAAAATGTGAAACATATGCTCCTGGCAATTATGGCACACAATCCATATGTTACAGATTGTTTTATGTATGACAGATACAGGAAAAATGGGGGTTTCCAGGGACGACTGTATAATACAAATCAAGGGCTTATATAAATATAAACGAGATTCTTGACTGAAATGACAGCGTGTACCTTTTCATTCTGAAGTCCGTCTCTCGGACCAACCTCAACGATTTTAACAAACTCTGGATACCCGTGTCCTGTAATGGTCTGCAGACAGGAAAGAGAAAAGGGGAAAGGGAAAAGCACTTAACAGGACACTGAACACACGCGCTCACTCATCCCGGATGTCATTTATAACATGAGCAACTCTCTCCCTCAAAGCCAAATGAAACCCGAGAACCAAACATAACTAAGCCTGTCAGGCCACGAGGATGCGAACTCGGGAGATGTGTCGTAGAGAAAAAAGAGGCTGGGAAAGAAGGTGAGGGTAACTCCACACAAACCACAAGGGACATTCTGAGGATCGGGGTATTTCTCTGATGTTAGCCTCAGAAGAGCACAGGCTGTCATGTCGTCCATCTTGTCTGTGTACGAGAGAAAGAACTTAAATGTAAAACCTCGGTAGAGATTAAATACTTCTTTTTTCTAATAAAACATTGGCTAACTAGAATGGCACTCAGTATACAGCACATACCTAGATCGATGCTAAACAATCCTGCACGTGCAATATCAAAGAAAATGAGAAACATATAGATATCTTGGATCTGCTCCTTAATCTGCATCCACACCAAAGTTTTAGGATTTCTATCACTCCACCAAGTTTAAATATAGATCAGATAACAAACCAACAAAAAACAGACACGGGACAAAAACGCAACCTCCTTATCAGATGTGACTTAACTGAGTGACAGTGACGTCTCTAAAACACAATTTTAAAATGAACTCCACCAAATGCAGTACAATGAAAACAATAAATTGCTGCACAGTGCATCAGTAGTACATTACTTTTACTTCTGATACATTACGTGCATTTTGGCAATAATACCATGATTTGGTTGAGCTGAGAAATTATATGCACAGTCTTTACTTATAATGCAGTATTTTTGAGGGGAACAGTCGCAACGGAAGCTAATAGATAATCAGATTCAACCCTTTAAGAAATGAACATGCCACACAACTCAAAGAATTAACTGCAAGAGGCTGATAAGTGACATTACTGTAGGTGCTTCTTGACTGGTTCGATTGAATGGGAATATCACAAAGCTTCAACATTACATGAGCAGCACGCAGCATCAGAGTGCTGTCATCACCGGCAGCCGGCTGCTGTGCAGCCTCTCTGTCATGAGAGAGTCATGTGGCAGAGCATGTGCAGCAGATCAGAAACAGGAAAAAAGGGACGCCCACCTTCTCCTCCTGCAGCCAGCGTCTCAGCCACGGGTAGTCCTGGACGAGTTGCTCATAGCTCAGGCAGTGCTTCACCGTAGTGGGTACGTTACCCATCCGAATGGCTTGCTGCTCAGCCCCCGTGTCGTGCGAGACCAACCTGCACCGACTTCCCACAGCTGATGCAGGAATACTGGAGCGTCAGATCAATTTGCTAATGCGGGCCGGGGAGACGAAGGGCCTTGCTGCACGAGGGGATGGAATTAGAGGACGGCTGCTGCATGGCAGTCGAGGATGATTCAGCAGTTGCCATGGCAGCCACATCCTTAGCAGGGAGAGAATCAAAACAGAGAGGGATGGGGACCGGGGGGGGGGGGGGGGGGGGGGGAGTGAGAGAGAGGAATTGATGTGAAGCAAAATGGCAAATGGAGCGATATGAGAGAATAGTGCTGCACTTTGGACCGGGAATTCTTCTGGATGCATTTTGAGGAAAGTGTAATATGTGCATCCAAAAGAAGGGAATATGTGAACATGTAAAAAGAATACAGTTACAGTTATCTTGATGAAACAACAAGATTAGATGCACATTCAGCTCCCCGTTCTTAGTGAGAACCGGGCGCTCCAGGGAAACACGCTGCTCTGATTGATCTCCTGTGACCCAAACAGTTGAGGGGTTTCCATTGCCAGACGTGCCACTGCTGCCAATGTCAACTGCACGGTGTAATGAAATCCCTTGTTAAGGGCTCGGGCAACGTTAACCAGAGAAAGAGCCATTCTTCTGAACCCAGATGTTAACAATAGACGGGCTTAATGAAGTCCTAGCATTCAACCATCTCACCGCGCTAAACTGCTCTGTGATGAGAGACCTCCAGCTCCCTCTCAGGGGACGAGGGCGACTCGTGTGATCAGCCCTGAAAAGAGCCCCTTTCTTGCAGCAGACTTCAAGGTTGATGTCTATCAGTTGCCACCCCCTAAAATTTCAAATGCCTCTCGGCGAATGACCTCTGATCACCTATTCCTGGTTCCCTTAGGTGCAGCAAAACAAGCATTTATGATTCAATGCTGAACTTTTAAACCTAATTTTTAACCTTTCATTTTTTTAAAGTCGATCTATTTAAAATAATGTCATTGTTTTAGTGGTTTAATGGCCTTTCAATAATTTCCAGATGATTGGAAATCTATGTTTTAAATGCAACAGAGGTTGGAAAATATGTATAAGAAAAAAGAAGAGGCAAGGCGAGGGCTGGGTATGCCTCATGTATTTAGAAACTTTCAAATAAATATCTCAACAAGCTTATTATAGTCTAACAATTCCTTATAGTATAACAATGCAAGGGTTGGCAAATTGGCTGTCGTTTTCCCACCATAACAAATGTAGTCCATCATTTATATCTACTGTCCGTTGTCAGCAAAACAACTCGACTTTTCAATGAGAATCTGCCTCCTCGATGTTTCTTTTTAAAATCAATGATAAATGCATCAATCACTTAACCCTAACTGGCCTTTTAACATTTCTGCTTTCAAGGAAACCTCGGCAGCTTCACTTTATCTTGACAAATACCAGCTGCAGACGGTCACTTTAAAAGTCTGGCCTTCGGGGGCTTTCCTGCAGAATCAATGGGATACAGATGAGTGAAAACTTTCAAGTTTTTGACATTCTACAGAAAATATGAATCTGAAACAGTTCATCCGACATCTGCGAGGAAAAAAAGAATAATAGCTTTTTTTGAAGATAGATAACGCTGATAGGTGAAGGATTTTCAATGACATTTTCTTCAGCAGTAAATACATTTTTAAGATTAACTCAAATTATCAGATTAATGTGATAGGATCTTACTTACAAATTCATCTATAAGACAAAGTTGGATGTTTGGATTAAATTTTTTTTTGAGTTTACACAGGGTGGAGGATTATCAGGATGCTCTGTGTCAGATTTTGGCATTTTACACTCAAATCAATGGTGGGAAATTCGTATCATAACAGATTTGCACGGTTCCAGACCTCAGAAATCCAACATGTCCAATTTGTGAAGTGATTTAAACAGCTAGCAGGCTGCTAACGAATAGAAACAACTTCACAAACTGAAAGATGTTTTCCATGAGATTAAACTCTGTAAACGCACAATACTCTTTAGGTTTGTGTAGATTACACAAACAGATTTGCCCTGACAGGAAAAAGGATGTCTCTGCGCTAGTTTGTCTCCCGAGAACAATATATTTTACACACAAGGGTTTTGGATACCAGGCAGATGACGAATGCTTCAAAATATTAAATAAAAATCAAACAGCGCAAACATGCTCCTGCACTGGAAAACATTGCATATAAAAGAAAGGGACTATTCTCCTTTTTGTACTAAGAAAGAAACAGATGTGAAAAGCGGCACTTTATAGAGTACAGGTTTCGGCATAGCATGAAAGCGGTTTTAAGCTCTCAGATATATACTGAAAACAAAGTGGGAGAAAGAAAACAGGAACCAGGTTAAATCAATTTTCATCCTCCATCCGTCTTCAATTTCTACATCGTGGATTTAACTGAACTGTAACAACAAGAGAGTCCTGGTGCTGAGTGTGTAGCACCTTATCATCACCCCCGAAAGCAATAATAATGACACAGTCTTTCATACCCAGGGGAGACGGAAGGGTTTGTTGGATATGTAGTCAGACTGATTACAGCCAGCCTTACAGCAAAAGAACAATTGATGGCATATGAATACAAAGTGAATCGTGCTGCGGGAAAAAGTGTCAGAGATCTTCCTCTTGTATGAGGAATCCGTGCATCAGAACCCCCACCTCATTCTCTTATATTCACCTTTGCACCAAGAGAATAAAAAGACCACAAACACTTAAAAAAAAAAGAAAAAAGGAAGGCCTTTATAAAAATAGCAGCCTACCTAACAGTTTCTTCAGGAAGGTCGGCCACTCGGAGCCAACTTTCCACAGCTCCCCTTCGAGACACCATGTGTGTTAGAGATTATCCTCGCGGTGATCACACTGCGCAGCGTCCCGAGGCTTTCAGTCACAAAAGCCACTGACCTGTGTGTCGGGTTTGTGTCCATGCATGATCACGCACCGGTTTGTTGCTTTGCATTGATTTCTAAAAGACAAGTTCTCCTGCTAATTTAAAATAGAGTTGTGGAAACGTGCACAACTTTTACAAACCCTGACCCTATTATTCTATATTTAGAATTCAATCCATACCAGTGGATAATCAATAATAATTCATTCCAACAGAGACTTCTGTTTTTTCTTCACAAAGGGACAGTAAGTCGACGCCACGTTCTAACAGATTGTTTCTTAGCAGACAGATATATATTGTAGAGATTTTTATATTGTACCGTAGAGGACTTCGCGGCTGGATTACAGCTCCGGCTGGATCATAAAGCACAAAGGTTTCCTTCAGTGTATCCATATCCTTGGTGGGAGAAATTGAATTTCACAGCAGAATTTACAACAGCCAGAATTCACATGAAACAGGTTAAGTGGTGGCCGTTAACATCTCCATTTGCTTTCTAAATTGGTGCAGTAGCATGTTTTGTCCATCATTTCACGATGACGTGAGAAGAGACAGCAAACGACAACTCAGAAAACATTTTATTCCCGAAAAATACGATGGCGGAGAACTTTTTTTGGAATACCTTACTTTGAGCACTGTAAACACATTTTTGTACAAAACTATATTTATGGAGCAAGAGACAGAGTCATCCTCCCAGTTCCCCACCTTTCATTACACTAAATACGGTTTGTGCAGTAAGTGGAAAATAAAAATCTCATTGGCCTAAATATTGGATTAAATAATAATTCAACTATGCTCCACTGCTGTGTAACATCTGCCCAGTTTCTGAATTCTACAAAGGCTCTTTAATAATTCTAAAATATCAGCTGCAGGGTACAAAGACCAGGGTAGTTACATTTCTGCTGAGCAGAGTAAAACCTTCAACCAACATTATAAACTCAAAAAGATACTTTTAATCAACTCAGAGTCGGTGCATTACATTTAAATACCTTTTCTGAATGTTTTCATTTGAGAAACAACAGAGCAGCAGGTTTTAATAGGAAAGGTTTACCCTCTTGCTGTTGTTCTCTGTTTCCTTTCTCCGTTCATAATTATCCCCAGATATGCCCATATTCTTCTGATGTACCCTGTTTTGGCAACATATTAAACACAGGATTGAAAGCTCAGTGATAAAGTTAAAACAGCATGATTAATACAGGGTAGAAATATCCTTGGCCTCAGAAACTGGTTAGTATGTTTGCGCATCTGCTTCAGTTTCTTCCCTTAGAACTCTTTTTTTTATTTTATGCATCCTTTGACATAAATTGTACAATAGATGGGCGACAGGAGGACGTGGCTAAACTGCACAAAATGAAGAGCGCAGGCATTGTTAGCATATCATGACAGAAACTTTTATTCCTACTGAGACTCATATGTTATCCTGTATTCTCAGGGAAAATCTGTTTAATAAATGCGTGCATGCAATACAAAAAAAGACAAAAAGCAAAAGGAAAGCCTCGCCAGGATTTACTTTAGAGTGTTTCAATCTATGGATTCATTTATAGATTTAATGATCGCCCGCAACGATAAATACCTTGTATTGAAAAAGGAAATTCACCCACACATTTCAATGCTCGTGTTAAGATCCAGACTAAAAGCACAACATTTCCAAAGTGTAGAAATGATTTAAATGCACAGGTGCCACCCTTAATGGTAATGGGAAGTGACAGTTCAGTTCACAAAAAGTCTGTTGTAACTCCGAGGACCCAAAGTCCTCTCTCCTTTCTGGCCCGGGAAGCTAATGTGCATATGTGAATAACAAGCAAACATAACGGTGTTTTCTGCGTTGCCCTCTGTGAGGACACATTCCTCGCCAGTCCTGCTGCAGCCTTGTCATACCAAACAACATGTAAAAATGTGACCCATATGGCCTGCCTTTTCAAGAGGGCCTGATTGAGCTGTATGGAAATCATAGCCCACCCACAGAACACAAATAAGGAGAGCCATATGTGGGGAGATGAATTAGGTAAACTGCACAACATTTTTATTAGATACAATTTCACTTGCCTTGTGGACGGACTGCAACGTGAGACTCTGAAAATAAACTCTGCGCGGCAGAAAGGAAAAGATCTCCGGTTAACAGAGGGCAAATCGATGAAACATGGGGCTACTAAACCGAACGAGCAGTAACCGTTGTGTTTTGTAGTTGTAATAAATTGACCAGAATGTGAACAAAATAAGCATCATGTCAGTCACACTGCCGACATTATGGTCTCCTGTACCAGAAATTGAGCATGTGAATGAAAAAGGCCTTTAACTAGAATTGTGCCTTTACCCTAGCAGGCCTGTTCAACTCCACTAAGACTGTGAACAAATGTTTAGTTTCATAGTTTATTGATATGTTTGTGTAGAAGCCAAATTTTTCTTTAATTCGCCACTGAACATGTTTGATTTTCATTACAAACACAAAGGTTCTCAGTCATATTTGTTTTCAAAATGATTAACTACTGGAAATACTTTGAATACGGCATTAATACATAATTGATGGGAAATGAAAGTGGCACAGAAAAAAGGATTTTGTTTTCCTATATAACATAAGGAAAAAATATACTAATCCCTTTTGAATATACTGATAAACAGTTGCTACTTATCTCGAGTTACTTTGAAACTAAGAAGTGTATAGACTATTTCACTGGGATGCCTGAGACATAATTGCGCTATGAAATGGGTTTAATCATTGTTGACAGTGATACTCATATCATTAGACGACGTCTGTGAGTCGTCCCCAGCACGTACACCTTTGTTGGTGGTCTGACAAGATCATCGGCTTGTTACATCAGTTTTTGTCCTGCGGCAATGTCTGTCCTCCTGGTGATGGTCTAGATTTGATTTCTTTCTTTTTCTCCCCTCAATGACCTGAATCATGGAGCATTTGTTGACACTCAGCCAGTCCTGTCTGCTAAGAGCGCCAAGATGATCCCTCCTAACTAAATATATCACATTTTCTAAATAAAAGAACATGATCTCGCATGGACACATCTGTTTCCTCAATCCGTTTAAGAGAAGAAACATGTTTGCGGTAGAATTATACAAAAATTTAAAACTGAATATCATCACCTGGAAACACATCCTGACATCATGTAAATGTGTTTATGTAAGCCAACAGTACGGTAAACCCGAATGAATGAATAATGCACAACAAACTCTTCATTAAAAGAAAACTGCCCCGGGGTCTGACCTTTTTTTCCAGCTTGTTTCAGAAGTGGCCACTCGAAGTGCTGATCTGACGGATGTCGAGGCACCTCTGACTCACTGCAGGCTTCTTTTGACCACGGGGGTCTCAGGGGGAGAAGGGGCCAAAGTATTAATCTGCCACCGAGTATGGCAATTGTTACCCTTTCTTTTCATGTGGTCGGGAGGCTGCTGTTGAGAGGCCTGTGTACTTTCCGCAGAGCCCAAATAGGAGCTTATTCATTGCAGCTCTTCTGCATCACAGAAAAAGGAGGAAATGTAGTTGAATTGGAAGGAATCCATGACATTAAAACAGTGGATGGGTTTGTGAGGTGCGAGGAGTAATCATGCCAGGCAACAGGCCACAGGAATGCAAATCACCCCTCAAGCCAAGAGTTAAGTTAGCAGGTGGCCTCTTCTATTCACTGAATGTCAACACTCCTTCTAGATGCAACCCACATAACATCTGGGCAGGCCAGCCCCTGCTTTTAATTAAGTGAAATACAGTCACTCAATGTTCTGCCATGTCAGAGCGAAGAAAAAAAAAATGGTTTAAATGTGGGAAGGTGAGAGGAGAAAAAAAAGTGCAACAGTACATATCCTGTGTTCAGCGGAGGCCAACACAGTTGTGTAAATAAATATTAATCCTTAACCTAATCCCTACATCGCCAAGGCCATTGAAAATCACTGCGTAACCAGAGCACTTCTCTGGAAATAGCACGTTCCCTCACACTTCTCTCGAAGCCGCGCGGATCCCGAACGAGAAGGAAACGTGACAAACCCGCTCACTTTGGTTTATGGCCTCCACTTCGTTTCCAGGGGTGAATCCTCGCTCGGAGCAGACGGCAAAATTCAAAATATGAGTGTAAAGAATGCAGGCGAGCAGAGGTGTGCCATACATATCACATGAATCATGTGATGGATAGTGTCTCCTCCCCCGTAATCTGGAAGGGCTTGGTTAAAAAATGATATACCTTTCCCTGCTGGCAGCCTGGTGATAATCACCCTTCTGGGGTGGCTTGGGAGGTCACTGCACCCCTTTACTGTTAGCACTGCACCACTTGCATTACCACTCCCCAAGAGCATGTCAACAGGCTCTTCGGGTGGACCCCCAAGTTTATATCGTACTTGTCAAACATTTACAAACCTGAGACGGCAGTCCGACAACAAGGCGTTTTGCAGAGCTCCAAACAAAAATAGGAAAGTGCGACCCGAATTTATAAAAGGCTGTCGGAGGGGAAGAAACTGACGAAATGTATTTTCTGCATTTCAGAGTTTAGGGCGATGAATGCAGCAAGAAAAGGTCAAGTAAAGACAAAAGATAGGAGTTTTCAAGTGGTAGATTTATTTAAAATACACAACACTGCATTAAGATATAGCTTCCTCAAACAAAAACTAGTAATTTGCATGGGGCGATTGCAGCTTTGATTCCACGGAGGAAGGAGGATCAGTGTTTAGGGGAAGAGATTTACTTTAACGTTTGTGTAAAAGATGACTTCAATTGTAAAGCATTCGCAAGTGAACACTCCACGCAATAAGAGTTTCATTCCAGACCGACACAATCCCCTTCTGAAAACACACTCTTATGAAGAAAAAAAAGAAGAAGAAAAAAAGCTGACAAGGAAAAGGTGAAACAGTATCAGTGCTGAAAGACGGTGACAGCTTGAAAATAGCTTTGGGCGGTTTGGTTTATATTAGAGAACACTCACTGTTTGTTTTTCTTCCCAGTGATCCAATTTTATTTTAAATATTTCCAGCAGCCTGTTCAAGTTGTGATGTTTGTGCTAAGAGCATAATCATGAGGTGCTCCCTGTTTGTCAAATTAATAAATGTATTGTTTGTTGGTCCATTACGGAGAAAAACGACAAAATTAGCATTGAAGAAAAAACATTTCATCCACTGTCCTCCGAGTGTAATTCTACATAGCTCAATGTGCATTTTACAACACGCTTTCTACTGAAAAATGGTAAAAACAAGCAGAAAGGGAATGGACTTTATGTATTATAATGACTCCAGTGAATACTTTACTCGTACAAGCTATCATACAGATGTAAATAAGAGGGAGTATATGCCAACGGACACAAAAGTAACAAGATAACTGGTGTGAATTAAAAATAATTTTCTCCTAATCAATCAAATATCACAATATTCAGTGCTATTTAAAAAAAAGAAAATAAATTAGGTAGTAAAACTTTATATACATTATACTGTACATCACATCACACCTGCAGCAGATGTGTTTTCCAGCGATTCCCATAGCAGATTACATAAATTAAAGTCAGTCCAGCCACTAGTGGCAACCGCAGGACCTCACCACCATGTTCCTATATTTCTTGAGGATAACGTTTGAGCTGTCATCAAAGTAAAGTACTGATATTGCGTTGAGCTTGGTTGGGGCACAACACGGCTTTGGCACGTTGTCAGGAAACATTAGATGGACCTAGAAAGGAGAGCACAAAGTAGCAGTGAGTTTCCACTGAATTATTACCGCTTTCTTTTTAAACATGTGCAAAGAATACTCACCAGGGTTTGCACGATTGCATGATTTGTCGCGTTCATGTGTGCGTTGAGAGGAAACGAGCATTCGCCATCACAGTAGAAAGCGGCGTAGCCCTCGGGTGCAATGATCCAATCCTTGACAAGAAAAGATTGACAATTTGCTTTCTTTTATTTATGACACAGGATGTGTTTTTTCTTCGGTGTCGCCACATAATCTGAACTTTAAAGCTGCGTCACTCATTGTGTTATTACCCTGCGAAGGTTTCGTGCAAGGGAAGTGAGATCATTTTATTTTACCTGCCAACCCAAATCCCGAAAGCTGACGTAGAGTTCGTGCTTCTTACAGGCTTGCTTCTGTTCACTGGTGTTATAATCTGAAAATGGACATCATTGATTACGACCAAAAAAGAATGCTTCTTTACATCTCGCTGTTCACGAACTGTCGGAAGATAAACGCGGCAGTTACATAGGAGTCTGTAAAACCCATGTAACAAAAAGAAAAAAAGAATTAAAACCATATGCAGTGCTGTTCAAATATGGAAATGTTCACTGTGGCTCCATACATTAACGTGACGCTTGGAAATGTTTCCAATAAATGTTAAACTAATAACAAACAGTGAATGTTTGACCAAATTTACTGCTTGTGGGGTCAGATGTCGAGACGCTGTAACTGCAGAGCTCAAGTCAAACATGGGGAAAACGGCAATGCATCAATCTCCGCGCTGGATTATTAATTGTTCCTCGAAATGATAAATGACAAATGATTAATGGACTGTGCAGCCCACTGAATTAAGGACTGAGCAACGATCCGTTGTATTTCTGTGAAATTTTTTCACAGAAATATCATTCTGGCTGAATACAGCTGCCATGCAGATTAGAAGTGAACGCTGAATAAAACCTCAAAAAGTTATAATAGTTAAAAATAGATTTATTTTTTGTTGTTTTAAAGAAAATGCTTTGGAGGAACAAAGAAAGAACATTTGCAGGAAAAGATATCAGCAATGTTTAAAGCCCAAAGCCACACAAGTGTATGTTTAGTCCACCGCAGATTCATGGCAGGCTGCCCACTGCGGTGCGTCCACACATATTTCTCACGTGCAAGTTGAAACTGTGAACGGATGATCAATTCATTTACCTGTGGCGACAGTGTGACGGAACAATAGCAGGGCAAATGGATGTGGTTAACTTGGAGATGTGATGTCTATAGTGCATAAGAGTTATTTGAAAAACAGTCACAGCATCTTAACTAGATCGTAAAAGTGCACGTACCTCCAGCCTTTGGTGCCCTGGATGATTCTTGTTGATTAGTGGATTTATTGCGATTGTGGCTCTTTTTTTTCCCGCCGGCGGCTCTGACTGAGCGAAGCAGTACCCCACTGGCCTTGAAGAAAGCAACCAGGAATGGCTGTTTGGACTGGGGCCCGTTTCTCCCAATGATTCCAGCAGATTTTATGTTGATACTTCGTCCTTTGAAAATCAGCAGGTAAATAAAACTTTTAAAACAAGTCTAAAGGAAAGACCGCGTACTTTATATAATTTTACGACCGTTTTCAGTGTGATTCTGAAGAACAGCATCACTACAAATCTTACAAATATAAAGACTAGGTCAACCCATGAATCTCATTTGTGGACTCATGGCTCTTTCAAACTACAAATTGCCAAACATAAAAGTCAAATTTGTCCTGAAGTCTATGAAAACATTCGTTTTTAATCAAATGCAGACATTGTGGATTATCTCCTCAGATGAACTTCCTGACCCTTCCAGGATTCCAAGAGTCTGAAATAAATCTGGGGAGGTTTTGAGGAAAGGAACAAATGTCAAACTCATAGAAAGGAACAACTGAACTTCACTTGCCATCTGCCGTCTCCACGCAGAGCTGCAGGCCCAGGTTCTGCTGTGGGTTCATCACCCAGTGGTTGCTGGTGGCCGTGAGGTCAAACACCAGCCAGCCCCCGTCGGACGCCTGGACCTTCCTGGAGTCGAGCAAGAACGTCTCCGCATCTCTGACGGCGAGAGGAAACAATGACACAAACGTCCGCATTGGGATGAACCGCAGTTAAAATGCAAGCAGCAGCTGCCTCTGCACAACAGAAACATCCAGCATGTCCTCTGATTGGTCCGGTCGGAGTGACTTCAATATTTTGTCTCTGTGGGTTTGTTGGTTTTCGAGATTATTGCTCCTGTGTGAGGGTGTCAGTCAAACAGATGGTGAAGTGACTGTGGTCACTTTACAGCAGTGTTATAAACAAATTACAAAACCTCTGTGCCTGTTACAGTTTAAGCTCTATCAATAAAAAAGCGGCCCGAGCACCTTAATGCTGCATTTAGGCTGTAATGGGGACACGAGAAAGAAACCATATGTTTCTTTGAGGCTATTCAAATCTGACTCCGAGAGGTCTAAGCCAGCGAGACTAGAACAGATAAACAAGGTATCACTGACTTATCACAAATGGATGCTTCAGCCCAAACTCCGTAGCAGAAGCCAGAATCTCTAAATAGCACTTTTCCCCGCTGTAGAAAAAAAAGAAGAATCCCTGCAGTATCATACATAAGTGATATGGTGTGATGAAAAAGAAATTTGATCATTTTGTTGAGATAAAAAAGGAAAGTGCACCGCTGTTGTCGAAGAAGCTGCGACAGAGTTGTGCGGCAAAACACGTGGCAAGGTTTAAGCCGTTTGATGGGCAAAACGGGTCGGGGAAACGTGTACATCAGCACGTGTGTATATTTAACATGAGTCTGCCATAAGGCATCAATCAGCCCCTAAGTTGAAAAAGACCAGCTTCGCAATTTGCATTGGATTCCTTTCAGGCAGCAGATCGGATAAGGCCTATTCAGTTATTGTGGTTACACGGTGCCGGTCGGCGGGAACAAAGATTTTTCCATGTGGCCTCAATGATTCAGAAACTGTTCATGTGTTTATTACAGGTGTAATAAAACTCAACCTCATTTGGAATCCCGCACGAGCGTAATCCTTCTGACTGACTCTCTGGTGAACTTCCTCTTTGAAAAGTACAGTGTTATAAGCTTATATCCTGTGATAATTTAATTTCTGTAGGTTAGCTATTCACTATTCCCATAGCCATATCCCAAAGGAAAAAAAGTTGATCCCCTCCCCTTAATCTGTGATTACTGGATGTACTGTTCCACAGAAAGTGAGTTTGACTGAGTGGTGCAGGGTTAGAGGAAACTAGGTGACGCCTTGATTTTTGACTGTTTCCTCCTAATTCTCTCCGTACTTCCCTTTTCTCCATTAGCACTGTTTGTCGGTAGGAAAGTTCAGTGCAAGACGTCGATGTAGTGGAGTGAAAGAAGGTCAGGTTGGTGCGTGTAGTGACTTCAAAAGTAAAACTGTAGGTTTCACACTCCTCCCTGACCCGGCTTCTGCTCGTGGTTTCAAATGAGGAAAATTCATTCTGCGCGTTTGTTAGACGTCCGCCATAAACATATAGCGCTTCAGCGAGAAACATAACTTTGTGTGTAACACCAGCATCTGGACTTCCATCTCATACTTCACTTATTTAACACCGACTGCAACCTCTACTTGACCCTAACAGAAGTGAGGGGAGAGCGAGAGAGAGAGGGCCACAGAATCCCCCCGGCTGAACATGAATGTTGCTGTTTGTTTACACGGCCACTATCTTAAACCCTTAAATAGAGCCAATAAAGTTGGTTCAATTCACTAAAATTGTATTATATTTGAGGCAGTGCATGAGCGGATTTATGTAGAAATACAGCAATTTGACCTGACAACCCTTGGCTATGACTATAGTTTACAGTATTAACATCTTGTCAGGTAAATCATAAATAAATAGAAGAATGTGTATGGTTTTACAAGCTAATAGTATGAGAAATATATATATATAAAGACTATATCTACATATGGAATTAATTATTGCTTTTTAAGTTGAGAGAAAATTTGTTTTGAAATTGCATACATACATACGTGCACATGTATTGTCTAATCTTTCTCGCACTGGGGAAGCACTGCTCCTCTTCCTTGTGAACACAAACTGAAACACACTATTCCCCGTGAAACCGTGTGTGAAAACTTAAAACTGAGCAGTCTTCCCCTTTAAGATGGCAGAGTCCATTGACTTGGACCTTTTCAAAGCCCAGGAGGCCCATATCTCCCCTTCAATCACCCACACACATTTTTGGCAAGCCAATGTGGGCCCACTTTTTTAAATACACCCTTGTGTATTCAGCTATGTCATGGTTTAAACTTCCGGTATATTGTTAAGACAGGCAGGTGGCGGGCATAACAGTGATCGGGGGAGCACCCGAAGGAGCCCCCCCTCTCCCTCCTCCCTAATCTGGGCCCTCATGGTTTCATCTGGGGCCCGGGAAGTTTGGCAGGCAACACAAGACGAGTGATAACTGACGGACCCTTCCAAGCTTCATAAGTGGCCAACTCGCTAATGGAGCCCCCTTTATCCGAGGACTATATTTGTATGGCAGACATGGTGCGAATGAAGGGGAACAGAGTCGGAGATAGAGGGACGTCCCGTGCGAGTGGGAAAGTTTCCGCCGCGCGAGACAATGGCTGCTGGACTATTTGCCTTTTCTAACTGTGAAATGAGATTACTGCAGGGGACCAAAGCACAGCAGAAGTAACAGCTAGTTCTGCTTTCTTTCGCTCAGTGTGCAGTCGCAAACAGGGGGACGTTTGCTCCCTGTTCTGTTCCACAGCATTTCGAATAACTGAGAACAGGCTTCGCGTCAGGTCCTCAGCCTTAATCCTTGTTGTTGTTCTTGTTGTTGGGTCTTTTTAGATGTTTGATTCTTCCATGACTGGTGGATTATGATGATCAGCAACCATTTGTCCTCAACAAATAATGACATCTTTAATCACTGGTGCGGGATGTACCAAGATATTTTACTGTGACAATTAAGTAAAAGGCCTGCATTCATACTTTTACAGAAGTTTAATAAAGTGAACTAGGTTTTAATATCAAAAAGTAGTAAAAGACGTACTCTTGAGGCTGCTGAATGTCCCCTGTTATGTAACTAGACTAGAATTACTGATGTGCTACAAAACAGCATGTTAATGTTTAAGCTGGTTGAACAATTTGTAATATATATATATATATATTTTGTTTGTAGTTTATTGTATAACAGTGAATTTTCTAAGTTGGTCAAATATTTGTAAAATTCTCATTTGCAAAGCAACTAGTAATTAAAGTACTATACAGTACAAAGACACAAAAAAAATACAGTTCAAAACTGTACAGTACTACACATTTCGAGTATTTCAACTTTGTTAAAATTCACCACTGCCTTTCATTTTTGTCTTCGCTTGGTTCGGTACTCACTTGTTTTGATATTCCTTGATGACTTGATATATGGTAACCTTCAGAGTGATGTTGTCGTAGCGGGCATGACTCCCGTCCTTATAGATCCGAAACTCCGCAGCCGTCACGGCCTCTCCATCTGGGATCTGAGTCAGGTCAAAACGGAACTCCTTGTAGTGTCTTCGCTGGTGTGAAAAATCTTTATCTTTCTCCACTGGGAAAGAAAACATTTTTGGGATGAATTTCATTTTTACTGGCAGCCAATGCTTCACGCTGATCAAAAAATATGGCTTCACCTCCTGAACCGCTGCATGTGTTGCTCAAGAGACAAAATATGCCCAGCGCTAGCACACTGAAAGGGAGTAATTTATTACATCTTCTTTTACATTCCAGCTCCAATCCAAACATTTTGACTACCAACAAAAGCACTTTCCAGTTCATTAAATCAGTCAACTGAATACAGGTAGCAGTTCCCAGACAGGCCCTCTACTGTGTGCCTAACTGCATTCTCTGGCCATGATGAATGGGCTGTCAGTTAAGAAAAACAGGCTGATTTCAATTAAAGACACTTTGGTCTGATCCTCAAGTGAGAGAAAAGAGCAGACAGGGTCCTTCGACGTCATGTGAGCATCGACTCTGACCTCATACTGACCTCCTGTGGGTTTCATACAATGTGCAAAGGGCGTTTAATGACCCTTAACCTTTTAGATCTACATTCTGATCTCTCTACAGGCCTGTATTTTTGAAAAAAAAAATGTTAACATGTCGGGATATTATAGATTTTATCGAATGGATATAAATAAAAGATGCCATATGTACTGCTTGATTTCACAAAATAAAGCCTGACGATAAAATGACTTTAATAACTGCGACAGGGAGCCTCAGTGTATCAACACTATCTCCCGCTGACTTAAAAACACTTCAATGCGACTCAGAAGTGGCCGCAAACCGCCTCACGCCACCGTTTGCTGAGTTTCCTGGGATCCGCGGCGATATCGCGCGGGCGCACGTTCCCTGATATTTTATCGAGAGCGAGCGCCTGTGGTTACTTAGCGCCCAGGGGTCAGAGGTCGGGTCTGACTTTTACCCACTGAGCGTGTTCCATTATACGAGCCACAGGCAGTAATCTGAAGCAGAAGTGGCACTGAGAGCACGCAAGCATTTAACTTTTCAAATCGCTTAAGATTAAATAATAATGACCTCACTCCCTGGTATGGCTGAGGCGTGTGCATTCTTGATGTGTTGCATGTTAATTGGATTCAGCATGCTCCGCGAGGACGCCATCCTTATTTTGTTACTCAGATTAATAAATGGCTGATGTGTTGCATCGTGATATGTCTCGATTCCCCCCCCAGCGTATAATCTCACATATGTATCTGAAGGGTTTTTTAAAGTTCTAGTTACAGTAGGCATATTAAACAGCATGAGGTCCCACATAGGCCTTTTTCTAAAACAGCTGAGGTCAGGAGCTGTATTTGAGTGTACAGTACTAAAGACAGAGGCCCATTGAGCACTTCACTGACAGTCCCCAGAACGAGAACAGAGCTTTCAAGGCTGACAGTGTGCATGCCCTGGTACACTGGTAAGTGGAAACAGATGGGCTCGGGCCAAGGTGAGGGATTATACTCCCGAGAAACTCTGCACAAATTCACTCTTACACGTTTTTATACATTCAAGAAAATAAAATCCCTTGGAACTACACAGTGCCGACATTATGTAAGTTTGTTTTATGGTATGGTCTTTTTTTTTTTTCATCATTCATTAGGATTCTGCAGTGCGCCGTGTTCCACTTTTCAGTAAATTTCCATGTGGTATGTTTAATATTTTTTTTAAATGTCTCATTAAAGAACAATGAATGCTACAAAGGATAGAAATATGAAGAATATAGGGCCACTGCTTTTGTTTTCCTCAGCGTCACGAGCAGGAGAAATGCACAGGCATCAGTCAATATCACTCCCCTTATAACAACAGGAAATAATTTAGACCAATTTTCCCAAGGTCAGACAGTCATCTGATAAGTTTCTCTGAACTGCGGGGTCAAGGGTCGCGGCTACTGAACAAACACAGTCATTATACACATCAGCTGCTTTTTTTAAAAATAGAAAACGGCACAAATTGACATGGTCAAAAACTTTGGTGATGCAAAAATTATTTTCACACGAGGCTAAAGCGACCGAACACATCTGAGGGCCAGATAATGACTGATGTCTGAAAATGTATTTATGGCATTTACACATTTAGATGTAGAAATTAAATACGACTAAACAGACTGTAAATGTTACTGAATGAGAAGAAGCTTAAAAACTGGATGCTCAGCACAATTTTTTTAGTTTTATAGGAAAATATGGGTATGATTGTTTAAACGAATCTTCAATTGAAATTTGAAATTATTTTGACAAAATTAATGAAGTCCATGTGCTGATATATCCACGCACAGAACAACAGGCCAAGAAATATACAAGTCATTTTAATATTCGGCCTGAAACGCAAAGTGTTCTCATTTTCTCATGTGCAAAGAAATAAATGTGTTTTTCACAAGTTGCAGATAAAAAAAATGATAGGATATAGAACTGGAGAGGGGTTTTCTTTTTTTTCTGGAGACGTGGATTTGGTAAAGTAACTGTTTCATTTCAAAATATGAAATGGAATGAGGGATCGACTGCATATAACTTTCGATCACCTAGTGTATTAATTCCGATAGAATTAAAGCACATAGGCAGCGAGCCCGCACTTTGGCACACCACTTACCCAAATTGACAAAACTCATAACCATGTCTGCGTCATTGAGGAAGTTGGTGTCGTGCGCCGCGGGGAGCGCGGGGCTGTGGCCCAGCAGAGGGGCCGCCCGGTAGGGCTGCGCCACGCGGGTGTACCCGGCGTGCTGCGGGCCGTGGAGGCCCTTCCTGGGTGTCCCCGGGGCCCTGGCACTGAGGCCCTTCGCCGCGCCCTGGCGCGCCGCCGCCTCCTCCTCCTCCACGGCCATCGCGTTGTACAGGTCGAGCATGAACAGCGGCGCCGAGGACGCCTGCTTCCCGGGGGAGAAGGGCCTCGGTCGGTGGGGCAGGCCCAGGATGGAGAGGATCTCTCTCTGGATCTCCCTGCGCTCGTGATTGCGCAGGCGCCTGTAGATGAAGCTGGAGTGCACATGGTTGTCAGTCAGCCCGCAGTGCGCGCAGGACAGAAAGCTCAGGCAGCTCCACGCGAGTCCGAGCACCGCGCGGTTCAGAGGTGTCAGCGCCGTCATCGTGACGAATAGCCCGCTCAGGAGTGTGAGGGGGAACTACATCGCACTCGGGGAGAAGAGTACAGCCATTTATACCTCTGCCAGGACGGAATCATAGACTCTCCATATCAGCCAGACGCGCCACAGCGTCCCGCGGTGGTAACTGAGGAGGGGGCTGTCGTGTTCCTCTGCTCCACCAGTCGACCCTCTCACAGAGGTGGGCTCAGCCTGCAGACAGGTCTGCGCTACGCTCCTGTGCGCCGGGCTCCTCCGGCAGTATGTCCTCCTCCAGGGTCCATCCGGAGTCTGTGCCACACCAAGTATTTATGGAGTTATGACCCCGTCCCTCACCTTACTCCTCTGTGATGGGAAGGGGGGGAAAAAAAGAAAAGAAAAAAAAAGCCAACACAGAGGTACGCCCATATAGCGTCGAGGGATGAGCCGCAGTTTCAAGTGGATATGAAATGTGTTGAATTATGTCAACAACAAAAAAAAAGAGTGAACAGAGGACTCATATGCCCCGGCTCGCGTTTTTCTCTTTCTTTTCCCTTTCTTTTCCCCCAGCCCCTGAGAGAGAGAGGGAGTGCACCGGGGCTAGTTGCCCTCTGAGTCCATCCCACACTCAACTTTTTGTTTTTGCATCCACCTCTAGCGGCGGCAATAAAACTCCAGCCCCTGTCCCATGATGAATGTGGCGGCCCCGGAGTGTAAAAGGAGACACTTGAAATCCGAGAGGCCGTCTTAACGAGTGAAAGAGTAATGACAGAGCCTTTTAATCACCTCCACTTATTGAACTCTGTTTATGGGAGAGGACGAGTCCAGCTGCAATCACCAAACAACATGGATCCTGTTTTTAATTTGATACTGGACGGACTTTGACGAGGGATGCTGAAGAAGAAGAAAGGGAGGTTTATTTCATGGGCTACACAAACTGCACCTAAAGTGAAAAAAGTTCTCATGTAGGAAAAGATGGGGCCAGAGATTAGAAATAATACACACCACAAAGATTGACATGCAAATGAAGTATTAGGAACCACAGATCCACCGCATGTCTGCATATTCTGCACTGATTTCCATCTTCATGCGAGTTCCATTCCCCACGGAGAACAAAAACGTGAGTAGGCGATAGAAAAGTTAATTTAAGGCAGAGCCTGTCATGCGTAAAGCTCCAGTCTCGGAGGAACATTAAGTAAACGGTATGTTGAAGTAAGTATGCTGGAATAATCAGAAACATTAATAGTCGGAGGTTTCCATGTGATGGGTGGCTGCGGTCCAGCAAGAAAAAAAGAAGTAAAGTGAGTCCTGGACATGCTGCCACACAGCGACACCTAGTGTTCACACCCATAAGACAAGAAAACCTTGTGTCCCAAATCTTTCTCTCACACACACTCACACACAGGCACACACTCACACACACACACACACACACACAAACACACACAATCACACGCACACACACACACACACACACTCACACACACACACACACTCACACGCACACACACACACGAACACACACACACACACACTAACACACACACACACACTCTCTAACACACTCACACACACGCACTCAGTAGCTTTTTTTACAGTTGAGTCCAAGGTTCCCTAATGTTGTTTCAAAGTGGAAGAGGGGTGATGCTTTCTCTTTCTCTTCATATTTTTTTTCCATCATCCTTTTCAATGCTGCAGTCTAACAAGCGAACGCCTCACAGCACCCAGAAACCTCCAGTAGCAGGCGAGATCGACGACATGATAGAGTCCTGAATTAAAGCTGAAACTTTGAGGCCAAAGCCGAGGACGATCCAAGTTCACAAATCCTTGACATATTTTAATTCTAGTAAAAAAAAAAAAGAAAGATTCATACAAAAGTCAGCTCAACACAAAATAAAATTACAAAAGCTTCTTAAGACATGTCACTGCTGAAATACACAGTCATGACGCTCTCATAAATAACAACAAAAGACCTGCTACAGTAATGGAAGTGAAGCCTCGGGAACATTAATGACATTCAAACTAAATTGTCAGCATTTTTTTTTTTTGTTTACATGGTGAAACTTTTAACATCTTACTTCTTAACTGGAATAAAAAGACACATGGATGAAGTTATAATAGGGGGAGTTATTATGGATTTATCTGGGGTGATACACAGTATTAGCTCATGTAAAAGGTTTTCATAAAGAGTTACGTGTGGATGCTTCGGGAACGCGGGCTCACAGCAGCTCATCACCAGCTACAGGAAATCAAACTCACAGTTTTGTACTGAAACATGACAATTTCTGACATCATTCAAAGTTAAGTCACTGAACATGGAACTTATAGATTGTAGGAGTTGTTGTTTTTTGTTTTTGTGTGACATATAGCACCCAGTCTATGTGCTGTGAAAATGTAGACGGCGACATGCAACCAAGCAACACCGGGGGGCAATGTGGGAAAATGTACCAGCCATCAAGCCCCGAGAGAGGGACCCAGACATTGAATCCAAGGTGATCAGTTGAGAGGTTATAGCCAATTATCAAATCTATTTCTTTTTTAAAGCATGCCCAGAGACATCTGAACAATCATGCAAAATACCAATGGAGAAAATGTGATAGGATCTGGTCATGTTGACTGTCTGAGATCACGTAAAAAAAAAAAGGTGTTTACAAGAGGTCTGTTTTGTTTCCACGACAGAGAGGAGCTGTAAAGGTGAGATCTTCCTGAGAATGGCTGCTTGTTCCACATCAGCTCGAGACTGGTGCCTGCAGTTGTTACGTCAATAGTTTGGCCCTTTGCCGTAAGGATCCCGCCTCATCATGCTACCATAGCACATGGATGGATCACACACCCCAGGCTGGCCGGGGACGCCAGGGTTCCCACTTTTACCCTCGGCTCCGCTTAGACCGGGTTGTCCAGGCTCACCTGGAGCACCTGGGTTACTGTAACCCTGGGGACCCACTGGACCTGCAGATGAAAATACGAAACCATGAGCAGCTCAAAGAGATGGTATGGTGACATTGAATAAAAGCGCCTCATCAAATGAACTTCCACGTGATTTCGGTCAATAAATTGATCGATTGGTCCCATTATGTACCTGCAGGCCCCTGTGGTCCTTGGTCTCCGATCATGGTTCGACCAGGGCTCCCCTTCTCACCCTTGAAACCAGCCTCTCCTGCAAACACAGGTGTCCTTCTCAGAGCCAAATGGTTAATTGATAACATGCTGTCGACTTGATGCCTGCACTTACCTTTGAGCCCGTTGATACCAGGGGGCCCTCGCCGACCCGGGCGGCCTGGCGGTCCCCTGGAGCCGCTGAGTCCAGGAAGACCCCGGTCTCCCTGGGGCCCAGCTGGACCTGGAGGACCGGCAGATCCAGGCCGGCTTTGGCATCTGGTGCAGCTGCTCTGCTGGTTGCTCAGCAACAACATAGGCAGCTCATCTGTGATCGACGATGAAAAGAGTTCAGGTGAGTGTGGCGGGAAGCAAAGAGAAAAACATCAATGGTCAGAACCTAATGGTACTCACTCTGGAGAATGTCTCTGCAAATTTGCCGAATGTGACTGTCCGACATTTCATTGGCCTGTAAAAAAGTAGAGCATCATATGGATCTCCAGTGAACGACAGTCCGATTATATCAGTTAGTCTCACAAAATATAATAATGGGAAAAAAAGGTTTGTACACGATGTGTCTCACACGTACAGATCTTCCTTCGGGTCCAGGTGGGCCAGGTGGACCAGTGCCCCCCTCAATCCCCCGGGGGCCAGGTGGGCCTGACTGACCCGGCTGTCCAGGCCGTCCCCCTTGACCTTCTTGACCTCTCTGCCCCAGATCCCCTGCTGTCCCTTTCTGGCAAAATACAAGCCCGGGTGTTAGCCATCCACATGATGATTCAGGCTCGATGGAGGAAGAGTAATTTTTGTATTAATCTTAACATACCTCTCCTTTTAGTCCCATTGGACCAGTGGAGCCCTGTCAGTCAAACAATAAATCATTCAAAAATTACAGCAAGAAGACTGCACCCAGACAAGATTCCTCAAAATGTATTATTTCAGGTACTTAAAAAAAATCTACATTGAGATCTTGAAATGCACAATGGATATGGTCAAAGCAATGTAAATATCAAGCACAATTATTGTAAACTTATTATTGACATAGAAATGTACTGGATCACACAGGAACTCTGACTTCATAGTTCGAAGTTTGAAAACATTACATTTTACAAGCGGTATATAAATGGCCACATGGTGGCACTGTCGACTCTCAAAACTCTTGATTCATTGTAACTTCCCTGGCTTCCAGCAGAATGCTTTAGTTTACCAGTTCATACAGCTGATATGATAGATCATATCATAGGTGGAGGTAACCAATATATTCTATAAGAAATGTATTGCCCAAGTTCAGTTGAATCTCAGTACTTTGGACCATGAGACACCAATGCTTATACATTTAGTTCGGGTTATAGACAAGTATACGTTATTAAAGAAAAGCAGAATATACGTGTTTTTTGGTTCGTTTTTTACATAAGTGATCATATTCCGACAGGGGTGATCAAAAAGAAACTCACGTGAACCCCTGGCCGACCATGTTCTCCTTGTTCACCTTTCAATCCCTGGTGAGAAATTGATAAGGTCAATATCACAACATGACACTAGTCTGTACAGTATCTACAGTAGTGCTGTGAATAATACTGAAGATTCAAATGTGGATTCAAAACCTGATCATTGATGATGTTGTTTATTGTAACATTTATTGATGTTGATGTGGTTTGAAATGTGGCACATTTACACCCATTAGTTCTGATTATATAAATACAATGGCACACTGCTTTCATGATGTGAAATTAATCCAGTATAGCATAAAGGATGAGTCCACGATGGAGTCGGTAGAACAGCAAACATCCAGTTATACCTCCAAAAGACAAACTATGCCTGCCCCATTTGTTTTCCAAACCCATATGTGACATGTGATAATAACAGAGGCTTTATTTCCACTAGAATAGGTTGGATCTCTATATAAAGTGAATCAGAAACAACATGTTCCTTCACTTACAGGTTTTTGGCCCTAACAGACAGCAGACTGTTAAATACAAGCTTGCAAAACTGATTTGATTTGGATTTCTACTCTGATTTAAACAGACCAGCTGTGACCATTTCCTTAAAGACCAAAAGTCTCCATTGATTCAACCCTCAATAGTGATAAGTGCCAATTATATTTCTTTTAAGCTCTTGACCTCTCAGCAGTTATTATTATTTCAGATTTGAGATTAGCATTATAGAGGTTGATTAGATTGTGGCATGATCTGCTTGTGTGACTCATCCAGGGTTGATGGCTGTGGGATTGTGTCTCCAGTCTTACCAGCTCTCCTCTTTCGCCTGGATTTCCCCTTTGTCCCTGGTGAACAATAAAGAACATGGTTTGTTATTTTATAAATGTTGTGCAGCGGGGGGGCGGGCACAAGCTCCAAAGTATTTATAGAAAAAGAATAGATAGATATTACTTATACTTATACTTATTACTTAATATTTCTCAAATCTTGTTTATTTTAACAACTTCACATGTCCAAAGATAACACAAACAAGTGATTGTAATGTAAAGTGAGATGCTCATATAGAATGTGGTATTTCTGGAAAAAAACAACATTCAAGGCTAAATTTCAATGGACATATTATAAATTTGACCAGGCTAGTCAAACTATAATTTTCACAATAATAAAATCAAATATTTGAAAATGGTTTCAACTGAATGAAAGGGGGGAGAGGAATGGGGAATGGTGAAGTACCGTGCTGCCCTTCAGGCCTGGCATGCCCGGGTGCCCCGGCTGACCTGCGCCTCCTGGTTCCCCTGCACTCCCCTTGAAAAGCATTCATTTAAAGACCAATCATTAAAATCAAGGATACACTTCATTTTATATGAATATAGGAAATATGAAAATGATTCTGTTAAATTCACATTTATTCACTCACAGCTTTATTGATTCAATTTTTTTTTTCACAGTATAAGTCAGAGATACAGCTGGTTTATATAAGATGATTTAAAAGGAAACATACCACAGGCCCTGGTGTTCCTTGTAACCCTGGATTTCCATTTTCACCCCTATTCCCCTTGGATTAAGAAATAAAATTTATGTTACAGAAAACACTCAATCGAAATGTTGATCATGGAGGTGAAGCAGTTACGTGTATAAAGTTGTTGGGATATTGCAGCTCGACGTATTAAAACATGCTTCATCGAAGGCTTTATTTTTCAGCTGAACGAGCCCCCATAATTGCAGTCTGAAGATCTGCCATGAAATCGCAGTCCAGCCTTCCTGTCCATGAACTAGGTTTTCACTCGTGTGCCATTCACCAATACACACTGGCATGTTACAGGCGGATCGGCTAATGAAAAGTGATCAGGAGAGACAGAGCGTCCAGACCAGCCGAGCCCAAACGGCTTACATTTCCACTGAAATTCCACTGACGGATGCAGTGGGACCGGATCATCGCTTAATTTAGCAGTGCCGGTGTGGCCGCGAGATCGTCACTCCTTGCTCGGTTCATTTTTAGAAAAAACTGTGACCAAAGAAAACATGTAATGCTGCTGACCCAAGCAGCTTTCTGAGAGGCTTTTTACACAAAGGCTTTAGAAGATGAAAACTTCATCGAAACTAATGATACCACATGTTACAATGTGTTTGGTACTGTATAGGCCTGGGGATCAACATCCATACTTGTTGGCAGCTGGGTAAATGTACATGGAGTTGGCATAAATCAGCTTGTGTAGACTGAGTTGCAGGATTGACTTTTCTGGGTCAGTTTGAGCCAGTGAGGGATGACTTCACATCACATCTAGGGCACAGTTTATGCTCTTTAAAGACGGTATTACAACAGTTTGATGTCTGTTGGGAAGAAGAAAGTCAGTTGTTATTTTTGCAATAGCTTCATTGTAGCTTTTTTGACTCCCAACGTTAAAGCAGTCTGAAGAAGATCCAAGCGAACCTTCCAATGAGCATGAACGATTACCTTGGGTCCAGTTGGTCCTTTTAAACCAGGCGCACCAGGTAAACCCATCTCACCCTGCAGGAGAGCGAAGAAGTTGTTCAGGTTCCACATGAACACACAGCGCTGCGCGGTGAACTTGTGCACAAACAGCTGTTTACTTACAGGAGGTCCGGACGACCCTGCGAAGCCCCTTGGTCCGGGCAAACCAGCCTCCCCCTTAGATGAGAATCACATCATACCAGCTTAATCACAGAGAATGAGCCAAATCGCGGATCAGTTTCCTTTGCACATCTCTTGGGGACTCGTTACCTTTTGTCCATCCGGGCCCGCAGTTCCCGGCAACCCAGGCATACCCTGGGACCGAGGAGGGAGATAACATGCATGTTATGACGCAGATCAGAGTGTCAAAGAATACCTATTAATACAGTCCTGTCCAGTTCACGCTCTTATATCCACTGCTAGCGATTTACAATATTACAGAAATAACACTGATTTGAATCTTTTTCGTATTCAATGTTTCTAAACTGTTACTTAAATAAGCATAGAAGTCTACAGTTCCCAGTTTACTTCCTTTCAAATAATCGCTTCATTGTGTCAGTAACAAATGAAGCTTATAGTCTCCAATTAACCTAACCCCAGTCTGCATGTCTTTGGACTGTGGGAGGAAGCCAGAGAGCCCAGAGAGAACCCACACATACACGGGGAGAACATGCAAACTCCACACAGAAAGGCCCTGGTCCGTTTGAACCGGGATTCGAACCCAGAACCTTCTTGCTGTGAGGAGAAAGTGCTGACCACTACGCCACCGTGCAGACGCATGTGCCTCATTTGCTGATAAATGCAATAAGACGAAAAAGTAGCTGCCATTTGAACTGCATGTGGGGGCAAGAGAAGGAAAGAGAAACATTTTGAGTTTCACGCACTTAATGGTTATTCAATGCAACACATGCAGCCTCTTTAGTTTTTGGTCATAGCTGTTTTCTTTCTCAGATAAACGCTTTCAGATGCGCAGTGGTTGCCTCACACAAACGTTTTAGCAGCATATGTTCATAGTGAGTGGATTGTATTCAGGCAGGCCGGGAAACAGAAATATAGAAAGAGCCACCCAGACACTTACACTTAACCTATAGATTTAAAAAAAGCATCCCCATGTTTGGGGCCTACACTGAAGTGCTAACTTCCTCTTGCTTTAGCTCGGGGGAAGTACAGTACTAATCCCGTCTCCCTGGATACGTCTGTAGCTCCATTGTTCTGGTGGGGGAAATATGGCGCTCCGCCCTGTGGAGCGACTGACTCATCTCTTGTGGACCCATCTCAAAACCTTTGGACCCCTCTCAAAGTCATGATCAGTGGGGTGGCTGCCCGGCTGCAAACACTTTCTTCCTAAAACAGATTTGCCAGAGCACCAGAGCGTTCCCCTCGCCGAGTTACTTTCACTGCCGTAGATTACAGCCGGAGCACTGCCTGTTACATAACAGGGTTATCCTTGGATGAACTACAGGGGAAATACCCCTAATTTACTGCCTGTCAGGGGTAGTATTCTCTGTACTGCTGACAGTATGTTAACACACTGCAGTCCTGCTACGGAAAAAAAAGGGTCTATTTTAGAATTCTGTTATGTACATTATTATTTATTCAATGATTTGTGAAGGACTTTGGGAACCGAATAGTATCATACACAGGAATTCCCCCTGTTGTTGTTGGCAAAAAGTTTAAACCTTAGCACAGTTCATTTCATGTTTCATTCATGCACAATTTGCATCACTTGAGTCCAAGTGAAGATGTACATAAACACTAACGGCACCAGCAAACTACAAAATACTAAACATCTACATTGAACAATATCCGTGTTCACAACTCACAGGATGGCCCGCTCTTCCATCGGCGCCAGGAATGCCGCTGGCCCCGACTTCTCCCTTAACACATTGGAGAAATTAAAAAACATTATCAACACGTTTCATCTCCGTCCAGATCTCACTTTATTAGCCCCGTAATTTGATGCATACACATCTCATGTCACATTGGATTCATTAAAAAGAAATCTAACTAGAACATGAAGAACACAACTTTGATGTTTACTAAAAACTGTCAAATGGGAATTTGGAAAAAGGGGACGACAGCGCTGTGCGACTCCATTCCCAATGGTTGCCAAACATCGACAGCACAATTGTTGGGAACAGTAAAGGTTGCGCAGATGCAGCCAACCTCACGCCTCTGTTATTCTCCTTAACTGTGGAAACAAACCGACCTTTTGACCAGGCCCCCCTGGAAATCCATTCTTTCCTTCTCTCCCAGGTCGGCCCTGAAATCAGAGAAAAATGATTTTTTTACGCAATTATGATGACACAAAAACTCCTGGATTTGATTCTGATTTGCCTTATACTGTACATACAGGCTCTCCTTGATAACCGGGCGGCCCAGGAGGTCCCATACTTCCTTTTCCTCCCTGGAAACATCATGCCGTCCAGGTTACAGTTGTCACATTTCTTGTTTCGTGCTCAGTGACAATTTGTTTTTTTAACCATTCGTATTGTCCGTGCACTTACCACTTGGCCAGTTTTTCCTGGTAACCCTGCAGCACCAGTGGATCCGATTGAGCCCTGAGAAATGGTAAAAGATATGATATAGATATTAGATATTAGGCCAACAATATCGTCCATGTTTCTAACATTTATTAAGATACTCCTCATCAGCCAGATCGGGAAGCACATGTTGTACAATGAACAAGAATGGACTCATTGTATAGCCTACATGTTCACAAATATGTAGTCAGAGTTTGACAATAGTCAGCAGTGAGAATAAATCAAACAACTGCGTCATCCTGGCAGTCTAACATTTGCACTGGTTAACCTAAAACTAGGGTTTGTCGAACGCTGCCAAAACATGAACGATGTGTCACTGTATTTTCACATTGTCAGAATGAAAAAAGGGACGAATTCATAGCGACGCACGGCATTACATCATTTGTTCTGGCCAGTTCTGCACTCCGGCATTCAAAAGCAGTGCTAATCAGCTCAAGAGGAAACAAATCACTGTTCAGTGTGAAAACCGAATGATGGCTTAATTATTGGCTGGCTCGGGGACCTCTGAGGGTGACAGTCTTTTTTTGGGGGGGGGGGGGGCTTCATTTGCAAAACTATTTTGTACATAAAAAGATATTGTAGTCAATGACTACATTATTTCTTTTCACTTTAAGCTGAATTCAATGTTCAGTAAACAAACAGGTAACAATCAGGAACACGCATTCATGTTCCGTTGGTATCATAACATAACATAACCGCTTTGTCCGTCACAGCAGATTCTGTTTGCAATTCAATGTCCAAAAAAGAGGCTGACTGGGAGTCAGGGAGGAGAGAAAAGAACATGGAAGCCACCTGGTGGGGTAGCGTTTGTGTTTGTCTTATTGGACTGTGTTTGCGAATCCCGGGGTGCACTCACATGGATCATAAAACTTGGAGGGGTGCCGGCATTAATACGGTAAGCAGTGGCTGGTGACCAGGAAAGAGAAAAGATGTAATGAGGGAATCTCACTAACAGGCGCGCTCACTCACCAAGACTGTAGTTACAGTGTTAGTGAACTGTAGAGATCAATATCAGACTGGATGCTCACGCCGGCTACAAGACGCTCCTTGTAATGTAGTGAATGACTGCGGTCGGGAAGAGGAATCACATGCGGCCAGCTTTCGTCGAAGTGGCGAACAGTCCCTCTTCCTCTTTCCTCTTGAATTATGCACTTCTGACTTAATTTAGCACAGAGCTCGTGTTTACTTTTTCTAGATCCAACGCCAGGAAAATGAGACTACACCCATTGGTGGTCTTACAATGTGGGAACAATTTGGGGTAGTAGTTTGTGAGATTGCCTCCAAAAGAAAATATGACCCTCTACAGGATGAGAACTACCCCTCACATTTTAACAGAAGTGGCTTCCCCGCTGGTCGAGGACATCTTGGTCCTCAGAGATTGTCTTCTGTTGCGTGGAGGCTCTTCAGCCATCCTGGAGAGCAAACAGCTCTCGACTCAGGAAATTCAGCCGACTTAGTTGAAACTTTAAATTGTGGCGGTGTCAATGGCATCTGTGCGATTCACGGATTATATAACACATGTTCTACATGGGTCATTGACCGCCTCCATATATTGTAGCGATCAAAATCATCACCGTTGAATGTGAGAGTTGGCCGAGTTGTCTGGGTTTCATCTGGTGAAAGGAGAATCTTACTGTTAATACGTATATTTTTCTCTGGAAAATGTTGGAGTAGGTGAGGTGCACTGCAGCCAGGGACATATAGTCCTCTCTGAGGGGGAGGGATCTGTTTTGTAAAGATTTCTGGGATCTCTCGTGTCCCCGGTTCACATAATCGATTCACAAGATTCACGGCTCACGGGGGAAAAAACAAATCAACAAGAGGAAAGAGATACACCTGAGGTCCCCTGTAAAGAGCAAAGACAGTAGGTCTGTTTGATTTCACTAAGTAGAAGGGCAGAACCAAAGTCCGGAAATATCAACACATTTAAAAGTCTCCGATGGCCCTCGTGCTTACTGTACTCTGCAAAGCGTTCTCGTCCCACAGTGTAGCAGCTCCCAAAGGGACCCGGCTTTACATTAATAACATATGGTTTCCAGAGTGATTGATGCAACAGCGTTTGAAAGGTCCACGTTGATGTGTCTAGCAGGAATTTCCGGTCAAGCCCACATTTGATCTCATAAAAAGGGGATGCAGCTTGACAAATTTCGCATTTTTGGTTTATTTTTCACGTTTTAACCCGCACTTTCCCTCTCATCTTTGGTCCGTCAATACTGCAGCGATTGGACAAACATCCGACTCAAACAACAGCTTTTAGAGAGTATTCTGAGAAGAAAAGCTATGAAGGATCATTGAGACACGATGTGAAGTGGAAATATAGGTGTCACAGTGGAGTAATGCATGTCACCACCTTTTCTCCTGGTTTCCCGGATGTTCCTGGTAATCCGGGCATACCCCTCTCACCCTGAAAGGACACACTCTCTGTTACGACATTGGTTTTGAGTCACACATCACACGGCGTGACAATGGAAGCCACTGTGCCATGAACGCGCTTTTGACCTTCCTACCGTGACACCGGGCCTCCCCTGCTCCCCTTTGTACCCATGTGGCCCACGCAGCCCCTGGCGGGAGTATCAAAAGAAAACAGTTTTAAAATTGTTCTACTCCCGATGCTGAATTTAATGTGAAGGCGGAATAAGTTAAATCTTATTAACCTCTACTCCTGGTGGACCTGGCAGCCCTGGACTCCCTCTAACGCCGGGGATACCCTTAAATGTAACCAAAGCAGGACGAGAGAAACACGCACAAGGTTAAACATTTGGGTCCCTTCAGATGTGTAGATGTTGTCTGAGTGGCCCTATAGGCTGTGGGCCTCGATTTCTTTTTGATCATGCTATCGGACATCGGTGGTTCACTTCTGGTTGGTTTTCAAAACACAAAAATCACGACTGTCTTGCCACTATCTCTACAATCAGACATGTTTTTCGTATTCGGCCATTGGAAAAAATAAGTAATTAGGCAAAATGCACCGCTGTGTTTAAACATCCAGATGCAGTCCTGACCACACAGAGCTAAAAAGCAGAAACTGTCATGACCCAGTGGATACGTCAACTCGAATGGGTTTGGCATTTTTGCTCAGATGCCCCCGTGGATGCTGCTGTGACAGTGTTGCGCGGGCGGTTGTGTACTGTATGCGTGTATATTGAACTATGTACTCACAGGCTTACCATCAGCACCAGCAGGCCCCGGCTGACCACGTTTACCAGTGCCTCCGTGTTCTCCCTGTGGAAAAATGGCAAAAGGGCAAATTAGTCACATGTAACAAAAATAAATGGCCGAAAATAAAGAATCGATCAGAAATGTTCTCTGGTAAGAAGATGTCTTCTCAAGTGTAGTGTTGCACGTTAATTTATCACTGAAACGGGAAAAAACGCTGAGATGCGATCGGGCTCGGCGTGTGGTTATAAGGAACATCTGCATGTCAGCAATGCAACTTTTTTGGATCTACTAGTAAATGTAGTAAAAGCTCAGCGGTGACCTAATAAAGGCAAACTATCTTGAAGCCACGTTAGTTTTATTAAAATAGTGTTTGGTTGCCAAGGTAAAAATCTTTCCGGGGGAGGTCCTTGCGTAAAGGCTTTTATGGCCGGGACTATTATTTGGTTGATACAGTGTGATCAATAAAGGCAGAGATGTGGAGTTTATTCCTTAGTTTGGTAATTTTCCATTCTAACTGGTGTTTATCCTACGCAGAGGTCTGGTTTGTTTTCAGCAAACAGCAGCGGTTCTCACAAGAAGAACTGTGACTCACTCACGACGACAAGCCTCAATTTGCCTATGCGGAGAATAGAGGACAGAGTTCGTTGCATCCATAATTCATAAAGCCGTACGTTTTCAGCGGGCAACTGTGTATTTAAGATGAAAAGTGTTAAAAGAACCTCCAGCCCCGTCTCTGTTATGAGGGAAATCTGTGTTTATACAGATATAATGTCTCGGTAAAGCATGACCTCATGTGCTCATCAGATCATTGTCTGACCCAGAGAGTGGGATTTACATATCACCTGGGAGTTCAGCGCACATTTCCTCGGCTGTAATAAAAATAGAGGTTTTTTTGTTTCTCTTCCAAACAGAAGCCATTTAGTCTCTTTGTCATTCCTGAGTTTATACACAAGCCAACGCTGTTAAAGTTTTACTTAATCTAAACAGGCCACCACTGTTTAAAGTAAATATTTGACCAGTTGCCTGAACACTGGGGAGCTGCTGGAGCATGGAACAAACTCTCATGTCTGATGGCCAAGTGTGTGAGGTTAATGTTTTCACTCTGGCAATATTTTTCTTAACAACAAGACAAAAGACCAACAACGAGAAGAAAGAGTTGGACCGACCTTCATTCCTGGAGGTCCAGGGGATCCCGGAGGACAAACACAAGGTTCTTGAGTAGGTTCAGTGTAATCAGGACTGTTGGAGCACTGTAATGAACAAGCATAACTAGATCTATTGTACAGTTTTCTTTTAGGGTATTGGCAGTTATAGTCTTGATTGATTTATAAATTCCCGTTGTAATTTTCCAAAACCTTCAAAAACAAGTCTTAAAATAGAACAATAAATATTGTTTTTGTCAAACCAATATTTAAAACCATAGAGATATCCAGTTTAAGATTATATAAAACAGAATAAACAACAACAACAACAACCAACCTAGTTCACAAAATGAAGTTCTAGTTGAATATGGACCATAAACAGCTTTTTGTTTTGATATCAAATGGCGTGAGAGGCATCTGAGCCCTCAGTGAGTTATAAAATTGATAACTGAGCTTTGCAAGTAAATCGCTGAAAAGCACAAAGAGAGGGGGAGGGGGAGATGGGAGGCGCGGCGGAGCTTGGCAAGCGTTTGTCACTTTAGGCATCTCCTATTGCGTCTTTTGATATATTTTTGTCCTCACATTACCGACAGCAATTTGGCACTGGTTTTGTGGACATAGCGCTTCCCATGCCAACGTGGCAATGGGCCACTGATTCACAAACACATTCGACGCCAGTACAGTATGTTTGAAGCGACACGGGTCCTCCTCCTCCTCCGACAAATCATTTTATGCATGAACAGATGTGACTCAAAATATAATAAAGACGCTGACTTCACACTTCCACCGCGCAACACACTGCACTGGTGAAATGTAAAGCAAAGGACGCTTCATGTCATGCACTGCGGGTACGAGAGGTGTGGAGGTGACTGATAATAAAACCACTGTGAGGTGCGTTTCAGAGCAGAAACAGATGGAGCTGGATCAAGGTGAGAAGTGGGTGACAAGAAGACATCTTGGATGCTTTTCAGACTCGTGTACTCACGACTCCAGGTACTTCGCACGCAGTCTCGCGGTTATTCTGCTCAGGGTCACAGTAGATGCGGAGTTTCTGAATTTCAAACTGAAGGAAAGGATAAAAAGAGAGAGGGAGGAAAGGACTTCCTGTTAAAACACAGCCACAACCTGCCGGAGACTCTCAACAAGCTAAATGGAGGGGCAGTTATACAACACTGAGTCCAGTTTTTATCAGACCTTCGCTGCTAATGAACCGAACGTGCTCTCGTATAACTGGTGGAGGAAAGATAAGTGCACTCATTGGGCTTTGAGCAGCGAACATGTTGCCAGACCTCCACCGGCGGTGGGACGTGTTCTGCAGCGACGTTACACCGTTCTTCCATTGTATGGTATTTTGTTGATGTTGGTGGTAAATGGCTCCAGCACATCGGCTGTTTGGCTTCATGTGAGACGAGAGATGATCACCACATATGAATTATATTAATTCCAGTCTCTTGAAAACAGAAGTGCGACGCCCCTCGATTGTGGGTATAAAACATTGTGGTTTACATATCATTAAAAGCGAAGTGCATTTAGTTTTAAACATGATAACAACGCTCGACCGTTTGGTTTCGATGGTTGACACTAATGTAATGTTGTTTTAAAAAGCGTTGCGGTTCAATCGTGGTCTACTTTTGAGCATCCTGTTACAAAAAAATCTGTTTCCAGTTACCCGTATGTTTGTCTTACATAAGCACAATCGCTTTGTCAATTGGATTAAACCTTCCTGATCCCTAATAACAGAGGGTCCGTACACACAGTGGTATTCACTGACAAGCTGTGTTCATGTTGGTGTGTCGACATGGGAGATGTAAAAGTCATGAATGCATTCTTTTCTTTCTTTTTTTCTTCCTTCCTTCATTCCTTCCTACTAAAACAAAGGATTTTCTGCACAGACCTACTCCAAATATTTCTCACAGAACTGATTAAATCATATTTATTTTTAGTATATATTACAGTCCACTGCTAGGTGAACTAAGGGTTTTCGTTTGAAAATGGCAGCATTACTTGATTTTTAATTTATTTTACATGTATTTCATTTCATTGAGCGTCATTACGACCACCGTTGGCACGAACAAAGCCATACCTGCTTAACTGCTCACACATGTGTCTTTGTGCAATTGTTTCATAAGAATAGATGTTACATCATAATTACAATTTGAATATTTTCCCATTTTTCTTCTTTTCCATAATGTGTCACGACACAAAAAAGCTATATAATGTTTGCAGGGAGGTATTCGCATACATACAGCCTTCTGCGGAGCAAATTACAACAAGCACAATTATGATTTATTGCAAACACAGCAATGTTGGAGCAAATTATTCCAACTGAGACGAATAAAACAAAGATTAATAAGACCTTGAGGAGAACTGGTTCGTTTGTGCCAAGGATTTACTATCCACGGGGTGTAGCGCGTCTCTTAGGAGGCTGCAATAAACCATCCATGTTGAATTCCCTCAACTATAGAACTTCTTTCTATAGGGAAGTTGATGATTGCTTCTCCGGGAACCAAACAAAATCTATTATTATAAGGTTGTCGCTGATAAACCTACCGGCACTGTAGTTTCCTTCCTGAAATATTTTCCAACTTGGGTTTTTCCATTGATGAAAATGCCAATGGGGAGCTCCAGTGGTAGCGTCTCAGTCTCCAGGTCATCAACATAAAGAGTCACGTCCTCCTCGGTGACCAGCAGCCGCAGCTGGTGCCATTTCTCATCAAACAGCTTCATTTGGTCATTGGAAATGAACAGAAATGAGGTAATGATTAATTAAGAGTGGTACATCCTGGAAGTGTTCTGACAAGGAACAAGGACAAAAATAAAAATCCGACATGCAAACAGGAAACATCCAAAGGGAAAGGGTTTGTACGTTTCTGCATGAAATACAATGCAGACGTGGCATTTATATGGTTGTGTTACTTCCTACAGGGCAGGGAAAAAATCTCGTCATCCTACAGATGAGTTAAGATCCAGAAATGTTGGATCCTTTATTTCCCATATTGCTTCTCAATAGTGTTTCATCGTTTGACCCTATTTATCTGGTAAACACCCACAAGCTTTCAAACTCCTTGCTCCCAGTTTGTAACACAAAGTGTTCTGTCGTGTTTTCCCAGGCTTTGTGACAGTATCTATGCTTACATGTACCCCTTTAAGAGAATCTCAAAGTAATAATACACAGTAGTACGTTACCCTCGCTGTCTGCTGGGAAAATGTAACCGTTTGCGTTCCACTTGGGGATTCGCTGGTTGTGGTGAACTTGACGTTGCGGTGGAACCCGCTTAGAGTCACCGCCATCTGTGGCTTCCCGTCAAGCTTCTGTATCCTCCACAGGTCCCACTCCTCCGCCGTCACGGATCCTTTATACCTCAGAGTGGCCACGATAACATACGATGGAGGCAGGCCGTCAGGGAAAAGGTTCCTGGTTGACCAAATATGTTTTTATCCGTCAGCCAGCTTTGAATAGGCTGCTGTACACTGGTGATGATGAGGAAAGTATGAAAGGAAGATGTTTACCGTGTAGCTTCACTCAAGTCAACGCGAGACGTCACTTCATAGGCCTTCGTGCCATAGAACGTCCCGTGTGTCTTCTTTGCTTTTTTGGCCAAATTCAAATGTAACAGAATATCAAAACCCTTCTCATCGCGGGAATCTATAGGAATTCTTGCCGAGCAAACAGTCTCTGCAAAGGAAAACACAGTGAATTAGTCAAGCATAGTGACGAAAAGAGTGACGGACACACTGAAGAGAAGGATAAGCGGCCGAATGGGTAGCGAAATTGATATTTGACATCATAATGTTTGTGAAGAAAAACACTTTTATCTCCGCACACTGATCAGCGGCTACTTACCTTCACACAGTTTCTGCCGTATGACCTGTATGATCCTGGAAATAGCTTTGTAGTCCTTGACAGAGAAGACGTACGTTGAAGAGGGCTTGTTCGCAATGTCCCTCAACTCGGCCTCTTCTGTCTCCGGCCCAACACCGATTGCAAACACAATTACTCCTTTTTTCCGAGCTGCCTCCGCTGCCTTCATAACCTCATCTTGAGACTTCCCATCTGTGAGGACAACAGCGATTCTTGAGATTCCGAGCGGGCCGCGCTCGGAGAGGCCAAACAGTTTGTCCGTGGCAAACTTAATGGCTATGCCTGTCCGTGTGTTTCCCCCCATGTACTCGATGGACTCCATAACCTTGATGAGGTCCTTGGTGGAGGAGTACTTCCCCAGAGGTATTTCTAAGACGGGGTCATCGCTGTACTGGACGACTCCAACCTGGGTAAACTTCTGTCCAATGTTAAAGCTTGTCGTTATATTCACAAGCCATCGCTTCACTATTTCAAAATTGACATCTTCAACGCTCCATGAGCCATCTAGAATAAAGACCAAATCACACGGTGCAGTCCTACAACCTGGAGCAGACGGGAAATAAACAATTAGCGCCGTACAATAATGGTTTTTAAATCAATCACATTGAGTTTGCTGGGAAGTATAGAATAAAATGCATTAACAGTACATCAAATCAACTTTGCCAGTTGTATGCTTTTGACAGGTTTTTAATGTATGGACAACAAGCATGACAAAGTGAGAAAATGAAGACAGAAGAGCTCTTACTTCTTATGTCTTCATCTTGAGCTGCACTAAACAAATGGAGAAGCATGAAGCACAGGCATCTTAAGACACAATGCATGGATGTCGCTTTGTAACCCATTATGCAGCAGAACCAAGTTCCAATTGTGCACCTACGGGGGAAAGGGAAACACATGCTTTGTATTGCAGGGAAAAAGAAGAAGGACAATGCAGGCACTTGTGACATGTGGTCCCTGAGTTATTTCTGCCTGGACTCAGTCACAGACCTTTTTTTTTTCCATGCTTGGTTGCCATTTGTTTTGGCTCCATAGACTTTATGGTCAAAACCTTACCAAACAAAACTATCCCACTAGCTGCGATTTCACACAAAAGTAATTAAAAGGGGTGTGTGAGGCCCTCTGTTATGTGACAAGGATGTTGGCTTTGTTGCCAGGCTCTGCATAATATCATTTAAATCAAACAATGAATGATTCAAGCATTGTACACGCATGCACATCAGCGACATTTGTGCAGTGGGGTCATGTCGCCTCTCTGGACGACGCACCAAAGGTCAACCTGTGTGTTAGATGAAGGTGATCTGATTAAGTTTTGTATGAATATGTATGAGTCAAGCATGACAGTAGGAAGGATGCACACTTTCAAACTGTAAGCATGATTCATTTTCCATCGTGTTCTTTTCGGTTAATGTTTTGTGACTCAGCAGTTCGTGTCCCAGTTGATGCATTTCAACTTGATTCATATGTGAAATCATCTAGTGCAAAGATTTTGTCTCGATTAATAGTTTTCCTCAACTGTGTGCACATAAAAGCTGAAATATTGTGTGCATCACATAGGAAATAACATCTTTATGAAAGGGTGGAAATAAAGAGGGCTGTCAAATGTCAAAATAATGGAGTAAGTTGTAAAACGAATACAAAATCGTTTGACTACTTGTCTTTTAATCAACTTGTCCTACGGAAAATGTGTATTAATTTCTTAGATTTCTTTTGACACTTGAGGACATACTACCTTGAAAAGTTGATATAGGAAAGAGCTATTTATTTACACCTCCCACCAGCAAGATGAGTCATTTGGAGTCATATTACTGTTCACTCGGCGAAAGTTAGTCCAATAGTCTCATTTCAGTATTTTCATTTTGGTTTTCTTGTCACTGTAAAAATATTTGGCTCTTAAGTTGCACTAAGAAGTTGCTAATTTTTTCCATCTACGACCGAAACAATGAGCTGAAAGACGCTCAAAAGCTCCTTGGAGGATCTGCAAATAATCATTGACATTTCAGTACGTAACATTACACATAGTTCAGCTATTTCATTAACCTTCTATATATAAGGCGGGAGAAGCTTTAAAATCCAAGTTGAATGCTATTTATTTGTGGGGACCTCGATTTTTGACACTTCTCAGCCACACTTGACGTGTAATGGAACAATACTGTGACAGGACAAGTAGACTGTTCACGCCGACACATGATTCATATTGTCTTTCTGGTAGAGCTGAACCACAAAAGCAAACCGTGCGGGGCGCCACGCTGCGCTGACGGCATTAAAGAGGCCGTGCTGCTCATTAACCACCTACCCGGAGCATGATTGAACGTCACTGAGGCGCGTAAGTGCAAATCCCATCAGCCCCCGTGTTTGCTTTTTCCTGAGTTACATTCGCTGCCTACCTCCCGTTGCGGCCACAGACAGTGCTGCACATAAATCCCTAATGCACTTGCTAACCACCAAGTTGTACTCAAAGCTTTGCATCCATCCTCCATGCGGTGCACTTTATCTTTCCCATCTGGCTGCACAGCCTCCGCCGCCTCGGTTTCACCTAAGCATTTTCCTTCGGGGCCTCGTCTACCGCATGCCCCCTTGGCACTGCCAGCTTTGCCACCTAAACAAGTCCCTGAACCTCTGACCACGACTGCCCTCAAACCAGTGTTCGCGGTTTCCTGTGGGATTATCAGCTGTTTCCTCAAATCCGCCGCTATTTGCCAGTCGCTGCCCGCCCTTGGCCCCAGTGCAATACGCCCTGCTAGCAAAGCTTCCCTCCCACACTTTTTCCTCCCTCGTGGATGAAAACTAAATGTAATACCTTCCTTCCCATCATGCACATGAAGTAATTTTAACCGGCTACTGTCACATGCTGCTGAAGCACTAACTGAAGCACTGTACTCATGTCGCCAGGTGGGCAGCGCCTAAAGAAAGATTATTTCACACCCTGTCAAAAACGGCACGTCTGAACAGTTTGGGAATTTGTCAGCTCATTAGTAAATAATTTATTTCTTTTGGTCCGCTGCCATGTTTTCCTAATTAATCCGCTGTGCCGGAAAAAGAAAAAAAAAGCGTCGCTTGTGCTGATGTTCTGCCCCTTTGGCCATTCTGTTTATGACTTGATTGATTGATTCAATCCGTAATGATTTTTCAGGGGGCTCCCAGCCCCGAGGCTCCCCACTCTTCACCTGCACCACGACATCCATTGCCCACTGCTGAAAATGCTTCACCTACACTCCAGAGATGCATAGCAAAGATTTCAGCGTGAAAGCTGGTATCCCACGATAACCTCTAAATGTGACGCAATTGTAAGATGAACTTGTGGTATTCCTGATCTTTGATCCAAACTGCTCGCTCCTGACACGCAATTGGAGGCTTTGTACGTCCAGGTTGATGGAAATCTCACCAGCTATTACAGTACATATTATATTGTGTCGCTGTGAAAGTTGGTACGGACATCCATGTTGTTTCACTTTGGTGATACCCTGCCCTCTCACCTAGCACCAACATTTTCAATTCGTCCACTTGATGCTTGAGTTAATGTCAATATTACCAATGCTAAAAGCCAAATTGAGATGATGATCGTAACAAACAGGACGCCTGCTAAAAAGATCAGCTTGTTAACATTGACATTATCGGCAGGTTAGTATTTGACAAAAAGCAGCCTCACAGAGCTGCTATCATGACTACAGCCTCGTACACAGGAGGGCCATGTCAAGCAACTGGAACCAATCTGTTCTTCTTCTGTCGAGAACAGTCCTGGATATCCAGTAGGAAATAACTATTAATAACTATTACCGCAAAATGAAGTGTCAAACACAAACAACAGCATGCTACATACGCAGCATAAAGCATCATAGTGGAGTACAATGATGGTTACGGTCATGCTCAGTGAGTCAGAGAGGAAAAGGGATGACGAGAACCAGAAGAGTCCTATTTACATTTTCATGTCAGCGCAACATTGCTAATTGAATGTTGTTTCATGTTGCTGCTCTATTTAATCATCTTTTACAGTATTCTCCGGCACACGTGAGGGGGGAAAAAGAAAGCCGCTGACATCCTAAAAGGAAGCGGTTGTAAATGAAGACCAGATTTGCTGAATAACAGTGTAAGAGAACAAGACTTGTGGAAGGAATTTGATAGGAAGGAACTGACCATGCGCCGTATTCTTAGCTGTTTCTAACTGTGATGTGTAAAGGTCAACAAAACAGTGGCCAGGATGTAACCTTTGGCCTCCCGGACGCTTTTATTCCTACGCAGGAGTCACACTCCTCGACATGACAGAACTTTTCCACCGTGTAAACTGCAGCATTGAAGCAACACAGTTGAAGGAGGCGTGAAGCTGCAGGCCTTTTTTTTTCTTCTTCAGAATTTTCCCCTCCCTGGAGAAGCTGGAGGACGCTGCTGGAAACCCCCCTCACTGCCCGCGTCCACGCAGCCAGAGTGACTTTCCCCTCGGCTGACTTCACCCAAACTGAGTATTTCTACGCCTCTGCTCGAGCCACGTGGAATTCATTTACACCTTTCAGACGGTGAAATTCCGGCCGTGGACAGTGACCAAACACATGTAGTCGCGACGGAGGGAGGCAACCTTCATTCAGGAATAAAAACGTAACTTTTACACGTGCTGCGTTGTGATGCTCGGAGTTGGAGTGTGTGCATAACGCGGCAGAATGAACAGGTGCACGTGTGTCGCAGGTTAGTACCAGATCTCTGATGTTACTGGAGCAGCACAGACAGTTGTGGTAATGGATTAGCAAGACTGTAATGTTGATGTGGAATATTCAGCTGCACAGAATGATCATGGAAAGGACAATCACAGACCAGTTAGTCTGGGTTCAGCGTGTTGTTTGTTGCAGTTCTCTGATTCATGAGACTTCCAGCTGGATATGCTGTTCAGGAAGCTGCCAAACACATGATTTCTCACATTTCACCAGATAGAGTTTCACCTGTTCAGAGTGGGTGACACTGAGTCACCACACACAATTCAACCACAGTGCTAAACCACAGATTTTACTATTGAGCTCAGAAATAATAAGAAAAATTGTGGCTGTTATTTTGTTTGGTGTCGGTAGTTCATGAAGTGGCTTTAAATGCACTTAAAATCTGAGGGTTATAGTTATCTCTAAAAATTTGGCAGTGAAGAAGTTGTTCCATTCCAAAAACAACAACTGCTGTTCAGCGTGAACACGCAGTTGCCAAGATCAGAGGGCTTCATTGCCAAATTCAAGGGGAAAGCCAATCCCCGCCAGTATTCCATAGAAATCTGTTTAATAATGTCTCGTAAAACATTGGCTCATAGACGTTAAGTCCACATGTTCAACCTTCAGATGCCAGATATGGTCAAAAAAGGTGGTCGTTCTTCACGCGCATGCAATTTTTGGCATCTTTAAAAACATTACAGTGCGTACAGTGCATGCAATGCATTGGTGCGCTGTTTGACATTCTTGCACAAAATGTGTCAGAAAAAAATCAAATTGGAATGGCCAGGAGAAGGAATGATCTCCTGGTGATTCCATTCATTCTTTGCATGACAGGAGCACAAACAAGGGACTGATAACTGAGCCGAATGTCTTCAATATGCAGCACAGTGTGTAGGACACTGAAGTTGACGTTACTAATCTGAACAGTGTTGACACAAAGCACACGGAAAAAGAAATGAAAATCAAACTATGATGATCACAAACAGCCCCCCAGAGAATCGCACACTGCCAAATTAGCTCTCCGACAGATTCTGTATACATGAACACTGACAAAATTTCACCTCAGCATGTCTAAATTACAGAAATACAGCATGCTTCCTCACAAAATAAAAATCCCCCAAAAGTGAGCAACAAAAAGTTACCGGTAAGCATCCAAGCCCTTGTGTGAATTCCCGATAATCCTCTCATTGAGAGCCAGTGATCAACACTGCCCTCAGCCCGGGGTTTACAGAAACTGAAAATTGTGGAGATGTGCACGTGTTTCTCCACTGAATGAAAGCCTACCTTTTTCAGCAGCTCTCTCTCTCTCTCTCTCTCTCTCTTTCTCTCTCTCTCTCTCTCCCTCTCTCTCCCTCTCTCTCTAACTCTCTCCTCTCTTTCTGTCCTTGTTCCTTCTCCACCGCCCCCCCCCTAATCTCTCACTCCGGACTTTTACTGGCCTGCAGCCCACCCTCAATTACCATGGGTGGAAAGAGAAGCAGATAAGGGGAGAGCATGAAATGGTGCAGCAGACAGCCTATCTCTGACAGTCTAAGAGGAAAATGATTGTAATGAGCACAGCTTCCTTCCAAATGTGGAGGGTTTGGATCGTGCGTGTGTGCGTGTGTGTGCGCGTGTGTGTGTGTGTGTGTTGCTAGGGGCAAAACCAGAGAACATGGAGTTTTCTGGATGCTGGACAAGCACGAGTTCTGCTATATTCAAGGGCATACGCCTCAGCAGGACTTGAAGTGCAATTAAATGCAAGTCAACGACAACAAGGCGCGGAAAAGCCGCCGTGGTGCTTTTTTTTCCGCACAAACAGCTGGGGGGTTTCACAAATGCAGAACTGAGTCAGCTATCAGCGGAGAGCCGTTCAGATCTCAGTTTGATTCCTCGCTGACAAGTTGTATCATGCTTGTTCTCCGCGGCAGCCTGCTCTGCATCAACGAACAACAGCCTCAGTGTTTCCAGGCTCTGCTGAAGGTCTCCCCGACCTCCTGACAGTGTGCTCACACACAACTGGGCCGCACTGTTTCATATTCACTTTAATCTAGGCTGTGTTGCTCATGACAATGCAGAACAGACGGTTATATAAGGCCGATGTTCTCAACATTTTAAAGTCATTTACAAGAATGCAAAAAGGCTGAGAGTTGTCGTGTCAGCAAAGAGTCCGATTTAAGGCAAAAAGTTAGATGTATCCCTGTTGACGGCCACTTGCTCAGACATCAAGTTTCAATCAAAGTTCAGGGTTTTGTTCTTTTACACAAGCTTATATCCAAGTGTGGAAAGTGCATTTGCTCAAGAACTGTGTTTAAACTTGCATGAAGTCAGCCACCTATAGCTCTACTACTCATTTATCGTTTCAAATCATGCATTTTCAAAATTATAGCAATATTTATCACATTCTGTAAACTACCATCTATCATAATATGACATATCTGAAAGGGCCCATCTCCATAACAAGCACTTTTGTTTTAATTTACTTTTTGTTTTTTTGTTGCTTATAATCTTCCTTTGCAGGACTTTAAATCATGAGATATCTTCTCTCTTTTTTACGCTGGGGTTTGGCTTTTCCACCTCAGAAAGAACATCTTCTTCCACCACTGCTTATATCATACCTGGCAGGCACGGCACGAACAAAAACCATCATAGTTCCCTGTGACGAAACATAAATATCACATGACGGGCAGCGCTGAGGATGCCGTCAGATGTGCTGAGGCGGAGCCCCCTGGGTGACGGACCGGTTGACCCTGAGCCTCAGCACACTCTGGTGGATCAAATACTAAGTTGCTGTTTTGGTGTTTAGAGCCATGGGAGTGGCCAACCTGCTGGTGAGACTAGACTTTCCAATTGCTGAGTAATCCGCTGTCTTCACAGACAGGTCTCTGGTCTGACACCAACTGGCGTCGCACATCAATGAAACAGAAAAATCAGTGTCCTGTGTTTTTCTACAAGGAGCCCCTTTTGTCTCCTCGGACCTGCGGGCACACACGTGGGTCGGAAGAACTTGGAGCTGTGGTCGTATCTGTAAATGTGACACAGATGACCTTCAGCGGTGAGCTCTTCCAGATGACATAACTGTTGATTAAAAAGGTAACTAGTTCAGGTCTATGCCTGGAAAGGACACATTGATTTACTTGATCATGACACGACAGCTGCTTTATCTTGTGCAAATCCCAGTGCAAGAGTAAGTAAGTAAAAAAAGAAACACAAATTGTATCTGTTATCTGTTATACAGTCTAGGCCCCAATCTCCTTTTTGCCTCTGCCCCATTAAACCAAGCAGTGGGACTACTTTCAACTCATTACAGGGCGTGTGTCTCTGATGTGTATAGTATACAGTTTAGTTTAGTGGAAGTGATCCCCCCCCCCCCCCTCTCAGATTGTTTCCTCTTTCAGACTGTGACCTCAAGAGGACTATTCAGTATCGGACATGGAAAATAAGAGTCTGTTATGTAAACTGAATGTTATGTTATAATTTCTTGTTGACTATTATACAACCCCTCAAGTTCATCTTGTGATGCTTGTGTGTGCGTCCTGATCCCGTAGGTTGCAAACCACTGGATCGAAAACTGTATTTTTTTCTCAGCACATGCTTTTTCTGTGTGTATGACGTATAAGGCCATAACAGACATTTAAACGCATGTAAACTGTGCACAAAGCAAGTCACAGAGCTTTAAATGCTGCTGATATTCACTGAACTGATGAAGAGACAACGTCTTTTCGACCACACATTTCGACAGCGTTCAGTGAGCTGCAGTCAGCATCCTGTTGCTGTGAGGAAACTGAGCCAAAACGTTGACGTGACATACACGAGACTGAACGTGACTGGCCGCTCCGGTGTCACAGTCTGTTTCTCCTGCAGGTAGTGTTTCCCCCATGATTCCCATGGCACCCCCATCAGCTGATGGGGTTGGCTTAAGGTTCGGTTCAGGTTGATTTAAGGGGGAAACCGACTTCAACACAACACCGTCATGATGTTCACCAGGCAACTCTAATTACTTTCTCTTGATCATTTTGACGATAAACAATACTTTTTGGACAATGTGTGACTTTCCAGCACTAGCCCACCGCTGTAATGAAGTGTGGCTTTGCAGGAATATTGACTGACATTATATTATGAGGAATCAGGTACCCTGGAGAAGTGTTCTACTTCCGAAAATCGACCAGATTCCCGTTCGGCCGGGACGGATTTACTAGACAAAACTTGTCTTTGTTTGTCTGTTTTTTTGTGCTTATGTGGAGTTTGTGTAGAGACTGGAGCTGATCTTTGGTTGATGTTGGCACACTCTATTTTCTACAGTAACGTTAGTGTACACTGTTGGGTGCAGGGGAGAGGAAGGAAGACATTAAGGGCAGAATTTAAAGGATGTGTCTGAGGTGCTCGCTCCTACAGTCAGTGCTACTGTAGGAGCGAGCACCTCAGACACATCCTTTAAATTCTCCTGGAAAATGTGGTCCTTTACGTAGAAGTCGGGGAGGTCTAATTTAGTTTTATTATGTCTCGCATAATGGCAATAAAAAAAAGGGATTTCTACCTGTAAATTGCCTCACATTCTTCACGTGAAGTTGCAAACATGACAAAACGGTGCATACGATTGAGCATGAGGCAAAATGAACCACAACAAAACTTTGATATCACCCTCCTCTCCAGCGGCATCTCATTGTGCCGGTTTATTAAAATGTGTGAATGTGTCAGTATAGGTAATGAAATCTAGAGTTGGACAAAAACACCATCAGCGCTCCTGCTCCCTTTTCACTTCGACAGAAACGCATTCGGATTGTTACTTACATCGACAGACATTGGCAGTTTCTCTGAAACTTTTTTCAAACAACTGCCCGAGGACACCATAAAGCCTCTCTCCGTCTAACACAAGCCTCTGATTCCGTGCCATCACTTTGAAGCTCTGCAGCACTGGCTTTTTAATCAGCTCACTTGCATTAAGCCGTATTTACCATGATGACTCGCATGGTCTGCCGCAGAGATAAATAGTGCGCATGTCTAAGGCAAGTGGTTGAGCCCGGAGACGAAATTCAGGGGATAATCGTGTATTAGCAATATTTTCCATGACAGAGGTGGCCATAGCGTCCTTTGATGGAACAAAACAGAGCAACATGGCACACATGATGCCGCGGTCCCAGAGGGGTGGAGGCTGACGGTCTACAGTCGCCGGGCTCCTCGGAGGAAATTAATATCAGCCAGGAAAGACAGTGAGAGGAGCCACACGCGGAGCTCCCAGTGTGTTTCGCCCTGCGGACGTGTTTCTCCATTAGCCTTCAGCGGTGGAAAACACTCCACCATTTTTGGGGTTCTTAACTCATTAAGTACTTTTCTGGGCCGGAGAGATGGCCGGAGCCCCTCCCGGCATTCGCTGATCACAAAGCGGCACAGGGCGTCGGCCCATTGCACGGCTCATGCAGATAGTCATGCGTGGTACCTCATTTACCCCTCGAGTGATTAAGAGTCTCCATTCCACTTGACCGGCAGGTTTCTCATCTGGAAAGTCCACGCAGAGCCAAGAATCAAACCAGCCCGTGTTGTTGCTGTGAAGAAACAACACTACAACAGTATCTACCGAGCCGCCATGTGGGAAACACCGCTGCTTTTTTGTCAGTGTTTGTTCTCATCGCTACACAACAACTTCTGGAAGGCAAAAAAAAAAAAAGGGAACACAGGTTAAGACATGTTTTATGGTTATATTCATGTTCTTGAAAAATTACTGATTTTGTTTTGGTTATTTTTTAGTTGTCTTTGTATTGTAATGACACTGGGCCTCACATTTCACATACAGTATAGCTGCACAGAGCTACGGCTTTCACACAATAGTCCAACAAACAATATCAATTTTGTATTTTTATTATAAAGAACAGGTGTTTAAAGACAAGTCAGACTGAAATCAAATGAAGATGGTCTTTTTATACATAATATTCTTTGTCACCACTTACATAGGTGTTGTGTGTGTTCGCTGGAGTTCAGTTTCAGGTTTTAGTTTCATATTTACATGAAAATTTGAATTTATTTAACAAAAACAAATCTATTTTGTTTTCCCCCCTTAAAAGCTCACGATTCAATTCACTGTCCACACAGACGCGTTTCCCTCTATGGGCGATTCCTCGTCCTCCGCGGTGCCGGCTGAGGTGTCCCACTGGTGGGATCGGGCTGAGGACACCCAGAGGTGAGACAGACGCCCGGAGGTCCTCTGAGACCCGGGTGGCCCCTGAGTCCAGGCTGGCCTACGTGTCCCCTCTCACCCTGATTCCCTGGCTGGCCATTGAAAGCTCTGCCAAGACGCCCGCGCTGACCTGGGTTTGAGGCAGAAGAGGTTGTTTAGGCGTCAGACTTCCCAGTCTGCTAAGTCAGTCGAGCTTTTTACAGATTCCAAGAACATATGAGAGTATTTATGGAGAAATATCATTTTTTTTCTTCTTTTTTTTTGGCAAGTAAGACACTGACTCCGCTCACAGTAACACATCTCCTCCATTCCATTGCAGAACAGACTCAGCTGAATATAGTTTGTAAAATGTTGCACAGGCCCAGATTTGGAAATGGATCAATTCTAAGGAGCTCATCAAACAACACGAAATCCTGGAAGATGACATTACCCTGTGGTCCCTGATCCCCAGTGTAGCCAGGTAGGCCATGACCCTTGGCTCCCTTATCACCTTGCTCTCCTCTGTCACCTGTAAACCACACACACACACACACACACACACACATACAAACAAACACACACACACACACACACACACACACACACACACACACACACACACACACACACACACACAGGAGTGTCAGCAGACATTGATGAAATTGTGCCCCAGGACAATGATCTGCTCAAGAACACGATATTCATGGTTTAGTGTTTATTAAAGACGTGCTACTGAGATCAATGTGAAATAAATGTTTTCCGCACCTTGTAAATATTCTTCGATGTCATTGCCTTGCCATGGAAATGGAGCATGACTGTGACATCAAGCTGCTGTTAGCCTGTTAGTTTTATTCAAGGCTGCTGTACAGTATTCGATTCGGTAGTGTAATACAGTGTGGCTCGTGAGTGGACACGTGTGGTCTGTCCAGTGGTGGAAAATATCTTCATTACATAATGTTAATTTACTTTTACTTCTCTTTACTTTACGGGGAAATATTGTACTTTGACTCCCCCTGCATAAAGAGTACTTTCATTTTTCTCACATTTTGCAAATGATACTTTTACTTGAATACTGTTCTCCAGTAAAGTTGGTGGACCTGTGAGAGACTGCTCTAAAATTTACTGGGCCAAAATTATGAGGTAAATGGCCAAATATGCTGACTGTTAGTCCCAGCTATGAAGTCCAGCTCCAAAAATTCGGGAAACTAACAATTCCCATAATTCAGCATGATAGCGTCCCTTTTTGTTAGACCCCCGCTGTCTGGCAAACGCCCACATCTTTAAAACAGGCTGGCAGTTAAAAAATGTGTGAAGTCCAAGGGCTGAGATAACCTCCCGATCACGTAGAATAAATGGTAATGATGCCCCAAGTCTGCTAAATAAGCAACATGTTATTCACCATATCAATTCTTTAAGGTGATGTTATGTTAGTGAGCTGTTTATAGCTTGTTGTCCTGCACCCCAGTGGCCACAATAATGCACTTTCAAGGATCTGAATTCTGTTTCTTGCTTTCTAAAACTAGCACTGGTGAATTATATGTCAATCATATTCATGAACATGTTTTGGCCACGGGCTGCACGGTGGTGTAGTGGTTGGCACTTTCGACTCACAGCAAGAAGGTTCTGGGTTCGAATCCCGGTTCAAACCAACCAGGGCCTTTCTGTGTGGAGTTTGCATGTTCTCCCTGTGTATGCGTGGGTTCTCCCCCAGGCTCTCTGGCTTCCTCCCACAGTCCAGAGACATGCAGAATGGGGTTAGGTAAATTGAAGACTCTAAATTGACCGGAGGTGTGAATGTGAGAGTGAATGGTTGTTTGTCTCTGTATGTGGCCCTGCGACCTGTCCAGGGTGAACCCCGCCTCTCGCCCAATGTCAGCTGGGATTGGCTCCAGTGACCCTTAAATGGATAAAGCGGTAGATGATGGATGGATGGATGGATGGATGGATGGTTTTGGCCATGTTTGTTCTCCACACCTGTTGCTCCCTTGCGGCCCGGTTCTCCGGCTTCTCCGTAGAATCCCTGCAGGCCCACTTCTCCTTCAACGCCATCGTTACCAAGGTCACCCTGACGACATCATCAATAGGAAAATGCACCGTTAATCTTTTGTGTGATTTCAGTGTAAACCTTGCATTAGTTTAGGTTCCATTCAACTCTGACCGGCTCTGTTTAGAAAAGAAAAGAAAAGGCCTGAACAGATTCTTTTGGGGTTATCATTCAACACGGTGTAGGAAAAAAACATTGCACAGTAATGGTACATCACTGTTCATGGTTTGGCTTTAAACACCACAACATGAGGCTTTCTGGCCATAATCTAATATAGTGGAATTTTTTTTTATGTAGTAATGGTTTCAAGAGCATTAATCAGACTCAGAGAGTCTTTGTGATTAAAGAAGTTGTGGAACATGAATTGGTTCTACACTGCATAATAATGTGGAAAAGGATTTGCAATCCAAGGACAGCCTTGATACTCTCCAAAACCCATCCGGCACAGACCGGGTGTCTGGTGTGCGACTCCTTATTTGTCCTCATAGAGACGTGGAAAGTCGTAATGTTTTCATTCCAAGCTTTTCTGCCAAATACTTCAGCTCTCTTAGTCCAGTCCAGGACCTTGCAATGCGTCTGAGTTTTACTCAGCCAGGGGGACAAAAGAGAACAATGTATGGAGAAATTCCTGCGCTCCACCAGTGTGTCTTGGCTAAAGGTCTGCAGGAGGTGACGTGACACACGGAGCAAGGATTTTTTTCAAAAAGAAGAAGTCAATACAGGCTGATTAACATTAAAACAATTAAAACCTAAACTATAAATGCTCACTTGAGGCCCCGGGGGTCCGCTCTGTCCGGGGGGACCAGGGGCACCCATGGGCACGTCCCCGTACAGAGGACAAACAGCCGCACAGGTCCTCTTCACTGAGTTGGCAAAGGTGGACATCTGCTCCAGCACCACTCTCTGACAGACCTCGATCACATGCTGAGCAGGCAGTGTCGGGCCCTGTGGGACAAATCAATAGCACATCCATCACTGGAGGTGACCCAAAGCGCGGGACATGCAATACGGAATATTATGACATGACAGGGCACGCTCGAGCGGTGGCTGCCTCTCAGAGGAAAAGGCTGCAAACATTCGAAGCCAGCAATATTTCCTGAGGCCCATTATGGATTTATAGCCACACTAAATGAAACCCTTGCTGTGAGTCACTACTGACTACAGACTAATGAGAGACTCTTTAAATGTGTTTTTTGACACTGGAGTTGTTACCAAACACAGCGTCTGTGCCAGTCAGTGTAATTACTCTTGCAAATGATTACCCCGCCGTTTCTGTACCATCTTTCACAGAGAGATTGACTTACATCCAATAAGCAGTGACTGAAGAGCAACATACATTAAGTATAAATCTATTCGGTCTTATCAGCAAAAAACAAAACAATGATTCAGAGGCTTGTATTTTACTCACTGGTGGACCTGGGGGACCCTGAAAGCCATCTGGTCCTCCTTCACCTCGAATCCCCTTGACTCCGACAGGACCTGAACGTCCAGGGGGGCCTGCTGAGCCGCGCTTCCCCCGTCCTCCCTGGGGACCCTGCTCCCCCCGGTCTCCAACCTACAGAACAGGTTAACAACTTCAACAGAGCTAGATTCAGGACACAGATCCGTCGGAATAGGAGGAGGAATCCGTTTGGTATGGACACAAGTTTCAGGGAAAGCAGAAACAGCCTAGGATGAATATGAATATGAAAAGTGAAAAATTAAACACAGCAACCGACAGGGTCGTGTTAATATCTGGGTGTATGGACAAACTGGAGATGTTTATGTAAACCCAGACAATACCTGGGAAATGTGCAGGATTCATTGTGGCGCAATTGTGGGTGTTATTATCACATCTACAGATGCCTCAAATATGTATGGAATGTGATCTGATGGGTTGATATTAGATTTTTCTGACTATTCAGTCAGACCAAATCACATCTCACCTTTCCTTTTGGGCCCTTGACTCCTGTCTCTCCCTGTGGAAAAGAACAAATTCATGTTAAGAGAAAGAAAAAAACCAAGAATAGGACATAACGAGGAAAAGAGATGATGACGTTTCTGGGGCAGTACCTCAGAACCTTTACTTCCTTGGATTCCCTGGATTCCTGTGTCACCCTGCACAAGTCAAATGAAAAATACAGTGTTGTGAAGCTTCAAATATTTGCTTTATCAGGATTTCAACATTTTCATTCACGAGTGAACAGAGCATCTATTGAACAAGTGCAGCTACGCTAAAAGTAATTTTAGACTCTGAGTCTATTTTAAGGGGAATTCTGAATACCACTAACACATGATATGTGTTATCATGAATGATTGTTCTCTATTGCCTGTATTTGATATGCCTCTGAGCTGAGGATTTTAGATTTGGATTGGATCATTTCATTGTTTTGTGTTTTTTGTTTAACTTACTCCAATTTTTTAAAGTAGCAGCAGTAAAAGTACGCATTGTTGTGTCTTAACGTGACACAAATCGGGGCGGGTACATAAGAAGTGCATTACCCTGAAAAAAACTTTCAACGCGTTGTTTTGTTTGTCAGAATCATTTGCCATAAATCCTGTATGATTATAAACTGATCCTTCACTGCGTTTCCTCCTAAGAGCCACATGTTAAGCCTACAGCAGGTGAGTGCTCTTTCTGTTTCTTGTGTGAAACCAACGTTTCCCAACGTGGGGCTGACCAAACCTGTCGATGAGCAGTAACAGTCAAATCACTGGCTGTGTCACGTTGTTATCCATTCTGTATTCATGAAATCAAACCCTCCTCTTTCATCAACCCCGTTTGATTCATCATCACATGCACGGTTCCCAACCCTCCTCTGGTATTGGGTTGTCTACACGAGTCACTGGATATGAACACTAGTGGTCATCCCACTGCGGGATGGCGCCTTGTTGTAGAACGGGTATGAGAATCAAGGATTGAGTAATTATGTCAGTATGTATAAAAACATGATTACCAGCTGCAACAGTGTGGCTGGTATTGTTTTCTCCCTGTGGCTCTGTGTGTGGCGTCAACATGACAAAAAGTGATCCTGGTCACACCCACTGTGGCTGGAGCTACTGTACCACAGAGGTGGTTTTCAGTACTTTGACAGGATATTATATGTCTGCCTTTCTGTCCGTGGACAGAATTTGTAACGATAATAGCGTCACAAACGTGAAATATAGAATCGCAAAAACTGTACGGGTGTTCAGTTGAGATAAAAATGAGTTTGAATATGGATCATGGCCCAACCCATGTGAACTGATAATGCAATTATTACTGCTGAATACTCAGGTCGGAACATGGACATGTTGACGGGCGTCGCGGCTGGTGTGATCCCATCGCAAGAGGGTCTCTAGTTTCTTATCAATACTTCCGCCATTCAACGTTTTACAATCAATTCTACATTTAACATCTCACACATTAACTCACAAAGTGGAATAGTTAGAATATAATGTTTACTTCTTTTAAATGATAATAACATAGATTTTGTATGGCACCTTTCAAGGTACCCAAGGCTGTATACTGGTATGTGTTAGGAGAACATACCAGTGCCAGCTTTATACGCCATGTGAGTTTGGATATTTCTTTTATGATAGTTTTTTTGCTTTTACAATATGCCACAAAAAACTTCAACAGCTGAAAAGCAGTGTCTGCAGGAATATCTGGCTCTTTAATCAGTGTGGGACGTTCTGTAAACACAGAAAACAGGTCCCGAGGGGGAGTTCAGCAACGGTTGGGACCTCCTGTCCAGATGGGGAGAATAGGACAGACTGAGCCGACATGAGGGCTCCGGCCTCTCGATGGTGGATTATTATCAATATGCTCATGGAAAAAAACGGGCGACGATACGTCAATCGAAGGAATTACTAAATTAGTATCATTCAGAAGATTGACAAGTATCTCAGTTGACCTTTGATTATTACCTAGGAAATACATTTCCAAAAGACTCGAGATCAAACCGGGATTCAAGAGTAACCACATCTTCAAATTCAACATTTCAAACGGCTCAGTAAATAATTCCACAACAAAAAAACTGTGCCATTAGTCATTTTGCCTTCCGATTATTTGTCTATTATCTATATTTATTTCTCTAATGCGTAATGGATAAGGATGTATTACCTTGGGCCCTGGTTTTCCAGGCACACCCACGTGTCCCTGTGAAGAGATGACAAGGTTTAATGGCTTGAAGAAAATGAACTAGTGTTTGGAGGAGTCTAGAAGATTCATCTGGAGCACTCACGGTTGGTCCCGGTGGGCCAATGAATCCAGGTCTTCCTGGCTTCCCTGCAGAACCCTTGTAACCTCTTGGGCCCTCGAGAATAAAACATTTATTAAACCGACCTAAGGGACTGCTTTATTCTTGTAGCTTTCCTTTAAGACGGCAAACTACTTTACATACAAAATATATTGTGCGCTTGTCTTCCCTGATGGAAATGCCTGAAAAAGTGACTTACAGTTCGGCCTTGGGGACCCATTTCTCCTGCTGGCCCCAGGGTGCCTTTCTCCCCCTGTAAAAAGACACAAATGGCAACGAGCTTACTGCCAAAGAGTAGTAATTTATACATGTATTCACATAACCCCCAAAAAGATCTGTGAGTTACCTTTGTTCCAGATCGTCCAAGTTTTCCACTCAGACCTTGTGGACCTTGATAAGCCTGTGTGGAACAGATGACACTCATTTGAAGACAAGTGCACTGCTTCCATAATTCAACATGAAGACGTCATTATAAGCAGAATATAATACCTCTATTCCTAGATCGCCATCTCTGCCAGGCAAACCCGGATCTCCAATAATGCCCTAGGGAGACACTAGTATTATTATTACAGAACAGACAAATTATTCTGGGAGTGTGTGTGAGCACACGGGTGAGAGGCGCTGCTGTGCCAGCTGTGAATTACCTTCGGCCCGACGGTGCCAGCTCTGCCCACGGCACCTGGGATGCCCTAGTTTTCACATATAAAAATAGAATCCATCGAAATTGAAAAAGTAACACCTTCAAATCTTTGTGATGTTTGTAAATCAAACAAAATCAACAGGGACACATGATGTGGGGATTATTTTGTGATACATACAGGCTTCCCCTTCGCTCCAGAACCTCCCCTCTCTCCAGGATCTCCCACAATTCCCTGTCGAGTTAATGCAAAAGAAGTTACGATTTCACATTATATGCGACACCATTGATTCAATTCGCAAGATGGTGAACCAGCGAGCCTTCCCTTCATATATAACAGAGGAGCTCATCATTGTGGTTGAGGCCCTTCTTGCAGTGACTCACAAGCTTAACTTGATATTGTTCGTGGACCTCAAATCTCCAGCCACATGAACTGACATTGTTTATGGAGACGGCAGAAGCGCCAAAAACGCCGCTGTATTCCAGTGTTTGACCACATTAACAATGATTTACTGGCTCTCCACTGTTCACATGAGGGGAATCTGAAGACCCAAGAAGACTTTAAGAAGGCCTTATTATAGATTATGGTACAGGGAATTCAATAACAACCCACCTGCTTTCCTCTGGGCCCAGAACGCCCCGTTGCACCAGTAGTCCCTTTATTCCCCTTAAAAAGAAATGCATGGTGGAGTTCAATTTCAGTATTCCATGGACAAAAAGAAGACAGAGAAGGGAAGGGAATATGAATACCTTAACTCCCTGAAACCCGGGAATCCCTTCGTATCCCTTTTCGCCTGTGGCGCCCTTGGAGGAGTCCAAAATGTTAGCAATACAGTCATTACAGGATCACTTGTAAAAGGACTTAGCACTGAGTCTGGGAAGGTTAACTTACAACTTCTCCTGGTTTCCCAGTCTCTCCCAGGTCCCCGGGTGGTCCACGAACTCCCTGTAATTACAGTCAAAATGTTGACATTGAACACCTCTGAGTTATTCATTGAGGGGTATAAAAACTTTAGACAAAAGAATCCTGCTCAAAAATCCAATGAAAAGTTTGCAACTTCATTATCTGGCTGCCTAATTGAACAGATCTAATTACAAGTTGAACCCAGCGCAGATGTTTACCTTGAACCCTGCAGCGCCGTTCAATCCTGCCAGCCCCTTGGGACCTCTGTCTCCCTGTTAACACAAAATCTCATTAATGCGCGAGTTGTATAAAATTTCACGGTAAAGAAAAAGATGAATCTGAGCGCGATGAATTACCGCTTGGCCCCAGAGTCCTCTCATTCCTTTCTCGCCTTTGATTCCCTCTTCCCCCTGAGGACGTGTGCGTAAAGTTTCATTAGTGCGTTTTGAAAACAAGCCAAGCTGAAGTGTGGGCCCCGACAGGAGCACGTAAAGGCCAATATTACCTTTGGGCCCGTCTCGCCAATGTTGCCATAGTCTCCTGTCTTCCCCCTGATCCCCTGCAAGACACGTTGGACTTCACCACAAGCAACACTTTGAGATCAGCCTGTTTGTGGATCGAACCAGCTCGTGAAACGGAGCTCAAAACATGCACGTGAGGGCGAGAGAGAGAGAGTCACCGATGAGATTAGACTTTGGAGGCATCCGACAGAGAAACTGGACATGACGGCATTGGCTCCTTCAGTGAAATACTCAGAGAGCAGCTGGGGATTTGTTTCTTTTCTGCTGACGGATCCCAAAGAACACGAAATGTAACAAAGGCGAAATTTTGTGACAGTGGAGGCAAGGGGTCAGCCGCTGGGAAAGTGTAAATTCACAAGCTTTAGAGCAGCAGCCTCGCTCCGATGTCCATACATACATATCATACAACAGATAATAACAAAATAAGAGCTCCACTTACATTTAGCCAGCTGGATGTTGCTGAGCTACTGTACTTACAGTACAAGCTGCTGACTGTAGCTTCATATTTAGCGGTCATGAAGGTGGTATCTCTAATTCTAAAAAGAATTTAATTGTTGCATTATTTCAGAAAACAAGTGAGGAAAGAGACGTTGTTGGTTTTAAGAGGCGGGGGGGGGGTTCGAGCCTGGGGGGATGTTTCTCTCTGTTTGCAGTCACCTGAAGCTCTTCATGTACCGCGCAAACATAAGATCAGCCCTCTCATCGGACTGAAGGCATTTGGAGGATTTGTTTGACATAAGCTCTGAAAATCACGTGACAAAATGAACATAATTAAGTTTGAAAAGTGAACATGCCGTAAATCTCAGTCGCACTCACACACTGTGCTCTTTCAGCAGGATTCAGGAAACATTAGTCACTGACACAACCGAAAAACGGACCATTATTGTTTCCACAGATGCTGACGTCCCTGGTAGTAGGGGGACAGGCATGTTTTCCACTTGGCTGTGTTTCACTGATTCAACAAACAGATCACACTACGCCAGGACGCCTTTCTGTTGTCAGTTTATTTGACCATCTCACCCGACGCACTTCCAAAGCAGCGTCGGCCGGACGCGGGCTTGAACCTCAGGGATTGGCCGACAGCGCGGCCAGAGGCATGACCGTGAACTTTACAACGCTTCCAAGGCGGGTATAGCCCCGAAGAGGAAAAAGGACCACCCACCGCCCCAAATGGACAGTTCATGTCTCTGTGCCAGGAAATGCCCTCACTCGGATGCCAGCAGGGGAGGAGATAAACATGTTGGGGCTCCGTGATTCACAAGCTGGCGCGAGGTCAAAGCTCTAACAAGTTACACAAGGCCGATTCCCAGATGAGCCACAGCTGCAAGCTCGGGACATTAACATGTAGCATGTTCAGCTCTGGAAATGTGCTCTGGGCGAACAGCGCGACACATTTGAGTGTGCTGAGGCAGCGAGGGGGTGGATTCCCTTCATAAATAAACACTGTAAGACATCACATGTGTACAAAAAAAAAAAAATCCTTCTCCTTCAAACACATGTTCCCTGCACTGGTTGCCCCAACGGAGCGGTGGGCTGCCGAGCATCACGGAGGCTCACAAGTCACCGATTCAAAGTGGACATGATCAGCAGTCTGCGGCGCCCAGGCAAACACAGCGTGAGCGCGTCGTTCGATCAATCATCTGTGCGTCATTGGGTCACGCAGAGGGATTCTTTGTTCGTTCTCATTTTCTCAAAATATTTCCTCTATTTAACGGTTTGGTCTCGTTGCGGTGACTTAATTAGTCTTATCCTCAAAAATTAAAAACATTCAAGGAACAAAACATCCGATCCAATTTCACAGAGTAGCAGTGTAGACTAATGCCCACTCATTGCCAGACACTGGGAGGGTATGGTTATTGCTCAACTGCTTGGTTTTCCTGTGTGTGTGGGATTCATTACATTTGGCCCCGTTTCCTCCGAATGGGAAAAAAAGCAAAGCCGTAACAAATCCTGTGATCTCTCGCCAGCTTGAGTTGAAGCCTATATTCAAAACCAGTAGATCCCGTGTTTGATGCAAATGGTTATTTCAGGGCTGCAAAAACAACTTTATTGTCACATTGCGTTTATCTTGGCCTCCTCCCGGAATCTTTTTGCAAAGCAGACATGAGTTGTCAAACTGTGAAAGGAGCCCCTGTGTTTACTATCGCTAAGCACTCCGGCTTGCCGATCTGTTCCAAGCCTGTCGTGTCTCAGTTGTAACATCTATTGCCATTTATCCCCAGCTTCACTGCTGCCTCATGAATGCAAGTTTTACAGTGTCACAATTCAGTTTAATTCTTTGCTGTCCATCAAGAGGAAGGGGGTGCTGCTCACACTGAGAATCCACAGTAAAAACGCATCCTGTGTAAGGTTTGATATCTGCATGACAGAGAGACATTTATTTACCCAGTTTCCTTGTCTTCCTTGGTCTCCCCCTTTGCCTGGAAGACCCCTGTGACCCTGGAGAAGAAATAAAAACATGTCAACACAGACTCAACTTGTCTCATCAGTATGTTCAGCCTAGTTTCACAGTGCAGGTACCTTTGGCCCTGGAGGTCCCTGAATGCCTGCCTGTCCGTGCATACATTTGCAAGATGCTCTTCCAGCTGTTAGACCGATCTCTGCGTACCCTCCACACTGTCATGGACAGAAAAAAGAGAGTGGCTTGGAAACTCCAAACCGAACTGTAACAGAGGGAGCAAAAACAATGGTGAATCCCAGGTCGACTCACCACACTGGAGAGCTCACAGCAGCCCTCCGAGTACGGCTGCTCTGGGTCGCATGACACATCCATCTGCTGGAGGTCCACCTGGAAACACAGGGGAGGTATTGTGAGAATCTACAGTTGTAATCCAAATCAAGGGGAGTTGATATATAACTTAGAATATATGTAAAAAAAAAAAAAAAAAAATATAGAAAGCTGTCAACATACAGACACGGAACGATCCCCTGCTGCCCGCTTGACGATGGATGTGTACCCCCGGTGGATGGCTGGCCTCGACCCATCAATGGACTCCACGCTGACCTCTTCGCAGTCTATCAGCAGCTTCACCTGTCTGCCCTTCACGCTCAGCGCCAACTTGTGCCACTCTCCATCAAACAGTTTTTCCACACCGTGGAAGGTCCTCAGCATCTGGCTCCCCTTGGGGCTGGTGTAGAAGAAGTCCAAAGAGCGCCCGTCGCCCTGGAAACGCAGGCCCACTTGATCCCGCCCCTCGGGGTCGCTGACCTGCCACAGGTTCCAGGATCTCTTGGCAGTGTCCTTGGTCACCTTGAACGTGGCGATGACGGAGTAGTCGGAGGGAAGTCCGTCTGGATACACGTCACTGCGGCACAAGAGCGGGGTTTATGGTGCTGGATAGCAGCATACAGCGGCTGCTGTCTTCACAAAAAACAAAACAATTAATGGCTTATGTGGGAACATATGGGTTTTATTTTTAGAAGAATGTGCATAAGCTGATAGAAGTCTATGAGAAAATGACTCTACTTGATTTATATCTTCAGTAAACATTTTCCTGATGCGCTTATGGTTCGATCTCTAGTTTCAAGTCTTCTTCAATACAGCATGATGTACATTTTGTAAATGACGGTCCCACTTAGAGTAAAATAGACGATAAAGCACCGTATGCATTGGGGGCGTTGACAAAGCGTGTGATTGACAGCTAGTACCGTCCAGTGGGTCACAGGTCACGGTTGTAGGTGGACATACACTGAGCTAAACACTGACATGAGAATGCTAAAAACCATCCATGTATCAGTGGTGGACTGATGCCGACACTGTTATCTTCAGAGCAAGGCTGCTAGCATTGAGACACCTGAGGGGGAAATGATATTGAGGTTTTTCAAAGTGTTACTGTTATTTCCCAACTCTGCATGAGAAATCGTAGCTTAAAAACCCCTTAATCCCTTGTTTTTGCCCCCGGGCTCCTAACTTCTCCCCTTGCATGTAGCCTGCAGGTGCACTCCGGGACCCTGTGACATCATCGTTGGGCGGGGTTACGGGGACAACACTGCCTTTCAACCTGGTGTTAAATTACTCAACAACGGGTAACCTAGCACCAGTCTTGAAAGGTTGAGCGTTCCGAGTCCGCCTCACCTCTGACCACACGCGGCACCACTGATACAGTATGTGTGTCTGGGTGTGTTCAGAAGTGCACCTGCAACACACCTGACGGTGATGTCACAGTGTATTGACCCCCATACACACATATACACACACACACACACACACACACACACACACACACACACACACACACACACTGCAGCCAGGTGAGAAGATAAAATACTACACACTTTTTGTGTTTCCCTTTGAATCATTGAGATTGACTAGGTCAGGGAGTCTAGTACTGTTTACCTCATGCTCTTGCGTAGATGGATGGAGGGGTTGACGCGGTAGGCCACCACCTCGGGTTGAGAGCCATCCACCCTCCTCACTCCTCTTGACTCGGGCACGTGGAACTCTTCCAGGAGATCGAAACCTCACGGCACAAACACTGAGCTCAGTTTGACATCGCGGTGATTAAGCATCAAAGGTGCTGGACTTCTTCTGAATCTTACGTCAGCGCTGATATCACCTTTTTTTTTTTTTTTTTAAATAGCTGCATCACTCATTCTTCAGTCCTTAATAATAACATCTCTTCACAGGTGTAATGAGGTCATTTATTGAATGTATTAACATGAAGAGGAAGCTCATTCTGCTGATGTCAGAATGTGCTCAGCGTGGCTGCGGTGTTTCCTCTCAGGCTAACATGTACAGATGGAAGCTGGTGAAAGACTTGAGTAGAAAATAACTAAGAATACTGATACTGCACCTAGTCTGCAATAATGAGAAGAAGAAAAAGATTCCTGCTACTGGGGTGTTAACAAATTGTTAATGTTATTTTAGGTGCAAGTGTGCAGAAAGATGTTTTTTTTTTCTGTGAAATCTCTAACTGAAATCTGCAGTCTCATCAGAGATGTGTTTAACTGTGTATTACAGTTGATACATAGTATTAACTGTAATCCAAATAGTATGGGTATCAACAATACACGTGTATTTCTGATTTTTAACTAAATGGTTAACTGGTTTATTTATGGTAACAGAGAGACTTTAGTTCCAGGGCCTCAAAGGTTCATACACACTGCTTAACCCCAGCATGACCCCCTGACTCCTGTGTGTCTACATGGACACAGAGAGCAGGGAATATGATACTGGGTCGCCTGCTGTGAAAGCAAATGATGGACTATGAACTGAAAAACACTGACATCTGCTGGCCAAGGTACTGAAGTACACTGACATCTGCTGGCCAGGGTACTGAAGTACACTGACATCTGCTGGCCAAGGTACTGAAGTACACTGACATCTGCTGGCCAAGGTACTGAAGTACACTGACATCTACTGGCCAGGGTACTGAAGTACACTGACATCTGCTGGCCAGGGTACTGAAGTACACTGACATCTGCTGGCCAGGGTACTGAAGTACACTGATATCTGCTGGCCAAGGTACTGAAGTACACTGACATCTGCTGGCCAGGGTACTGAAGTACACTGACATCTGCTGGCCAAGGTACTGAAGTACAATGTTAAACCTGTGGGGGGTTTATACACAACATTATATTGTGTATAATAAGTTTGTTTTGAACAGAGAACCCCTGACTGTGATTAGAAATTTCTTAATAAAGATAGCAGCAGCAAATATTCACTTGTGGGCAACTCTACAGAACCATCACATAGTGTTCGTGTTGTTTCTCTGCAAAAGGAAATATGCTGCAGTCCTCAGCCGAGTAATGGAGAAAGTTAAATACTTACTTGACAACTTTTGACACTGGGCCAGTCCCAGGAAGACAAGGAGTGACGCAAACACCAGCATTTCTTTGTAGACTGGCATTTTCCAATTTTGGGATGTCAGGGGCTACAAGTGCCTAAAGTACAGCAGTTCAATAGATCAGTGCTTCAACAAACCAGAAGGTTGCATATACAGTAGTGTAGTCGTACAGTTCACTTGAATGTTTGGCAAAATTGCGCATTTCTACTGTTTACATACATTTTACATGTAGAAATAGTAGTTAAATAGTAAAAAAAATCAAAAACAGAATTAAATAAAAAAGGGAATATTCAAATCATAATAATACTAGGCCTAACCAACTGTAAGATCCCATCAAAGGGAGTGAAAACTTTTTAAAATATTTGAAAATCTTTGATACCATAAAACATGAGGTTTTATAATCAAATTATCTGATAAAATGATCGTCCTACAACACCTACAACCCACCCACAAAAGCAATATCAAAGATGTTTCCACTGAATTGTTTCATCCGTGCAAACATTGTTAACTTTCACTCATTTAGACAACACAACTACACTAATCTGCTTTGTCCTGTTTGTTTAGCAAACCTGGCATCATAGACAATACCAATTTGTATCGTTTTTACTCCCTTACCATTATTTCTTTTGATCCACAAAAGTAAATATAAGATATTCCTAAGATAAGAGATTATTTTATTCGTCCCCCAATGGGGAAATTTAATATAATATGAGAATTACTTACATATTCTTGAAAAAAAAATACAGAGTCGCGGGGCTCCTGTAGATGGATCTTTTCCAGTTCCCGGTGTGAAGATATGTGGCCTCTCTAAAGTGCCATCCCTGGGCCAGTGTGTTGGAGCTGAACAGGAGGACCAGTCAACCTAGAAGCTCTGGGTCCTCAGAGGTGCCTGGCCCCTGAGCTCCGCTCCACCTTTGGTCCCCAGGGGATCTGCCTCTTCTCATAGGCCAGTTACACCTACAGTTCAGCCACCGCGGGATAACACAGTCCGGCAAACCGATTCATCATGTGAGCGACGCGTAGGGGAACACAGCCGGGCCTTTGAGCAGGTTGAGGCCGCTACAAGAGGAAAATAAGGCAAATGCTGAAGAATGAGCCTGCTACGTTTTGCTCAGAGTAGCCGTCGTAAAAAAACAAACAGAAAAAATACATTTTTTTGGGGTGTGCGTTCATTTAAGACGGCGTTTTACAGTCGGCCCTCACTGAGAGAAAGATGTAGTATGTCACAATTACACACAAGATGCTCTGCAAACATTCCACCCGGAGAAAAACCACACCTTCAGACTGAAACCCCTGCCACTAGGCTATACAGAGGAACTGTTGTAAAAGTAGGTACAGATTTAAATATATAAGAGAAAATGTCAAAATGAAAAGAAAGATATTAATCTTTTAAGTGTTGTAACTCATAAAGCAATTGCATTAATTAAGCCCAATTGGTCTTGAGAGTGATGAAAGTTACCAGAAACGGTTTTCTACTTTCCAGTGTGAAGTCACCAGCTTGGTCAGTTGTGGCCAACATTCGCTATTTAGCACCAATTAGCTGTAGCTTGTACATTGTGAGGTTTTGAGGCATTCGGTCCAAAGCCGATGACGTGTGATGACTGCGCAGTTTCAAAAATCTAAAGGATATCGACTGCATCTTCCGGGGAATCCCAAATATCTGTGCAAAATGTCGGGGCCAATCTATGACCTAGACAGATTCAAATGTCGGCGTTGGTGCAAGATGATAAATCAGCGGAAATCGCCAAAGTCAGAAGAGTTGCTCTCAGACTGTGAACTGAAGTCTGGACATTTTCCTGAACTTTTATCCCTTCCAGGCCCCAAATAAAAAAAAAAGGGGAAAATGTCAGAGTCAGCCCATATATGAGAATACAACGGGAAAATCTCGGGGAATTTCCGAGCGTGCGAGCGGGTCATGTCTTGCCTCCTCTCTGCTCGCTCTGCCCAGCCGCCCCCGAATCCCCCGGGGAAATGTCCCTGCTGTTGTGAACGCGTCTGACTCGGACGACCTCACACTGCGTTCATCATGTGCAATCGGCAAACTCGGGAAAATGTCCACGAAGTCGTGTCCGGAATCTTCAATCTATGTAAAAGATAATAATTAAAAAAGCAACATTTTACAAAATGTCCCAACAATCCTCCAGAGGCTGTTGAGACACTGACAGGCTGATGCTTCCATTGCTGCTATAGGAGCATGACTAATAAAAAGAGGTAAAAAACCAGCACAGCAGAGAGGATTCTGTGGGTCACACCAGTCTCTGGTGGCTTTCCGCAAGCAGGTTTATTACAAAGTAATGTTACAGCGACAATTTCAGCTCTACCGAAATGAACCATACGTTAACATGGATGCACACGACAACGGCCACGTGGAGCGGCGCCTCGTACAGGTCAACGCACACACTGCTGCGAGGTGATCAGACAAAACGGGGACTGCCGCTGCTGACGGACAAACAGGACTTGAAAGCTTCATGATTACGAGGATTCTTCTACTTGTCTTAAATAGGGTTTTTCAAAGGTTTCTGCAGTGCTTACAGGGGTTTATTGTAGTATATTGCATTGCCCTTTAAATGCATGTTGGCAGTATATCATAGCACTTAAATAGATAATTGCAGTGCCTCAAATGGTACCGTGGTGCACCATCTACTCCGAACATCAGCATACATAAATTACATTACATTCGGTAACTCTCAGCACTATCCTGCTTGTTGTCCTTCATTAGTGTAGAAATGTTAGTTAACAGTACAACGTAGTCATACCCAGGTTTTTCTAGAGTTCATCACACCTCTACGGGTTTTTCTTCTTCTTTATCAATAAAATAAAATACAATAAAAAACAATTTGCACAAAAAATAAAATACGTTAAAAACAAATACACAAGGCCATTGACATTCCATTCGCACATAAAATTAAACCATATTGCCTCTCAACAGAATATTTTACATCTTTGCAACAATTTAAATAACACTCAACACATTTGCAGTCTTTTAAGTTAGATGTCTCCAGTGTCCGTTATGTTTTTAGGGTGCGACTAGGGTGCAAACAGGTGCGACCGACTATCGCTTGGATCCCTTGGCCAGTTTGCTCGTGGGAGTGGTTCTTCTTTGAGGAGTGGGGATCTTGGAGGGTTTCCCTCCGCGCTGGCGCGAAGCAGAACGCGGCGTCGCCCTGGCCGACTCGCCAACGGTCTCCGACGCATCGGAGCACACGGACTGGATGTCTGAGATGTCGAAGTCCGAGGCGTCGCTACCCCGCCGGCTGCTCCCCCTGCTCCCGGCTTTACTTCCTGGTCTGCTGGAGTTTCTTCTCGACTCTAGAAACGTAAATTCCGGAGCGGAAGTTAATAACTACACGACACAATTGATGAGCTACTAAGAATGAGGTAGCAACCACCACTGGTGCCCTAGCAGTTCACAGTTCATACATGTTCATTTATATTTATTGTAATTGTTGTATCCCAAATCCCATTTTCTTCTAGAGCTGCTCTCTACTCACCACCTATTGTCTGTGTTCGGGCTTTCAGCACTGCAGCGCTGATCAGGGTTCCCTCCTCACCAGACTGAAACCCTTTACCTGACAAGTACCCAGGAAGACGTAACTTGCTGCCGTGGACTGGTGTCATCTGCAAAACACAAAACTTTATTTACATTCATTTGTAATCATTTGCAGTGAACTGTGCACTGTGAGAACATAACACCATCCACACAATTATTAATGAGTTAGTTAGAATTTGATGTATGATGCTTTTAAAAAGCATCATACAAAAATGATTTATTTTGGAAAGCAGTTAGTATCTGTGTTATTATGTTAAACCTAAAAGATAAAATGAATGAAGCATTACTGAATCATACATGCACAGATTTCATATAAAGTTCTTCATATTATAGCAGCATTCAAAAGAGGCAGATAGTTTTGTCAGGCAAGAATTCAATATCCAGCCCAGTAATCAAAGACATTAAAGCTTGTAGAGCCAACTGAAATACCACATAAGCTTTACTTGTGTCCAATGTGTTTTCAGGTTTCTATTTCAAATGAAATAGAATTGAGTTAAATCAAAAGTATTGTATATATGATGTTAGTTTTACATGTTTTTATTATCTCTGTTCTCATAAGTATGCGGTAGCTTTCAGTTGGGTCTTACAGTCCTTCATGTGACTATACCTCTGAGGATGAACCTTGGCTCTCAAAGGAGTCGGATGATTTAAGAGGAGTGGAGGGTTTGCTGTTTGTAAGCCAGGGCTTATCATAATTGCGGGTTATGTGTTGGGGAGTCTGGGGAACAATGGCAAATCAAAAAACACAGGTATGGATTCACAAATCAAAAAACTACAAGGAACACTAGATGGAAGAAACACACAACAAAAGAAATAAACAGGAAAGAGATTCAATAACGCAAAACAAATAGGCTAAGGCTGATGAGTGAGAGTCAAATCATAGTAGGGGGATGATCAACCTACAGTGTTACAGTCTAAACAAAAACTGTCCCTCACAGCAGAGTGGAGCCTCTCACCTTGGGTGTACTGGTCAATACCGGGTTTGGTGGGACCGGACAGCTCTGACTGGAGGTGGATCTGTTGGGGGACGCTCCTCTGGACGACGGCCGGGATCTCCGGCCTCGGTAGCGGAAGCTGGCCATCACCTGCGTGGTGCCCTCTGGGAGGATGAACTTCTCTCGCAGCTCCAGGTTGGTCCTGCCTTTAGCTAGGAAATCACACTCCGGGTGAGTCACGTTGCATAAAAAACAATTGACCATGATTATATCTATTAGTGCTTTTGTGATGGTGATGATGTGACTGAACACTTTATTTTCCACTTAAGGTTTCCAGCAATTTCCCATTTCCTGGAAAATCTGTTCCTTATTATATGTAACATAGAAATTTTCCTTGGAAGAACTGCTCAATTTAATTTGCATTCATTACCCATTTATTAATTGAAATTTTAGATAATATTAATGTTGAATAGCTTGTTGCTTGTGTGCGTTCACATTTAGGTTTGGTCTCCATTTTCCCTATAACTCTCACCACGTTACACATTGATTTCCAGGATACATTATTAGGAAATTATTAGGAACATACGGGTCCTGTAAAATAAAGTGTTACTATGATGTGACTGTTGGCTTTCACGCCAAATATTTGAAATGAATGGAAATACAAGTTGAGATTAAAATACTCAATAAACAATGGAAACACAAGACTCATGCAGTTTCACATCTCACCCACAATGTCCAACAGAAGCCCAACAACTGACGCAACATTAGTGGAATAAACTTTTTGTTTCTCAACCACCAATAGTATTAGTCTGCTAATCAAACGGTGAAAAGAAAAGGTACCTAAGCCAAAGTGTGTCTCAACTCTCCCACAACTGCAACTGCCCAAATCAGAGGAATTCCAAAAAAGGAAATCTACACAGAACAAATCAAACAGACTTTGCACCAGTTGTGTTAAAAAACAAACTGGCTTTACATGCAGGTTTAATCACCAAGCCGCACTGTCAAAAAATAACAATACTGTTTCAGTTGTTTTCAGTCTGCTATGCAAAGACAAGTTAATAGTCTTCCCCCAGTGACAGTTTTATTTTTTACACATTATTTCATCGGCTAATCCTCTTTCAACATTTCACATGGTTCACGAAAGCTTGTTTGTTTGATTGTCAAGCAAACCTGCAGAGTGCAAAAGAAGCTGGGCTCAGAAACGCTCGCTACATGCTGAGAGAGGAATAAGAGCTGTTGGGGTGCTTCAAATAAAAAAAATAACTTCAAATAAAATCTGTAGACAGGGTGACAGCAGGTGATGTGGTGCACACAAACGACTGCATGCAATGAAAACCAGCGGGAGATGAGTGACGGTCGATAGTGAGTGGGGCTGGTTCGTAGTGTGAGAGTTGCCATTCATTCACGACGAGCGCTCGCACACAGCTACGGCGGGACACACCAGCACCAACACAAGCAGCACACGCTCGGATGTGCAGACACACATACCGCTCTCGGGTTCATGGAGCAAGGAGAGTAAGTGTGAGATATGCCAACCTATCGGAGACTGAGTAATCGAAGAGTTTGATTCCGAGCGCAACATTTTGCTCCCGTGGTGGTGAACTAGAAGACAATGATACCACGTTGAGCAGGAGGACGGTTTCGCAGGGGGGGGAAAAAAGGAAGTTGATCATTAATACAGAGGATGGAAGAAACAAGCACGTAGTCTGCTGATACACTCACACACATATACTGATACTCACGTGTAGGTGGTAGTACCTATAGATAAACTTTGCACAATTCACGCTCACATTGATGCCTCAAAAATTCAAAAACTCAAATATTTTTTTCTACATTTTCTTAGTAATCATTTGAGTCTCACTGGGATTTTTCACCCAGTGCAAAAGTGTTGTGCTTACATAGCGAGAACAGATTGCAAAAGGGAAAGAAAATGACCAGACATGAAATATAGTATAAATTGATCAAACAAAAAGAAAAAGGAAAGACAGTCACAGTGGTCACTTCTACTCATATTTAAATGGAGGATTAGACTCAGGAGCTCTCCAAAGCCTTTAATGGATATGACACTGACTAATCCTCTTACAGTCAGTTCTTCTGAATCAATATTCTAAACAATGAAACACAGTGATGACACTAATAGTTGTCACTGTGAGAGGAGAAGAAGAAGAAGAAGATCACCATTACAATTAAAATATTCATAGAATATTCTTGATGATAATAACATTATTCATCAAGAATAACTCCATTGAGAGGTGTAACAGAAAAATCAAAAATTGCGCAGTCAAAATCAGATTGATGGAGACCTCGGCTTCCGGAAGAGATAAAACATGGATTAATGACCCAAACTGGAATAATCTATGAATAATGGAATTGTCTCTGTATTCTCCCTTGAAGGCTAAACCCCTCGTACCTTTGGGAGCCTTTAGAAGCAGAGTAACGACAAAAGTGAACGTTTGTGTCAGCGTTTTTCAGGCAGCGCCTCATTGTGACTTCCTGTGGTGAACTTTTGAACTCACCTCGACAGGGGTCGTTCTTCACCAGGAACTCATCCAGAGCCATCCAGCCTCCTCCCACCCGCACCATCACGGTGCTGCGTAGAATGCGCACCAGGCGGAGTTGCTGGGAGTCTCCGAACTGCGCCGGGGGAAGGAAAACAGAGAGGGGACGTGTGAAATCACTGACCCGTGCATGAGAAGTCTCTCACCGCAGGCTTGAAGCTGTGCAACACTTGGAGACCAGAGTGGAGTGGAGAATCCAGTTCATTCCAGTTAATCAGTTTATCATTATGTTGAGTGGAATTAGACAGCTTTTATTTAGAGTTCCTCATTAATTTGCAAAAAATGATACATGAATCAACGCTGCTTTCTGTCCACTTGTGATTTCCTTTCCATGTTGCACAGGTTCACACGTACAGCATTCAGACACGACACCACCGTTCAGTTTTCATTCTCAAAGACAAAAATGACGCAACGGTCAATCCAACTGGTTCCTTCTATAAGTGCCTGCTGGTGTATGTTTTTGTATTCAAACTTTAAACTATGTTAGTCCATTAATACTAAATGAGTTATTTTCTCATACCAAACATTTCCTTAAATATGTACAATCATTTGATGTTGAGCCTGACTGGTTTGTTGTTGAATCAATGTTATTAGCTACTACTGGCTCATTTTAAATATTGCACTGTATATTGGTATGTATGTATCTACATATCTTGGCCAATTGGAAACAAAATTGCATATTCAAATGCAGAAAAAAGTTATTGTGGTTATCACATAGTATAAAATCTTTACTTTGAAAGAGCTGAATCATATGACCATCAACGTAAATGCCAGTCAGACTATACATTGATATATGTGTAATGTTATTATCTGAGGGATCTCTGCCAATTTGTATTTTCAGGATTGTACTGGCTGACTTTATCCCGACAGTGTATTGGTTCAGTTTGCTGACATTTCTGCAGATTGAGCTGTGAAAGAGAAAAAAAGAATAAATAACTGAAGACATATTACTAAACCACCAGGGGGCACTAGTGTATAGTAATTTGCCTTCATCTGTCAAAACACACCAAACATACACTGAGCATGTTGTGGATGAGCATGGTTCAAGCTGTATGAGGTGATGGGAGACTGAGGTCAGCCAGTTGGATGTGACCGTGAGCATTAGCACAAACACACAATTCACACCACCACAGCCGCATGCTTTCTGTCAAGACCACTTTGCACGTCATGATCAAACGGACAAAACAGCAAACTCCTGCAATCCAGCACTGTGTGTTGCACGTTCGACTACGACTACGACTCAGATGCTCAGGATGCATTGACACTGATGCACGTCCGATGCAGCTACAGCTCCAATGACACACTGAGAACAACATGAGGAATGGTTCAAATAATTTCTGACTAATCCACCACGAGTGTGACACGCAGACATGACCAGATGCACTGATGACCCTTCACTAGTACCTATTTTACTATCTGATATCTGCACTTGTATGATTATTGTAATGATTCAATGCCACTGGTGATTTTAGTGATCAAATACATTAAAGGTGATGATGATCTGGAGGAAGAAAAAAAAAAAAAAGGCACGAGAAACATCTGAAGAATAACCATTTACCAGAATACAGCTTTCCAAAACTGCCACGTTCAGGTGGGGGGTAAGATTTTGATTTTCCCTGATTGCTATTGTCTCATCGCCGATTAAGGAGTCATGTAAGCAGTGAACCAGACCAAACTGTCAAAAGAATGATTTCAATTCAATGTAGTGTGACACAACAATACAAACTAGTTCATAAACCAACACTAATGCCCCTATCCCCTCTCACTGACATTATTAGTCTTAATCCAGCAATCTTCAGAAAGCAGGAGGCGTATGAGCACAAATCAGCCATGAACTTTATATTGCAACATGCAATTTGTCAAGACATACAAAATTCAGTAAGTGGATGAAAAGTAAAAGTAAGTAAAAGTATTAACTGAAATCATCAAGGTTGCTATGAAACTATGAAAATAAATTCATAAACAGTGTCATATATACAAAAGTATGTCAGCCAATGTTGAGGTAAATCATTCCTGTAATACTGAAGCGCCAAAGGCAAGCACATGAAAAGCATCATTTTTCAAAATGCCCAGCAGATGAGTATACTGTATATATGCCTGTGGACCAATAAAAAAATGTGGGCTGAAATGGTATTGGCACGCTAATATTGTATTCTCTGAAACTCAAAAGCAGATATAAATATTTATATTCGAACTGGTATAAACATTTACTACACTACTTTTCACCTGGGTGGTCTTTTTTTTAACAAAACAAAAATGTATTCATTAAAAATGCTATCATCATGGGAAAAATACACACTGGTGACTTATGCTTATTTCATTAGTCATTTTAAATTAAACTTCATATCCGGATGAAACTACCGTAAATTGTGGCCATTGTTTCTATGTGGATTTAATCAGACAGCCATAGATTTTTATTTCTACTTCTGAGTTCCAGTCTATAAACAGCAGCCAGGAATCTGGGCAGAGTGCTAGTTGGAAAGCAACAATGGTAAATGACAAAGAGCGTAAAGCTTGATTAGGCAAAGAACAGAAAGGTTAACAAAAACAGAAGAGGACATTCATATGTACCTGGTTTCCAAGGTAGAACTGGTGATGTGAAAAACAATAAAAATATGGAAAGGTCAGTGATTTTATTGACATATTTTTTCCACATATTCAACGCTTACATTGACAAAGATCTCCCCATGAAAATGAGTTACTTTAGATTTTAAAACTTAATTTAAATATTGCTTACTTTAAAGAACACTATTTTCAAACTCACCTAAAGTACTTAACAAGATATAAACTGCACTCATTTAACCAATAAAAAGATAAATTTGGCTTTTAAAGGTAAACATGTGCTTACCCGGTATTTGTTGGCACCGATTTGCTCCACTTGGAATCGCTTCGGACATTTGCATTTTGCCACTTGACGTGTAACCTACAAATAGAGAACATTTTATCGAGTCGTAATCCGAAACCCCCCTGGAGAATTTGAAATTCAGAGTGTGAGAGCTCATGATACCTCATCTTCAATTTTGTCTGCATCTGTGAGTGGTTTGTAAGCGTCTTTGTTGGGATGGAGAGCCGCCACAAACTCGTAGTAGTCGATGTAACCGTCACCGTCTCTGTCAAAAATGTCTGCCACAGCGCTCATCTCCAGACGACTGGTGGGGAATTCTATTGAAGAGCCATTAAGAGTTGGAAAATAAGCGTTTTGCTGGCAGAGGGTGAATGCTGTTCAGTTGTGACTGTGTATGCTGGACACTTACTGGAGGAGAGAATGCCCTCTATGAACTCCTGGCGGGTCACTTTGCCGTCTTGATCTTTGTCGATGCGGCGGAAGAAGTCCATGACGCGAGACTTTTTATGGTTCATCCAGCGCATGTAGCGCTTCCGCCACACATCAAAGTCGAAGTTGGCAAATTCCTTCAGCTGCAAAGAAAAACAAATATGACGATAAGATAAAAAACAAGAGTGGCACAAATATGCAGGAATGATGTGGTTGTAATTGTACTGAGAGCCGGTTGGTGGATCACCTCCTCCAGTCTGTCCAGGCCGTCGTTGAGTTTCCTCCTTCTGTCCAGAGCCAGAAGCCAAACGTGCTGCCACTTAGTGACCAGAAGGTTGACCCGGGGGTTCTTGGTTTCAATGGGAGCTTGTGTTGCTGACGCATACATTGTTTGCGTGGGAGAACGTTTTCCTGCAAGTGAAAAACAAAGGCATTCATAGGGACGGTGTTCTCACCATGTAGCCAGGGGGCATAGATCAGCAATTACATCATTCCAGGTGCCAAAATGGGAGGATGTCTGTCGTGTCACTGCCGTGACTCAACACCCGGCCAGATGGCTCAGGTCACGCTCTATGAGGGGGTATTAGCGGGATACATACTTCCAGTTCTTCCTTTTTCAAGCACAGGGATGTGAGACTGGATTTGGGGCTCCACCGCAGCCTTCCTTTTGTGTGTCTTGGTGATCGTGTCAACATCTGGTTGCTTCCTGGTCATTTCCTCCATGAATGCCTGCGGGGTACAGCATGCTTACAGTTTCTATCACGTACTCAGAAGATAGTCATCTACTTTAACTATCGGATGCCACGGTGCAATGTTGGCCAGAACAGAAAGAGTAAAGAGTGCAAGTTTTTTCATTAACACTTATAGTTTGACTTGCTTTTTATCTGCAGTTTTTTACATTACCTGATGTTCCGCAATGAGGCCTTTGACCTCCTCCAGCTCCTGCGGCAGCGGCTCATTGTCCTTGTCGTTGAGGTTGGTCTCGGCCCACTGCAGCCAGGTCAGCAGATTCTCCAGCAGATCCTGAGTGGCTAGCATCTCAGTGAGGGCCGTGGCCAGTCGCTGCTGGTGCTGCCGGGCCCAAGCCTGCACCTGTAACGGCAACATTACACACATTACGCCCACGAAACAAGGAACGAGCAGAGGAACAACATATGGTATCACGTGCATGGAAATGTTGTGCTAAAGCTACATCAGGCAAGTATCCACACCACCAATGTACATCCTCATGTTGGATCTGGTTGCTTTAACAAAATGGAACAAAAGCATTTCGAGAATTTTCTTAGAAAATAATTTCCGTTGGTAGTAACCTGTGATACCTGCGCTTGTGACGGGGAAGAGAGGCATGTATGCAGACATGCAGCTGTGAACTGACCTCGTCAAACCGGGCTTTAATGATGGTGTTCCAGTGTTTGATGGTTGTGATAGAGTCTGGGTGGCAGATGCTCAGGATGGCCTCGCCCATACTGGTTGCTTTGTTCAGAGCCACTCGCTTTTCCTCCAGTTTCTTCATAAACTCCTTAAAAAAAAAAAAAAATGGGGAAAAAAATTCAGCTTCGAAATCAAATTATCTTCCGTTAAGATGTAAAAAAAAATAATAAGAACAACGCTTTGCTCATACAGCTTTTTTTTAATATTGAGTACCTATGACACTTTGTTGCTGGTATGGAGGATGCCATAGCAACTGGGGTCTTAACTGTTCACTCAAGCATGAGAGCATCGTGTTTCTTTACAATAATAATCAAAATTGTCAGGATAATAAATGACAGCTTGCCTTGTGTTGTTCTATAAGCGCCCGTAAAGCCTCCTCGTCATCAGGCAGGCTGCCATGGAAACGCAAACTCTGCTCCGCCTCAGCCAGCCACTCCAGCAGGATATGAACCGTAGAGTGGAACTCCTCAGCCTTCAGAGAGAAAAAAAACACAGGTCACGTCAGACTCATAGACTCAGTTTACCTCAGACAGAGCAACTGCTGGGCTCTACAGTACCTGACACAGGGCCTGCTCCAGCCGGGCCTGTTTGGACACCGAGAGGTTGCACACCGTCTCCCAGCGGGTGCTCAGCTCCTGCATCTGGACCTTGACCCAGGACGAGTCGGCGTGACTGCTGTCGACCAGCTCCCTGGCTGAACGTTTGAGGGCCTGGACGGTCACTGTCCTCTTTCCCAACTCTTTCTGAAAAGCCTGCAAAGGACAAAGTCAGACAACATGAGACCGGCCACACACACACACCGTACAGAAGTGGGACTTTCAAAGGTATCCAACTGCTTTAAAAAATTATGGGAACCAAGCAAGTGTGAAGAAGCAGTAACATTGTATTCTTTTTTCTTCCAATGAAGAAATAGAAAGAGAGATGGATAACAAAATACACTCACACGGTGTGCAATTGTACTTATTGATAACAATGGAAATTACTACAATGCTCATTCTTTTGTTGTTTACATTTTTAGACCAAGCCTGGTGTGGCCCCAATTCTGAGTATCCTCTCTCATCCTCTATTGTGATAAGAAACAATCCGGGCTGAGAGGGAAATGCAGTGTTAAAGCAGCAATTAAAAACTTGTACTCTAAATTTTAAAGATGTCTTTTGATGCTGCATCTAAGAAGACCAGCAGTCAAATGGCAGATGTTTGACGTTCGGTCTCGTCGTTCCGACGCTGTTTTCTACCTTGTGGTTGTCTATCAGGTTGAGAACCAGGTCTATGTCTCCGTGTACGGGCTGGTCCTCAGCCAGCTGAGGTTCCACTCTGTACAGCCAGTCGATAAGAGCCTGGAGAGCATCTGTGAACTGGCCGGAGAACAACAGGGCCTCCTCCAGCTTGTTTTGTCTGCAGGAGAGAACAAATCAGTCGAAATCAAGGTGTATTCAAAAATACTGCAAATGGTCCCACTAGTAGTCGGCGGGACAAGATACGGCAAAAAAAAAAGTTTCCCTACCTTTCGACCGACTTGCCGCAGACAGTGTCCCATTTGTCCCTCAGTTCACTCAGCATGTCGTCCAGCTTCTGGTTATCGTCCTGAAGAGAGGTCTTGTCTTTCAGGGCCCGCCCTGTCCGAGCGGTAGTGTCGTACACTGAGTGTTTGCTCCCTAGAGCTTTCTGGAACTCCTGTATGAGAGAAAAAAAAATGTCATCAGGAGGCAGGGTTTTCCATCCTGGCCATTTGTCCAACCAATAATAATTTCTAATCTTACTGTATCAAGAAAATGAGCTGACAAGAGTTAAATTCATAAGATACAAATACCGACATCTGTTTCATTGGATGCACACGTTAACAGTGAACCATTTCAAGGGATTTTCTTCTTACTACTGTTGGCATGTCCGCATCTACCCTAATCTAATCTGTGTGTGTGTGTGTGTGTGTGTGTGTGTGTGTGTGTGTGTGTGTGTGTGTGTGTGTTTTGTGATTAAGAAGACAGTATTGTCTGTGAGGGAAACAAAAAAGGGGGTCAAAACTCAACAGTTACTGCTCTACAGAGATTAAAAGTATCCAAAAGCAAGGTCACCCCTAATACATTCAGTCCTTTGCGGGATTATGATGGGATTAGCACATAACACCGCAGACCACAAACTAAAAGGGACTGGACAGTATGTAATGCAAATGCACCCCTTAATGCATTCTGTAGATACTGTAATTCCTATATACAGCTTTTACTGTTGGATTTATCAACTTCCAGCTCACATATATTACACTTTAACATACAGTGAATGCTTCATTGAACAGCCGTCTTATTGTTCTGGCTTGGCTTTTTTTTTACTTTCATCCCTTTCCCAGTGAAACCGTGCAGAGACGATGCTCTGTCACCTTGTGCTGTGCCAGCTGCGTCTTGATTTTGTCTGGATCATTGGCAATTTCCACCTCGGAGTCCAGAGTCTTCTCAGATTCGTCCAACCACTCCATCAATTTGTTCCAGGTTTCATGGAACTAATGGAGGATAAGGAGGCGAACGCTGCGTTAAGCATTTTGACAAAAAGCTATGATTTCACTTGATTAATTGCAGAGTTCTGTTTAACGTTCACATGATTAGATTCTCAGGCCCAAGGAACACAAGAGGCCACGGCTAATGAAAACACTATCGTAGGCTGCGGACAGAATAAGAAACTGGCTTAATATAACATTTCCACAGCTTCCCAACGATAATAAAAAAATGTCCTGACAGCACTGAAACAATGTCTATTTCCAAACCCAGTCTAAATATCCACAGAACAGTACCTGCTTGGCCCGCTTCCTGGAGTCATCCAGCAGCCGACCTCGCTCCACCGACCTCTGCACCACCTTCTCCCAGCGGCCTTGCACGCTGAGCAGCAGGTTCTTGATCAGGACCACATCCTGTTTCTGGCTGAAGTACTTCAGATGGGTTCCAGTCTTGTCCAGTTCAATGATGTGTTCTCTGTGGGAGTTCACCTCCGTCACAAACACCTGCAACACATACAGGAAGTTTTAGGTCGGGTGCAAAGGGGATACAAGCTTTTGATGTGCTAATGCAGACAGATGGAGCCATTAAGTCATTGTTGGCTTGCTGGCAAAGCAGAATGTGAATTAGTAAACACAAACCTTTATTTTATATGTGATACTCATGATAATTTACAACTTTTCACAGACTAAAGAAATTAAACACCGCGGCTGATTAAAGGCAAAATTGGATGAAAACACTTCAACTCGGTGCCCTTTTTCCATGAGTAGATAAACCGATCACGCACAAACATTCTGAGGGAAATTTCTGGTCATCAGCATTCCTTTTTCGCTCAAAAGATCTCGTAACCCTCCTCTCCGTTCGAACATTACCTTATGCTCGTCAATCTGAAACATGATGGTCTCCAGGATGAGCGACGCGGGGGAAACCATGTTGAGCGTCTGCTCTGCCTGGGTCAGCCAGTTGATGAAGTCCTGCAGAGAGTTGTGGAAGTCCGTGGCCAGTGTCAGGGCCTCTTCCAGTTTCGCCTGAGGACACAACACATCATCAGGGACCGCGTATTTTTTCTCTCGCTCCGAACAGAGCGCCATTATGACTTCCCCAACACCAAAAACAAACTATCTGGTTGCTACAACATTTGATGAAAATGGGGTAAAAATAAACAATTATGCCTCAGTCGTGCCAAAGCGGTCTAATATTTAAACAGAGGAAGCTAACATCTCTGGTGAGGCTGATGGTGAAACGGAAACGGAGCGATGGGCTTTTAATTGAATGAGAGAAACGTTCGCCGCTGACAAACATCCGTTGGCTACAGCCGGGGCCACTGGCACAGGTTCATCACATGACAGTAAATGCCGTGTTGATGACATTACAAACATTACGAGAGCTATGACCATTAATATGTTTCCCTCACGTATTGCGGGGTCACGTTGCCAGTCTTGCTAAATGTGGATCGCAGTTAAAGTCATTTATTATCTGAATGCTACTTGTATGAGTTTGTGTTCCGATTCGCTTTTAGATGCTGTTGATTTGCTTGCAATCCTGTTTATTTATCATCTCACTAGTTTTGTATTGTAATGTGTTCTAATTTCTATTTCATTTTCTTGTTCTGTCGGTTGTTTGTCTGATGGATGTGTGAGTCGTGACGACTGCACAGCAAATTGCCACTAATAAAGATATCCTTGATCCGGAGACGTGTCACATTGCTGCAGGGAGATTGGCCGGCAGCTGCAACTCTGTGCAGCGCCAAGATTTACCAGACTTTACATTCCCGGGAACAGAACCAAAGTAAATATGACAAACTGTTAGAGCAAAACGTTCAGGCAGGAAGAACGAGGAGCTCCATACCTTTGTTTATTGTAGCAGCAAAACGTGAGAAAATGTTTTTCCAACGGCGTAAAATACAAATAAGTGGCTGATGCGACTTTATTTTGTCTCAGATATTAGTTTAGCTCCATTGTTTATTTAATGCACTTGTCAACCCTTCACCATGGCAACATATGAGACAAGACCACTGTTGTTCCGCACTGAGTCAGACAGCAAATGGCCTGCTGTGATCTACAGCGTGACCACATCCTGTGCGTGTCCTTGCCAACCCCTCTCGCCCTCACACCGTTCATTACCAGCACTGGGATTAGAGGCTTTCAACTACAGAGTCACGGCTCAAGAGCACGTCAGCGATCTCTCACTGGGACCTAAATCTCAAAGCGGTGAATCATTAGGGCTAAGAGCAGCGCGAGCCATTCAGGGACTCCATACCTTTCTTTCAGCGACCTTGCCCTGCACCGCTTCCCATTTCTCCCTCAGGTTGGCGAGGTCCTGCTCGGTGTTGCTGTCAGGACCCTCGGGCGTCATGGCGAGCAGCTGGTGACCCTTGTTCAACAGCTCCTGACACAGCTCCTCCTTCGCCTCCAAGGCGGAACACAACTCCTGCAAGAAAACACAAACAATGACATTAAGCGAGGGATGCTTTCGTCAAACAGACCAAATTACACTTTTTACTTTTGGGCTCTGCAGCACTCAAAGTGCATGTAATGAATTTGTCCATGGTTAGTCCAAATCTAGTCCAAAAATGGTGAAAGAATGAACATAGCGAGTCACAAAGAGACTCCCAGCGGCATGTTCCCACAAACATTCAAAGAGTATAGTGTTACTAATTTGATAAAAAAAAGGTTATTGCATTTCAGTAGTCCCTCTGTTTTTGGCTCCACCAAATACCAGTACTGGTGCTTCTTTAGGGAGAGCTCGCTGTCAAAGTGTCTCGTTGAGTTTTCTCCATTAAAGAGACGGAAAACAAAGAAGGGAAAGATTCTTAAATTAATTATAATCACACAAGCCTGAATCAATTCGAAACACTTTGAGCAGCTTTTTGTCGGCTTCCGCAGGGAGGCGCCAGTAGCGTATTTTGCAGTGTCATTTAATTTTCACACTTGATATAAAACACAGAAAAGACACAGTCGTCTCCTCACAGGCCCCGCCATCTGTATGCGGCCTTTCATATTGTTAAACACATACCAGATGGGCGTTAAGCTGCTCCCGGGCCGTGTCTGGTAAGCCTCCCACAGCCTTTGATGCCAACAGCTGACGTTCTGTGTCTTTCAGCCATTGCTGCATATCTTCTATCTCACCATGGAAACCTTGGGCCTGCAACACAATACAACCTGGGTCAGGACAAAAGCTGTCTCTCTCTGTCTCTCTGTCTCTCTCACTCTCACACTCTCACACGCGCGCGCACACACACACACACACACACACACACACACACACACACACACACACACACACACACACACACACACACACACACACACACACACACACACACACACACACACACACACACACACACACACACACACACACACACACACACACACACACACACACTGTTTGCAAACTATGGCTCAGAGAGACGGATGTCTGAGTTATTAATTCCTTGGAATCATTTAGCTATCAAAACTGGGCACTCAGGCACTGAAAATTAAATGAATAAATAAATGCAAATAAATAATGCTATAATTAAAAAAATTTAAAAAATTGTTAAAACTTAGAATTGAATTGACATGAAACCTCCTTACATGGATTTTTATCAGTTTAAAAAAAATTCTTGAATAAAAATATAAACCCTCATATCATCCTCCACATCAAAGCAGCTCCCTAGATGTCAAGGTTGAGAATAGAAACTCCACAGGATGGAAAAAGGAATGAGCAGGGGGGAGAGATAGGAATCACTCCTCCAAGAAGAACTTTATGACTGTGACTTAAAATATTTGTTCCCCTGGGAGAAAGGATTTCAATCACAGTTTATTAAACAATAGACGGTGATAAATGAGGTCTAGGCTTATTAACTTTTTTTTTTTATACCTGAAGCAGAGAACTCTCCAGCTGTTGCTTCCTCTGCTTCGTCTTCTCCTGGATGGCTTTCCACCGCTGGTTCAGGTTCTCCAGTTTAGTCTGCAGACCAGCGGCTTCCTCTCCAGCGCTGGACTCCACCAGATCAGTACCGGCTTTGTTCACCGTCTCAACTGTGGCTTTGTGAGCCAACACGTCAACCTGGAGAACCTGCGGAGATGAAGCAGCCAGAAACAGCGAGATGTTGGGAGGATGGATCGGAGGCACAAAGGACTAAACTTAATCTGCGTGGTTGTGCTGAAAACGAGATCAAACAGACTCTGACTGCTTTGAGTTGATTTATACTGATCAGACATTTGAGTAAAAGATTGTGTATTTAGGGGTGAGGACATTTACTCTGATCCTGATTTTACTTATCTACTGGTTGTTGACTGGAATTGCTCATTTATATCTGCATGAGAGAAAGAAAAATAACAACACAAGAGGAGGTGTATCGTACGTGGTGTTTGGCAAGCTCTATCTCGATGGCTTTGGGGTCTCCTCCGGCCTTCCTCTGCTCGTCGAGCAGCTCCTCGGTGTGGCTCATCCAGGCCAGCAGCTCGTCCAGCGCATGCTGGAACTGGCCCAGGGCCAGAAGGCCTCCCTCCAGTTTGTGCTGGATTAATGGCAGATTAAACAGATTCGATATTGCAGCAGGCAAAAGCGCTTGACATGCAAACAACACACCCCACAGCCCATTGAGCCTCTGCTGAGTCCGGCTTCAAATTTGAATGGAAATGAAGCCTAGAAGCCTAATTCAAGTAGCATTCCACAAGCACTTTTATTATTTTATTACTTGAAATAGCATTTAACTAAAATGAACAACCAGTTTAAAGGGAGACTTGGATTTCATTTCTTTGATTTCTCAGTTTGAAATGACTTGTCTGACCTGTCGGCTGATGATCTTCTCATCCAGGTTCTCCCAGAGCATCCTGAGCTCAGACATTGGCTCCTGGATCTCACAGCGATCGGCCTCCTCCGTCACCTTCTTCAGCAGGAGGCCTGCCTGGTGGTTCAGCCGCTCCATCTCGATCTGCAGCTGGTACGACTCTCCTTTGAACTCCTGACAACACCGGCGCACGCAGCGTTACACCCAATCAGTCAACACAAGTACAAAGTCAGACAGACAATACCGGCTTTGTCCTTCAAGCAAAAAAAAGATTGATATGATTGTACATCAAAGTAAATGCGACTACTTTATGTAGTTATATCTACGGAGCCTTTGTACCTGTACAAAAGAGACCAACTAGGGCTTGATATGAATGAAGCACTCAACATAAACACAGCTGGTATGTGACAGCGCTTCTGTGACAGTGAAAACTACAGTAAAGCTCGGGATGAAAATAAATTTGCCAGAGCAGAAGTTAAGAGAAAAACACAGGAATACACGACCGTACCTTGAGTTCCACAATCTGCTGCTTGACAGTTTCCAGGTCTGTGCCTACAGGTGACATTGAATCCAGTTTGCTCTCCATAATATCCACCCAGTCAAACATCCCCTGTGTACAAGGTGGGAAACCATTGTTACTGAGAGAAAACAAGGCTTAGTGCACAGGGCGTCGTATTTCAGACTAAGTTTCATGTTCATGAATAACAAGGCAAACAAACACAACAAAAATGAACAATGACAAGAAAGTGGAAATGAACACTATCTTCTGTGATCTTTACAGTAAAACGCATGCAGCTGTGTAGAGGATTCCTTCCCCACCATTAAAAGATCTAAAAATAACTACGCACGAGTGAAAGCGTGAGCCAAAAATATTGAAAAGCACTGTACTTGGGTGTTTATGGCTTCAAAATGAATAGGTCTCTTAATAGTTCTCATAAAATGTTGTCTCAATCGACTGCAATAAAAAAAAGCACGGGAATCTGTGGTTTCATCTGGAGGCGTTAAAAACTAGCAGACACTTCAAAAACAATATGTAACACATAAATACTGTATGTTTCTATAAACAAGTAGCTTTGTAATCTCCTACTGGTTAAACAAGTAAAAAAAAAGGAAAAGAATCAAAGTCCTTGAATCAAAGTACCTGCAGGCCGTCTTGAAACTGCACAGCAGCCTGCATGGCTTCTTCCAGTCTCTCTCCTCTCTCTTTCCAGGTCTTGTTGAGATTCTCCCACGCTGAATTCACCTGGAAGAATGAAAAAAGTATCACACCATGAGCCACATGTAGGCAAAGAAATATATCTGCACAGACAGTCCAAAAGCAAGTGAAGAGGACAAAGAGTAACAAAGATTGGTTTTAGATGTAATCTATTACCTCATCAATACTCTTCTTTATCACAGGTTTATCAGGCTCCCCACAGGCAGTCATGAGTTCTGCCCCCTGGTTTTGAACCACATCCAGCTCTTCCTGCAGCCCGTCAATCTCCTCCTTAAATCCCTGCAAGAATAAAATGCGCTTTTTAAAACATTGCTCACTCTTAAAGATCAGTTGGTCGATTCGATAATTTCGCTTTGCGCACCTCCACAAACTCCTGCTGCTGTTTGACGACTGACGGGTCGACTCCGGGCTCCTCCAGCTCCCTCAGCAGGTCCTGGCTGTCCTTGATGGTGACGATGAGGGCGCAGTGGTCGCACCAGAACTTGTCGGCCAGGTCCATCACATCCAGCAGCTTCGCCTCGCGCTCCACCAGCAAGGCCTGGATGTCGCTCCACAGGAACACCATCTGGTCCAGTTGGTCTTGTACAGCTTGTGGAACGAAAAGAAGTCATAATTACAGTGAATACCAACTTAATAAAACAAATATCACACAATTTCATATTCAAATTGACAGGTTTAATGGGAAAAACATATGGTCCATTAATCTTCATTATCATTAATTGTTCCTATGACATCACCATTAAATTGACACCTCAAGGAAAGTGAACACAAACCAGTGCATGAAAAAGACAGATTTGACATGTTTAAATTAATTAAATAATTAAATATTACATACAAGCTATCTTGTTACTGTTTTTATGATTTCATTTAATTATCCTAATACTTTGTTATAGTGAAACACAAATAAAACACTATGATGTCTACCATACCTTTAGCATATATGTCCTTGTCTGCCCCCTCAGACCGCGCGATCATCTCCTCGCCTCGCTGTCGCAGCGTTTCATAAGACGGCTGCAGCTTCTCCAAATCCACATAGACGGCCTTGTTTTCGGTGATCTGCTCCCTAATCTTGTCCACCTCCACCGAGATGGATGGCGGCTGACGCAAGCGCTCGGCAATCCGTTCCAGTGATTCCAGCATGGGGTCAATTTTATCGTGGAACTAGTGGAGAACAAGCAAAAGTTTGTAGCAATATCATCAGCGAAAGCTGGGAAAGTGTTTCCCTCTGCTGTTGCAGAAAGACACTGTATCTATAACTAGAAATGTGTGGATTTGTTGCTATTTTCTAAATCTGGAAAATAATAAGTAATACAGTATTGAAATAAATAAATAATAATACGGTCATTGTGTAAATGCAACTATTTTATAGATCTATTTTCAGAAACAGCTAAACAGATTAACTATATCAGACAATTCCAGCTTAATGGCACACTGTCATATATATTTACTGTATATAATATATGATTTAATATATAATAACTGCTTCTCACCTGGGTGGATTTGGAGATGGCCTCGTCGAGAGTGGCAGCTCTCTGCTTGACATCCGCCTTCAGTTGGATGTAGAGCTGGTCAGTAGCTGTGTACTTCTCTCTGATGGGCACTCCCTCCACTGGGCTGAGTTCAAGTAACTGAGGCCCGGTCTTATTCATCTTGTCTATGTGTGGCTTGTGCTCTGCAATTAGCTCTCTCATTTGCTGGAAAAGGACATTGCATAATCAGATTAGTTTTTTTTCCATCATTTGAATAAAAGTGTTGTCCTGAACATGTGCTCCTGTTGGATTCTTACCCTGAGCTCCTCTTGCTGCTGCCTGAGTCTGTCGTACTCGATGGAAGGCGGGGGTAGCTGGCTGAAGGTGCTCAGGGTTTCCTGGAGCCATGGCCACATCTCCTCATAGGTCTCCCAGAACTGACTGGCCAGAGACTGGGTTCGTTCCAGCTGCAGACAGCGCTCCGAGTTCAGCTGACTGACGGTACCGTACTTCTCCAAGAGGGTCTGGGTCTTGGCCTGAAATACAAGATCTTTTCACTTACATTTATATTCTTAATGGATAATCGGCTGCTTCCACTTCAAAATTAATTATTCTCACCTTCAACTTTTCTTTCTCCTCTGGGTTTTTGCTGTTCATAATTGCCTTTCCGTTTTTTACAATCTCATCAACGGCATCTTTGTGCCTCATGACGTCCATGGAGAAAATCTGGAAAACCAGTAGAGTGAGTTTGGTTGGACGTAACAAAGAAAAACCGCTGTGTTTACTGTGCTTCGTTGAAATGGAGGCCTGTGTCTATCCATACACACACACACGCCTAACACACACACTATGACTAACTCACCTTTTGTGCTTGGAGCTGAGCTGCGTTTTGGTCTTGCTCCAGCCGGATCTCGCCCATCGACAGCAGCTTCCTCTCAGCTTCAGTCAGCCAGGAGAGCTCAGTATCTGCAGCCTGTTCAAACTGGAAATGGACAAAAATAATTGAAATTCCAAATGAGAGGGTACAGTAAAAACATTCTTGTTTTACTTAAAGTAGAAGAGGAAGAATACACAAAAAAGAGAGAGAGCCAAATGAGAGAAAAAAGAGGTTTACTAATATCTCTGATGTACCTGCTGTGACTTGAGAATGTCAGCGTTGATCTGGTCGACCTGCTGGGTGATCGTGTCACAGACGGCTCTGTACCGCTCATTGTCGTCAGTTACCAGCTTGTCCAGACCCTCGCGAGTGTGCCAGGGGATCAGATCCAGGAGGGAACTGCTCAACTCGTTCAGCTTGTCCATCACAGGCTTTTGGTCTTTGGTCTCCTTCAGCAAGGCCTTGACAAATGAGTGTGACACATAGAAAACAACAGTCTAAGAATTATAATTGCACAGACACTGTTTTTTTTCTTGTGTTTAAAAAAAAAATTGCCTTGTGTTATAGGTATTTTTCTTTGAGAGCAAATGCAAACTTTTATCGTAGGAAAACTTACCTTTTGCCTGCTTTGTGCATGAATGAGCTGATCACCCACTGGCTCCTGGTCGGCAAAAGCTCTGATCTCAGCCTCTACTTTCTCGAGCCACGAGCTCAGGTCCTCATGATTATGGTGCAGCTTAGAGGAGAAACTCAAAACACGCTCCAGTGTCTTCAGAACATTGTCACTCATCGAGTTGATCTCAGCATATTTGGCTTTTATACCGTCCAGTTTGCCTTGGATAACAACCACCTCGTCACCTAGGATCAGAAAGTCAATTATTATGTATTCATTTCATGGGGTTTTTGTATGTCCGCTGTAGTATGTGGAAGTTCTGCACAGTATTAAGCTTCTTATCTAACACTCAGCAACAAGGTCAGATAAATAAAGGTGGCAGATTGGAAAATGCCAGCGCTTTCTGAACATTAGATTTTAACAAATCACATCATTCGCGATTCTGAAAAAAGACCACGAATAAGGCGAGAAACCTTATGATGCGTTTCACATGATGGCAAAGTCATAAAACAAGACATGCCTGTTGTTTGCTTCAGTAGCTCCATCCCATTAGATATGGCTTGGTCAACATTCCTCTTCCTTAACTCAATATCACTTTGTAGCCCCTAGAAAAGAAGAAATTGAAAACAATGAGAGTTACACAAAACTCCCAATGTAAATAATGTATGACAAACAAATCACTGACATTAACTGAAATGTGATTGATGCAACTTAAATTTAAAAAAAGGACAACATTTTGCTATGGCCTTGGGAGGAGTGTGTACCCGTTGTTCTGCCAGCTGCTTTTCGAGAACATCTATTTTGTAGTCCTCCACGGACACTTCGCCCAGCCTCACGTGCACCTCGCTGAGCCAGTTCATGAGGGCCACTTCATCCTCTCCAAACAGCCGGGCGTTTGCCAGAGCCTGCTGCAGCATCTCGGCTTTCCTCCTGCACCGCTCCTGGAGCTCTATGTAACTGGCCTGCGCGGCGTCCAGCTTAGACTGAACAAACTCCTTATCGTCCACTGAGCTCACAGTTCTGAGCACCTGACCCAGACTGACGGCCTGAAACAGGTCTTTACTGTGATTCATAATCTCCTCCTCTAAGGCCTGACCGCACGGGATGGACCGACACACCAAACAAATAGGACACAAACAGAAAAACACACACATAAAACAGAAATAGAAAAAATGAAATGGAATGAAAAATGGAATGGAAGGACACAATGAAAAGCTCAAACTTAAAAGAAACAAGCCAAAATGAACAAAAATTAAGGGAATTCAGCCAAACATAACCGACAGGTGTCATTAAAAAAAACAACATAATGATGTAAAGATAAATTAATGAGGTGAAACGACGGATGTTACCTTATGCTGACAGATCTGATCTTGCAGCTTCGATGTCTCAGTGCCGGTTGGCTCAGAGTTGGCCAGATGTTTCTCTGTGGCGGCGAGCCACTCGCTCAGGGGCTCCAGAGTCTCATGGAACTGCTGAGTGACCACCAATATGCTCTCTAGTTGCTTGTGCCTGACACACAATGATAACGTCAGAAACGGATCGGGAACAAAGTACAGTCTTCTCAAGTTCATGAGTAGTGCCTGTATGAATCAAATTTATTTACAATCCAAACATGGGTGTGGTATCAATTCTATGAAAAATAAAAAAAGGAGTATTTACTAAAATCTTGGACTATTCCTTTAGCGGTCAGTAGGAGGAAAAGTATAGGTGAATATTGGAATCTTACACTCTTCCAGTTTAAATACGTAAAAAACAAAAACAAGCCCAAAACACAAATTCGAATAAGTGGAACCCCCCCCCCCACAATGCTTTAAATCTAAGGAAATTCAAACTCAAAACCTTTTTATATATTCCGAGGTCTAGCATTTCAAAGTGAGTTTGCATTACAGGTGTTTATACAGACCTGTTTTCAGCCTTCTTGAGCAGGGCGTCCCACCTCTGCCCAAGGCATTCGATCTCCTTTGCAACTTTCTCCTTATCCACAGACTCCGCCAGTTCCGCGACCTTCCCTCCCTCTTTTTTTATTAGCTCCACTGTCGGCTTTCGGTCGTCCAGCAGTCTCTGTAAGAGCTGTCGAAGGCGAACAAAGGAGGAAAGTTATAGGGCGCCTCAAACATGCTCCGACCGCGCAGCATCGCTTAGTGGTGAAGAACAGTAAATCTAACAGACTCAAATTAAGTGTCCATTAACGTGAAAGCTTCGTGTTCCACACACTTGTTTAACAATGTATGTCAATTAAATAAGACGAATGGCAAAGTCATAATGTTTGGTGGATATAAGTGTTGTTAAAAAAAGATTAGAATAGAACTGCCGGTGTGTTCAGTGTGTGTGTGTGTGTGTGTTTATACGTGTTTGTACCCCGTGGCGCCAGCTTACTTTCTGCTCTTGTATTTGAGCCTTGACCACTTTGAACTCGGCAGAGGGAGGTTTCTGATTGGCCACGAGCTCCTCTGTGTCAGTCAACCAGCTGAGCAGGGACTCCAGGGCATCCTGGAACCTCCCACAATGCAACAGGGCTTCGTGCAGCTGGGCTGAACGTTCAGCAATCTGCAGACCACATGGTAAAGATACATGTCACCTGTTTCGAAGCCAACTCAAACTGCTCTGCGGAAAGTCTTCACAGGATTATACTATGACAAACAGTGAAGCACAATATCTCTTTGTGATTTCACTTATGACCAACAGTCAAAAGGAAATATCTGCCAGTCAGACTGGTTATATATAGCAAATAACCTTTTTATTGAGGGTATTCCACTTCGTGTTGACACCCTCCAGGTCATCATCAAGCTTCTTGGTGCTGGTGCCTTTGGCAGCATTTTGGATCAGACCCTGGCCGAGGGAGTTGATGTCTTGGAGCTGCGTCTGCAATGGATCAATGTCCTCTTTCTGGAAAGCCTAAAGACAAATGGAACAAAGCATGATACATTTCTTACAAGTGCTCAAACTACTAACTATGTTATCAGTCTAATTTGAGGGTTAATTAAACTGACTGGATTATCGCTCCAGTGAAGACCAGTGATTTAAATGATGCATTTTGCAGATTTACTGCATTTTGCAGATCCGGACCAAACTAAATGTTTGACTCATTCTTTACAATGATTCTGTTGTCAGTGCTGTCAAGACTGTGTTGTTACACTTTGTTGAGCTTTACAATGAGCAAATTATCATTTAAGTAGTCTGTCTTCAAGCAACAACAATGAAGAAGAAAAAATTGAAACATTTAAAATGTATTGTAGAATTTGCTGCTTGTCTCTGTTGTATATCTTAATCAACTTTTGGCTTTTAGATTTGTGGTGAGACAAACAAGATATTTGAAGAAATCCTCTTAGGTTCTGGCCCCTTTTTTTCCCCCCTATTTACTGACATAATGATTCATAGAAAAACAATTGTAAGATTTATTGCTGAATAATCCTTCATTGTATTCCTAGAAGAAAAAGGAGTGGAAAATTATACTATGGAGTTCTCCCACTTCCTGAAACACAAGTGCCACCACATCACCTCAGGTTTAGTGTTAAAATTCAGCTGACATAAACAACTCTCTAACCAGTCAGCAGCTTCGAAAAGGGCAGGGCACGACTAACAGTTAAAACACAGCCGTGCACAATCGCTTCAACATACTCCCTGGCTGAACTGGTGTGCGAAACCTTATTCACCCATCATGTGATCAGATATGTAAGGAAAACAACAAGCGAGCAGCACAGGGGGGAGGGGGGGCATCATCTAGTGAAACATGCAGGACCAGCTACAAGACTTTGAAATGAAAGATGCATCTTCTTTTGCACCTGTGGGGAGAAATAATCCATAGGGCCAATTTCTGGACAAGCAGCGATGACACTCAGTATGGCCTCTATCTCGTTCTCTCCGGTGAGCTGGAAATCCTGTAAACTTTTAGGCAGACAGGCCTCCACTGACTGCAGAAACTCCTCCAGCTCCTCCATGTTGTATTTGGATGCTCCCTGTAGCACAGTACATGGTTTTGTTAGCTGGCGGCTCTCCGTGGGTAGAGTTACAGAGTTTCCGTAAGTCTCGGGCTCTGTCACCACCACACTAACCAGCTCACAGTCATCCTGACACGAAACATCCTCCAACAGCTCAGCGGTGGATAGCTCATCGTAGTCCGGTAAAGTCCTGGAACGCCATCCAGAGCTGTCCTTTTGAGTCCTGGGGGCCGACCCTGAAGATGACCTCTCTGTGGAGTATCTGTAGTCTCCGTTGCTCACGGTATCCTTTCCATTGTGCTCGACCACACCAGCTTTCTGTGGCTCCTGGACCAAGCTGCTACTATGATAAAGAGACCGGTTGTCCCTCACAGGTGAGAACGGAAACTCCCCCTGCCCTGAGCTGAGCGATCGCACAGTCTTCAGGTCCCCGGACATGTGCATCGCCTCCGACGACGACAGGCTCCTTGTGCCGGGGCCTGCTCTTCTGTGGGATCGAAGGGCATGTCGCTCCCGCTCCACGGTGGGACTGTACAGACCCGAGTCCTCTTCAGACGTCAGGGAGCTGGTCATACTCTGCCCTCTCCTGCCCTTGATTAGCCCGGGCCTCTCCACACTGCCAGAGCCCAAGGTCCCACTACGGCTGGCATACTCGCCCAGATTAGTGGGGGCAAACGTCCGCCATGACCTTCGATGATGAGGATGGTCCTTCTTCTCCCCTCCCTGGAGCCGCGACTTGGGCAGCACAATGTCAGTCGCCCTGATTACGTTCCCGTTGAGTTTGAGCCCGTCAAAGACCCCGCGCTCGTGCAGCAGGGCAGGCTTTCGGCCCCGGAGCTCGAACGAACTCGAGGCGGAGATGACTCCGTTTCCACACAGGCTGCTGAGGTCTAAGGTGCGGTGTGTGTAAGGTAAGGTGCTGGTGAAGTGCCGGGAAGACAGGCTGCCTTTCGAGCCCGAGTCTATCTGCTCATTGAGCCGGACGGTGTCATACATGGATCTCTGGGGCACATAGCAGTCATCAATGTTCAGGTCCTCCTCCTCCCCCTTCCCCACACAGGAAGGGTTTTGTCTGAGGCAATCTGGTCTGCTCAGCGGTTTGCCCATGCTAGAACTATTGTCACCAGTCACTCCAAAAAAAAAAATGAAGGATGTAGTGGAATCCTTTGAGGTAAATGTTGCTTTAGTGCATACAGGGTAATTCAAAAAGGAGCGGAGCCATCGTATTGCAAACAGAATTTGTTAACCAAATAGAATATTTTTTTAAATTTGCACTTGTTTTTCAAAAAGAACTCAACAATCACTTGTGGAAATATATACAAATATGGCCACAATATATTCTAAATTAAAAAAAAAAGACTTAAGCAATACAAATATATCGAACAATATAAAAAGTAAATCCCTAATATTGCTAGGACTCTACAGCAGCTTCATACTCCTTATTAGGAATGATAATCAGTCAATCATCAGTCACCCATCCCAAAGATATTCCTCTAGGCTCTTCTCTGTGCATTGCCAGAACTTAATCTTCTGGTCCAAAGTGTTTCTTTTCCCCTGAAATCCCCGCAGCATCCATGAGAGCAAAATCAAAAATCCTTAGTGCAAAGTGAAAATATCCACAGACAAACCCGGCAGGCTCTCCCCCAAAAAAACGTGGGCAGTTCTGCGGAGAGCTGGTACTCCTGGATAAACAAAAAAGCCTGGCCTCTCTCTCTCATCGCTCCTCGCGCAATGACAGACACCCTCCTGGCAGAGGGTTTCATGCCCCGCCCCCCGCTCATTATTCAGACAACATCTGCCACAACTCCATTTGTGCTCAGAGCTGCTCCGGCACATGTTGATTGGTGGACACATGACCCATTCTCCCCCTCCCTTTTCCAATTCCCCCTTATGTCTGCATGGCCCATATCACTTCACTTCCAAGCCACCTTCTGCATCCTGACACAATCACTCACTTTTCTCCGTCTTCTTTCAGTAACTGCGGGAATGGGGAGCGGAGTCAGTACGCGCCAGCTTTTTCTACTTCATAGAGAAAAAAAGAAAAGAAAAAAAACCTAGACGAGCAGGCAGCAGCAGTTCCCAGTCTGATGACATCACACTTTGCTGAAATAGATACACATTTTTTCCTTTTTTCTCCCTATGCCCGCTGTTTTCTTCTTGTGGACAGTTTCTGTGGACCCTGCAGATGATTCTTAATTACTGTGGAATGCTGAGGGGGGGCACAGGTCCCAGGTAATTTAACACCGACGGCGCTGCCAAGTGCATGAAGGGGCTTTTTATTTCCAGTGACCGGGTTAGGAGACGAAAGGAGGATAGAGGAGATAATGAAAGGAATTTGTTTTTGTTTCCTGGATTGTCTACACCACGGCGGCTCGGCGAAGCCCTGAACAATTCCAACCTCTTTGTCCAGCTCCGCACGCATGAGAGGAGATGGAAAGGGGACACTGGCAGAGATAAATAAGCAGTTAAAGATCTGGGGGGATTTTAAAAAGGGATGTTCAGCCACTGAAATCTGCATACATTTGAAATATTCTGGCTTTTAGATGAATGACGACAAATAATTCCTCTGGCCATTTTTCCTGGCTGTTGCAGATCCCATATCTCTATGATAATCTCTGACGTTAGTATAATTTTCATTTTTGGCATTTCGGTCCAAAAGGTGTCAGGTGAAGCTTTTTCAAAACCACTACTCGTCGGCATCCCGTTACAACCGGGCACAGAGGAGTTTCTACAACAGCGCAGTCGCAACTAAAAAGCCAAACCTCAGAGTCAGACGAAGACGAATGTGTGGTCTTTCTGTGGAAGACACCAGGGAATTACCTGATCTCACCATAAATCAAGAAATAACTTTGAATCAGTTTGTCCTCTTTTTGATTGTGATGAAATCAAATTCAAAGTGTTTACATGGATACTAAAGGACAATGATAGACAGTAAAGGAGGGTCGCAATTAATAATTATGTTCATATTGATTAATCTCCACATAATTTTTCTTGATTAATTAATTAATCATTCGATCTTGTAAATATTCAGAAAAGTATATAACATTTCCAAGCGCCCCATTAGACACATGTTTTTAAAAAGTTTGTTTTGCCTGAGCAACACTCCAGAACATAAAGATATTCAGTTCACCATCACATGCGACTGAGAAATCCAGCAAACAAACTTATGTTAATTTCCTTAAACAATTTTAATCAATACAATTTGTTGCAGATGAACTCTCTGCCAATCGGCAAGACTGCATTTGTTCAGTCGTGATCATAGTGAACCAAACACACTAACACAACATCCAACTTCTAATTAACAGGTTTTCATGTCAAAGTCAAAAAATATGTTGTGTGGGAGACTCCAGAGGATTGTTTTCAAACTGGGCTTCTGGCATTTGCTTTTGCACTTTAGGTTCAGTTCTGCATTGGAAACAAAGACTAGAAACATTTTGATGGATGGAAAACTCAACGTCATTGCCTCACAGCAAAACAAGGTGCGCTCTACTTGTACACAAACCGGCAGGTAGAGGTTTCATCTTTCACTTCACAAGGAGAATGTATCATTTCTGGGTTGGAGTGAGTCAGCGACACTACGTGGTCCCAATGACACCTCTTTACCATCAACTTTGATCAGTGGGTCAGCTTGCAGCATGATTCAGAAGGTGGAAATTTCTGTTCGCATTGAAAAACACACTGATGTAATGTCTGAGCAGTGACAAACGACACCCACGCTAACCCCCAGTCCAGTTGAGTCACCGGAGCGGCACTTTAAGGTGCATGCAAAAGATATACGTACAACAGGACCAGGACCTCGTCAGTAAAGCTCCAACATGTGGAAAAACAAGAGTAAACACATGAAGTCAGGCGTGTCTCATTCAAAACTTGACCTAAAATGGTAAAAGCACACAGAGAGATTAATCCAAGTGCTCCCTTTGTCTGTTTGTCTTTTTCACCAGCCAGCACTAAAGCCCACTTTCCCTAAAACCAAAGTCAGAGTCATACAAATGTTTTCATGCTGCAACGAAATGAAGAGATATTTCGAGTTTGCCTGTTTTTGACAAGCCTCCCTACTGATGCAAAGTGCTGCCATGAATGAGTACAAAGGGGATTTTCCACCGGCAGCTGAGGTCGTATATGCCCTCTCAACCCAAACTTGTGACAGGACAGAGGGGGGGGGGGGGCTGGAGACACACACCATGACAACACTGCTCGGCAACAATTTGAATCAATCACTTCTTTAATAGTTGCCCTGCGAGGCTTTTAAACTAAACTCCACACAACAATCTGACTGACGCCCGCGTTGCCACAACCCCAGGGCTATTTTAATCCATGTAACTCAACAAAGGGTTCGGATGTTCCCCTGCTATGTGTGCACAGCACCCCCTTAAATTAAAAAAAAATCCCTTGACCTACATCTTAGGCAAGATCTGTGTCGTTTAGCTGTATGCAGCTGTTTACATTGTTTTATTGCAATGCGATCTAATGCCACAAATGATAAAGTGTTTCGTAATTTCACTTGTAAATATAGGTTAATCCTCTTTGGGAAAACTCCACAGGAATTTACAGGGTTTTAGAATATTTTGCATCTGTCTGTAAATCTTGCTAATGGCTGCCCCCTTGTTTTATCCCCCGCTGATACCAGACAGAGGCCTCCACCATTTTAGAGACAATGTGGAGAGTCAAAGGAACAGAACACAACCCAAAAAAAGCTTTTAGATGTGCACTTTCATTCGTAATGAAATAAACAAAGGCCTAAGGAATAACTATACAGCCTTTGGGATTATAATGCCCATTGTCACTGGGCTGATTAGTAACACAAATCTACTACTGGTGCGAGATAATACATTTCTATAATTAGTTCCACAGCCACTGTCAAAAATGCAGATAGAAGCATCAGTGATAGTGTTTCAGGCTGTGAAGGTTCAGAAGTCAAAGAGCAACAATATCAATGTTCAGAGATCAGGACGCAGGCCCAGCCTCACTAATGACTCAAGAGACGCCCTGCTGGCGACCACCTGGCTCCGAGGGTCCATCCCTCCTGCACCATCACTGCATGTGCGCCGCAGCTCTTTTGTTACCACCAGATGCCCTGAATGGAGCAGCAGTCCCCTGAGGATTGCGTGAGCAAGTGTCTTCAGTAAAGAGAGCCTGCTGGTTATCAGGCCCAGTGCAAGCTTTTGTGGAAAGACAGCATTTTAAAATATAATTTGTACATTCTTGGAAAATTCATATAAAATATATGAGGATACTAGATTACAGCCTTTAGGCTGGATGATTTGAGTCACATTATTCTTCCAAACTGCAAAGCAAAGGAGGCCCATCACAAAGGAAAAAAAAGAAGAAGATATGACTTGTTAGTTTAAACACTGATTTTCCTCAACAAAGTCAAATGTATGCATGTCACACTTGCTATTATCTAATCAAGATAAAAATCGCAAAAAAAATTCTAAGAGAATTTAACATTATATTATAACTTACATGTATATTATATATAATGTATACCATTTTCTAACAAATTCTTAACGTCTCATTAATTGAGATACGGTAATATTATGTCAAGTTAAAGGTAAAGGGTCAGTACTATCAACACACACACACACACACACACACACACACACACACACACACACACACACACACACACACACACACACACACACACACACACACACACACACACACACACACACACACACACACACACACACACACACACACACACACACACACACACACACACACACACACACACGACTGTTCAAGTGTGCAAGAGCTAAGTGTGTGAAAAGATGCAAAGAACATTTACATCATCAAGTGATCCCCTGAGCGCACAAAACAAACAGGTGCAGATGTAATGTGGAGCAAACTCTTAACACTGACCTTTAAGCTGCTATATTCAATCATGCAACTCATTCACTCCTTTTCACCCGAGATATGAAAATAAAGCAACCTGAAATTCTTTGTTTAGGCCTATGCGACAAGACAAATGTCGAACTGGGGACACTGTACCTTAAAGGCCTCCAGCTGTTGGTTAATGACGTCTGTCTCCATGCCGACCGCTCCCTGGGTCGCCTCCTTGTCCACAGCTCTGCAAAGCTCATCTTCCATTCGGTGGAGCTTGCCGTACAGCTCCTCCAGCTTGGCGAAGGTACTCTGCACCTGCACCTCTCTGCCTTTGGCTCTGTCCGACAGCTTGCCACACTGCTTACTCAGGGCATCCAGATCTCTCTTCAGGCCCAACAGGTCGGGCGAGGTTTCGGTCTCCAGCATCTTCTTACAGCTGTCTCCAGCATTGGCTGTGTTGGCCATCAGGTCCTGCAACTTAGCCACAAAGCTCTGGATGCTGCCCCGCTGTTCGCTAAGTGTGGCCAAGTCAAGATCCACAGGAGCCATGCTGTCCAGCTCGTCATCCAGGTCTGTGAAATGGGTGTACATCTCACGGATGCTGATTTGGAATTGCCCAATACCCTGCAGTTTACCCTCCAACACTTGGCACGTCTCCTCCAGTATCTTGTTCAGGGAGCTGTAGTCATTTTCTATGCTGTCAGTGTGCAGTAAGAGGTCTGTCACACCATCCGCATCTGGGACGTTGACTACAAGGTCCTTGGCCATGCTCTTCAGGTGCTCTATTTGGTTCTGCACGCCCTCTAAACTCTTATGTTGGGCTTTCATGTTGGTCAGGTTCTTATTGCTGTGACCCTGCACTCCCTGGGATTTATAGGCATCCACCTGCTTCTTAGCCCTCTCGAGCTGACCCTTTGCCTCTTTGTAGGTATCGTTGAATTCTTTAACCGTGTGCGAGATCATCTCCAGGGACTCCCTCTTGCTCTGCAGACCCTCGGCAACATTGTCCACTCTTTTGCCAATGCTAGCCTTCTCCTCTTTCACAGCTTGAGTGTCCACGTTGGCCACCTCAAGAAGGCTATCAGCAGCCGTGTCGAGCTGCTCCACCAGCCGCCTGCTCTTGTCAACATCCTTCTGGAGAACTTTGACCTGAGAAATGGAGCTCTCGACAGCAGCGGGGTCGACAGTGAGTTTGACCCGGCCCTCGCTGGCTTCACACTCCTGAATCCATGAGCTGAGCTTCTCTGCATGCTCCTGATACTTCAGAGATCTCTGCAGAGCAGTCTGGAGTTTACCGGCCTGCTCCACGGAGCTCCTTTTCACTTCGTCCCAGTTGGAAGAGAGAGCGGTGAGCTGCCCTTGTAGTGCCAACTTTTCTGCACCGTCGGTGCTCTGCAGAAGCATCTCCCCCTCCCCGAGGATTGTGTTGTAAACCTCTTCATGTTCACCGAGGGCCTGCTGGAGTTTACTGTGCTCCTCCAGGGTTTGATGCAGGATGTCCACTTTAGCAGAGATGGCCTGGGGCTTAGACTGGTCCTGGAGCTTCTCGCCCAGCCACGACTGGAAGTCTTTGGAGGTCTGGTGGAACTGCTGGGAGCTGGCAAAGGTTGAGTTCAGCTGCTCGATCCTTTTCGCTACAAGAGAGAAATGTGGCGATTAATGAGTTAAATGCCAAATCACTTTTTACACAAAAAACAGTAGAGCCAAAAAAAGTATTTCTGCAGGTAACTGTTGTTATTAATTCCTCACTCCTGATATAATGCAGTTGCCAATCTCAGTTTTAACCAATTATGCTAGATGCCAATACATAAACAGTTTAAACATTGACAAAAATAGAGCCTTGACCACAGTTTGAATACTACGCAAGAGCGATCGTGATTGGAATAGTTAGGAAGTTGTTGTCATAGAATAAATCTATTCTACAGTGACTCAACACAAATAGAATAATCTCTTCTTTCCAAACATTACAACACTACATTATTAGGTTAAGTTACAAGGCCAACCTGCTTTCTCTTCCAGCTGTTTGAAAGGCTTGCTGACACTCTCCAGCTGCCTGGCCAAGTCTGCTTTCAGATAGTCCTCAGTCACCATCGCTGTGAGCTCTGTGTTGATGGCCTCCGCCTCCTTCAGCGTTTTCCTCTCCTCTCTCAGCTGAGCTGAGATGTTGTGGACGTCCTCCAACTGCTTCTTCACAGCATCGGGCTGGGTGCTGTGGCCCTGGTGGTTGGTGAGCTGATTCTCCAGCTGGCTGGCAGTATGACCCAGACTCCTCAGTAACTCCTGAAACTGCCCCGTCTTCACCACGGCCTGGTCGATGAGGCTGTCTCTCTGGTCCAGCTGCCCCGTGATGCCCTGCCACTTTTGGGTGATGGCGGCGAGCTTCTCCCTCACCAGCTTTCCGTTTGAGGGGTCCTGGTTGCCCGAGGAGCTTAGGATGGCTGAGGCAGCTTCCTCAAGTTGCTCATATTGAGGTTTGCGGCTCTTGAATTCATTCTGGAGGATCTAAGGGGGAAGAAATAGATCAAGATGAACAATTAATCGAAAACTAGATGAAAAACTCAAATCAAATCATTCCAATGAACTTGCGCCAGGCTTACCTGAACTTGCTGTTTCTGCATTTTAAGCATGTTCAGGTCGATCGAAAGGGGTCCGAGGACACTCATCATCAGTTCTTTCTCTGAGAGCCACTGACCGAGCTGCAGCTCAGTGGTTTGGAAGATGTCCAGATTCTTGTTGGACTGCTCCAGGTGCTGCTTCCTCTGCTCCACAGAGCCACTGATATCTGTCCATGCAGCATCTGAGCAGGAGGGCGGAAGGATCACACCAATTTACATTAGTCAGCACAAAATCACCTTTCCATCCACTGCCCCACTGTTCACAAAGCAAACCTCCCAGTGTGCAGGACTTGGCATTACGAATGTGTTAATTTAACCGGTGTTACACTGAGCAGACACTGAGACACAACCAGATGGAGACCAAGAATAGTGCTGGTCTAATGTCTATATATACATGTGCCTCTTTGTAAAAGCCTTTACTCAAACGCCAGTGCTGTGATGAGATACATTTCATCAATGGGACGCAACACATCAACCGAGTGACTCAGTGACATAAATTACCCAGGGCCATCTGGACACAACACCTCGTGCATACCTATTTCTGCCAGCATCTGCTTCCATTTCGCTGCCTCGGGGGAGTTCGGATGAGTCTTAATCAAGTTGAGGAGCTTCTCTCTGAGCTTCTGGTGCCGCTCCTGCTTCTGCTTCATGTCGTCTTCAAATGCCTGAGAGAATAAAACTAATTAGGAATGCCGAATCCTCTGATTTCCAAGAAGAGTGTCATGTAAAAATTTACAACACAATCAAGTCAGTGAAGAATGCATGCAGCGTAATTAAATATCCTTTAAAAGGTCAATGTTGTGAGAAGACACAGTGTCCTACAGTACCTTCTGCTGTTCAAGCTGTGTTTTCACCGACTCCTTCTCTGTGGCGGCGTTGTTCCATGATGCCGCGGTCTTCTTCATGTCCTTCAGCCACGTCATCATGTCCGCCGTCTCCTTTTGGGCCTCTTTCACGTACTGCACCGAGCTGCTCAGCTCCGTGGCTCGACTCTTCAGCGTTTCTCCGAGGCTCGCGTATCCCTCGTTGACGAACGACACGTTCTGCTGAATCACCATCAGCTCTGAGGGACATACAAAATAATTCCATCAACGTTCTCTTCTGCGAGTGCAGCAGAGTGCCATAAGGAGGCATATGATAACAGTGGGGCTATTTTAATATAATAACCTTACAGTATAGTATGTTGATGAGTGAAGAAAATACCACTAACTCCCTGCATGTGGAATTCCAGCACACGCTCGTCAATGTAACTGCAGGCGTCACAATAAGTTATAGCAACATGCAAGAACTACTCCAAGAAACGTATTTGTTTATAAATGGCACTTGGGGATGTTTAAAAAAGACTTAATATGATAGATGGGTAAAAAAACTGTTGTTTAATTTAAGAATTATAATGCCTTAATCTGAATGAACCTGAAATGAAAAAAAAACTAAACAAAGCTAAATTGTTTTTCATCTATGTGCTTTGGCATTGACAACTCTTGCTGCAGGTCCCTGTCCCCCTGAACATCCCCTGCTGCACCCAACAGTTTAACAGTTTTTGCTCCAGTAACACTAAAACCCATAGTCATAACTTACTATCACGGTGGTGTCAAAAGCTGGTATTCTTTTGACATGGAGCCACCAGCAGCCGTAGCAGTGTTTTAAAAATCGGCCATAAGACACAAAAAGCAGAACGCCAAAAAAACCCGTCATTTTCACAGCAGCATTCAAACACACAAGTCATTACCTTTATTAGTTAGGTAGGAATGGCTCGCTGGACCACCACCACCACCATTAGTAAGAGCTGATGCAAAGACATGAGACAAAGCTTGTGTAAGAGACAGGGCAGACCGGGTAGGATTGTTGGAAAAAGATCAGTCCGTGATCTCCAACGGTTAGTGATTATACAGTACACAGAAGTGCACCCAAACAACATGCTTCCCATTCCACTGAATGATTCTGACACACGAGGATGACATTGCTGATGTTTACCTGACTTGTTGGGAGTCTTTGTTTTGGCAGGAGATGTGAGGAAAGTGATGAGGCTGCACAGTGCCGATCCTTCACTGTTCAGGTCTTGGACAGCAGGGCCCTTGGATGTCCATTCATCTAATAATCCCTGATGAACGAAAGATCGGACAAACGGGTGGTTTGGACAGGCATGATGTTTATAACACATGAGAGTAAAAGGTGATAATGTACAGTGAATATGAGAAACAGGGGAAAAAATAGAAAAATGGATGATTTCACATCTTTAAGCATTTTCTTCTTCTTTTCACACTAGATCCAAGATCTTCTTTTTGCTCTAACAAAAAAAAAATCTCTCTGCTGGGCAACAAAATGTTTCACTAGGCAGAGCAAGCAGGTTGGGATGGTGGGGAGTTCAGGGAGGATGGGACTCTAATAACACGCACATCTATCTATTGCAAAACACATAAACTATAAAGTGTAACATCAATGGGCTTCTGTTCCAGCATTTTAAGTGCAGCGAGATAAAATACAGAACACTCTCTCTCTCTCTCTCTCTCTCTCTACGGCAGACGCTTTATTTATCCCATGACTCACGGTGACTGTCTGCAGGTCCTTCTCCAGACTCTTCTCACTGCTGCTTGGCTGAACTGCAGGTACTTTCTCGTTTGTCTCCTCCAGCCACTTGGTGAGCGCGTTGGCTGCAGACCTGAACTCCCCCAGCTGGTCCTGACAGGATGATACCTCTTCCTCTCTGCAGTAGACACGAGTCACGGTCACACCATGCACCCTGTACATCACAGACACTGGATAAACAGTAACGTTGAGGAAAAGAAGCGTGCGCCCCGACTTACTTTTCTTTGACAGTGTCTTTGAAGGTGGTGAAAATATTCAAGAGATTGTCCATCTTGCTCTGGATCTGGGCTTTGTTTCCGTCGGGGCTTAATTCAGACAGCTCTTTGGACAGAGTCTGCAGCTTCTCCACATCACTGGCATGTTCAGCCATCTCAGCTTTAGTACTCTAAAATGACATTCAAATAGTCACGTCAATCTTTGTTGAAAATTTGAGAATCAAAAATTGATGAAAAAACAACGCCATGATGTATTCTCGCCTGCATTAGCTGAGACAGTTCATTGAAGGTTTTCCCTGGACCATCCGTCTCATGCAGATCCTGCGAACGCTTCACGACAAACTGCTGGACTTTGCCTGCGACTGTCTCAAACTGCTCCACTTTTTCTTTCAGCTGCTCCAGCTGGGAGACCTTTTGCTTGTGCTTGTCACAAGCATCGGAGAAGCGCTGAGAGAGAGCTTCCATGTTTGACTGCAGAAGCGCAGCGGCAGACGAGTCTGCCGTCTCCGCAAACTTCTTCACCTTGTCTTTCATGGCTGAGATGCTGCTCTGCCGACTTGCTATGTCCTGCTCTAAGGCCTTTAGAAACACATATAAGTGAATATGGAGATAGTGATTAACAAAATCAACCACTTACAGCATAAACAAGTTACAGTATGTAGTTATTGTGGTGTTGAAATGATGACAAGAGTACACACTGCTTCTTTGCTGAGGATATCGCCAATGGATGCCGAGTCCAGGGGTATTTGTCCTTTCTCCTTCACACTGGCCTCCACTCCCTCCATCCATGCCATCATTTCGTCCAAACCATCCTGCACACTCATGGAGCGAGTCAGTGTGATCTGCAGCTTCTCGTTTCGATCACTTACAGACTTAGACAGGTTGTCATAGCGCTCCACTATGTCATCTGCAGCACACGGAAGCAAATGGGTTTATGTTTTAAACCTGAGCAAATTTCTCACTGCTCAGGACAGAGCGTGAGATAAACATTTCGAAGCAAAGCAGAAACGTATTTGGCAATGGTGAGTTTGTTTATGCTTTCATTTTGGCAAATGATTAAATCTCAAGGTTTTGGAAGACTAAAAGCATTTCTTTTGGGGGTAAAATTAATATAAAAGGCATATTTCACAAAGATAGCTTTTCTTGATTTTAGAAAGACACAATATTTGGCATTTTACAAGCCTAATTCCATTATTTGAGTATGGGATGATATTATGTAGATGCTGCAAAATCTCCTCCCTACTTTATTTTTTTTCCTCACCTACTGTCTCCTGGATCTCGTCTGGGTTGCTCAGCAGGTCTCCCTCACATGTTACCAAGGACTCTGTGGTTTTGCGTAGTGTGTCGACAGCAGTCTGATGTCCTGTCATCTGACCCTGTAGGGCCTGTGGATCAGTAAAATGAGAGGGCGTCAGAGAAAATAATAAAATGATTTCTGTCTGCATTTATACTATAGTGTAAAATAGTGTATAGGGCAAAATAAAAAAATGATGTGCAGCAATGTCTCGGCTTTATCTGTGTAATAAAGAGTCATTCCACAGATATAGTTAGATGTACCTGCCTCGACTGTTACTTTTACAGAAAAGGCTTTGGGTTCCTGCAATGATTTGTAACCCAAAGCCAAAAGTACATTACTGCCTGGTTGGCTCACTGGCGCCTGTTATCTTGGCATATCTATGCTGTAAGTCACTACCTCCCTACAGAGAAATGTTAAAGCAAAATGCTGCCAAAAGCGCTAACAGAGACATCACTGTCAGCCTCGGTTCTTATCGTCTCGCAGGAGTATGTAAGATACAAATAACCAGAATTTAAAAACCATTCGCATGTGGCTTTGAATTTGAACACGCAGCTAAAAATAGCTTAGTTGTACTTAAGTCGGTGGAAACACTGTATATGGTAAGGCAGGACTATTGAGCCATGACTTTATGACCACGTCAAGGCTCCAAGTTGTGCATGTGTTACTTCTAAATAAAGCTATCCTATATTCCCTCACTTGAGTTAGTTGTAACTTTAAAATCCCCAATAGTTCACACTGAGTTGATAAAGGTTTGTAAGAACAACTCAAAGTCTTTTTGAATTTTGACTTACTATAAACTATAGAAATTACTTTTTACCAACATTAAATGCATGACAAGGGAAGATACATGAAAAGGGCTCTTTCATATGACTCCTATGTTGGCCTCAATAATTAGAGATGCTTCATTGAAATATAGAAAACTCACACCAAGATAAATAAGAAGATCATAATCTGAGATTTCACCAAAACACTCTGAGGATGGGCTTGATACCAAGACTAGACTTAAGTGCTACGGCCCTGGCTTGCAGTGTCTCTTGCCTTGGTCTCTTCCAGCTGTTTCTGCAGTGTTTGTGGGTCAGCCGCTATGGCCTCTGACTGCTGCTTCCTCGCCTCCTCCTCTGAGCTGTTGAGCCACTTCAAAAGACCAGCGCTGGAGTCGTCATATTTTTTGTACTTGTCGACTACATCTTTGAGGTTGTTGCCGAGCTGATTGCACTGAAACAAAGGAAGTTAAATTATACTTTGTGCATGATCGGATACTCCAAAAAGCAAATTAAGGTTTGAGACTGACATGTTCACAGCTTACAGAAGACCGTGACATCTCAATTAAGCATTACACAGCTTTTTGCTCCCACCCAGTGGCAAGAAGAAGCCACTGCAGCCTGAAATACCTGAGAATGTAGTGTTTTGTATCGACCGGCTGCTGAGTCCAGTTTTTCCTTGACAGCAGAACAGGTTCCCGAAGTATCCACGTGCAGCTGAGCGTTCTTAGCCGCAGGGTCACCCAGTCCGCAGGCTTTGGCCACGTCCAACACTTTCTGTCCTGAAATGGTGATGAAGCGAAGGTCGCCTTTGTGGGATATCACATCTTCCGAGAAGCTCTTCTGCCGCTGTAATTTGTCACTGAGGATGTTGAGGGAGCCGGCGGGAGCACCCAGCTCCTCCATCTCGCCCTCAGCCTGGTCTAACCAGCCCCCAAACTCCTCACAGTCGTCCTGGAACTTCTTCAGCTCCTCCTGGACGCAGTGCACCTGCTTCATCTGCTGCTCAGCCTGCGTCAGCGAGGCCTCGTAGCGTCCCTTCAGCTCCTGGATGTTCCTCTGCAGTTTCTCCTTCTCCTCCGCGGACAGCACGTCGGCCTGCTTGTCCAGCAAAGCCTGAGCTGACTGGGTGGCCATGATTAGATCCTGCTGCTGGGACAGAATCTCTTGATGATGAGCCTGCGGGAACAATAAAGACTTGAGGATACCCTACCAATAAATACATATTTCCATTTTTAAACATTTAAAAATAGTTAATATATATTTTTTTCTATTTCTTTTCTTTTCTCTTCATTGGCTTTTGAATAGGCCTTAGGATTTCATTGTCTTTTCCTGTTTCCTCTCAATTTTTGTTGGCTTGATAGTGTTTTATTGACATATTACGCAAGCTGTATGTACATTTTATGATGTAATGCATCTCTTCAAATCCACCTCCTCTCATGATAAATGTCATATTCCAATCTGAGCCTTTTTCAGATAACGAAAATGACCTCTAATCTTTATTTTAAAGAAATTGCATAACAGACTTTGTTTGCCAGCGGGATTTTTTTAACAATTGTTGGCATTTGATGTTCAACAGGCTTAGAAACTGATTCAAATTTACTTTCGAAATTTCTGCATACTTGTGTCTTTCAACTTCAGATTGTAAGAAAATAAGGCCCTGGGATTTTAATTAACTTTTGCACTGTTGAGAGGGAAAGTCAAGTGCCTACAAAAACAAAAAAGCCTCCATGAAAGCATGAACTGCCGTGGCACAAACGCTGAACAATGTTGCTACAAACCCACTTTACCTTGACCCTGTCATACTGCTTATCGAGGTCCAGGGAGGCGTCGCTCTCTCCGCGGGCTTCTCTGCCAAAATCATTTCCAGTGCTCTGTAATGCGTTTCCATTGGCATCGTCATTCTCTCCCATCAGTCCCTTGGCTGAGGTTTCCTCTGGCAGGTTTCCATTCTCTTTACTTATATGGTCAGTTTGATCCAGGCCGCTCTCCTTTTCGCTCCCTATGTTGGATATCCAGTCTAGAAGGCCTTCGATTTTGTTCTTACTTTCTTCAAGGCGCTCAACCGCTGCAGCCTGACAAAACATATAGTGAACAGAATGTAATATTTAATACAATATGTTAATCAAACTTTGACGTTATGATTCATAGCTTTTATAGAGAACACTTATGGAGGTAATCTGACCTTTTCGCTCTCCTGTTTAATGGCTGTTGTGACGACCTTCTCCAGATCTTTCCTGGACTCCTCAGCCCGCTGGTTGATGAGCTTGGCTTTGCTTTTAGCCTCTTCCAACTTGCTCTCAGCGATGGCGATTTGATCTGGCGTCAGTTTGTTCCGGTTTTCCTCCAAAAACTTTTTAGTGCTGGTGATGACCTCATTCAAGGCACTGGCATTTGTCAACACGTCCTTTTGCAGAGCCTTGATATCAGACAGACATAGAGCAGGAAAATCAGTGCAATCATGGAAAAAAAGTAGCTTTTGAATCGATGGGAAACCTACTCGGCCGCATAATGCGATCCGTAAAAGCAGAGAAAGATTTCAAACCTGGTGTTCCTGCTGGTACTGCTGCAGATCTGTGACACTCTCAGCGCTGTCAGTCTGTTGCTGATGACCAATCAGGCGGTTCTCCGTCAAGGTGAGATTATCACACACTTCCTCCAGTTTCTCCGTGAACTCTTTGTGCCTCTCCAACAGAGACTGGCAAAAATAAATACATAGAAAAACACAACGTTAATGTCACAGTTGACAACAACAAATCTGTCACCTAGATACATTTACATTTAATAACCCCCCCAAACACTTCAAAAGTAGTATATTTGGGAACAAGAAAATCAAAACAAGATAGAGGACACGATTCAAGCACAGAGAGGGTAACATGCACAATCGGCTTTAGAAAACACTTTGCCTTTTATCATAACAGAGTCAAAATCTCATATGCTGTAAACATGCTCTTTTTTTGCCATTTGCCACTTTGGTCTTGTGATGTAATAAGCACAGGAGAACATTATATCACACGTGTTAGTGGGTTTGCTGTGGGTGAAACTGTTCCAACAAAGAAGGTGCATTTTGTCCACTGCTAATTGTTCACCGCTGTCTTGAGGCCTGTAGAACACAACCAGCACAGAGGTTAGTTAGTGTGCAGGAGCGATCGAGTGCTGGAGCGTGCAATGCTGTTATTTCTCCTAAACACATTCACATTCACTGTTTAGCCCCCCAAATATTAATGTTGGAGACAAAAGGCAATAATTCATTCATACACTGACATATCTGGGTAAAAACATAAAATACATGCTGTTGGAAAAAATATTATTATTGTCAGTTTAAATCCATCAAAATGTGATTAATCATTCTTGTCTGATGTCTGAGATTCTAATGTTTTATTCCAGTATGAAAGTTTGTGTACCACTTATGTCAAACCCCATCCGTCAGATGTCTCGACAGAGATATGTTGTCTCATTTCAATGTTTTAGTTGTTAGCTCCCCCGTTTCTGCATGTGCTGCTGTTACTGATCTACCTTTTATTCTACTCAATAAACAATACAACCAATGCTCAGACCACTAACAGGGGTTATACAGACTACTCTACATGCACTACATAACTTGTCATTATCAACGTTGATCTTGATTTTGCAGACCAAACATGTAGTATACAGTTTTTTCAGAGCACGTTCACAGGCAGACCTCCGCATGGTTTTGCCTCTCCCTCGTGTCCAGTAGGACATCTAAGCTGCTCCGCTCCGCAACAAGCCTCTCTGTCTGGTCCCGGAGAGTTCGCTGAGTGGTGCTGAGGAGCTTCAGGAGGCAGCTGCTCTGAGCTGCACTCAGGAACTGAGCCTGCTCAGAAATAAAGCACTGGATATCAAATGTGACGTCCTCCAACTTGAGCCTGGTCTCTTTTAGCAGATTGCACTCCGCGTCCTGGAACAAGAAATGATGGAAATATGCCGAGTGAGTTTCTGCATTTACCCTGGGTAACTGAATGTTTTAATCATGTTTGGAATTAAAAGATACCTTGTTCTGCTGAATCAAATGCTTCAGTGTGTCCACATCGCACGTGTTCAAATCCAAGCACTGCATCTCAGAGTCATTTTGGATGAGGCTCGCTAGCTCATCAAGATCACGCAGATGTTTCTGGTACATTGAATCCAAATGTACCTAAAATCATGTTTAAATTAGTCAACAGCTGAGGGCGACGGATACATTATTGTATTTTTATGACCTGCAACGAGCACTGACCCTCTCTGTTTCCAGTGCTTGATTTAGTGACTGAATCTGTTCTGCACACAGTTGGGAAGCGGCGGTAAGATTTGGCCCTACTTCCAGATATATGGAGGCCAAATCTTGTTGGATTTGAACAGGAATGTGGTCATCAGCAGAACTTAGGAGGCATTTGGCTTTTTCCACATCTACTGCCAGATCACCAGCCAGTCTAGAAAGTTGGGACTCCAAACACTGGGTACAAGAGCAGATTTAATCAGGACCTAAATGCATGCATGTATTAAATAAATGCAATTGTCATATCAAATGTTTAAATATTACACCACAGAGGATAAATGTGGCTCACAGAAATTATTATATTTCTAACCTCACATTCCTCTATTTGGATTTGCAGCTCTTCCATGTTGTTGCCCACAGGAGCCTGGACTAACAGGTCTTTTCTCGCATCATCTAAAACATCAGAGTGATCCTGCAGTCTCCCAACACACTCCAAGAAATCCTGGATGGAGAAGAGCTGTGGTGACGAAAAGGAAAAAAAACCCACAAGAAACAAGCAAATTATGCCAAAAACTAAAGAATGAATTAGTTTGCTTTGTGTCGAAACAACGTAAAATGTACCTGGTTTTTGAACTCCTCAACTTTGCAGGCGTCTGAGTCGGCAGACGACAGAGGAGATGGAATGTGACCATCCGGCCCCTCAACCCCTCCTTCTGAGCTCTCCTCCTTGATGCTCTCCAGTGTGTGCTGCCTGTCCTCCTGAGAGTCACCACCCAGGGCACTGTTGAGAGTTTCCATCACTTCCTGCAGCATTGAAAGGTCTTGGCTTGGGGAAACGGTCTTGAGAACTTGCAGAAGTTGCAGCTGGATATTTGGAGCATGCGACTGTTGCTTCTCCTCATGAACTCTCTCTTCCTGCAGAATCGATACCGATTCTTGTTCTTTGTTGTTCAAACTGGGAGTGCTTTGCTCCAGAAAATCCACGGGAAGACCTGAGTGACTGCTTTTTAAAAGTCCATGATGCATGTCTCTCTCGTGAAAATCTCCTTCACCTAAAGGTTGTTGGGTTTTCTGAACTATAGCGACAGGGCTTTCAGTGTTTAAGAGCGTTGGTGACAAATCACTGACATTAGTCCCCATTTCCTCCTGGTCATCTACACATGTCCTCACATCATTAGAAAACACTGCTGGAGCTGAAGAGGCAACAGCAGATGAATTGCTGCCGTCCGACAGGAAATCGGAAACTATCTGTGGATATTCGGAAGCATACAGGTCTAAACTATTTCTGTCTGGTACGGTTACAGAACCTAAACCATCTTTCATTCTAGTTTCAGACCGTCCTGAGTTGACGTTTGATGATTCAGACCGTGGATTTAAACAACACTCACTTCCATCATTTTTGTGTGCATTTTCTATCTCATTTCCTGACACAGAGATCTGCTCAGAGTGACTGAAAATGTCCTTGTGTTGACTCTCTGGGGAAAACATCTCTGAGTGTGGCTCAGCCTCATCTGCACCACTGTGCTTTGAGTCAAACGAATCGTTATTAGTCAGTTCAAGAGTTTCAAGAGAAACTCTAGTGCTTGTTGAAGTGTAATGCCTTGAATTTTTTATATCGCAACTCCCATGATTGCCAGTATCTGATGTAGTGATTTCACTGGAAACAACAGGCGGCCGAGATGTCTGACCCTCTTGAAAGCATCTGGGCTCAGAGCCAGAACTAAAATCACTCTCAGAATGAAGCACTGCTTGCTGAGGTAATGTGCTTGTACTGCCATCGTCTGCAATGTTTTCGTCATAGTTACAATCGCCCCAGGAAACTGAGGTAATTGCACTTTCAACCAAATCCCTGGGTGATGAGTAATACAAACTTGGAGTTGGCTCATTGTCCAAAGGTGACTGAACAGTGTCATTCTCCAATCTACTTTCCTCAGACAACACGGTACAATGAGATGTGGACTTGTCTTTGTCACTCTTGCTCAATGTCTGATTACCCAATGGGGAATTGTATCCAGTGATTAAAAAATCATTAGGTATGGGTGAGCTGTCAGGTTTACAGGAGTGATAAGTCTGGTTTTCTGGATCAGTGTTGCTGTTGCAGGTTCTGTCATGCAGACTCGATTGACGCGAATGAGTAGTTAGAGCAGCATTTTCCATCACACAGCTGGATAGATCTGCTCTCTCTGTCAGCTGGCAATTGATTAAGACCTGTGAGTCAGTGTCCTCGGGCAGTGAGGGGCATTTGTCTGTGTGATGAACACACTCTGCAGTAACTTGACTCCATGAGGTGGGTGAGATCACCGGAAGCTCGTGACCACGAGCAGGGGGAGGGGAGTTATGGAGATAGTTACTCATCTCATCATCTATATTTCCCCTCGTCACACAATCTAAAGCACTTTCGCTCTCTTTATCACCCTCCTCCTTTTTGAAATCAAGCACGACGGCCGCAACCTTCTGTTCAGTCGAACCCTGCCTGTTTTCAGCTTGATTTATGTTAATTAATCCCAGATTCTGATCGACAGAGATGGATTGGCTGCAGTTTTCTTCCGGGTAAATGCCGGTTTTGGAATCTAAATTAGCCGCATCAGTTACTAATCTAGGCTGCAAAGACTCATGGATACTAACGGTGCAATCTGAACTAAAAAGTCTCCGCTCCTTCATTGTAGGAAGATCAATATTCGACAATATGGATTCATCTGACAGTACTTGTTTTAAAACAGACATAGAACCCTCCTCAACTCCTACAACACTTCCCTTTTCATCTGACTGTAGGTCACGCAGTTTCAGTGTTGCCGTCTCATCAACAAGGCCCTTATTGTAAGTTGTGTTCATGTCATAACATCTCCCAGAGGTGACATCTAAAATGCCCCTTTCCTCCACCAAGTCCTCAGAGCATAAAAACTCAGCTAGGTTAGTATCGATAGTTCTTGATTCAGAGCACACTGACTCCGCATTAAAGTGGTCTATTGTCTGGGAGCAAGATTTCCCGGAACACTCAGAGTCACTCATCTTGGAGAGTGAGCCAACATTTGTGCTTTTTACAGAACTTAATATGGGAAAGACTGACATCACCACAGAAGCTGGAATATCAAGATCTTCAATAACAGCACCTCCAACATCAGTTTGTAAACTATTTGCACAAATTCTCTCTCCAACTTCACCTGACTTTTTGTTTTTCTCTGCTACCCCAGGGTCTGTGGTATCAGAAAATCCTTCAAAATCATTGAAAGTAGTGCTACCAGCAACAGAGGACACAAAATCCTGAGGATCAAATGTGTGGTCTGTGTTTTCATCAACGGTAATCCTCCCATCGACAGAGGGACCAAAATCATGAGGATCGAATGTGTGGTCTGTGTTTTCATCAACGGTAATCCTCCCATCGACAGAGGAACCAAAATCATGAGGATCGAATGTGTGGTCTGTGTTTTCATCAACGGTAATCCTCCCATCGACAGAGGAACCAAAATCATGAGGATCGAATGTGTGCTGTGTTTTTTCATCAAATATGATCCTCCCATCGACAGAGGACACAAAATCCCAAGCATCAGATAAGTGTTGTGTTTTTTCATGAAGGGTAATCCTCCCATCGACAGAGGAACCAAAATCACGAGGATCGAATGTGTGGTCTGTGTTTTCATCAACGGTAATCCTCCCATCGACAGAGGAACCAAAATCACGAGGATCGAATGTGTGGTCTGTGTTTTCATCAAGGGTAATCCTCCCATCGACAGAGGAACCAAAATCACGAGGATCGAATGTGTGGTCTGTGTTTTCATCAACGGTAATCCTCCCATCGACAGAGGAACCAAAATCATGAGGATCGAATGTGTGGTCTGTGTTTTCATCAACGGTAATCCTCCCATCGACAGAGGAACCAAAATCATGAGGATCGAATGTGTGCTGTGTTTTTTCATCAAATATGATCCTCCCATCGACAGAGGACACAAAATCCCAAGCATCAGATAAGTGTTGTGTTTTTTCATGAAGGGTAATCCTCCCATCGACAGAGGAACCAAAATCACGAGGATCGAATGTGTGGTCTGTGTTTTCATCAACGGTAATCCTCCCATCGACAGAGGAACCAAAATCACGAGGATCGAATGTGTGGTCTGTGTTTTCATCAAGGGTAATCCTCCCATCGACAGAGGAACCAAAATCACGAGGATCGAATGTGTGGTCTGTGTTTTCATCAACGGTAATCCTCCCATCGACAGAGGAACCAAAATCACGAGGATCGAACGCGTGGTCTGTGTTTTCATCAAGGGTAATCCTCCCATCGACAGAGGAACCAAAATCACGAGGATCGAACGCGTGGTCTGTGTTTTCATCAACGGTAATCCTCCCATCGACAGAGGAACCAAAATCACGAGGATCGAATGCGTGGTCTGTGTTTTCATCAACGGTAATCCTCCCATCGACAGAGGAACCAAAATCACGAGGATCGAACGCGTCGTCTGTGTTTTCATCAACGGTAAACCTCCCATCGACAGAGGAACCAAAGTCATGAAGATCACCTGTGTGGTGTGTTTTTTCATCGAAGGTAATACTCCCATCGACAGAGGAACCAAAATCACGAGGATCGAATGTGTGCTGTGTTTTTTCATCAAATATGATCCTCCCATCGACAGAGGACACAAAATCACAAGCATCAGATAAGTGTTGTGTTTTTTCATCAAGGGTAATCCTCCCATCGACAGAGGAACCAAAATCATGAGGATCGAATGTGTGTTCTGTGTTTTCATCAACGGTAATCCTCCCATCGACAGAGGAACCAAAATCATGAGGATCAAATATGTGTTCTGTGTTTTCATCAACGGTAAACCTCCAATTGACAGAGGAACCAAAATCATGAGGATCGAACGTGTGGTCTGTGTTTTCATCAATAGTAATCCTCCCATCGACAGAGGAAACAAAGTCATGAAGATCACCTGTGTGGTGTGTTTTTTCATCGAAGGTAATACTCCCATCGACAGAGGAACCAAAATCATGAGGATCGAATGTGTGCTGTGTTTTTTCATCAAATATGATCCTCCCATCGACAGAGGACACAAAATCATGAGGATCGAATGTGTGTTCTGTGTTTTCATCAACGGTAATCCTCCCATCGACAGAGGAACCAGAATCATGAGGATCAAATGTGTGTTCTGTGTTTTCATCGACGGTAAACCTCCAATCGACAGAGGAACCAAAATCATGAGGATCGAACATGTGGTCTGTGTTTTCATCAATAGTAATCCTCCCATCGACAGAGGAACCAAAGTCATGAAGATCACCTGTGTGGTGTGTTTTTTCATCAAACATGATCCTTACATCGACAGAGGACACAAACTCACAAGCATCATATAAGTGTTGTGTTTTTTCATCAAGGGTAATCCTCCCATCGACAGAGGAACCAAAATCATCAAGATTGAATGTGTGGTCTGTGTTTTTATCAAAGGAAATCCTCCCATCGACAGAGGAACCAAAATCATGAGGATCGCATGTGTGCTGTGATTTTTCATCAAAGATATTTCTCCCATCGAGAGAAGAACCAAATTCATGAGGATCAAATGCGTGGTGTGTTTTTTCATCAACGATAATCCTCCCATCGATGGAGGAACCAACATCATGAGGATCACATGTGTGGTCTGTGTTTTCATCAACGGTAACCATCCCATCGACAGAGGAACCAAAATCATCAGGATCGAATGTGTGGTTTGTGTTTTCATCAAAGGCAATCCTCCCATCGACGGTAGCACTAAGATCATGAGGATTGCATGTGTGCTGATTTTTTTCATCAAAAGTGATCCTATCATCGACAGAGGAAACAAAATCACGAAGATAAAAGTGCTGTGTTTTTTCATCAAGGGCAATCCTCCCATTGACAGAGGAACCAAAATCATGAGGTTGGAATGTGTAGTCTGTGTCTTCATCATAGGGAAACCTCCCATCGACAGAGGAACCAAAATCATGAGGATCGCATGTGTGCTGTGTTTTTTCATCAAAAGTGATCCTCTCAGCAACAGAGAAAACAAAGTCACTAGGATCAAATACATGTTGTGTTTTTTCATCAAAGGTAATCCTCCCATCGACGGAGGAACCAAAATTATGAGAATCGAATGTGCACTGTGTTTTTTCATCAAAAGTGATCCTCTCTTCGACAGAGAAAACAAAATCACAGGGATCAGATAAGTGTTGAGTTTTTTCTTCAAGGGTAATCCTCCCATCGATAGAGGCACCAAAATCACGAGGATCAACATTTTGGTCTGTGTTTTCATCAAAGGTAATCGTCCCATTACCCAACGAAACACAATCAAGACCATGAAATGTGTGGTCTGTGTTTTTATCAAAGGTAATCTTCCCATTGCCCGATGAAACTAAATTTTGAGGATAGAATGTGTGGTCTGTGCTTTCATTGAAGTTAATTCTCCCATCGACCGAGGAAACAAAATCATTAGGATCATAGGTGTATTGTGCGTTTTTCATTAATCCCTCAGTTTCCTCATTTATGAGCAGCGGTATATCTAACTGTTCCGGAACATCAGTTACAGTCAGAGAACTTACATTATTCTCAGTGTTTTCAGATAATACCAAATCCTCAAGGAAAATCTTTACTGTTTCATTCAGCTGTCTATCGAGTATCAGGACCCTCTGTCCTGACTTCGGATCAATGAAACTGTTCATCATTAGGTAGGAGATAAACATCTGCCTTGCCTCTGTGGTACTAGGAATGTTGTCAACCTTTATGCTCTCTGCTGCGCGATGGCATCCATCAACGGTGAGTTTTTTATACATGAGCCAAGATGAAAACTTTTCATAAAGGTGATCCACATCAGGAAAGACATCAGGAAGTTCTATAGATTTTAAAACCTCTGTTGTATAATTGTCAGTCAAACTATTCTCAATGGCGGAAGCAATGTCTACTATCTCTGAATTTTCCGGAATGTAAAAAGCAGCTATCTTTTGCCTATCACTAAACAGACTGCTGGTGTACTCATTGGTGGTCAATTGCTCATGATAGTGGAATGAGGTGGACACAGTTTGAATTTCCCCAGAGTGAGGCAACACAAGTCCCATAAACTGCTGCTGATTTCCGAGCACGGTGAGTGTGCTGCTGGAGCTCATCAAATCACACTGGATGGCTGCATCCACCTTTAGCCTGTCACCATTTTCATTTCCATCTGCATCCAACTGAGCACCCAACAGCCTTGACAAAGTCTCCTGATCGCTTAAACCATCACAAACAGACCTCAAGGTACTAACATTCCTCCCTGGTGTCAGTGGTTTATTTCTGCTGAGGCACTTTAATATCAGTTGATTGACCTTGCAAGGTTCAAACTCGTGCTCAGGCTCTACGAGTGACACATTTTCAGGACTACTGTGATTTATCATTTCCTGACAGGTCTTCTGTCTCTGAAGAATATTTACATAGACACAAGCAGGTATCAAACCACTATGAAACGCCCTCTCTATGGTTAGTGTGTCACCTGTGTAGCACACCTCCACTCCATCGCAGACTTGTTTGACCTCTATCATCTTCATGACCAGGTCTTCAAACGTTGGCCCTTCCCTAGCTGCTGCTATGTCAGAGAGGGAGACAGAGGAGACATCTGGACTTTGTATGCACTTCTTTGCATCGTTCAGCTCTGACAAGTGGTTCGGCGTGGGTTTGTACACAAGATCTTGTCTGAGAGCATCACAGGTCATGAGTTGGGCCTCTGGGAGAGTGTTCCAAGTCATCTGATCAGTCAGGGGACTCTTGGTTTCAGTCCGAAGCCCATCCATCCGATCACTCGGTTTAAAATCCTGCAGATAATGAAAACATCACTGAAATGGAATTCAACACCAAACTCTGTGTTGTTTATGTAAAATTTAAATATTCAAAAGCAAGACAAAATCTATACTCACCCCCCAACAAACATGGGCATGTTAAAACAGCATGTGCACAAGTGCAAGACTGCATCAGGTTTGCAACAGGAGAGTGACGAATAATACACTCAAAGCTATCATGCATCTGGAAATGCAGCATCTTGCACAAAAGAGGCCTGTTAGTCACATCACATACTCATCATATGTAGAACTCTTAAAAGACTGCAAGCACATTGATTGTGGTGAAATATCAGACCAAAGCCGGGCAACTAAGCATGTTTACAGCATATTCAGATGTTGTGTCTCTAATGATCTAGTATAAGAGAAGGAAAGACAAACTTCTCACACTGTATACTGAGAGGAGGTAAAAGGTTAGTCGTGCAACTGAACATCAGGTGGCACTGTTTGCAAACACATCATAAGACACAAATTCAATCACATCCATTGAACCAATGACCCTAGTGTCCAACCTCTTCTGCAGAGGTCGTCTGATCTGAACACTGTTGGGAGAGTTCACTGTACGCCTGATTGAGTGCCATCAGCTGCTCCTGCGCCTTCTCTCTTTCCTCTTCTGTCATTCTGCAGGACAAATAAAGAATTACTTTGAGAGTTTTACAGCAGACCAAGTCTTCAGCATGTCGGTCACAGCAGCTTTGCTTACTTGTCACTGTGTTTGTTCAGCATCATCTGTGTGGCCCTCAGTGCCTCTGCAATTTGTTCCTTCTTTGTGACCATTTCCTCGACTGACACCTAGCACATCAAACAATGACATGTTAATACTTTATATTAAGTAGAATGACTCTTTACGTTTAACGGCTCTTTAAGTAGTTATCATACAATGTTGTCGTCAACAAAGTGATTATGGTCAACAGACACAAAAAGCTCACAAATACTCACACACATGCATATGCCAGGAATATGTCATTAATAATATTGTTTCTAAAAGACTGAATCACATTTTAATTAATGTTTCATATTGAATATAAATAAATATATAAATTTAAATAAATATATATATTTATAAATATAAGTATTAATTAAAGGCCTACTGTGTAGTCTAGTGATGAGATCAAATATAAACCCCTTCACAAATTATTGCAATCGAATACAACCGTTTAAAGAGGAGCAACTTTGACCAACCTAAAACTTTCAATTTTAGTAAAATCATCATAATTGGCCAGATTTCTTTAAAATCACATAAAACTATTTAACATAGGCTCAACTTTGGCCTCTGAGATGTAGACCAACCCTAAAGTAAATAGCAAGATGTGATATAAGCCTCTGATCTAATGTTAATTTTCTGGCAAGTAACCAATGGTACAAGTGCAATGATAACCTTCATTTCTAACATAACTAACTTAATAAATCTACCTATTCTCTTTTCTTATACATTAGATATATTGAAAATGTGAATATCATTGAAACCCCCTCCTCTAACCCTTTAGGATCACCAAACTGCTTCTCTGTACTATTCTGTCATAATTACAATGCTATGATGATATACTGTACAATACACTTTTTGGGAAATTTCAATGGAATGTCAGCTTTGGGTCGTATGCATACTGTAGGGACACGACATGTATACTTAGACACAAGGTGCCAAAAATATGAATTTAACTTTAATATTTTCATAACCTGCAGGGCTGATGAGATGTATCGGTCAGTGAGGTTGCTCTGAAACATGAGTGCTTGTGCAACTTATTCATTTTGTACTATTATATTTTTGGAAGGGACTGAAATAATGAAACACATCACATATAAAAAGACAATAATATTAGTTTGTGAGGCAGGTAAAAGGGAATTGCAACCACTACCTGCAGAATTGAGTAAAATATATGGATTAAATGAACCAGAAAGTAGTTTTTATTACAAATCATACACTGTGACAACAAAAGGCAATGATACCACTTTGACTGGAAATATATTATTTACATTTAAACCAAAGCATTTTCAAATGTACAAGAAATATGTGGCAGCATATTAAAAGCGAAAACAAACAAAAAAAAACAAAAATAATACATATTGTTTACCTGGGGTTTATTAGAAGCATCTGTGTTGGCATTGCTATCTTTCATAGCATTCCCATCATTGTTCAGGCTTTGTTTCATCCAGTGCAATAGTTTGCTAACTTTATCACCATGCTCTCTCTTCTCCTCATCAACAGATCTCTACAATCAGAACAGATGGGTTTTCGACAAGATTGTTAAAAAAAATGACTCAATACGGGAAACCTAAAGGGGGCTGGGGGGTCGGTGGGCAAAACTACATTTATAAGCAGGCTGAAAACCCCAAAGCTCAAGAACCATTGTCAGTTGCATCAAACGTGGAATAAAAAGATGTGTGAACCATGTAAAAGCATTCAACAGGGAAGTCAAGGAAAGTTCATTGCCAAACACGAAACCAAAGGAAATCATATTTGCAGGATTGGTTTTTATGCTATGGACAATGTTTAGTACTTAAACATCCAAGCATAATTAAATGCTGAATTGGCTACAAAACCAATAACTTTTGTAGCCTCCAGTAACCTTAACCCTGTATGGCAGTCATACACACTTCTTTCAATTGCCTCTCTGAACGTGATTCTTCTCTTGGACTTTGGGCAGGTGAGGCTTTTGGAGTGGAACTTCTCATCTTTGAGCACAGAGGCAGTAGCTTTGTCAACAAGGCCACTCTGAATGAATTCCTCAAGTAAGACTCTGTCGTGAGTGTCAGGTTTTATCAATCCTCCAGTCAGGATCTGGAACTCGATACAGCGGAAACAGACATCTTTAGGAAAGAGATTTTCTTGAACGGCCTGGAAAATGGACAAAGTCTTTGCTGTATTGGGGTGAACAATGCCGTTAAATGCATGCTCAAACTGTTGAAGCTGCGGTTTCAGTGCCTCATCTACAAGGCCTCTTTTCAGAGCCTCAGAGACTGTAACTTTTTCCCCTGAAGAGGGGTCGCAAATTCCTCCAGTGCAGGCCTGGGCCTCCAACAGCCTTATGGCAGTAGTTCTGTCAGTAAAGCCCTGTTGAAAGCCCTGAAGAACAGACAGCCTTTTCCTCCGAGTGACATCCCACAGACCGGCAATGGGGCTGTTAACATCCTCCACAACAACCAATCTCGAAAATATAAGGTCTGCAATCTCATAGATACTAAGAAGCCCACTGCGATAGCCGTCAAGCTCAGATGCTTCAAGAAACCTCTGACTTAGCGCAGACTCCAGACAAAGTTGTCGACCACTTTTGACATCAGTGATGATGTGAAGTGGGCTCCCACTAGCGTCAACTATGGACTTCTCCTGCCATTCGCTTTCCTGCTGTGACAGAAACAGATAAGTTCTCTTGTCAATGTGTTTGCCCTTGAGTGCTTCAAACGCTGACATTTCGATTCCACGACTGCTGCTGACAACAGACACTCTGTGAGAACTCGTGGGAGAAGTGTCTGTGGGATGTCTCTCACCAAATGGTAAGAGTAACAAGCAACCATCGATGTCGTAAAGGCATGTCTTGAGTATTTCGGAGTAGTATGCTTTCTGGCCAGTGTCAGGGTTGTGGAAACCTTTCGGATTACTGACTGGATCATACAGACTCTGCAGAGTCTCCTTGTCCAAGAGACCTTGCTCAACGGCAATGCTAACTGGCACCCTGACACCAATATCTGGGTTGATAAGTCCCCCAGTGGAAACCTGGACCTCAAGAATCTTCTTGCCTTTGTATCTATCCAGAACCCTTTCCTCCATTGCCTGAAACACAGACAGCTTTTTGCCAGCACGGATGTAGCCACTAATAGCTTTCTCAGCCTCTACTAGCTTATCTTTCAGGCCCGTCTCTATAATACCTCTCTCCAGAGCCTCAACAACTGAGAGTGTTTTTCCTGTGGCCAAATCGGTAAGGCTTCCTGTTGCAGCCTGAGCCTCAAGAAACTCAAGGGCATAAGTCTTTGCTAAGAAGCCCTTCTCAGCAGCGTCAAGGAAGGATATCTTTTTCTTACTTGATTCCACATAAACTCCAGCAATGGCAGTCGGTTTACCAACATATTGAGCAACCATTGCTTGCACCTCTTCCCGCGTGATGAGACCCATCTCCAACTTATGCAAAACCTCTTCATCAATGAGCTTAAACTTGATAATGTTTTGAATGCTTGTGCTGCCTTTGAGTTCTGGGAGCATTTGGGAAGTTGAATGTATCATGCTTAGTGTTCCAACACTGTCTGCTGCGCTTTTGTCTGGAATGTTTACAGTCTCACAGGTTTGTTTGATCTGATATGTTCTTGTCCTAGTGATTCTTTGAGTTTCATTTGGCAATTGCTCTGTCAGTCCACATAGGGGCATGTACCCATGTGTTTTCACGGTCGAGCGCTCATCAGGGTTGATTTGGCCCTTATAGGTCACATTTTGCAAGTCTTTTTGTTGGAGATTGGGAGAAGAGCTATTCTTTGTTGTTGTATCATGAAGGATCTGGCTGTGACTGACTTCGGTTTTGTCTTGTTTGACTTTTGGCAGCACTTCAAGACTGTTTTCTTCCATTGTTGTCATCTGTAGATGTGATATTGAAAGAACTTTTTTTAGTCACAAATGACTACAGTTCACTCTTACAAATACTTCAATAAATAGTAAAATGCATTAGATAATAATAAAGTATATCTGTCACTTAATATTAGTGTTTTAATAATGCTAAACCGACTTCATCCATACCTCTGGGGGCACTTTCATTTTCAAAACCTCGTCCGTGCTGCATTTTGCACCTTCGTAAGGAGATGCCATCCTCTGCCTCACAGTCAGTTCTGTTTTCGAGGAACCAGCCAAGCTGTCTTTCACCTGCTGATGACTGGTTTCACTGACTTCCTGTTTATTCATCTTCTGGTGTTCAGTCTTCACCCTGAGCTTTTCCTGAAGACTTTTCACCTCGTTCACATAGGACTGTACTTGTTCCCGAAGAGATCTCTCTTCATTTTCCTTCACTGTCAGTTTCCGTTCCCTGTCTGTCAACAGCTGTTTAAACTTAGCCGACCCCTTTGACTCTTCACTACAAAGGCTTTCCAAAGAGCTTATTTTTGAGTTGAGTTTAAGTCTGTCTTCCTCAAGCTGGGCAATATGTGATTTTGCCTTTGACAAGTCCTGGGTGAGCTTTGTTCCATCTCGCTGCAGTCTGTCTATTTTCAACTGCGGTTGCTGCTGTTGTTGGTGTGTTTGTCGATTTGATTCCACTATGGTTTGGTGCACTGTTTTTATGTGTGTGACTTCTTGCTTGAAATACTTGTTAAGCATTTCTGCTAATTCTGACTGTTGCTTTGACCAATCATTGTCATTTAAGATTTCAGACTGCAGCAAAGTTAGTTTTTTCTCTATTTCATTCTGCACTATGAACAACTGTCTCTCATAGCCCTCTTTCTGAAGTTCTAGTTTACTCTTTAACTCATCAAGCATTTTCTTACACTTCTCCAGCTGTTCTTCCATCTGCTGGGACCTCAGCTGAAGGACTGAGTTTTCTCGTAACTTCTGCTCAGCTTCTGTTTGGGTGCTTTCAAGCTTTTCGTTCAGTCTTCTGATTTCAGATTCCAATGACATGTTTTTCTCTAGTGCCTCAGATTTCTCCCTATTGAGGATCAAATTATCATGCTGTAGATTTGATCGGGATTTGTCAGAACTAGAAAGGACTTCTTTTATACATATTTTATCTTTCTGAAGCTCACTCTCAAGCTGCAATATTTTGGAGTCTTTGACTTGTCTCTCTTTAGCCAGTTCATCTTTAGTTCGTTGTAGGGAAGAGCTCAACTCGGAAAGTTCAAAATTCAGGCTCTCCACTTTCCTTTCTTTTGCTTTCCTGTCGTTCTCAAGAGCATATATCTCCTGCTTTAGATTTTCTGTTATTTTCTCTGAGCTGCTGGTCAAGCCTTTAACACTGTGTTTATGTTTGAAAAGCTCATCTTCTAATGCCATGACTTTATTGAGATGTTTTTGATTCTCAGCAGATTCTCTTTCAAGGTCTGCATTTCTTTTCTTTAGCATCATGTTCAAATCATCAATTTCAGCATCTTGCCTGTGGACTTTTTGATTGACTAAATTCCTCTCAGCAATCAATGAGTTCCGCTCTGATTTTAGACTGGTTATTTCGTTCTCATAATTGGCCAAATCTGAATTGAGTGTTTTTGTTTTCTGCTGCAGTTCAGTCATTTTCCTTAACGCCTCACTGTTGTCCTGTAGCTTCATTTGCAGCTCATGAGAGGTTTGGGATTTCTTATTCAGTTCCTCCTCAATAATTCTGACCTGTGATTTGGTGCCCTCCACCTGAGACTTGAAGATTTGAATTTGTTGATCCTTGCTGTTAACTTCCAACCTCACCTGCTCAAGTTCAGCTTTAACGTTCTTCTGATTATTTTCCATCTCTGCATTTTTCTGTTTTAACTCTTCCACTTTTCTTTGCAGCTGAGAAGCAACTAATTCATTCTTCTGAACTTCTGCTTCGAGGTTTTGACATTTGATTTCAGATGCCTGCCCAGATCTCTTCATTGAGGCATTTTCCTTCTCAGCTGTTTGCAGTTGCTGTTTCCAGCTCTGCATCTCACTTTTTAAAGACTTTATCTTTTGTTCTGAAAGCGACCTCTCTTTTTCTAGTGACTCAGTTTGGATCTGAAGACTTCTAATATCACTGGCAGACGAGGCATTTGTCCTCGTCAGATCATTGCATTTAAACTTTAGCTGATCTATTAAGGCCTGCTTGGAAGCTACCTCCTCCTCTAAGTTGTTAATCTTATAAATTTTATCATGCTCCGTGGAGCTTCTCTTATGCACTTCTTCTTGTGTGACCTTCAACTGCTCTTTAAGGCCTTCAACTTCTGTGCTTTGGAAGAACGTGTTTTGTTCCAGTGAGGACTTTGCTCTTTGGAGAGATTTGATTTCCTCTTGAAGTTCATTGATGGATTTCTTCATGTTCAGTGTTTCCTGCTGGAGATCGTCTGATTTCTGCCTCGTGTTGATCCTCTCCGTTTCCATGTCCATCTGAAGTTTCTTCACTCTGTTATTGCTGTCATCCAGCAGCTCTTTATAGATTTGTGCTTTCTCCTCAGCCATTTCTGCTCTTTTCTGGACAAGGACTAGTTCCTCTAGTTTCTCCTGCAGGACGTCCACCATCATGCTGTCATTTTCTTTACCTGTAGATGACTCGGGCTCACTGTCGACTGTCAGCTGACTGTGAAATGCCAAAGGCTGCTGAGCCAGATTATTTGTTTTAGCCTGCACTTGGCTGAACTCTTCCTCAGAACCTGCATCCTTGTCTATTTTTCTCTGAAGTGTGGGGCTCTGTTTCTCAAGATTTTGGCCATTGCTTGTTTTCTTTAGCAGGTCGTCAAGTTTACTCTGAGCCAAATAACACTTGGCCTCTGACTGCTCAATTAACAGTTTTGTGTGAAGTATCTCCTGCTCACTGGCAGCTTTGTCTTTGAATGCTATCTCTAATTTGGTGCGATACTGATGAATGTCATGCTCAAGGTGAGATTTCTCAAAGTTTAGATCGTCAATAGTCTTCTGTTGTGTCTCTACTTCTCCATCCAACTTTTCCAGCTGTGCTTGTCTTTCAGCCAGCAAAGTGTCCTGTTCGTGGATCCGTTGCCTGAGTTGACTAATCTCTACTTCCCCTGTAGCTTTTTGGAGCTCCGTGCACTCTGTCCTTTTTGCATTCTCTGCTCGCTCAAAAGCTTTTCTGTTCTATAATACAAAAAACAAGTCATCGACTGCTTCACTTTTAATTAGCAATCATGAGACGAATTGCATGAATATTTTATCCTCTTTCCAAAGACCTTCAGCAACATAAACCAATATCTCCAGGAATTTGCAATTTCTTGACTGCATAATTTTTTTCTAGTTAACATCTTTAACATTCATCACATTTAACAACAATAACTTTTTTTTTTGATCATTTCAATCGCACTAAGATACGAGACAAACTCCTGGAGAGGTTGTGTTTTCCCACAGAAAAGCCAACATGAGAAAGACTTTCTCTCAAGAATATGAAAAGCTTCCTCCTCCCAGCAAGTCACCATCACCAATAAGGAGCTACCGCATATTATTTGCTTCTTTTGTGGAATGAAGCAAATTGTCTTCACTCATGATGAGCTCACATTCAGAGATGCAACCCACGGAGGAAGTCAAGAAGAGTAACAAGGAATATAGGTGTAATTGTCTGTTATATCATTTAAAGATTTTCTACTTCTTAATGAGGATAGTAAAACATGTTGATGCAAAAAAGAACATTGAGGAACCATGCAAAGATAAGAAGGTAAAGCTAAATTGGCATTATAAATGTAAGCAGCCAGAGAGCCCCAAAAGAGTCAAATGTGCTGTGTAAGCAACTGTGAAATGAGGAAAGTTTGAATCTCTCACCTCCTCGTCTTCAGTTCTCTTCAGCGTTTCACTGGCAAACTTCACATACTGCGTCATGAGAGTCACCAGAGCAGTGTAGCGGGTTCGGAGATCCATGAACTGTTAAAAATGAAACAAAGAAATCGAGAATGTTAGGTGAGCATTTACTGCACACAGAGCACCCATTTCCTCACAATCATAGCACACAATCATAGAGTTACCTCCTGCTGAATGGCATCAGAAGAGCTCTGCATCCTCCGTTTCTTGAGAGGAGATTTGTGTTGGGAGTCGACCATCGCTCTGAAGGTCATCAGCTGAAGTTCATAATCCTACAAGTCAAATTAAGAGGTTAGAGGTTTGTTTTATTCTCAAATATTGCATTTTCTGTCTGTTTTGACCATTGGTCCACTCTCAATAAATCAGCTTCTTTTCTTCATCTGAAAAATCCTGACAAAATGTGATAAATTGTAATAATAATCACAACAACTCTCTCTATGTTAAAAGTTGAAATATGTTAGTTTACCTTAATGGCAGAAGAGTACTGCTCCGAATACTTCTGACACTCATCAATTCTGCTCTGTTTTTGTTCAATTTCAGCAACAAGGACCTGAAATACAATGGCATTTTTAAATATGTATTTATACATCTATACTGTCTTCATCTTAGTGTGAATACATTTTGTCTTGTTCTACCTTCTGTTTGTTTAACAGCTCAGCCAGTGCCTTGCTATCTTCAGGTTTGTTTTCCTGTGCCTTCAGCTGTGCCACTTCCATTTCTCGAACCCATTCATCAAGAATGCTGTATGAGTCTCTGTAGTGTTTCAGGGATTTGTCGATACCATCGAGGTCCCGAAGCCTGAGAAGTAATGGATAACCATAATCAGAGTTGTAGGAGTAAAGGAAAATAAGTATTGCACGATTTTTCTTATAAAACATTAACCTGCAGTCAATCTGGGAGTGAATGTTCTGCCATCTTTCACTCAGCTGATCAGCTTTTTCCTTGTGCCAGTCGAGGTCAAAGTCGCGCTCATTGTGGGCCTTAAACATGCGGTCGCTGATAGCTCGTGCTTTCTGCAGCTCATCCTCCATGTCATGGAACACCTCCTGTTTCTCGTCAATCTCCGTCCGCCATTGCTATAATCAGAGGGATAAAATGATCCTTTAAAAAAAGGGAATGAAACTGTTGTCAAATGTTGGTGAAATATCTTAATACAAAAAAGGCGTTACCTTAAGTGTTGAAATCACAGTCTCAATGGATTTGACTTCGGAGTTCATGGCATCTTCCTCATAGAGTTTGGATTCGTAGGCCTTGACTAGCGCCTCTGCGCTCTGGCTGTGCTTCACCACTAAGCTCACTGTTTTCAGTCTGCAATATAAAAGGAGGAACATGTCTTCAGTTCAGTAACTAAATCGCGGTGTAATTTCTGCGGGACAACGAGGGGAAGGTCTTACTTGTCCATATAAATGGAAGACATGGAGTACACTTGGCTCATGCTCTGAACGAGGACGGTGAGTTCAGAGGAAAGCGTCGGCACAGACGAAGAACCTGCGGCCTGTCTGAGGAACAGCTCGCACTTCTCCTTCATGACATCGAGGTCCTCCTTCACTTTATTCAGCTCCGCCGTCTTCCTCTGGAAAGTGGCATGTAGGAAATCTCGATTCAGATAAACAACACAAGGAAGTGCGTTGTCGTGTGAAACGACTATTGATACACCGATTTATACCTCATGCTCTGTGATGCGCTGGAGACTCTGCTCCAGGTCGTCCCTCTCCAGCGGCGTGCGGATTTGCCGGATCAGGTGTTCCTCATGGGCCTCCAGGTGCATGCGGAAGTTGCGTATTTCTGAGATGTAATTGTTGTACACCGATTCCTCGTGTTCCTCTGTTCCAGAAAAAAAACAAAACATTGGAACAAGAAGGATGCAAATATGAGAGAATAACATGTATTTGCATTTCAAGTATTTTGAACTGCTAATTCAAAAATCCATCTCAAACCAATTAAACATGGTAAAACAAAGGGAATGTTATTACTGTCAGTTCCTCCTTGAACTAAAAGTACTAAATTCTCCTCTAGGTGGCATCATTATCACAGTATAAGGCCAAGTACCTGACCTGACCTGTGGTAAAAAATGACTAAATCATCAATGTAGGAAAATGTATTTAATAAGACAAGAGCCTTTTCTAGAAATGGAAAAGGAGCATACATTTAAATTGATGTGTTCCTGTTTTTCTACTCATATCTATGTAACATCACAAAGTAACATAAAAAGTATGTGTTTTTATTGCAATCTATTTAAAACCTGAAACCACACATTGACCTCTGTGCATTTGCTTTACTTCACAGAAACTCCTCTTTGTTTGGTCAAAAAACCCCGCCCCATAATAATTCTAAAAGGCATTGACTTGGAGCTTTAAAGGCTTAACGAGCCATGTGTTTCCCTCGCGTTGTTGTGTTCAATATACATCAGCAGCTCGGGAGGCATAGGAAGGGAGTGTGAGCAGCCTTGCCTCGCTCTGCGGATCTGAGCAGTTCCTGGTAGTATTCCTTGCAGGCCGTGACGTCTCCCTCCAGCTGGGCGCAGTCTGCCACTGTGAAGACCTCAGACTCCTCGCTGTCTTCCAGGAACTCGTCGAAGTGCGACTGCATGTTGCTCAAGACCTGCTGATGCTCACCTGGCAGCATGGTCTTTATCTGTTAGAGAAATACAAGTGGAAATGAGATTAAAAAAAAAAACACTTTACAAAATCCTTAGAATGGCTACGAAAAATGAGACTGATTCTCGTAAATGATTGTGAATTTTAAAAGTGGGTGATCGTGAAGAGAGAATGAACATACCGAGGCCACATTCCAGTTTCGAATGGCTCGTACGTCAGCCATTAGATAATGCCAAGACACCACGCTCTTCATGTTGATGTGGGAGTGGTGCCACAGTGCCAGGACATTCTGGTATAACTGCTCAGTTCTGCAGGAAAAAGCAACAGCCATTAATAATGTATCCCAACAAAGTCTGTTCACCAGAACGCTTGAACTCATGAGTTCACTTGTACTGTAAGTGCAGTGTAAGAGACCCAAGACACAAAATTAATCACCTTGTCGCCTTATCAACGGCCTCTTTGTTGGGTGGAGGCACAGTGAAACAAACAGAGGGCACCATGGCCTCGTTCCCTGCTGGGTTGATGACTTTCCACTTGGCCCGGTGAGAGTTACTCGCCAACACACATTCATCATCTTTATAGATAGTAATCTGAAAGAGTTACGACACAGACACAAGGTAAGTTTTTTTGTACAAAACTTTGAAATGAACTGAAATGAAATGTGGTGTAATCTGGCAGGGTGCGAACTGTACCTCTATTTGACGATAATCACAGATGGCTTTTACGGGGATGGATGACCTCACGGGGCTTTCAGGGTTCCTGGGTCTGAGCTGCACAATGTTTTTGGCCCTGCCCACTAAACCGGCGACGGCGCTGCGGTACTGAAGGAGCTGCTCTTTCTCATCCTGGGGACACACAACACCAACACAGTGCGTCTCTTTCCTTTATTTACCTTCACATGCCGCACATGCACACGCTTTATCTTTAAATGGGTTTACCATGGACTCCTGAATGAGGTCCTCCAGTCTGTGCAGGCTGCTTGTTCGATCACAGCTGTATTTCCTCTGAATGGCGTCTTGCAGGCTCTTAAGGTAGTCTATGGACTCTTTGGCGTCACGGAAATACTGCACAGGGGGACACAATAGGAAATTTAGATGTGTCTACTTTATGCATTTCTGCATTAACTGAAAAAAGAAGAAGCAGCAACTCACCTCAAAATAAACAGCGTTCTCCTTGAGATGCCGCTCTACGCATGAGCAGAGCTGTAAAATCCAGCTCCACTGTGTCTGCATGGCAGCTCTGTACGCCTGGAAGAGAACCAACGCAGAAATTACACACTCAATATCCAGGTGTAATAGCTGGAAAATTACAAGCTGAAACAGGACTTTGCAATCGTTTTAATCATAGTGGCGGCTGCATGCAGGGTGGAGACACTGCTGTTAGTCCAAAATCAAATTTTGAACATAATTGCTGTACTGACCGCAGAGCAGAGAACAGAGAGGGCGAGAAAGCGAGAAAAGGGCTTACTTCAATAGTTGTCTTGGCTGGGTGGTTCTTGAACATAAGGCGTTCCGCCTTGTCCTGCACAGACTTGATCACGACCTCCTTTTCATCCAGCTCCCTCATCAGGTCCTGTGTAGAGACAATAAGATGAGTATCGCTGACACCCAGCCCATGGCGAGAGAAAAAAACAACAAAGAGCTGTCTGAACAAGTCCTTGTTATTCTGTCTGCATGGAGGATTGCACAGATTACAGTTAATTAAAAGACTGTTTTAAAAAAACAACAACCAGATTGTTAATGACTCACGGCGTGGTAGTCTCTTTTCTTGGAGATGTTGCTGTTGCGATCGCTCCAGTCAAAGGCAACCTCCTCCTCCTCCTTCTCATTCAGCCAGATGAGCTCCTGAGTGGCCTGCGACACAAAGTCGAGTAGGTTCTCCAGGTGGCTCTGCCGCTCTCTCGAACAGCTCTGAAACAAACAGGCCTCCATATATTCAGACTACAAGGAGCACATGAATTATACAATGAATAAAGCACAGCAGATTTTCGATTGTGACTGTTGAGAGCTCAACGGATAACTTACCAACAGCCGTTCATACTGCTTTTCTAGTTTGTTCAATTTGTCGGAGTAACTTAGCTTCAGGGGAATGGTCATTTGAATCTGAGAAAAAGAAAATCACACTTACTCTTTTCTTTAAGTGTCCTCTGAAGGAACTGAGTGGAGCAACTAAAGCACCATTCAAATCATCATTCTCATCATGTATTACGTTGTTTTTAGTATTAACAATAATGTTGTTGAGGATTCCACTTATATTATAGAGACAGAAATGAACTCCAAAATCCTTACTTCACTCAGTGTGGCATCTTTAAGACTCATTTGAAATTCTTCAATGGCTCTATGTACACTTTTGTGGTTGTCTAAATGTGTTTCCACACTTGGCAAATCAGATCCCCACTCTGAACGGTCCAGCTGCACCTTTTAGAACAAAAAAGAAAAAACAAATAATTCAAATATTCACAATTTTGCAGTTTATTTTTAGTGTTTACAATTGTAGCTACAGTGAATCACAAACACACTGATGGTGACCACTCACCTGCATGTCTTCCACCCACATCAGGAGGTCCTGAACATATTTCATGTTGACCTCCTCCTCTGTCATGTTGGGGTCTGCCAGTGAGGATTTCAGTAAGGGCTTGCGGATCTGCATGTGTTTCAAATGCCTGAGGCTTCCTGGGTCCATGCCGCCGCCGCCGCCGCCGCCGCCGCCACTCCCCATGTAGCACTGGACTGAAGGAGGCTGCAAGCCCGGGGTCAAGGACGGGGTCAGGCACGGCGTAAGGCTGGAGGTGAATGGGGACCCGGGGGTAGCTATCCCCCCGGGGGTGAGTGCAGGAGTGAGGGCTGGAGTCAGGTTTGTGCCCATGTTCTGCGAGAAGCCGGAGTTCAGACTCTGTGTGATGCCCGAGATCATCATCTTGGTTTGTTCAGTTGTCAACGTTCGGCCTTGGCTGTACACAGAAGAACACTCAGCTCTCAGGGTTAGAAGGTCGTCCCGCAGTTTTGACACCCTGCATCGAAAAAAGGATAACATATATGAGTTGTCCTAACATAAGGGAAGAGTCAGTGTGTTATTTGTGCGGCGGAATCTACTTTGTACCTTTGGACTAGTTGATCTGCAAAGGGGAATCTCCCGTCCAGTAGAAGTTGGATGTCCACCACTTGTTGTCTGAGGATATTTTCACACTCCAACAAGTAGCCCGCAATCTCAGCCTCATGTAGGAACTGAATTCCAGACTCGAGACGTTTTGCATCCTTAGAAGAGGAAAAGAAGAAAAAAAGAAGGGAGAAATAACGAAGGCTCAGTGCTATATTTTCACCATTGATATAAAGTCAAACAGTGCTTGCCGGAAAACTTACAGACTGTAAGGCTGTCCATGCCAACGCCAGCTTGTCCTCTCCGTTAACACAGTCCCGCTGGACCCTGTTGGCAATTTGCTGCAACATCTCAAGCCTAAAAATGAAAATATAGAAACAAATTGATGATGTTGAAGTTTCACAAAAGTCAAGCGCACGCACCGTAACCTCACCTGGATCCATAAGTGATGTTGTTATTGAGGAACACTGAGCTGTTAATTTGTAAAGGTTCAGCGTGGACACTGTCATTGGAGCCAAAGCTGGTGAAGCTGCTGTTGCTTACAGACGAGATCCCGCTGAAATAGGCCATCGTACTTTACACGGTTTAACAGACAATCCCTGTCCCTCATCCATCAGCATCCCTCTGAGAGGATCCCAGTGTCGACCGAACCCCTCACAGTTCGACTGCGAGCATTCGCCAACTGACGGGGCGGCTTTCGACTTTCTCATATTTATAGCGTCGCAGCCAGGTGAGCAGCATGTAAACTGAATCCCACCCCGAAATAATATGCTTCCCTTGGGGGATAAAATTTAAACAGCAGGTTGAGACAGCTTCGCCTTCATAAGAACCAAGAATGTGGGAAAACACTGCCAAAACTGCAGCAATTGCTGTTTCTGCCAGTTTTCACCGCACCCAATATCAATATATTAAATATCACGTGTTTATAGACTGTCAGGACGGCAGGACTGGACAGGTAAAGCTGTCCAAACTATTGTTAACAGAGAATTTTCAAATCCATCTGATCACATTTGTGTTTCCTTAGAAATACGAGCTACTCTGTAAACAAACACTGATGGAATCCGAACACCAGAGAGTTCAAAAACTTGACTGAGCTTGCCATAAGAAAGCCTCAGAGAAACTTTCGACTCAAGCATGCCATGGCATAAAATCCACATATTCATGTTTGCAAGTTTCTGCGTTTTTGAAGTAACCAGAACATTCAAGCACCTCTTTTTATTGAAAGGTATTTTAGCATTGGAGATTCATTTGATTCCTGTCGAATCCAACTTTGCAAATCCTCTGTTGTGGCGAAAAACGAAAATTCAGCCTCATCATGTGCAGAGGGGGATCTTTGGCTGCCGTAAATGTGATCCAGAAACACTGAGCACAACACCTCATAAAGATGTTGATATAAACCATAGCACAGAGTGCAACGGTTCAGCAAGGGGCAAATCACACAAACCGCCAGCCTCTGGTTTCAGTAGAGACATTAGTGAGCTTGCAATATGACACCCGAATACTCCATCCATCTACACCAGCCTCGGAAAATGTTATGCTGACTCATGTAGCATCTTTCCCGCTTTAGCCTTTAGAACTCTCACAGTGAAGAGCAGCAAACTATCCACATATTCCATGGCTTGAATCCATGTGTGTGGCCTCAAACAAACACATTGGGTCAAATTAAACACCAGCTGCAGGTCTCAAATTAGTAGTGACTTCAACAGACAAGTAACCAATACTTGTGGGTTAAAGGAGAACTATTATTGTTCACTTTTCAATTTGTCAACTGTTATTGCTTATTTTCATATTTCTATTCTGGGACTCCACTAGACTAGCTTTGTATGAGAACTGCTCATTTATCTCAGATGTGCTGCCCCTCAGTTGAGCCTCTGGTTGAAACAGGGAATATTAGCACAGGCCTCCTTTAAAGAGCCCCTTTCTTCTTATTGGCTGTCGAGGGGCTGTGCACCCAGCGTTTGTGACCACCGCCTTGTCCTCTCATCGGTGTGGAGGTTCTGGGAGCAAACCGTGAAACTTAGTAACGAGTAAATCCATTTGTTTTTCTACTGTCGCCAAGAGAATGTATAGTAGACCTGTTCGGTCGCTTATTTGTAAGCTGGAGAAAATCAAATGCCTAAAATACTACTCGAGTAGATTGTTTTGGGAGAACGAGCAGTGTTTTCCGGAGCAGATGACCATTTAAGAGAAGTAGAAAAAAACAGTTTGATCCTGTTCAGAGCGGTCTGAGTCTGAGCTACAGTATTGTCTCACAGGGATTTCTTTAACATACGTTTACCTCATTACTTGAAACTTTGGCCATGTTATATGAATATATATAATTGTCTGACATTGTAACATTCTTACTTTCAATTATGTCGTGATGGCCCGGGCCAGATAAAGTGTGAACGTGCTCAGTGACTCATGCATACCTTTCCACCTCAGGCCTCAGGCTCTTCTCCCTTTCCAGCATGGCAACAATCAATTTGCCCCACTCCTTCTCCACATCGTTGGGATGATGCCCCTGGGGTAAGTGAATACGTCCAAACTCGATCCACATCTGCCGGAGACACCAATGACACAAATGAGATACGACGTGTGTATGACTACAAATGGTGCAGTGGGAAGTCAAAGCAACATGCTCTGTTGTTGTTTTTTGGCGTTTGCATACCTCAAGCATTTTGTAGAGATTTTCGATTTTCGTCTTCTCGTTCTCTTTCAGTGGGATTTCATGTTCCTTAAACTGCAGATACTGTGTATAAAGTGCCTGTAAAAGGAAGCAGAGATTACACTACATAGAAGCATTAGAATAAACACTAGCCAGGAGAAGTCTCTAAATATTTGTCCTTACTCTTCTTGTATTTAATTCCACTGCTAGAGCCGCAGCAAATGGATGCTTTCGCTCTCTCGTATGCATCAATATCACTTCAAGTCTCAGTTACAGCAGATATATGTGGGCTATGTGAAGCAGGCAATCATCCTTCACCTTTCAGACATTGTACAGTTCTAAGATCACTGGAAAATGAGAGAGCTGGTGTTCAACTGTAGCGAGGTAAATAAAAAGCTTATAATAATGACTAAAATCTACAAAGTGGGGTTTCTTTGTCGTGACCAGCAGATACCTTGAGTTCCACAGGGTTGTTGGGGAATGATCTATCTGACATTATGGCCACATTGTGTTTGATCCACTGGCTGAGGTATTTGATCATGTTCTGGTACTCCACCCATTTGATATCCACATCCTGTTCAGAGCATAAAAGGATCATCATCAATAAAGCACTTGCACTAAGCACGGGTGGAGTTACTGGATGGCTGGCGCCAACCAACTTACATTAGCATTGATTCCATCTACACCATCAGGTACTTTGGGGAAGGCATCGTACAGCGTCGAGACGTAGGTGATGACGGATTTTTCGTCAGGAGACTGAACATCTACGTCTGAGGAAGGAAGTAAAAAAAAAAAAAAAAAAAGGTCACAAATGTAACACATGAGCTGTGCTCAGAGGAATTACTCCTCGAGCCAACACCAAGGCTTCACTCCACATGATTTAGAGGTGTTAAATAAGGGTTCGCTGACTGTTTTGTTTTCAGATTCCAATCAAACATGACAGTGTGTATGGATCTCACCCTCAGGGTCCAGCAGTCTGGCCACCCCCAGCTGCTCAGCCATACAAAACGCGTGCTCTAAATTTGATCGGTTGCTCTGCGTCGACACATGACTCATGTCAACCAGGTCTGGCCTGCAACACGATGAGACAGAGAAAAAAGCGACTTATAAGCCAATCCGACGAAGGGAATACTGACAAGACACAACACGGAAAAACACAACGTATTAAAAAGGAAATCAGCAAAATTATGGCAGGAACGCCACATTTTTATTCCAGTCAAATTAAATCAGCAAATATGCTACTGTTTGTTGTGTGTTTTGTACCTGTACTTATGAATGATGGCGTTAAAGAGCCTCCCGTCCCTCCAAGAGGTGGTGAAGTTGGCACATCGTACACCCACGTAGCCATCTGTTATCTGCTTGGACCAGAGCAGCAGCCTCTCCTTGGCTGTCATGTCCTCGGACTCCCCTGTCACATGGATCTCCGAGATCTGTCACAAAAAGGAAAAAGACGTTTTTAAAATGTACTGACATTAAATGTGCATTCATGGCACATAGCAAATCGAACCCACAAACCTGTGATGAACTACTCTGATATTAGGACTGTGCAGGAGTCGTAACACTTTCATGACATGTAACAGTACAACAAATTAGAGCTCGACCAAAAACTACTGTCAATATCTCTTTGGGTAAAAGACTCAACATTTTAGGCGTCAAAGTTAGTATTTATTGTACAGTGAAGATATTCCCATGAATAATGACATGTTTGACAAGAATCAGACGTTCCTTATCTGACTCATGATGAACAGCTCTGTTCGTACTTGAAACATGGAATATGTCGGCAGGCTAGACGCTTTAGATAGAGCCTGTGTAATGAATGACCCAATAACTTTACAGCGCATGAAAAAGATGAAGAGAATGATGATGTAAAACAAACAGTGCCACGTAAATACAGGTTGAGTTCTACAGTATTCTTGTTGCATCGGGTTCTATTATGACAACTTAGCAAGATACGCATTCAACATTGATTCAACCCTGTTTTTTGGTTTTATATTCCTGTAATACGCCCTCCCCAAACATCCTGAGATCATTTCCACTTTTATGTTTGGAATAAAACCAGAAAAGTTTGGTTGAATTTCCCATGTCGCAGAAACTTCACAGTTTGAACAAAAAAGCAAACAGCAAACAGACCAAGAGTAGTAACAAGATGACCATCAGGCATGACAATGAAAAGGCGAAAAGCAGTTACACTCAGGAACACAACACAGTAGGGCTGAAACTAACAAACATTATTATCATTAACGATTAATCTGCCAATTTTCTCTCAAATTGCAAAAACAAATGTCCAACAGAATTTCCCAGAGCTCAAAGTGACTTATTCGGACTGCGTGTTTTATTTCACCAGCATTTCAAAACACACAGATATTATATTCATCATCCTGTATGTCTAAAAAAAAAACGCATCAAATCATCACATTTGAGATGGTGAAGTCAGTAAATGTTTGGCAATTTTCTTGAAAAAAAAACATACTGAAATGATGAATCAGTTATTAAAAGAATTGCCACAATAGCCTCTATCATTCAACTCATCAAGTAATTGACTATTCTTCACAGCTCAGACACACAACAAAACACCATCCTAAAGAAAAAGAAGAAGATGGATGGAAGACAAAGAAGACGGTGGAGGAATTCCCCCATCCACCAGATTATCCAGATTCTATGACTCAGAAAGCCCAAAACATTTTCATGGTACAGTTAAGAAAAAGTATGACAGTTTAACAGGAAAAAGTCACAGTCACAACGTTGATTTAGTTCTTTCAGTCCGTCGAGCTGGATGCCTAAAACTCAAGACTTCCAGAACAAGCCAGGACAGTCTAAATGTTCCTACGAGCGCACTTATTGTAAAAGTCAAAGAGCTGAACCTGATTTACTGAGTCTGCTCCTACTGGACAGAATGAGGTTTCAATACCACACCGCAATAAAATAGATATTTAATACGACTGCGATAAAAAAAGGACCATCGTGGATCCACAAACATGCAGAGATCATCTTGCTAAGAAAGCTGCTGTTGTGCTTTTTTTTTTTTTTACATAAAAATTTGAAATTAGATTCAGAGCACAGTTTGCTCTCAATTAACTGCCTCGAGATATTTGAGACCATCAACCACAACCATGTCCTCCGTTTTGTTAACATAAAGACGAAAGAAATAACTGTTGGCATCACGATGCTGGTCCTATAGAAGTTTTATCGTTGGAAAATTTTATAACGGTTGAGGTGTTTTTTCAAGTCCGGCAGCCATTAGTGCATAAAATATAAAGAATAATATCAAACAAAACCAGCTATAGTGAGATCACTGATTATGATTAATTAATACAAGCCATTAGTGCTCTGAATGTAGTCAACTAAACCAAAGCAAAAACTTTTACTTAGATCTTACCATAAGCACTCAAGTAACATTTTTCTGATGCGTTATGAAAACGATCATGTCAACTATGATCATTTCATTTAAAAAATTGCTTAAATTTCACCAGAAAGCGTCGATTGTCCATCATATATATCTGAATATGTGTGTTGTTATTTGGTCAACTACTGATTTATTCCAACAAAAATGTCTCAACTTTTTCCACAAAAGATAAACGTCTTTACGTGCAGATGAGCAGCATTAATATGTTCATGCTCGTTTCAGGCCGAGCTGGTTATGCTGCCAATTATCACTTTTGGCTAAATTCTGCAGGAGAGGTCTGTGCTGTAAATACATCCGTCTAACATGTGATTGTGTATGATTGTGTGTACGTGAACGGCTGTGAGCACTCACAGAAAACACCACAATGATGACATCATGATTAGCTCCACAAACCATGGGCCGTGCTGACCGGGCATATCATCAGGTAATGGGTGATTTAGTTTGACAAAATAAAAGAGCTGCTTTATTTCAGCACATATTTTCACACTAGTGGTTTGCTACCGCAAAGATTTAAGAACCGCCCTTTACAATGCACTAATTACATCATACCCCGATCAAACCCCTCATTACCGCATCGTGAATCACACGCGTAATTGATTTAAATAACATGTTCTCGGTTTACCTGTCGGGTGGAAATACGTTTGGCAGGAGCAGGGAGACAGTCTACAGAAGCCGAGCAGGTGTAGGCCCTCCGTCTCCTCCGCCTGTGAGCCTGAGAGCCCCATATAATCTTGGCAAATGCCTCCTCGCTCCCAGGTCTGTCATTACCCCTCAGAGTCCGCAGCGTGTGCTCCACCGCCCCAAAGCTGACGGCCCTCCGCAACTGGCGCTGCAGCAGCTTCTTCGCCAGCAGGCCATCCTTGGCCGCGACGCCCCTGGACGTCGTGTCAACACAACGGAGCTTTCCATCGAAAGTGGACCTGCCTTTGCCGACGTCGGACTGCTCCGTGGGAAACCTCCCGTGCCTGTACGCTGACCTCTTGCCGAGAGAATCTCTGAGGATTAAAACTGGTACCTCTCCGACATAGACGCCTTTGCTGAGGCTGCCATGCCTGGACAGAGGTTTATCCAAGAATTCTTGGTTCTCCTCCGCCTTCCCAGCTGGGCCATCCTGAGGCTCTGCACCGCCACAGGTGGCCCCGCTTGTACCGGCTTCACCAGCCGGACCCCTCAGAGGTCCCGCAGCATGAAAGTCCTGGGACTTCCTCTTCTTCCTTTGAAAATAGCGGCGGCCCTTGCCTTCTTTAGACTCAGGGTTCAGTGGAGCTTTCTTGGGGTCAACATAGCATTCCTCTTTAGGGCCTCGAACACAGCCACAGACGTTTCCCATGCCTGACGGGCATAAAATCTCCTCCCCGTCGACGGCGTCAAAGCTGGTTTAAGGCAAAGTATCCGGTGAGGTCCGAATGAGCTGAAGAGCCACTATCCCACAAACCGAAAGTCATTTTCATCCCGGCAGGCAGACACAAACTTTCGCTTCACTCAGAGCAGAGCTGGCCTTTTTCTTTTCGCTGACTCTCAGACACTCACAGCTGAGAAATGGTCAGCCTCTCTCTCCCTCTCCCTCTCGCTCGCTCGCTCACTCTCTCTCTCGCTGCATGTCTTTCTTGCTCGCTCGCTCTCATGACTCTCCTCTGACACTGGAATCCTTTCTGACCTTTGAAACATTTCTCTGGCTTTGCTAATCCGGCACAAACACCATAAATGCACACCCACACACACACAGAGAGACGTGGCCCACGTGCTGGTAGCCCTCAGCTGAGCACAAATGAAGCAGACTTGTGGACAGACCTGTTTGGGGCTGGTTAGTCTGCCTCGTCAACACAGTAAACGTGCACGTCAGACCCTTCTCTTCTTGGGTTTCCTAATATTTGTGTCTGTGATAAGGGGAGCCGGGAGGCCAGGCTTTGAACTGCGTGAGGACGCCAGCTGATGGCCAGCCTATTATGCAGTGAGAAGCTTTGGCTCAGCAAGTTTGGCTGCACGAACCAGACAGAGTCGCGGCCGGTCAGAGGGGGCTTTGAAAAACAGAGCAGCCTTGGTCAATGAGAGCGGCAGGAGCAGGGGGCAAAGCCGAGCTGGACGACACTTTGTCTATTGATCAAGCTGCACACAATGGCAGAGCCCGAGGTCCAATGGTTTAAACAAACGCTTTTATCTGAACAGATCACCACCACGGCAGTTCACAAGGGGCCAAATGCTCTCACTCTGTCTAGGAAGTGAGTCACCGTGTACAACATCATCACCGACAATCGGAAGTCAACATTGGCTGACAGAGTGCGGCGTGGGCCCACTGAATCGAGCAACATATTTACTTTTACTTTTACTACAGGGCAGAAAGGGGAAAAAGGTAGCATGTGAAAATAAAGAGTCAACACAATGCCACCACACAGCACAACTAAAAATAACTGCATCACTGTGAGCGTACAATACATAATGTGAACGTCGTCGGCGTTTCCCTGAAGGTCAAAGTCACTTGACAGGCAACACAGTTCAAACTCCTGCTTCTATTTATGGCCAGCGTGTGGTCAAACTATCGAAACACTGTTATTACTGCAGTATATGATTGAGTTTGCAGGTGTTGTATTCAGCAAAATGATGGCTTATGGCATTTATTTATGATTTACAGCCTTAGTCGTTACAGGGTCGTTGGTTTTTTAAATTGAAATCGTAGACATGCATTCAGGTAGAGTAAGTGATCGAACAAGAGACGTTGCACACAGGGACAGAGAAAGTCAATCAGGGCAAAACAAAGAGACACACAAGCACAGATACACCAGATAGCAGTGCAGTGTCAACATTACGCCGAGTGAAAATACGTGTGTGTGGTCAATAGAGCAGCGACGTGTAATGAAATCAACTTCTTATCAACACAGGCACGACCATACACTGCAGACAGTATCTGAAATTCAAACCTTCCACAGTGAAAGAGAAAAGCAGCTATGAAGAAACAGTACACGCACCCTGTCAGTACTCATTCATATGAGTTAATGTAAAAAATATTCGCCTGCGGAAATAAGAAAAAGCATGTGCAGCCAGTCCGCCCTCAAAACAACCCCATGCCTTTGGAAGAGAACGGATCCTGATACGTTTGGCAAAGCGGGTCGTACATAAAAGCACACTGACATGTAGGAACCAAACAGTGTTTTCATAATGCACAATCCGCTGTCAGCCATGCTAATGTATGAAAGCGGAAAGTGTATCCTGTGACTGACGCTCAAGCTTTTCTCCTGAAGTGTCCCGCTCCTCTTCCAAATCAAGAGGAGACAGGCCCGTGGCTGCTGCAGCGACTGCTCAAGGGCTTGCGTGAGACTGGCAGCAGCAGGTGATGTTTTCATCACCGACGCTACCTGTCAGCGTATCGGAGTCCGGGCAAAAATCATATCAGCTGCTTTTTCCACCCGTGTTATTCTACTGAGGGGCATTTGACAGACAGATGCATGCCTGTTTTGAAAGAAAAAAAAGAATACTAACTCAATACAATCTTAATCCGTGCTGTTGCGATATTCCTGTTACTAACCAACAACTGAGTCATGTGGCATTTGATATTAATAATCCCATGCAAGACAATCAGAGAGGGGGAGAGAATGGGAGAGTGTGAGTGAAAGGAAAGTATGAAATGTCTGCGTGCTATTGGGTTTTAGGGTTGATACTAATCTTTGGTGCACACACTGACTAACCCACTTTACTTGATTTGAGTCACTCCAGCAATAAAATGAGTATTTCGCAGATAGAACATTTTGGAGAAGATTCAGAGAGGAACAAAAACTAAGCCAAGAGCACACACTATTTTGAAAAAACAACAACATCACAACTATCTGATCTATACTGTTGAGGGAAAAAAACAGTCGAATAAATAGTCTTTGGGATATAATTAATTTCATAGCGTTCAATATTTTTCTTTAGTGAATACTAAGGTATTTCAGCTACGAGGAGCTACCTGGTGTCAACTTGTCAAGTTGCAACTAGAGCTGAATCAAACATGATCTAAAGTGAGCTTGGCATCATATACGCCTTGCTAAGGGGCAGGAGCAATCACAACATGCAGCATGATGTCTAGTGCACAGCTTTGACACCTTGTGGCCAAAAGTAGAAATGAACATCTTATGTATGTAAACTCATTTCAAAGCATCAACCTGGAGGCCTTTTGACAAGCTGTTGTGTAAGTCGATAACAGGCAACCATTACATTTTTCCTGTTGCCTGTAAATATGGTTTAGATTAAAAAAATATCTAAGCCGTGCAACAGATATGTCTTTTGAAAGTTTAACGCTAACAGCCCTCATCACCGTGACTTACTCAGTAACATGCAACACAAAGGATATAAAGTAAGAAATGATCAACTATCTGGATAATAGATCCTCTGAATTATTTTGCTGTTCAAACCAAGGGAATTTCCAAACCACGAGATGACAACACTGACCTGAAAGTGCAGAATTATGGTCCAGATCAGTCCCAGGGTCAGTTTCGGGTTACCGTCTGTGATGTCGTCATTCCGGATATTCACAAGTTTGACCTGATGACAGGAAACGAGGAGATGATTAAATAAAGGTATACAAAGTGTACAAAACCTGGTCGCAAGTTTCTTAAATATATCATGTTTGTGTGGTGTATTCAACAATGAATATGAATGTTACCAGTCCACGTCCATGTTTCCTCACATGACCATTTTTTTAACGTGCACCACAAGGTGGCACAATAGTCATTATAATATGTGACAACACTGCTTTGGTACTCACACTGTGCAACTGAGGTGATTGAGAGAGCATGAATGTTTGCATCTTATTAAAATCGTATAAACCTGCCAGGACTGCTTCATCTACCACGCCCAAAACGATGTGCATTTACTGACAACATTCACATAAAACCATGAAACAGGAAGTACAGTCTGAACGCAATCGGTTTAATATAGACACAGGTAATTTATTTCATCACCTCTACACCTATAACTGTGATCGATCAGCTGCAGGGTGAGATATCAGTGAGTTTAAACAAGGCTTTTCTACCAAGGATGAGTCTGGTAGGTGCTGTAGCTAGAAACAACAGTGCAACTCATCTGTGCCCATGTACGAACCCTTTGTCTCGAGCCTTACGTCACACATCTGGCAACGGCTCAGCCAGGCTGTGTTCTTCACCGCTTCCTGACTGCGGTGGGGGAGGGGAGGGCAATCAAAGCTTTTTGAAACCCCACTGATGGGATTTGCTCCTTAAATGCTGCAATTACGATTTTGTGGCAAATGAACTGAGCCGAACGACGTGTGATGCTGGAAACTGTGATGCAGTATATCTGTAAGTAAGCACCACTGAGTGGGGCTGTCCGCAGGTGGACACATCTGTCACAGCAGGGCGCAACACCCAAAATAGAATGTGGGTGCTACCTTTATTGTATACTATCCAGATGTTCTCTCTTTCAGCTGGATACAGCTATGAATCCATGACAATGTAGGAAAGGGGGAAAAAAGTGTTTTTGCTATTACACCACTGACTGCAGGCGGATTTCCAGTAGTCTTAACACTAAGCTTTGAAAGGTCAATGACGACGTTGGCTCAAATCTATTCCAGCCCTGAAACAAAAGTGCGGCCGCACCAGAGTTTGAGAATACAGTCTGTCAGATTCTTACCTGCCGCCTCTTTAAATAGTCCAGCGCTATTTGTACATTCTGGAGTCTGTGGAAGCGCATCCTCCCTCTCTCCCGAGGCTGTGGACATAAAAAGGGGAAGAGGAGTCGTGTATGGTAATCAGGTTGTGCTCTTAATCAGAGGAAAAATTAAAAAAATGTGATTCAGAGCATAGAGGTACATGCTTTTTGGCGCTTACCCGCTGATCTGGTGAGGTAAACACACACACACACACAAAAAAACCTCTACCCACAACAAGAGTAGCCATTCCTGCAAGTCCACTCAAAATCTGTGCATACTGTGCATATGAAGATTCATCCTAGAACACTATCCACCATTTCCACCTCCACAAATGTTCTGAACATGTTATAACAGATCAAGCAACCTAACCTGCTAGATGACCCACTCTGACAGCCAGAGGTGCAAGTAGAATACAATTACATTCTCTTCTTGGTGCTGTGAAGAATAATAAATACTCATATTGTATGATAACTTGTGGCAAACACGCGTGAAACAGTCGGGGGCCACGGCGTGAGGTAACGAAGTGGAAAATGCACTCAAGCCATGATGATACAGCGGCGGCAGCAGCGAAAGACTTGTGCTGCATGTTCAGCCATGTCTCTATGCTGATGATGGGGAGATGATGAAGGATCCTGCTCATCTCAGCAGCAAGGCGACAACATTTGACTAAACCCATCTCTTTCATTCAGTGAATCTGGTTCACTTGTGAAAAAATGCAGCAAATACTCGAAAGCGGCAGATGTAAAAAAAAAAAAAGTCCCGACGTTCAAGTAGGTTCAGGGAGCTTTGATTGCATGGCTCAATGATGCGGAAAGCTAGTGAAATGGATATGAAGATAGTAAAAAATTCCTTTATGATTTATTGCACCTTTTCGTTGCCCCTGCAAGGTCAGGTCGGTGTGCCAAATCTCATATCGTATTTATCTCACATATATTAAAGAGAAAGAAAGCAGGAAGCTCCCCGGGTCTTTGGAGGATGTGCACATTTGTCTGCATCATCTGGTCATGTAAAGAAAGATTCTGGCATTATTTTATTTTTTGAATTAAAAGAAGGGGCGTTATGAAACACAATGTTTCATAGAATTCACAAATTGGGCACAATTGGAAAACAGGGAAAAATACTGGTATACACTCGAAGAACTACAACAGACTACAAAGAGACAAATCATAGAGTGGGGTTGTTTCTTCATTTCTGTTACGTTTCCACAGCACGCTCTGAATTAGTCTGTTACAAGGAGGTGGAGGGGGCGAGCCACACGTACCCCCTTATCATCATCCACCGTGTCTCCATGCTGCTCAACCGCACATGCTTCTGTCCCACTCACCAACCGCAATGTCTTCAGAAAATCGCGCTCCCTTGGCTTATCACAGAAAAGGCAACACATGGGGGAAGAAAAGGAGGACATGGACACACACGGACACACACACACACACACACACACACACACACACAGCGGCCAAATCAAAAGGGGTTAGGACAATGGACAAAAAAAACGATCAAAGAGTGGAGAACAGAGGAGGAGGAGGAGGAAAAGTAGGATGTAAACAGAAAAGAGATAGCGACTTAGAAGATGAAAGTTAGTCACACACTGGAGAGGGAGTAACTGCTGGGGTTCCTTGCTACAGGAATACATGCACTTTATCTACATAGTAAAGCATGATAACATTATGTCACTCGGGACTACACATAGACTGTATCAACATCCCCCAATATACGATGAAATAATGACATGTCGACAGATAAATGAAATAATATGGCAAACATGCACTTCAGTATCTATTCTCTTAGCACCGCAGCTATATGTTCTAAATGTGACAGATTAGACACAAACACATACTGAACTATACATAATTTGAGCCTGTCAGATTTCCTTATCAACAAAGTTAAACAGGCCTCATACGATTATAACAAGACTAAAAATCATGAGTTTCATATTTTTTTTAATTACATATGATTTGGTCAATGTTTATAACCAAAATCCCTATTTTTTTGTTGAATAAGGGGTGGAAAATTACCTCCAGGGCCCCTGGATTAACACATTATAAGATGATGAACATAACTACAAATACATTTGAATGATACATGTGAAAGGTTTTCATATCATATAATAATTTCATGGTGGAAATTGGTTATATCACCTTTACTAAGTTCCCTCCTGCTCGGTTGTTAATCACCGTAACAGTGCAGCTTCCTGCTTATTACTGGAATATCACTGCAACACAATTTTTATTTGGTAGAGTTTCATAGGGGCGGTAATGTTTGTCCTCTGAGTGCCCGTAAGAGCCGTGAGAGCTGACAAATACGGCAGTGTTTGTCTCCGGAGGTCTCCTGTCTCCTAACCTGCAGAGAGGCCAGGAGCTGTTTCTATAGTCATACTGTATCCATGTTACGTATATGGAATAGTTTATGCTGGCAGTTTATGTTAGCGATTTGAACGTTTGGCAGTTAGTGGGTTGAAAGGGATAAGTTTGCAAGTTAAACGCCGTTAATGATTGATTACTGGCTGCCCGGAAACTCCAGTGGGCAACCAGAGAACTACAGTTCCCAGATTTCTCCCGTTGTGTTTAGACCTTGTTGACTGAGAGACAACAACCCATTGTGGGTACCATATTTTATATCCCACTCAAGTTAATTGCCACTTAAGCATCACTGCTCCTGCTGTGTCCCATGTGCAGCATCTCCGACTGTATATACAGGACATCTAAAGAAAGTCATAACTATACCACCTTATTTCATATTACTGACACATAGGAGGAGCACAGCAAAACTATTCGCAAAGATGAACAAGTTTCATAGGTATTACAGAATGGACAATGAAGAAGAAGAAAAACAAACAGGAACAAATATAATAAAGTGATGTGTTCGATACTTAAACAATTGACTATGAGTGATTTTTTTTGTTCTAAATCTTACAACATCGTCTGACAGATCATCAAATCCCAAGATTCCCTGATAGCATCAGTCACACCTTAGGCGAAGGTGCGACAGATTGCGCTACTATTATCTATTATAGGGAAACGACTCTGACTCTCAAAGAGTTTTTGAGTTTGTCGTCTGACCATGAAAACTGAAATGATTTAACAGAGAAACGTTAACTCACCAATGTGTCTCCGGACAAAACCTCCAGCAGTGAGATCAGGTTATGTCCATCTCTCAAGTCTTCATACAGGTCATTTATATGCTTCCGTACCTATGCACATGAGGAAGAGAGCCAAATGTGAGCAAAGTGCAAATATCATATTTTTTATACACAACTGGTCATTATAATAAATACAGTTATCTAACTACTACACATGGAATCGACATTGGTGGTGTTTTTAAATCTCTGACCACAGTTATTGAACCATAATCATTTCTTTAAAAAAGCAGCGCTTTGAGGATTACACCAAGAACCATGAAAGCTCCTCACATTCATAAAACATGTACAACTACATGTACCCCACCCAGAACAAATTTGTTTCTTTTACACTGAAATGCATCTTTAATAAAACACTGAATCATAACGTGAGCGGCATATCTTCCTGACACCTTATCTAAGCTCTTGAGCGAGGCACTTAACAGCTCCAGTCTTTTCCAGCAGGCCCATCACTCCTTCCTGTCCTAAATACCGCGCCTCGGAAACCACCCCGCTGCCCGCTGACCTGCTTTCACACAGGGCTTTCAGCGCTGTAAGCCCAGATAGCAGCCACAGCTGTGGGGCCGAAATAGAGCTGCACCCTTGTGTTATTGGGTCAGCTGAGCAGATTCCCTTCTATTACTCAGCAGCACCTCTGATTTCTCTTGGACCACGCGAGTGGCCTGCTGTGGCCTGACAATGAGCTAAAGAGGCCCGAAATCCTGCCGTCAAAATCTGACTATCCAATAGGAAATAAAAGGTGATACTCCAATTAAAGTATGTTCAACAGGTCCAAACTACTGTAACACACATGCTTTGGTTTTTGTACACATATTGCATTAAATCTCTGCAGCTTCACTGCATGTGTCATGTTCGATACAGAACTGTAGACGTCATTCTGAAGGCAGAACTGCAGCTTAGGGCCCTATGCACACTTCTGGAAATAATAAATAACACAATTTTGGTTTGAGAAGTAGTCATCAGCACTGATCCATGATCTGATCCAACTATGCAATTTCTTAAAACCTTTCTGTTGGGACAACAACTACAATGTTTCCATCACTGCTCATTGCTCTCACTGGCACTATACAAGAGCAGGGAACAAAATGAGTCATTATATTTTGAGGAGTCACTGTGGCTTAAAATGTTTCCGTTAGCTTGGTCCCACTGCTGCTGTTCCCCCTGGCAAGCCAGTGACTGCTTAAAAGAGATCCAGTTTAAAAGACTCAAATATGCACCAACATCAATCTCAACCAATCCAATGTCTCCTTGATTTACATATCACACAGAACTAATGAATGATGCCTTACATACATGCATGAGTTTTCTTGATCGCAGTGATTAATGTACCCCTGATGCATGAACACTATAACATTACACATGACTCCCAGTTAGTGTTTCAATTGTTTTAACAAAGGCATATTAGAAGAGCCGTACCCGTACTTGTCCATGTGTTGTTAAGTGTTTCATTAAATTCCAGATGAACTCGTTTTCATTTGTCTCTTATTCTCACAGTATGCGATTCAAATTCCTGAGTCAACGAAACACAACCTGTTTTTGCAGCAGTGCAGCGGCGCATGTCATGCTAAATGACTCGTAACAAACTTAAATAATATCGGGCGAGGAATGCTAGCATGTCAGGACCTAACGTGGAAAGTGGTAATTGTTATTACTGCCAATACTTCCCTACTGGATTGTTTATGTTGGAGGAAAATGGTTTGCTGACTGTTGTGGGGGCAAAAAACATCGGAATTTGAACTATTATTTAGGTTTCATCTCTGCATTGATGAACATAGTTTCCATATGAACCTATACCTATACATTAATTCGATTTTTAAATGCGTTTTCATATAATAAAATAGAATTTCTAAACTTCAGATGATATCAGAGCGGACAAACAACCAGCATACATTAGTTCTTACCTTCAGCAGATGCTGATTTATCCATTTTGTAAACGTCTTCTTCTGCACTCTGTCTCTTTCATCTGAGGAAGAGAGAGAAAAAGAAAACATGTCCAGTGAATTATTTCCACGGTTTGAATCATCATACTCTAGGTGTTGTTGGGCCCAGCTCTCTTTTTGTATAGGTTGTCATTGCAGTGGCCTAATTCTGCTCTGTGCAATCTGCTTAAGCAGTCTATTGAGTTGTATTGTGTGTAATGGTACAAGAGGATGTTACACTGCGCCACATCAAATTAAACATATCTCAAAAAATACATAGAAAGACAGGAGTGTACATTTGGACAGGTGAGGTGAGCAATTCAAATTTGCTCTTTAAGCATTTTGGAATTTCATTTCAGGGGCTTGATCCTTTGTTATCTGTTGCACACATTTAGATACCGCTTATCCTCTGAGGGCTACGGCTGGAGCCAATCGCAGCAGTCGCCCTCCACTTGTCATTTGAGAAAATGCAGGTTTTAGGTACTTCCGTATTGGCTTTACTTTCCGGACCCAGTGACTACGTCCATTTGTATACACAGTCTATGGTGGAAGCCGGAGTACCCGGAGGAAAACCACACAGACACGGGGGGGAACATGCAATCTCAGCCGGCAGTACCGGGATTCGAAACCAAGAGCCTTCTTTAACCACTGCTCCTACGTGCCGCCCCTGTTGCACGCAGCCAATGTGAAAAGTTGTTTTACAATTTATAGTTTCAATGAACGTGATGTAGAAAAGTAAGGACATGTGACATGAAGAGCTAAAGTCCCTTTTGCTCAAAGAAAGTTTTGTCACTTCCCAGACACTGACATGACATCAGGCTCTCCAAGCATGCTGATCACATTATGTTTTTCTGTTTCCCATCACCATAGCAACCACACTTCCTGCCACCAGTGACATATGTGAGAGCAGGACGCAATGCCAATAAAAAGGAAAAGGAAACAGATTTTTATATGAAGTGTATTGAAGACAAGGAACACCAACTCCTACATCATTATGTTTTCTTGTCAGCATTGTGAACAACTCGTAGTTTTTGTCACAGCTTTTACACCCCTTATGTTCGTCCTGCAGCCTGTCAGAGCAGAGCAGCGGAGTAGTGCCGAGCAGACCATGACTCATTTCACAGCTTCCACGTCAAACAGTGAGCAGTGTGCCAGACACAACTCCTCCATGTTATCCTCAAAATACAAAAAGAAAAACTCACATGTACAATTGATCAGCACATTAGTTCACTGCTAACAACAACAACAACAACAACAACACCACCACCACTGGCAGTGGAGGACGATCAGCACTTTCCTAAACTTTGACCACAGGACTAACAAAGCAGATAACCTCCTCCCCGTGCGCGTTCCTCTGCGCGGCTTACGAAATAAGTTTTCCTCGGGGATATCTTACACCTACTGCGAAAGCACAGGCGGGAATAATCTCTCGGGGGAAACGGCGAGAAGCGGTGAGATACATACTGACCCATGCAGCACATGAGTGTTACCAGGTGAGTCCTGCGCTCCCTCTCGGCCTCAAGCAGGTACCTCATCCTCTGCCCTGGCTCCTCGGCGCTGTCAAGACGACCGTGGTTCAGGTAGACAGATGCCATGTGGCTACGTGACTGAGGAAGGAGTAGCAGTCACCCTCTTCTCCCCTGCCTGCCTGCCTGCCTGCCTACCAGCCTCTAGGGCAGCCGTGACTGCCTTTCACATCAAGCCTCCAGAACGAGTCCGGTCAGGTTTTCCATGACTACTCGCTGTTTTGAATTTTCATGCGGTTATGTGTTTATCCAGCAGCAGAAAACCATACAAGAAATCAGTGCTTCTTGTAAAAAAAAGCACCCTGTTGACATGTTCTAGGAATGTTCCAATTGGCTGTGGCAGGATACCAGTCAGTTTATTTTAGCTGCAATGTACCATAATTTGACAGCATGATAATTATAAATATATTTCGAGCAATGTAAACCTGCTCAACTATAAACTTGAATGTTCAAGGGAGATTATGCAGCTGCCAGAAACAAGTGAACAACACATCAAGGCAAATTAACAATCAACACTCTTCATGATACGACATGAAAATTACCGATAAGTTGTTTTTAGAATTTTACATTTCTCTTCTGATTAATGTACCAAGCGTACCAGTTACATAAGACGGTCGGAGAAAATGAAAGTAGCGGCATCTGTTTCCCCTTGAAAGTTGTGGTTGTGGTTGTGGTGGGTGGTCATTTTTACATAATGGACGTGTCAGAAAGATCACAAAGCCTGAAACCCTCCTTTTCGAAGATAACAGAGGTTCCATCAGAGACCTGCTCTCTGCAGATTTTCACATTTAGCTCATCTAAAAATAGTCCATGTGTAAAAAGCTGCCGAGAATTAGAAAGTAGGTTGGTGTGACGGTTACTTTGTATGATCGTCTGGAATAGATCAAGGCCTCGCACTGAAGCTGAAACATCAAATAAAAGAAGGGACGGCGCGACTAAAATAAAACTGATCCGCCAAAGATTCCTAACAAGTAGAGAAAGTCAAAGTACAGTGAAGGACCTTTACCAGCAGGGCTGCTGTGTCAGCGGTGACGCATCTGTCCCTGTGACTCTGCAGTGCAGCTGATTCACAGAGAAATAAAGCAGCGCTGTCTTGCAGTAGGACACCAGTTTGGCCTGCAGTGCCCCGATCTACACTCTCTCCAGCATAATATATAGACCTCTTCGGGGAAACGCATTAATATAGATTGGCTGGGCGAGTCTTCAAGGAAACTCTCCAGCTCAGAGCAAAGGGTGACAGGATGAAGGCGGAAAAATGTGACATCAGCCAGCTTTCAGATGTGGTCAGTAATAGGCTACTGTGCTTCATGTATTGCACGGATTAATGATAACGGACATGCTGGTCACATCATATCAACATCAGCCAATGTCAGACGGTGAGACAAGTGAGTCAGAAAAATAAGACAGACATAATTATTTTTGTTTTATTATTTCTGCCCTTCACGTTAAAGTTTTAATACTAAGATATAAACAGATACAGAACTACGAAGCCAGTTTGAATGTGCTATGACCGAACTAAGTTATTTCTGTACCTGTGCCTCTTTTTCTCAGAAACATGAAGGTGACTGTGACATTATGGTGCCCTCTTGAGGATCTTATGAGAATAAAAAAAAGAAAGCATGATTTCTGGTTTGGTGTTGAATTCACCCAGTTTTGTTTTAGACAGCAGTCAAATATTATTTGTTCATAATGCAGAAGTGAAGATTGATAAAGATCAGATGTCTGACAGAAAACAAACCCAGCTCTCTCCTTCCAACTATAACATTGACGTAATGTCAGATCAGATGAGTTTACACTCATTCCCCAGATGCGCAACTTTAACTTGATCATCTCATTCTAATTATCAAATCTAAATGTAAAACTGCTACAGTACAATATGATGTCTTATCCTGCATATTTGCATTTTATTCATGACTGAAACTTTGCTTATTTTCCAATAATTCTGTTTTTTATTTTTGTTTCATCTGCCTAACAAAATGCCATCTTTAGCGCCACACCAAATGAGTTCTTCTAAGGTGTCAAATCATGATAACTGACAACAACTACAGCTGCACACACGACATAATATTACCGGAAAATACTCCACAACACTGCTTTAGGTATTTCAGATTAGCACACAAATGTTCTTTCTGATATTTCAAACTTCCCACTTTAAATTCAGGCAGTAAGATGAATCACATCCCCCAGAGGTCTGGGAACAGCTATGACCATGCAGCTTGTTGTGACCTTTGACTTTAATGGGTTGATGTATGAAGGATCACACAGACAGCGTGACTAGCCACTTGTCTCTCATGTTACATTTGCACTCATTGACATGTGGGTGCTGTATAGACTACGAACTATTCCTCAGCGACGCTTCCCTCAGAAGTGCAAATTTACACCAGGATACAGGAAGTTAAACTGGTTGTAATGAAGGTATCGTTTGCTGTACGGCACCGTGTGCGTAACAGACGGCTATAGACCTGATACACTTTTGTAGATCACAGCAAAGCACATGCGCACGCCGCTATAAATAACTACGACCCTAGACCACGCTGCCCCCACAACTGCAGGCCACAAAATCTGTGCCACTGAGGTGCCATCGTTCACTTCCTTACACGCAACAAAGATGAAGTAAATGTTTGTAGTCGAGTTCAATTTATAGTAGAGCTGACGTTTAATGCATTTGTAAAAAGGGCCTTAAGATCCTTTTTTTGGGAGGGGGGGGGGAGGGGGAGGGGGGGGGGGGGGGGGGGGGGGGGGGGGGGCTGAATGTGATTTATCCATCCCAAAAACAGCAGTTTATTAAGTGTGATAATATGATTGGAGGGTATTGAATGAGATTCAGGACATGTCTGCATGTACAATATTAACTGTGTCCAAAAATAATACACAACCAGACTGTTGGAAAATGCAACCAGCAGCAGAAAGGTCGACAGCACTTCACTTTCATCACGGCATCATTGACAAGATTAATTTGAACAAGAGAAAGGACAAATTGTTGTTTTCCCAAGATTGTCTGGCACGGGGGGGGGGGGCAGTGACACCCACTGGCCTCTTGTTACGTCAGGATGCCTAAAATATCCTCACATTCTGAGCAGAGCGGAGTCAAAAAGTCCTCGCAATCAAAATCCAGCCGGTGTAATCCTCTTGACCTCGTATGGGAGGGAAATCAAAACAGACACAAAGACCAAACTGAGAAGCCCTCAACCTTCCAGCGTATGACAAGGACTCGCTAAACATTCTTGCTAAACAGCTCTCATTTCTCACCTCCAGTGTCATAACCAGCTCAGTGAGCAAAGGCATGAGTGCCTCTGTTTTGTTTTGAGAACAAGGCCATGATTGCATGGCACAGGCAGAGATTTTTGAAGTACTGGTCTGTGTCACTGTTATCCTGATCAAAGTTAATATCTTGCACCTCTAACTGAACAGGCCTCACTTTGGTGAATAACACAATTCTGAAAATCTTCCTTGGAGTACACATCCGAAATGCTGACTCAATCACACACATTGTGATCCTGGTCACACGTGGTAATTGCAAAGGGAACCAGAAGGAAAAAGCCTCCTCAAGCTCAGCACTAGTTCAGGACAAGCTATGAGTGCAGAACTCATGTGATTGTGAAAATGGTCAAATACATTTGTTTTGTTAATTAGTATTCCACAAATGTATGACCTGATTATTCAGCTGTATGAAAAGTGAAGGGAGTTATTAAAGGATTCATCATTTTAGCACTGAGATTACATGCCTCAGATTTAATAGCAGATCATTCAATAGTTGTTGATATTTGACTGTTCGAAAAAAATTCAGGAGATCATTAACATGACAAGTCCGAATGTAAACTGCAAATGGACTGTATTTATAGAGCGCTTTTCTAGTCATATAGACCACATTCACCCATTCACACATTCATACAGCGCTGCTATTTACCGCGCATTTTTCTTTCACATTCATACACATTCATACACTGCCGGAAGAGCCGTCAGAGGCAAGTTAGGATTAGGTGTCTTGCACAAGGACACAACGGCATGTGGACTGGCGGAAGCTGGGTCGAGCCGCCCCTCGTCTCTTAGCCACGCAGTAGCATGGTCAAAATTTGGTCTGTTGCAACTTACAGATCAGTCCCGGGGGTGGTTTTATGTGCACAAAATGGGCTTCTTCGTCCACACAGCATCAACTGTGGTGTCAGTGTGGTATCTTGGTAGGTGGCTAACGAAAATACAATGTGTGAAGATGAATACCTGTGGGAGCATTTTTGTCATTCTTTGTAAGTGAGAATTGTCTTCTGGGAAGGGCAGGGCCGAGTCTGAAATATGTGACTGGAACAGCTCAGCAAATGAAACAGGTTGCCAAGCCTTCAGAGCAGCCCCTCCGCTCAGCCTTTAGTTTACCTTAAGCCCAAAGACAAAGGTGAAGAAGACTCCAAGGAAAAAGGATCCAATGCCTGAGCATCTGCGCAGAGATTTTTATCGTCTACAACTCCTGTCTGCAAAGTGCTACTGTGAGAGGAAGTGTAGTCGGAGAGATACGGTGTGAGCCACTGCTGCGCGTCATTTTCAGCACCCTCAACTTCAGTAATGAAAGGAGGCCACAATCTGAAAATATAAAGTAGGCCTATGGAACAGAATACATAGTGACAAATTCTGTGTTTTATTGTATTGTGATAGTGTTATCAAGAGGTGTCTTCTTCATTGATGATATCACTGACATTTGATTCATTAAGTTTCACGCTGATGTGATACTCAATATCCCCATCAGTGATGATGGAAGATTTTATGGCCCGTGATGAAAAGCAAATGGAAGATGAAGGTGAAGCTGGCCATCTACCCTCAGACCTTCAGAAGCACTCAGCAATGACAACGAGAGGGAAGGGCGAAGCATTAATGACTACTAATGGCACATGCACTTCACCCTCTTACAAGATTTGTAATTCACACAACATTAAGACAAGCTGGTATTCAACATCAACAGATTCCTGTTTTGAAAAGAAAAAAAAACACCATAGAAATTAAGGCTGAGCACACAGAAAAAGCTTAAATTTAAGCAAATTAAGAAAATCATACTTTTAAGCCATATTGAATAAGATGGGAGTAGTTCTACTCACTGAGTCGCCTTTTGACTTAAAGCAGCTGGAACGTTTAGGCCCAGGAACTCTTCTCAAGGAAATAAAAGGTTCCACAAACCGTTGTCTATCTAAGTTTCCACCTCGACAGGCAAACTAGCCTGCGGATGTATGAACAATTTAGCTACAGAAAGCTGTTCCACTCCAGGCAACAGTTAAACAAAAGACTTAACGACAATGATGATTCTACATAAACTGAGCAACAACTAGAACAACAGTAAACACGGACTAGTATATTGACATCGTGCTGCTGCCGATCAGAAAATAGATGAGCTTGAGAAACAAAGCGTATTCAAAACATCCAAAATGCTTGACCTAAAGTAAGGAAACAGATTTTTATCTATTGCAGAGATTGCTGCTGAAATAAAACGCTGGACGACTCAACCAATTGGGCATCTTCACTGCTGCGAGCCCCGCCCCAAAGGCACTTGTACTTATCATGAATTCAGAATATGTTAGCTACATTATATTGATGACAGTTACACAAGCAATATAAAATAGATTTGCTGACTTGTTTGAGGTAATTTGTGCAAGTGGCAATGGTATTTTGGACAATCTTCAGGCAGCAGCTAAGATGATTCTCGAGTAATGCTATCACTTAGAACATATAGAACCTTTAGAGAGCAGGGCTATGGTTGCGGCCACGTTGTTGGGCCACAACACGATAAGATCGCAACTTGAACGGTCGTACAGTAGCTTTGTTTTTCTGTTTCCTCAGTGGCAGATATTAAAATATGGCAATCAGAGCAGACTGGGCTTCATTGGGAGGGGGGTCCTTAAAGAGACAGGAGATAAAATCAAGCGATTCAGACAGAGGCTTGGACAGTGTGAGGAATATGTAAACCTTTCCGAGTAATAACCCAAATCAAAATCATGAACATGAGCATATTATTATGTCTCCTTCGACATAAAAGCAGACGGAGCTGCTCATTTCTTGGCCAACCACAAAAAAAAAAAGTGGAGAAAGGAAATCTGTTTCCTTCCGCTCTGGGATGGGATGGGATTGCTTCCCAGCATCTGCTGCCTTCAGGAGAGGAGGGTGGTGCCGCTGGAGTGGGAGAGGAAAGGCTACAGAGCATGAGTCAGGGCCCGGGGAGGGAGGGACAGAGCCTCTAAAGATGATCTCATGCAAGAGGAGCTGAGCAAAGCTGTGGAATGAGGTTCGGTCATGCTGGTCTTCCCATCACCATGACAGCATATAAATACAACATTTAGAAATATAACAGTGAGCAGGCATCACGCTCAGGCACAGACACACTGCAGTTACATGGCTTCTAAAACAATATGGTGATCATATTGATCAAATGTATTCCAGAAGGGCAACGCATGTGCCGGACATCCCTGAATGATAAATAATACATTATTGAAGACAAAATAAAAATAAATAAATATATATTCTGTACCTAAAGACTGACGGAGCGGTTAAAAGCTTCTTGAGAGCTCTGGTTTGGATTACACTGCTCATTTTAAATGCATTTTATTGATTAGATCAATGAAGGGCTTGGCAACAAAACAACATTATGTTTTAGCATGAGTTCTGTACTGTATTACTTTTTATTGTTAATGACGTTATATATATATATATATATTTTACATTTAAATACAATAACTGCAAACACAGATGTTAGGTTTCTGATTGCAGATAACCGGCACCCCGGTCTGATCCGAGCACGCACATTGGTGAAAGCTGTAAAATGAAACCAGGAGCAGCTGCATTCACAGCTTCAAATCAGTTCTGCACGGTGATATTATGAGATCATTTAGCACCAAGTTGAGCTTGAGTTGGAAACTGATCCAAAGATCTAATGCACTTATATACCCATTAGCACTTTGAATTCTGGCTGTGGTGGTAGCTGTGAAATTACACTTGATAATTATACTAGCAGAATTATATTTGGTCACATTTTTGCTTCACACAAAACCCACTTTATGTTAGTCCAAATTGTCCACCTATCACATACATTAAATGCAAGTACCAGGTGATTTGTTTCCCCCCTGATAAAAGAAAAGTTAAAACTCAATTGCCTTAATAAGAAATTGTTTTGTTCCTTTCAAAAAGTGATTGCTTGGCAGGAATGATCTGTGTGTACTCCAAGTAGTACGTATAGTCTTTCTTTTTACTCTCTTTAACAAAGATAAATCTCAGATTGTGTGAGGCAACAGTAATGCATATGTCAATCCGTAGTCTGAGTGAGAGGGAAAGAGGCCACCCTTCAAAGTGTGGCTCCTTGACATTCAAATCGCAACACAAAGCCAAAAGAGGAGTGTCACAACCATCAGCTTGACGCATGAACAAGTCTGTGGAGCAGCTCGGACGCTGCTCGCTTAAAAAACAAAAGTGTCTTTTGTATGGTAGCAGACAGTCTCCACAGAGGCAGCCCACACTGCATGTGTGGCCCACTACAGTGGGCCATTCGAATGTGATGAGTGGGCTGTCGACATAGAGCAAGAGGGGTTGGGCTGGGCACGGCCCAGGAGGATGGACAAAGGCAGTGACTGTGCAAAAAAAACACACAATGCTCTCTTCTCACTCATTGCTGCGTTTGATAATACAAGATTTTTTTTTAAAAAGGCACCGGTGATAATGATAAGGTATTCCTTATTGTATATAAGGAAATTCAACTTGTGATGAGAGGTTAAATCATCAGACAGGCCGCATCGATTCACAGACGGAAATGTCTGAGACGGTAAGAGCCCACACCCTCAGATATCACAACGCTTACAGAGCAGCCATCCTACAGTCTAGTCACATGCTGTGTGTGTCTGTCTGTCAGGAATAACATCTGCATGAGGCAACATGATGTAGTTTATGTCTGCAATCAAGATCACGCCCATCACATCCTTTTTGCATACTGTATGTGCAGGGCATGAGCTTTAAGGATATTTTTTATTGGGAGTGTTTATGAACAAAAACTGTAGTAAGCTGGTTACAGTGCACCTTCTTAGGAATCCCTTTTCACATGGATCTTTCATGAAACTGTCAAAGAGCCCTAATTATTCAAATGTAATTTAAAATACTGCCTATTAGTAATCTTTATCAAGCCACAAATAAAAATCTATATATAAGCACAGAATAGCAGGTCACAAACAAAATGCTTCTCTTGAACATGCTCAATTGGATTTAGTTTATAAAATGTCCTCTTAATAATGTAACAACATCATTTATGCCGCACGGCGTCCTGAGAACACTGCGAGGAGCGCTGACCGAGCCGCCACGCGTCAAATCCCCTAAACCTTCCCCGATGCCAGGGGACGATCAACATGTTGGGCAACGCGAATGTTCCCATCGTGCCGACGACGACCCACCGAGCAGGCTCTGCCGGAACAGCGTGACCGCGCACGGCCACTACCCACTGCACTTAGCTGTTGTGTGCGTCTGGGAAACCGTTTACTGAACTCATTCCTCAGGTTTGCACTCTTTTGTAGAGGCTGCATTGAATTTCAGTCTGACCTAAAGCATTTCTTCCCTTGAGTGTATTATTAACTCTAATACCTAATTAGTGGGGTTATTCGTACAGCTGGGGCAATAAGAACTACATGCATGCTCACAGTCAGTGGCAATTTTTCATGTTCTGTGTCAAGCAACGTTCTCAACTCACACCTTTCTTTTAAACACAGCACTTCATATAGTTGTTTTTTTTTCCATTGATCTTGAAATTTGTCATTTAATTTCTAATGGTTGAGGTCACCAAAGGTCACACTGGAGGTGAACAAGTGTATGTGTCACACCCGAAGTAACGTGCCACAACAAAATAAAGCCTGTGCATATTTTTTTTTTCTTTACAGTTTTTCTCTTTTCTCTAGAAAGAGCCAGCTAACATTATCTCAGAAGTGTCAGGGGACTCTGGGGCAGCCACAAATCACAGCCAGCCACAGAAACACAAAGCCACCAGTGTGGATAATAACAATAAGCCACGGTACGTTTGCCTGAAATAACATTGTCAATTATAAAAATGACACTAATATGAGAACTGGTCCTATGTGTTTACTTGTAGGGACAAAGGAGAAGCTGTTTCCTTCTTCACATTCTGTTCTGTTTACCGCTCTGTTTGCTTGTGTTGGTTTGGTTACTGTAAACGATGAGATTTTTGATGAAAATGTGTCTCTGTGATAGTCCGAACATCACATGGCGAGAAGCTCGGGGCCCTGGGTGATCCCAGCAACTGCAAACAAAACCTTAGAAACAACTAAAACAGGGATTTACTGTACAGCACTTATAGCCAGCGCCCTTTAGACAAATGTCCTAGCTGTGGAGAAGCCAACAAATATTTTATTGGAATGATTAATATAGTTTTTAGCCACTTTCACAACAAATTTACATTGAGAACCACATTGTTTGAGGAAGGTATGTTATGCACTTGACAAGGATAAAGATAATGATTCTTATCATGCAGACATATATGTTCAAATATACTGTACTACAGTAGTGTATATACAACAATAACTGCCACAAGCTAAGATCTAACTTTCTAAAGCCTTCTTCTTTCACATGAAATCAAAAGTGGCTTTATTTTTTTGTACATTCTAACTGTGTACGTCGTCACCATCTCAGTCATGTTCATAAACCAGCTAAAGTCCGATGCCTCTCTTCTTAACTGACCCTTAGTAAATATATGTTGACAAATTCTTTCTGCCTCAACACTCGAACCTGTTTTCCCTGCAATAAGGAGCTAGGTGTGAACGAAACAGGGCTGTATGCGAGTTTGCTACAAGTAATGATTAGCCCAGCGAATCTTTGGTTTCTACCATGATCGCTCAGTAGCCAAAATATCTGGTGCAGAATAATATTATAAGCCAAAAAAGACACAAAATTCAGTGAATTGTCCACGAGAAAATTGAGACACAAAGCAAAACCATTGGAATTACTGAGAGGCTGCAACTTAAATGCAAAGTACAAAGGACCGTCTTACCCTTCTTTGATATGTTCATTTTTCATGCCCCAGCTGGCAACCGAGTCAGATTTCTCACAAAGATCGATACCTCAAACGTAAAAAGTAATCAGAGAATGGTCGTTAGAGCTAGAAGAAAAATAAGTGAGCTCGTTGTGTGTCACAGCTCTTCTGCCTGAAGACAACGGCTACAGAACCCCAATGATGCTACATCATATGATCCCATTAGACTCCAGTCAGGGTGTTTAAGCCGTTTGCCACAGCTGACTGGCCCTGCTGGCTAAAATGCCTCAACAGCTGAGAGAATGTGCTCGTGGCAGCCCACAGTACATTGTATTCAGCGTTCTGCTGCTTTACTTTTTTTGCGTTGGCCTGAGCGACGAGGAAGCACAACACGAGGGGTTAAAACCGCCGCTGTCAGTTTGAATTCGCCTCCACCGGCTCTCCTCGGGCCCGGCCTCACAATGCACGACTGTGATTTTCGTCAGCGGCCCCTGTAGCTGTCGGAGAGACGCTGAACAACGTAGATCTCTTACGCGTGATGGATCTGCTCTGATTAATGAGATGGACCAAAAAGGAGCAGCTAGTGGCACAAGATACTGATATAAGCTACCGCCTCATCCTGCTTCTTTATCATTGTCCTGTCTGCCTGTAGAGACACCACATAGAAGTCCCATACAAACTGTGATATTTCCAAAGGGGGGAAAACCTACACAAATACACAATTTACATAAAGCTACAATACATAACAATTTCTCTGTTTGGATCTTTCAAATTGGACAGTAAACAGTGCAGACTGAATGACATATTTCAAGGTAAATATTTTTCCTATTCCACCTGATGAAGAGAAATATTCCACTGATCTAATGATCAGCTGAGGTCATATAATACATCCTGGAATAAATCCCACTTTTTTTCCAGTGCTATGGTCTAAAGACAGCGAGGCCATGTCACCAGAGAGAGAGAGAGACCGGGTGGGAGAGAGAGAGGGGCAGACGGACATTCATCGAACTGTCAAACAGCCATCGGACCATTCCTTCATCGTCCCACAGACTTTATGAGCCTATGAGATCCTGTCCGGCCGCCACTGATCCTACCTTTGTATCTTTCCAGAACATCCTCGTACGCCTGGAGGTATTCCTGTTCGTCCGAGAGCACATGAGCCTGCAGCGGCGCGTACTGAGCCATAACCCGGGCTCCGCAAACTGGACATCCACCGGCGGCGGACAGGGACACAGCGTGTGTGTGTGTGTGTGTGTGTGTGTGTGTTTGTGTGCGCGCGCGCGTGTGTGTGTGAGTGATCGGCGCTGTTGTTGCACTAAAAGGAAACGCCCTACATCCCGCCCTTGGCCAGGGTCCGTCCAATGGGCGACACTTCCTCGGTGAGGTTCACTGATTGACAGGGAGAGCTGCCGGACGTGCTCCGCTGCAAAAAATGTCGCTCTTGTTTTTATTTTTTATTTTTTTAAATTTACAAGCCAATAAACCCAGCTGGCCTCCTCTTGAGAGAAAAAAAACAAAACAAAGTGATACTTTGAATCACTTTAAATATGATAATGTCAATACAAGAGAATGGATCTAAACATGTCTGGCCCGATTTTGCACCATGTAAGTAAAATAACGTGTTTTTAAACGTAATTTTTTTACAGCGTGTAGAGAAAAATGAAACTTTCTTTTTCACTCTTGTCCACCTGCCAAACACTTTGAAGCGACTTTTCCTACACTGCTGTTTGGAAACATGTCCGTGTCTGTGCTGTCAGTGTCCCATCAGCTGTCACCACCGACACACACACACACACACACACACACACACACACACACACACACACACACACACAAATTCCCAAAAGACGCGAGCTGTCAATCATTGAAAACTTCGTCCCCCATATCGATTCCAGGCCACGTGATTTGATAGACTTTAATTCTTGCGGGGGTTTTATAACATTAAATTGTGCCAAAGTATCATTATAAAAAATACAAAAGGGGCCATAAACCTTAGACTCTTGCAAGCTTCCTGTTAGTGTGAAACATGGCAGAAGACTGACTGTGTTATTGTTTCTGTCTGAATCAATACAAAACTGACTTGTATTATCATCTTCGGGGCACATATAAGATGAGCCAACAAATAATTGAAATGTGAAAAGAAAAAATGATGCCTTAAATTGGCCTTTAAAATAGCCTATACTCCTTCTATTGAAAAGTCACACAGGAGTTGACTTGAAGAAATATACAGGAGCTTTTTTTTAATTACACTAACGCTTTGGTTGATTTTAAAGAATTATATCAAAAATAAAAATAGACCAAAATACCATCACATGAGCTACAAAGCATGTCCCTGCAGAGCCTGATATCTTCCCGAATGATACAGAAGTGTTTCTCCAACTACGTGACCTCACCTGCGATCCGGAGCACCGCTCTCTCCGCCGGATCCAGCACGGACCCTCCCTGGATCTTCCTCTTGGACCGCTCGTGTCTGGGCAGGTTCCAGGGCAAAGTGTCCCCGGGGGCCGGCGACGCCGACCCGGATTTGACGCTGTAGTCATCCTCGTCGGAGAAATCCGCCGAGGAGGACATGGAGCCGTGGAGGGACGGGTTCCCCGAGCTGGAGCTCTGCGAGGACAAAAGGAAAAAAACAGGGGGATGAATAGGACAGAACAATGCTCGTCATGATGTCACGCCTGGGCCGCAGCACGGCGCGGCGGCGGCAACAACCAGCGACACGGATCGGATCCATCGCTCACCATCCGCGGGTCAACGCGCGTCGTGGGAGCGCACGTCAGTGTGCGAGGATCGTCCATAACAATAAAGGGTCGAGTCGGACGCAAGGCGAGGTGAAATCAATAGTATCTGGCTCCCCCGCCAGGTCAACAACCAGACTTACCACTGTATACATGGGGAACCTGTCAGCTGGTGGAGGGAGGAAGAAGAAGAAGAAGAGGAGAAAAAAAACAGCAATCCTATTTGCGCGTTATTAGCTTCCACCGTTCAGCCACACATCTGGTGCGTCAATGCCACGCCCTGCGAGGGATGCTCCGGCCGCGAGCGCGTCCCTTATCGGAGGAGCATGAAGGATGCGAGGTGATGTCAGCTCTCCCCTCCAGAGGGCTGAGGAGGGATGCTGCGCCGCTGTGCGCAGTCGAGGCAGAGCCGGAGCGCGGTGGGGAGAGGGAGAGGGAGAGGGAGACAGACTGCATGTGTCTCCGCGTCACACCCGGTTGCTCCGAGAGCAGCGGCGGCGTTAGAGCGCCATCCCTGCTGCACGAAGGTGCTGGGCGGGGTTAATGAGAGGAGCACAGCTTTCTCATGGCAAAGTGCTCACTATAGGAGGACTTTAGCCACAATGAGCCTACGCGACTGCCAACAGATTGGATTACAGCACAGAGTACAGTGAAAGCATGCATATACATTATAGGCTACCAATAACCCGAGAGGATGGAGGAGTCCATGGACGTAAAACCAAACACTGCACCTGGTGTAAATCAGTCTAACCGTTGTTAATTCATATCTGTGCAGGGTTATCTTTGACTAATTTTGTTATTATCCCTTTAACTTTTGCACAGCCTTTTTCGAGCCTATACAACTGCAAACATAGAAAGGACCATTCCAAATATGAATCACTCTCTGATGCAATTTCCTGCCACACCACGTGTAGCCTATATATGACACACCTGAGATTGAGCAACAGAGCAAATGCAGGTAACCACAAGGGGTGGGGCGCAAAAAAATACCTCTCTGATGACACTTCATTTGCTTAATGATAAGGAAGGGGGGGGGGACTCATAATGTAACATTCCTCTTGTGATCATATTAAAAGGTAAATCTGGAGCATGAAATGAAAAAAGTGGAGGATAGACTTCTGACGGGGATAAAGAAAAATCACCCTGGTTTCAAACAGCAGAGGGAATCTGGTTCAGCGTGACAATCTGCAAAAGCTGTTGAGGGCAACACTGTTAATATTAGCAGCCTTTTCTTCATTACATCACTCGTCGTCGGGGTAAAAAAAAGGCAGCTTAGCTTTGCATTTTTTATCAGCTTTCTGCTTAGCCATAATTCCTTCTAGTAAAAATAAAGGGGGGGGGGGGTGTTAATTCTCACTATTATGAAACAATGAATTAAATAATCATTTGTTTGGGCTATTGCAGGAATATTCCCTCCTGTGTCTGTCTCTCACTTTCTTTCACACAAAGAGCGAAGGGAACATGGATAAGAATAGTTGAACGTCCGGAGGCCCTCCCCCATCACTTAATACACGGCTTATCCTCTCCATTTGGGAATGTTCTAAATCTTTTTTTTTCTTTGTTAATACACAACATTCTTTGCTCAGGAGCCGTTACTGTTAGAACATGTGGGCATCATGGTTTACTGTAGAACCGTTTTTGCCAGTAACATTTGAAAATGCGCTGGCAACAGGGCATTCTTCAGCGACATAAATGATTTCTATCCAGCCCCGTCAAAAAAACTTTAAATTGTCTATACTCGCTATATGCCTGCAGTTCCTATTAAATAAATGTTTTTAAAAATAAAGAGCACAGATGTTAAGATGCACCTATAAAATATTCAGTTCATGGCCATGCTGCAAATGGACTGTGAAGTAGTCAGTGGTTCCCTTACACTGGTGCACAGAGTGATTTAAAGAGATTATCAGTGGGGAAGAAACACACAAAAATAAGGTCTCACCAAGACAAGGCAACCACTCTGGATCATTCATTTTTAAACATGCAAATATATCATGAATAGTGCATGATGGGCTGATCCAGGCAAGCACTAGTTTATGCTTCTCTATTAGATATTAAAATATGCTCATTTACAGCACATCATGGAGCTCTCATGATCCCACCAAACACAAAATTGCCGTCCCCGCTGTAAGATTTGCTTTTTTGCTCACATGCCACATTTAGTCTTTGACCTGCACAACACACACTGTATCAGTAAAAATGATACAATGATACAAAAAACATTTTGATTTTGCTTAACCCGTGGCAACAAAATATTTGATTTAAAGATATTGCAATCACAATAAGATAAAATCCATCTCTGAGATTTTACACGCAACTAATCTGTTTTCACAGAAAAAGCACCAGTGTTATCAGCATTATTGCTAATGGAAGCAATACACTGCAATAGGTTCACACACAGAGAGAGAGACAGAGAGAGAGAGAGACAGAGAGAGAGAGAGAGAGAGAGAGATCAATAGGTTCCTTTGAACACTTCCAACATCAGCTTCATGTCAGGTCTTGTCCTCAATTTGAACTCCACCCAACAGTAATGGCTGGAGAAATTAGTTAGGTGGGGTTAATATTCTGAAGACAATAATTCAAATATTCGACGTGGCCTAGATATTCTCAAAGCAAAGAAATGTGTGTGTGTGTGTGTCATGTCAAGTAAATACTTCCAGTCCAGCCCAGTGTTTCATGTCTCTCTCCTCACCTGCGCTATCTGAAGCTGATAAGGACAGTGTGGCGCGTTCTTGTTTGGAAGCAGTGCTGTTAATGCAAATGAAAAGCCGAGGGCCTAAAACTGTGGGGCGTTACCAAGGAGATTAGCTGTTGATCCATTTGCCAGTATGGTAAATTGTTGAAAGATTACAAATGTATTAGAGAGGACATGTACCACTGTGCCAACTGTTGACTGCAACCCAAGGAAAAAAATCACAGATATCACAGATTCTGTTCAATTAGGGGATTGTGATTTGATATTTAAACTGAAAATCAGTCAAATTTAGAGCTGAACAGATTCAATTACACGAAACATGTACTTGGCTAAAGGGACTATAGTTGTATGTGTTGTATCTTAAAAACATTTAAGATTTTGAGGCAAATTACTTAAAGTAAAAGTAGACTCCTGGACAAATGTTAAACATGCCACATATATATCTGTGTTAAAGTTGTGTTTTCTAGTGGGCTAAACCTACAGGTTGTATACGTTGGATGAAATTGGCTAAAATCAATGACCACAATGTGTCATGAGATGATAAATAGACAAAGATCTTGTGTCCAGCCTCGTTAAATCCTTACCAGCTTCAAAAGGTGCGATGGTTTCCCTGTGGAGCAGAGCAAGCAAATCATAGCATCACATTATCATCAGCATTAATCGTGGTCACAGTTAAGGCGGGTACCTACAGGTCTGCGTGTGGGCGTGACTTGTACAGACTGGTAAAATTCGGGTGGGACTCTCTTCTTCACTTTGCGTTTCCTGAGGGTGGATGATGAATCCGGCTCGCTCTCAGGGATCTCAACCAAGTTGGGTTTTTCCTCGGCCACCCGAGCATGTATGCTCCTTCTCGCGTGACGTGGACTGTGCCTGAAGCCCTGGGGAAACATGAGCAAATGTCAGGCGGAGAGGAGGTTTGACTTCCAGCAGACTTGGCAGAAGAAATGAAGAGGGGTTTTCGAGATAATATGAATAATGATTGTGATGCGATGCAGGCTATGTGCTAGGGAGGCACTGTTATTTGACCTAGATTTCAGAGACGTGTCGGAGGAACATAAAACAGCAACTCAAATCAATGCCCAGGAAAGGACAGGCGGACGTTTCACTGAACATTTTGACATTTCTTAAGGTGTCAAATCACCTATTTCTTTAGAGCCTCAACAGATTTTTCATTTAAGATCTGTTCATTGTTGGATTTATTATGTTTGAAGGTAATGCTGAGAGAGACTGTCCAGCTGTTGTGTCCTTGAACATGATACTGAACACCAGCTACAGTACGGATCTGTGGGGGATTCGGTGTCCTGTGGTTCAATAACATAACCTTGGAGCTTTTTCTTTGGGAACTTCAAAACAGAGAATCAACCCCCAAAAAAATAAAGAAAGAAACCAGCAGGTATCAGTTCATGTACTAAAATTACTTTTCACCAAACCCTTTACTTTGACTTTTAATGAAATAGCTTTGAGGAAAAACAGACAACCGAAATATATATTAATATAGATCATACAAGGAAGATCAATAAGGCCACAGAAAAGCTATTCTTTTTTATTTTAAGAAGTCAAATTCGCGGTGTTATCAGTAAAAGGGGTGTTTTTGGTGCATTTTATATATTTTCTGGCTTTAAAATGTCCCATTTTATTTTGAAACCAATGTGCGTAAAACGGAAACGGACGTGCACTTGACGCATTTGGACAAACAAGCATCATGGGTCATACATTTGAGTATGTGCAGCCTTCTGTCGGATCACTCAGAGACCTCACTTTCAAGCGTTGTGTTTCCGAGAACATGACACTGAAGTGTTTCGATCCACATTCATCTCGTCAAAGTGCAAACTCACCTAGTCAGTGTCAACACATGCGCAGTGCGCACACCACGGTCCTTCAAATAGTCGCGATTAAAGTCCAAACAATTCGGACGTTTGGTGAAGCGTTAAAGGGGAGACGACGTGTAGCCTGCACGACGCTTGAACACGTTCAAAAGAATAATCTCTCCTGCAGCGATTCGATGTCAATGACCAGAGTGACTCAAGCCCTTAATGAGAAAAGTTCATCCTACGTACCTCTGATCGAAAATGGTGCGTTCGGAGGCCAACTACAGGACAGACAACAGATGAGAGGCAGAGATGACACGATGCAATATTCACCATCAAGTATGACATGTCACATATTGAACACACACGATCGTACAGTTGACTGAGAACTTTAAGATATGTCTTGATTGTTTGATTAAAACCTCAACAGTCTTCACAGATACATTCAGAGTTGTGTTTGATCCCACACACGATCAGCCCCCACTGCGGATGTCTAAAGGCTGCAGACTTCAGCTTCGAGCTACAGCAGATGATGGATATACCAAACTAGAAGTATGAAGACACGTAAATGTACAGACATGACATGAGCCGTTCGGCAGCATGAGGCGGCGCGGCCTGCCTGCGCAATGTGGACTCACCGCGGCTCTTTGCGCGTCCGGAGAGCACCGATTTCATTGGGTGCTTCCCATCGCGGAGCCTGCGATGCCAGCAGCAGAAAAACAGGATCGTGGCGATGGTCCCGAGCAAGAGCAGCAGCAGCAGCAGGACACACTGAATGCTGTACGGCCTCAGCAGCACCAGGAACGCCGCGGCGATCATCCTCGGGCGAAGATGTAGGACAGATCCCGCAGCCTCGGACAGCTGGCTCCTCTCCTCTCCTCTCCTCTCCCCGCCGCTGCGCACCGCTACAGTACAACTGAGGGCTCCAGATGAGAATAAAGCCTCCGGCTGACATGCTGCGCTACGTGAGGCATCGCACAGCGGACCGCGAGAGGCTCGGGGTGGACAGCCCACCACACTATTGATATCATTATTGCGGGCTACAATGCATGACTCAGCAGAGACGCAAGTTTTATTTATTTATTTCCCGAACAGGGCCAGGGAGGGAGTCAGCAGATTCACCCGAGCATCGCAGTGATGTGCTGCAGAGTCTGCAGCCCAGAAAAGCAGTTGGAACAGTGATGACAAGTCATGACAAGATGTCTGTGGAACTGTGATATAAACATATTTTCCAATCTTATACCTTTAATAAATATATTATTGTTATTATGGCTATGGTCACACAAAATGCCTTTCTGATATGCAGTATTCATCCTATGTTTTGCTGTAGAGACTTACTTTCCCTTTAAAATGAGGCCTGCTGTGCAGACTGACTGACCCTGAAATGAGGCAGGTGCAACATCTGCAGTCACTTGCAGGATTAAGGGGAGAAAAAGAGAAACCAAATCTAATCATAATCCAACAAGGATTATGTCATTTTTGAATGAACTGATATCATGTAGGGCATTGTTTTTCTTCTTCTTCTTCTTTGGTCAGATGAAAGACTCAGGCATGAGGCAAAGAGTGAGAAACCAAAAAAAGGGGTCACTCTGCAACCAAACAATAAACCATGCAGAAGCTGACATTGATTAGTGATAGATGCAATAACAGAAATATTGTTTAAATATTGTTTGCCATATTGTTTGTGTATGTCATCTCCTAGTATGCAAAATAACACTGCACTTGTAAATATATATATATATATGTATATTTATTTATTTTACAGAATAATTTGAATACACTATGTATGTTTGACTTATAGGAGTATGTGTATTGCATATGGTTGTCCCTATATTACAGCATTATCAAGTACAATGGGTGTGTTATTCACATGAGAATAGGTGTTATTGAAATACATTTGACAAATACTATGTCATGTATGACCACCCTAGACCTGCACAATCAAATACAATCCACTAAATTATAGTCAGAGCCAACAATTATATTTGGTTCCTTTTTGACACTGTAGGGTCTGTTGAACTGAAATGCATAACACCGAGAAATGTTTTGTTCAACCAAGTTATAGTTATAGTTGAATAAGAATATCTTGGAAAGTTATGAAAAGGACAGTATACAATCCGTTAAAATAGTTTGTGGCAGAGCTGTTGCACTGGATTGAATTAATACATACAAAGCAAGTGTACCTAATAAAGTGGCCAGGGGTTGTAATAAGGTCAGATATAATGTCAACATATGCTTTTATTTGATTCAAATGCACGCGTTTTATTAATTCATGTATTTTGCATTTTAACATTTTCTTGTACATGTCTATGTAACCGATGCACATTAATATCTACACTTATTGCAATAACTGTAAATGAATAAGGTTGAATAAACACTATCCAAATGTTCATAGCTGCAGTTCATATATATATATATATATATATATATATATATATATATATATATATATATATATATATATATATATATATATATGGAGAGGAAGATTCAACACATAGTCCGAGAAGACTAATCGACTAGACGTGCATGAACGTTATTTTTCTATTCATTTTTGGCTAGCTGCCTAGTATTATGTGCACATAATTACAATGGATTTCTGTACAAACAGTATTATAACATTTGTTCACATACAGTTCTTGGTCCTGGATGGACCTTGTGCGGTTCCAGTGACATGTATGGATACACCGTTCTGTAGCCTCCTGCTAATAGACGTCTCCAATGGATCGTGACAATTATTGCTAATTAAAATAACTAATTAATTACGTATAACCTGCGTTTATCTACTCATCCGACTCGGGAGAGATCACTGGGAGTGATAGTTGGCAACAGTTTCACACTGCGGGCCAGAACGACTAAGCACAAGTGGGTGGAGGTTGTTCGCGCGTTTGGTCCGGTCTCCACAGACAGTAAGTAAACCCCGTCCTCGCGGCACACTCCGCGTGCGAAAAAGGAGCGCTCACAGTTTCAGATGACGGCGCGGACCAGACGACCTGCATTTATTTTGATTTGGGACGTTTGTTGCACGCTGCCACTAGTCTCGTCAACTGGAGGAGTCGGCGGAACGAGCAGCGGGTAATGTGATGCCCAGCTTCATTCAAACATATTTGATGAACAGTGAACCCGAGTCCAACTGTTGTGCGTTTGCTTTACTTTACTTCTGTGGAATAAAGACGTCGCAACCGCAACCGTCAGATAGCTAACGTTAGCTTACCCGGAGTCCGAACGTTGGGCACCGTCCTGCCTGCATCGCTGTCGGAGAGAAGCTAAAAAAAAAGCTGAATATATGATGATGGACGATTCAAACCTAATCTACTTCAGGTGAATTATGTCGGCGACAGGTTATGACGGTTGACATCGACGTCAAGTGTGTTCAAAGTAGCAAAAACAAAATACGAGTTAACTCGAAGGAGCGCCGCCACGAGCGTAGTAACGGCTCAAGAATCACGACGCAACCTGAAGGCAACACGTCCACCAGTGGCGCGTAAATTGAAGTTACGTCTCTCTCGCTCGTCCGACGGTGTGCGCGTTCAGCGGGCTCGGCGCTCGATGCTGCCACTAGAGGCCAAGGGCTATACTGCAACAACACTGACTCGAGAGCTTTGTAGACGGTCGCAATTCAGCTCCCAGCCACACGTGGCGCCGCGAAAGAACGGCGCTGCGTGGGTAAACGAGGAAGAGCCCAGCTAGCTGACACTAGCATGCAGCTAGGGCCACATAATGCTACAGCTATTCCCTGCGATGCTGCACCCGAGGTCCGACTAAACCCCACGCAGCTCTTACTCTGACTCAGCTGCACCAGCGCATTTTCGTTCCGGTATTTATGGTCAGCTGATTAAGTTAATCGTTAAAGTTGATGGGTTGTTCATCACTGTTGAAACGCTATTCGTCCTGTCTCTGGTTAAGTTACATGCATGCTTAAAGTTAGTGCTTCAGAAGGAACATGATCGTGTTGTTTATCCACAGATAAATGTCTTCGCCCGCACAAACAGACGAGGACGAGGTGGAAGAAGTGGATGAGGAGGATGAAGTGGAAGAAGTGGATGAGGTGGAAGAAGTGGAGTTTGTATCAGTATGTCATGTGTGCACTTATATCCAGTACAAAAACCAATAGGTTTTCCAAATACAATCAGTTGCACTTGCTTACTTCCCGTCTTCTGACAGAAATCACTGAATAATTGTGCACAAATCTTGATCTAGCCTGATAATCAGACTGCTGTGCCGTTTTTACTTCATTTGTAAATATATCATATATAAATACGTCCACCAGCGATTGATCCAGACTTGGAGGTCACCTCTGATGTCTTCACGTTGAGAAACCCCCCTGTGTGAAGTGCACAGGGTTCACACACTTGTTTGATAAGTGTAGGTGTGTTGTAGCACTAACTGACATGGCCGTCTGCTACTTTCTTCAGGAGGGCTCTGTCAGACCAGTAATGGACTGTATTGATCTGCTGAGCGACAGTGAGGATGAGGGATGTTCCTCATTCGCAGGAGCGGTGAGTGGCTGAATGTCTGAACCCCTCTTTTTTAGATTTTGTTAGAAGTCGTGAATACCTGTCTACGGAGTTTTCTGAAATTGTCCTGCCTCTTTCCAACGTAGAGTGAAGATAAAATCACTCGTCAAAAAGCGCGCGTCACGTCTACACTGGACAAACTAGCGCAGCAGGTGGCACTGCAGAAAAAAGAGCGTGCAGATAAATGCAGAGCATTCAAGGTAAGAAGATGCCTTGAGCATGAGTGAAGCTACTGCCATTTGTTGCTTGTTAGATTTTATTTGAGTTATCCCTCTTTTGTCCGTATCTGATCATTGTCTTCCATCACTTATTTTGAATCTTTCATTTAAAATTAAAAGGACTTAGTTCCAACTTTCATGTTGTGAACCGAATAACTTTGTTTGTTTTGTTTCCGTCCAAATATTCATATTTGTGTATTCAGTACAGCATCTGCACAAATTCAGCACATCTTCACAAAGGAAAGCAGATATGCCCCATACTTTCTATGGGATCTACTTTGAATCAAAATTATATGGACACTTTTAAAAATGCTAAAATAGATCAAACAGTGCAAAATTTTTGGAACATATATTATTTATTAAAGTAAGAAAATCGTCTTCGTACCCTTAGTTCAGTCCAGGTCAGTCTGTAGCTTCAGTGCCCAGTAACACTAATAGTTTTATTTTTGATTTGAAGAGAAAGTAGGAATTTTCTGAAAGTGTTGGTACTTTGTATGTGGTTAATAAAAGTCAGTTGCAGCAGCAACAGTGCCACCCTGTGGGCAGAATGGATAGAAAAATCATTGGTGAAACCTACTGTGAGGTCTGTTTGTTACATAGAGAACCAACATTAAACTCTGTTTTTTTGCCGTATATCTGTCATGTAAGGCATGTGTGGGAAAATTAGCATATGTAAAGTTATCATTCATCTGTTTATGCTCTTTCAGGAGAAGCAAATCTTACAGAGAGCTCATGGACAGCAGGAGCTGGCTGTTGCACATGGAGTCAATCAGGAAGCAAAGCGCTGCGTAGACATGTGGTTAAAGATGCCAGGTATTCTGGATCAGTTTCACTGACATTGCCATGTTTTTCGGTTTTTACCTGTTTACTATTTAGTGCTGCTGCAATGACCCTCTTTAATCGCAGGAATGATCACAGTGTAATTTATTCATAAATGTGTGCATGCATCATGAGTCTGACATGTCACGGTGCTATTGTGTTGTGTCATTTGATGGATTCAGTCCACCTGATTGCACTGTACCTCTGTGTTAATTTTAGGTCTCCAACCTGGAATGCTCAGTGCTGGTGCTAGAGGAAGACACAGATCTGCTTCTTTCCCCAGAAGCAGTTCAACCAGACACACTTGTCCGGTGATCAACTGTGGTCGTGTTTATGAGAACGCGTCCCTCCTCGATGGGCACTTAAAAAGGTAATAACTGTCTTTTCGTTTCGGTGTTTGCTGAATGCTTTGAACCACTTTCCTTTGTCAAAATTGTGATATTTGGAAGTGAAATGTATATGTGTGCAGGTTTGATCATTCCCCTTGTGATCCGGCCATCTACCTGAAGGGAAATCCGTCGGAGCTCTTTGCCTGCGTCGCCTGTGGTCAACATTTTCAGACCAAAGAAGCGTGGAAGAAACATCTTGAGACAAAGGTTTAGACGCACGAGATCCCTGGTCTGTGAATGTTTTATCACTTGGAAATTGAAAGTCACAGTTCGACACTGCTCTATTTTGAACCATAGGTATCCTCACCTGCTGCCGATGCTCACGCCATCACTCAGACATATCAGCGGATCGTGTGTTTCGCCTGTCCCACCTGCTCCCTCCTGTTTAGCCTCCGTGACGAATGCCTTCAGCACATGTCGGCCCAGAACCACTTCACAGAGGCACTTGCTATGACTGGTTTGTGGAACTTAAAAAAAAAAAAAATTATCTGTACTTCCTAAAACCTCACATTTCCAAATCTTAATGAAAATGTTATCTAAATAAGATTATGTTTACCTTTTCCTTGTCTCTCCTTGTTAAAGAAGCCAGAGGAAGAACACTGCCAGTTCCTGTCCCACAACATGTTAAGAATCGTCTCATTGCTTTGTGCAAGGACACAGGGTTCAGGGTCAGATGCTCTTTGTGTCACAAAGTGCTGATCTCGCACCAGGCAGCTCAAGCTCACTTCAAGTAAGTTTCGTTGAGATTATTCTTTCATGTATTGTTACATGTTTGTTTTTATAAAACTGACTTTTACTGTCCTTTGTCCTCATTTTTTCTTTCTTTCAGCGTGTCCTGCCGACAGGGCTGTGCAGTGGCCAAGGCTGATAAAACAATAGTGCAGGTGATGAAACAGCTGCAAGTGTGCGGGCAGTGTTCCCTCTGCTGTCAGATCTTCCTCAGCCGAGCTGAAATCGAGAGGCACAAAGAATCCACCCAGCATGACGTGGAGATCAACCAAACAATTGAGAAAGCACTTCTTCAGCACTGCAGGTTTGGCCAAGTTCAACACACCCTGAGGGCTAAAGAGGTGCGGGGGGAAATGCAGCCCGCGGGCCTTGAATCGCCTTTTCAAAAAAGAATCCGGAAAAAAAGCGATTGCGAAAAGTCTCCAGCCAAACGGCAGCGGCGCGGCTCGAGCGCAGGTGACGGCACCAACTCTGCAACAGCGTGGTACTGCGAGTGCGGTCTACCGTTCCCCGAGGAGGCTGCAGCCAGTAAGCACCTCCTGGCCGTGAACCAGATCTTCCATCAGTGCGGCGTGTGTGACAAACTCATGGGGGAATCGTCGATTACCCGCCTGCACATGAGTCGCTTTCACGGCGGAGCCCACCTCTCCAACTTCCTCTTCTACTGCCGCAAGTGCAAAGTGGAGATGCCTCGGTACGAAGATATCCTGTCGCACGTGTCGGACGCTCACAGTGGACACACCTACTTCGCTGAACAGGAAGTGTCAGAGGAGGTCGCCACTGTCATCCACGCCAAGCCGTCCACCAGCCACGACGTCCCCCTACGTTCTTCCTCTGCGGCCACAGTCCAGCAGGGCACAGCGGAGCCGTCGTCCTCAAGAGCGGAGCAGAGTTGGATGTGCAGGATGTGCGAGGACATCTTCGACTCGGAAGCGGCCGTGCACGAGCACTGCAGTGACCTGAGCAGTCACAGCTTTCAGAGATTCGTCTGTGGACACTGTCCTCAGAAGTTCTTCAAGGAGTCCACCGTACGGAGACACTGCACCAACGAGCACGATGGGCAGATCAAGAGCTCCCACTTCTGCGGCCTCTGCGACAGCATGCAGTTTGAAAGCGAAGGCGAGTTCTTGGAGCACTACGAGAGTCTCCACAGCAAGGACTACTACTGCATGAGCGACGCTGACGTTGTTCAGCCCGTCGCCGCCGAGAGCACCAGCCGCCTCACGTGCCCGTGCATGAGTTCGGAGAAGAGCAGAGAGAAGATGAAAGCTACATACACGCAGTGCATGAGGAATCTGGCCACTGAAGGGAGATGTCAGTATGTGTGCGCTCCCTGCGGCGTGTCGGCGCCTTCTTTCGCGCAGATGAAGACTCACGTCCACACAAAGCACGCCGCCTTGAACCTAGACAAGACCTTCGACGTAGAATGCAAGGCTTGCCCCGAGAGCTTTGCGGGCGTGCCGACCTTCCACAGTCACTATCACGCCCGACACTGTGCACTGGAGCCCTGCGTGAGCTCCAGGACTGGCAAGAAAGACGCGACGGTGGACACTGCGAAAATGCTCAGCGCCTCGGAGATCAAACCAGGCAACAGTGGTAAATCAGTTTACATCACTTCTACGACATTTTAATTATTAACCTTTTTTTGTCTGTGTACAGCATTTACTCCCGTGTTTATATCGTCACATGCAGAGAGCGAAGACGAAACAAGATATTTTTGAGCATCGGTCAAGCCAACAAAGAGAGTGAAGCAAATCAAAGTAGGATATATATACAATACATAGCCACTATGTCATTTATGCCTCATAGAAAAATTGGCAAAAAGAAAGCAAATGCAGTGTAGTGTAGATTTTTTTAAATATATATGTGTCCTCAGATTTTTGTGCTTTTGCTTTGATCTTTTTTTGTCCAAAAGCTGTGAAACATGTCCAACACGAAACTGGCTCAACTATTGATAAAGAGTATACTAAGCAGAAGGTATTTCATTTGTAATCTGATAATTTTTAAATGCCTTACATACTATATTCATTCATAATGACTCATAATGTTTTTATTAGGAAAGACATTTGGACGTCTTTAATGCAGATTTTAATGAACCCTTCACTGTGTATTGTGATTGCAGAGGATTCAGATGAGGAAATGAAGCATGCGCTGTCTGTGATTGAAGAAGCAGCAAGAGAGTCAGCAGGTACAGTGTCAAAGAATATAAATATATCAACTCAAGATATTAGCGCACTTAATAATGTAAATGATGTGTCTTGAAAGACGGATCAAAAAGAATCAAATGAGATGTGGAGGGGAAAAAAGAATCTCACACTTATCAACATAAGATTTGCTCACTATTGTAACAAAGTTGTGGAGGTTTGCAGTTATTTATTTGGACTTTGTGTAACAAAGATTCTTATAATCTTTTTTTTCCTCTTTCTTTATTATTTACAGAAATAGAAGAAGCTCTTCAAAAAAGTCTACTGGAATTCTAATGACCGACAATCCTTTTAAGTGACACACACTTCATCAGATACTGTATTGAAATGTTTTGTACAATGTGATTGTGATCAGAATATGTTAAATAAACGGGACTTGTTATTTCACTTTTTCTAGAAATTTACCACTTTCTTGAAATTCAAAATGGCACCCAGATCGTGGGCAGATGCCATGTTTTGTGGGGGGTAGTGTGTGTGTGTGTGTGTGTGTGTGTGTGTGTGTGTGTGTGTGTGTTGTGTGCGCTGTTGATTTATCCGCAGTCCTCAACTGTTCTGTGTCGACACACGTGCTATAGAAAGCAGTGATGACTCTGCAAGATGCCGTGGCTGAACCGAGTCTCCAGTTGCAGCCGCTGCACCTGTCTCCCTCCTCGAGCTCCTGAACTTTATGTAATGGAATATTAGATCATTCTTTTACAAGTCAACAGGTAATAGAGGCACTCTTCTGATGTGGTATAGAAATGTGATAAGATCATTTATTGCACAGGGGGGTTTGCAATACACTTGGATACAGCTCTTAACACCGATCTGGATAAAGATATAAGAAATGTTGACTCTGTTGCACCAAATCTATTATTGTGCACCGACTTGAATATAAACACTCGCCCAGTGGAAGTCCTGTATAACTGCAGCTCCAATTGACAAGGGTTGTTTTTGAAATTCACACTGCAAATTGTCATTCAGCTGTGTTTCGTCGCTGCTGCCTTTGTAACTGATATACAGTACTTGTATTTCCAAAATACATTAATTTGCACGTTTATTACTTTTTCCACATCCTCTTAGTAACTTGCACAATTTGTGATTCTTTATAATTTTTTATCATAGTTCAAAGAGATAATTAAGGACACTGACCAACATCTGGAAATAGTTGTGGGACATTTTTTATTTTAGCAATTCAAGAAGAAAGTCAACTCCTCTGGTCCATCAAATCCCGTCAGGGGAGCGACTGCCAGCTGTGTGAGCTGCCACTGTTTCATCTTTCCAGGTTGGTGTGGTTTCTCCTTCTGAACGGACAGTTTTCAGCACAATCTCTTCAGAGACCCGATCACAATTTCCTCGTTATTAAACTAAAGTCTGAGGAACAATTGCACCAATTCATCCGCACAAGGCACTTTGTAGAGGAAATCACATGTTGTCTAACATTAGTAGTTTGAATAATTCTTCAACTTTAATCTTGAAATGTCAAGTTTGTCCTTAAAATACAAAATAGAATAAAAAAAGTATCTGATTTAGTTTGTCTTTTATCTCGACATTTCGACTTTATTTGCCAAATGGAAAGAAAACACACACTTCGTCAGGCCCCTATACTCCTCTAGTAAACACAGAGTTCATTCTCTCATGGAACAAGTTAATTAGGATCCAACCCTCCTGGTTGTAGAATTTGCCGGCTGTCGTCTAACTACAATTTCAACCGCTGGTGAGATGTTCTCCCCCTGCGGTTCTCATTCAGCCGGCTGTGTGGAACGTAACGGACAGATGTTGTTTGGGGGGAAAAACACAATCTTCATGTTGCTCTATGTCAAATCAGTTTTGTCACAAAAAAAGGTTTTAAAGACTAGAATAAAGCAAAGTTTCCAGTTATATATGAACAAGTTCAAATAAAAGCTCCGCCACCTCAACAAAGCCATAAGCCAGGGGCTCCCCAAAAACTGTAAGAATGAGTTCTGCAATGGAACCAAATTGAAATGGAATAATTGATGGAGTGGATGCTGATTCAGGAAGACGGAACCCATGGATGTCTTCACCAGGAGTGTTTATGATAAGAGCTCAATATTGAGGAGACTTCCGGTTCGCTGCCCAGATCAACAGGTTCACAGTGTTCTGCCCGTCCCCGGTCTCTGCAGTGTATTTAGTTTAGAGTAATGTCGTCATCCCCCCCTCGACTATGACACCTCCGGTGAGACATCAGCTGCTCTCAGATTGTTTCGGCTTCCCACAGATAAGATGACCTTGCTTTGTGCCTGAGGAGACTCATCTCAAGAGTTCTGCTCGACGCAAATTATTTTGAAAAAGTGTCATTCTTCAACTTTATTATACAACAAGTATTGTTGCATGGGACCCACTGTGGGCTTCTCGGGGGCCTGCGGCGGTCCTCGGACCAGACACTGGGAACCCCTCCCTCTGCTCTGGTCTCCTCGGGGAAAACTTCTGCTAGGATCAAGTGGGGGAGTGGTGGAGTGAAGGAGTGAGGGAGTGAGGGAGTGAAGGAGTGGGGGAGTGAAGGAGTGAGGGAGTGGTGGAGTGAAGGAGTGGTGGAGTGAAGGAGTGAGGGAGTGAAGGAGTGGGGGAGTGAAGGAGTGAGGGAGTGAAGGAGTGGGGGAGTGAAGGAGTGAAGGAGTGGGGGAGTGAAGGAGTGAGGGAGTGGGGGAGTGAAGGAGTGAAGGAGTGAGGGAGTGAAGGAGTGAGGGAGTGAAGGAGTGGGGGAGTGAAGGAGTGAGGGAGTGAAGGAGTGGGGGAGTGAAGGAGTGAAGGAGTGAGGGAGTGGGGGAGTGAAGGAGTGAAGGAGTGAAGGAGTGGGGGAGTGAAGGAGTGGGGGAGTGGGGGAGTGAGGGAGTGGGGGAGTGGGGGAGTGAAGGAGTGAAGGAGTGAGGGAGTGAAGGAGTGGGGGAGTGAGGGAGTGAAGGAGTGAAGGAGTGAGGGAGTGGGGGAGTGAAGGAGTGAGGGAGTGAAGGAGAGAGGGAGTGGGGGAGTGAAGGAGTGAAGGAGTGGGGGAGTGGGGGAGTGAAGGAGTGGGGGAGTGAAGGAGTGGGGGAGTGAAGGAGTGAGGGAGTGAAGGAGTGGGGGAGTGAAGGAGTGGGGGAGTGAAGGAGTGGGGGAGTGAAGGAGTGAGGGAGTGAAGGAGTGGGGGAGTGAAGGAGTGAAGGAGTGAGGGAGTGAAGGAGTGAAGGAGTGAAGGAGTGAGGGAGTGGGGGAGTGAAGGAGTGAAGGAGTGGGGGAGTGAAGGAGTGAAGGAGTGAAGGAGTGAAGGAGTGGGGGAGTGAAGGAGTGGGGGAGTGAAGGAGTGAAGGAGTGAAGGAGTGAAGGAGTGAAGGAGTGGGGGAGTGAAGGAGTGGGGGAGTGAAGGAGTGAAGGAGTGAAGGAGTGGGGGAGTGAAGGAGTGAAGGAGTGGGGGAGTGAAGGAGTGAAGGAGTGAAGGAGTGAGGGAGTGAAGGAGTGAGGGAGTGAAGGAGTGAAGGAGTGAGGGAGTGAAGGAGTGAAGGAGTGGGGGAGTGAAGGAGTGAAGGAGTGGGGGAGTGAAGGAGTGGGGGAGTGAAGGAGTGAAGGAGTGGGGGAGTGAAGGAGTGGGGGAGTGGGGGAGTGAAGGAGTGGGGGAGTGGGGGAGTGGTGGAGTGAAGATGTCCCAGCCCATGTTAGGAAATGTTCTCCCCCGACGCGCCGCCGCAGCCCGTGGACTCAGTCAGCTGGACGACTCCAGAGCGCAGAGCGCAGAGCGCACACGGGAGTCACGCTGTCAGATATCAAGAATCATAATCACAACGACAGGCCGGTTTGTAGATCCGCCGTCATGGCTCAGGCGAAATCCAGGCGAAAATGAACGAGGCCGCCTGCACCGGCAAGTTCAGCAGGACACTGTCCATGGCCGATCGCTCCGGGCGACTCCTGGAAAACTTGGATCAGCTGGAAATGAGGTACAGTCTGTTGACCACGTGCGACGCGCTACAGGTCCGAGCTGAATCGTTTCATGACACCTTTGAATAAATCACGGCGGATCACGTGTCATGAGAACAACATGAAGGTTTGCGTGGTAATGAAACAATAAGTGGAAGTGGGATCTTATTATAATAGAAGAAGAAAAAAATCACTTCATATTGTAGGCTATCCTCACGTTGTGAATCTGATTATCATGGCCGTTATGTATTGGCAGAGAAGGGATGTGGTCTGTGGTCATGACTCGTCTTTGTGTGTGTGTGTGTGTGTGTATGTGTGTGTGTGTATGTGTATGTGTGTCTGTGTGTGTGTGTGTGTCTGTGTGTGTGTGTGTGTGTGTGTCTGTGTCTGGCAGGGTGGAGGCTCTGCGCGAGGCAGCGTCGTCCATGGAGCAGGAAAGGGAGTGCATCCTGGAAATGATTCAGTCCATCCAGAGCAGTCAAGAAATGCGCAACATCTGCGCCGGTGAGGAATGGAGGCTGCTGGCCCTCCTCACAACTCTGCTGTGATTCTAACACTGACTTTATGACAAACATCTAATGCTGTAAAAGTCTGATTATATACACTATACTATTCAGTGGTGGTGGTGTGTGTGTGACATTGTGATCCAATGACGTTATGCTTTGAAAAACTGCTGTACTGTAGTACAGGGTGGTGGTGTTCAAGAACCCCAGGGGGTTTAAAAAGGAGAAAGGCAACATGATCGATTGTGCACCACGCCCGAGAGAAGATTGAAGTTTTTTCAACCCCAAAAACATCGTACATCATAAAAAAATCATGGTTTGCTGTATATTTTAGGATACACAAAGAATGCAGTTGGATTTAAATGATCGTACACAGCATTAATTATGTGGATCCTTCTCTCTAGGTTTCCCAAATTACTGTAAGTGTGTCCGCCTTGCAGCAATACAGTACTGTATGACATGATGTACTTTCCAATACTGCACGTGTAGGGAACGGAAATTACACGGACATCGTGTCCAATCCAATGCATCCACTGTGAACGTCACAATTATATATCAACTATGTTAAATCTTTATTTGTGATGTTTTTCATAAACACGATAGTACCAAAGTTTAATGCCAAAATCTTATTTCGGCTGCTGCATGAAAAAACAGAGCTCATCCTTGTAGTGCAGGGTCATGGTGTTGAATTGTGTTACATAGAATTAGAGATAGACTGGAGCCTATCCCAACATCCCAGCATGCAACAGGACAACTACAGTGTTGTGTGTCTTCAGGTGATGGGAGGAAACTAAACACGAACATGGAAACATGATAAGGCCACGAACCTTGTTGCGAGGCGACACTTAGCCGATGTGTTTTTCAAAGACACCGCGTTGATCTTCTTCTTGCTTTGGGTCTTCCAGGTGAGAGAGAGGAGTTGCATTTGACCGCGAACCGTCTACTTGGCCGGACGCTGTGTGTGGAGATCTCTGTTGGCACAATCAGAAATTCCCAGCAGGAGGACGCCCTGCGCAGGGCCACGTCCATGATAGACGAAATAGTGAAGAAGTTGCTGGACGACATGGACGGCGGCCGGCAGCGGCTGCTGGCCCTGCACGCGGCCTGTGTGACCGAGGCGCCGCCCGTCCCCATTGACCAAAAGTTCCAGGCCGTGGTGATCAGCTGCGCTATGGAGGACCAGAAGAACATCAAGCGGAGGCTGGAGACTCTGCTGAGGAACGTTGAAAGCGCCGACAAGAACATCAAGATTATGGATCACCAAAAACTGGAGGGCCCGCAAGCCAACGGCAGTCAATAAGACTTTGTCTCCAAAAACATAAATGACGTCTTACACACCACTAACCTCACTGAGAACTGTTGTGATCCGTACTAACTCTTAGGAAGAGACTGTACGTGCAGCAGACAGATCAGTCACAATGGAGCAAATCACACCGATACTGAAACCTAGGGCCAAAAATACAGTAGAGCATGACTCAATCTTTCTCCCTGGTGGTATATTACACGTGTTTCTATGCATAATCACATTTTACCTTTAATCACTGAATATGAATTATTTTATTATGTGCACCCACTACACAACGTGTGTTCAAATATCCACTGAAGACAGGAAAAATGATGCAACACCTTATAGTCCTTCAATGAAGATCAGTTTATTGGAAAATATGATCTCTGATCAGTATAGGATCAATAATATGTCAGCAGATGGTTTAATAAGGACGATACAGCGGTCTGAAAACCTGTTAATAGATATTTGATGACAAGGTTACCTTAACTGTGATCAAGGAAAGGACTTATTGAACATCAGCACAGGAGAATTCAAATAAAAATGAAAGACTACGTCTGATGAATACTGGTTAAAAATCCTGTAATGTATCTTGTTTTTCTGTTTCATCCTCTTATTTAGACACTTGTTTAAGGATTTTGTACATGTGCATATATACTACCTCTTTGGGCAACATACTGTAAATCACATTAAGCTGTGGATTATAATTCATATTTGCACAAAGCAGTTTTGTTTTAGTGTTAGATTGTGTTTAAAACAAAACAAAAAAAATTAAAAAATCATTTAAGTGAAAAGCGCTTCATAAATTCAGTATATTGTTATTGTTATTAGTATGTCAAGGTCCATTTCTGTAACTGAAGGCAACACAGCAGTTACCGGTCGCCAGGGTAACTAGTCTACATATGATGTAACGCCCTAAACACACAGACGTCTCTCGACTATACACTCACATTATACTCCCATTTGTCTATAGACCGTATTCTTGTTGGCATCAAAGATGCGAACATTTTTGGAGAAAAGATTGTACTGACAGAAGAGTGTGATCATTTGCAATTACACACAGGATGCCCGAGAAAAAAACTTTTATTTATCTATTTATTCATTTAATTAAGTCAGATAACGACCAACTCCCCCCCCCCCCCCCCCCCCCCACACACACACACTCAACATTAGGCGCACAGTTCAGTGGCACACTTTCAAATTGTGATACATTTTAAAACGGTTAAAACAAAACATTCAAACAAATGAGTGTTGCTTTTGTCGAACCGTAAAAGCATAATTATCTTGTTTTACAAAGTCGTGTGTGGGGAAAAGCAGAGTTAACTGTGGGACACAGATTATTACAACACCTGAGTGACAGCACATAAGTATGGTTAGTTTCAACTTATGGTTCTTTAAGACTTAATGCCATCTTAATGATAAAGTGCGCTAAAATCCATTCAGTCCAAAAGAGGAAAAAAAGGCAAACGTTACAAGTAAGAGAAAGCTTGATAAATCATTAATTACAGATCCACTGCGGCTTCTTTAAACAAACAGCAAGAGCGGGGTTCAAATGCTTACTGGTGGTCAGCGGGGGAGAATGTAAACACGGACAAGGCAATGTGGCTTTGCAACCATGGTTGAACATTCACCGATGTGTAAAAAATAAAAAAGGCATGCATGCATTCGTTATGCCACCCCCACACACTTTTTTCTCTTTACCTTTTTAAACAGAACTGTTCACATACAACCAAATGACGAAGCTTGATACGCGACACATTCTTAGTACCAATGATAGAACTTTTCAACAAACTTTAAGCAGCCGTTGGGATCATCAAGGCGGACTATGAAGAGCAAATCATGAATCGATTCAGTCCCATTGGAGCTTCATTTGAAACACAAATCTGAGATCAGTTACAACACTTCCAAAAAGACAAAAAGCAGGCATGCACATGTGATCCCAGGCAAATAAATGTCTTATGTATTCTTATTCCATTTAAAATACTTAGAATTGGAACTTTGAATAAAGACGTTTCAATAATTTCTGACAGAAGATTTAATATAAGAGTCTTCCATATTCCCACTTATTTCTTTGTGCTTGGTAAATGAGTTCTAGATAATGATTCTTGGATTTAAAAAAAAAATAATACTACAAAAAGGCTTGATGCGGCCATAACTTACAGTTCACAGAGAGCTGCACTGAGGACTGAACATACGTGTTGGGAGATCTTTTTTTCTTTTTTTTTTGGAGTGCCCTCGTTTAGTGAGAAGAAAGCAGATTTTCTTGCATATTCAGGCGCACAAAAGAGATTCCCAACAGAAACACATCCAATCCCAAAGCTCAGCTCTCTGTGATCCACCATCAGAGAGCAACGTTCTGCTCAAGGCATCTTACTTTTCAGTCTTTTCATTCTTTCGATATTCCAGCTCTTCTCCCTATTTTCCCCCATTCAAAATGAGCAGAATGAAATGAACAATACGGTAATAACTAAATACATACAACAGAAGCCAAAGAAGTACCAAAGTACCATGTTTAGTGTCTGAAATGTTAGAAATATGGTGAAAACAGATGCACAGGTACCAACCTTATTCACTCAAAGATATATCAAAGTTAAAGGAAAAGGTCAGTTATGTCAAATGTAAACAAGTGAAATTAAAACAGCACTTTAACTGACTGTGACACGATCAGTGTCATTAATTCAACCCTTGCTTTATCTCATGAAGTGAGGACCTAGTCTCAGAATTTGGTTAACAAATCTTTAAATAAGTGGACTGTGCACACACACAGGACTATTTTGTGACATTAGTTATTGATATTTGGTTATACATAGGAGCACATTCTGTCAATTTCACATCACATCCAAATCACTGCAGTGCTAATGATTAACCACAGTTGAGAAAATGGGAGAAAATTTGGCACTGCGTCAACACTTCAGTGAAAATATCACTCAACACCACTGTGACTCGTACAAAAATACTTCTGCGCAGAGAATTGACTCTGGAGTCCAACGTGTTTTGTCCACAATTAACGGGTACGGTCTGAACCATGAATTGGTTGACAGTTAGAAAAATAATCTGGCAAAATGCCAAAATGCATGACTGGGTGACCGGGGCAACGTTTGTCGTTACGTATTTAAGATGAGAGGCGAATATATCAAGTCATATTTATTTTTTTTTAAACAGAAACACTCAAAATAGGGGGGGGGGGGGGCCTTCAATTCGTGACACAACATACTGTAACTGCAGCTCTTGCTGTTACCCAAGAGCATCGACAGGCTTTTTGCGCAGACCATTGATGTTCTCAATCAATGCGGATACAGATTGAACATCAGATTATTAAAGTAGTATTTCCCAGTCTGTATGGGCTTTGGTCTATAACTGTTGGTACCTCCACGGAATACAACAATGTCCAGTCTAGTCTTAGAAACAAATAGTCAGTCACCGAAATTAAAACGATTCTATCTAGACTAGGCTGCAGCTTCCAAACGGGCTTTTACTCTTCTTGGTTCTTTGTTTGTTAGGTCGCAAAGTGATGACTTCTCTGCCGTTGCTGGAGCTCTGGTTGCAGACGTTACTACTTGTGGTATTGAAAACACCTTTGGAAAAATATAGTCCGTGAGTAACGTCGCCTCACTTAAGAAAAAACTTTAAAATGTGTAATAAAAGAGAGTAATGTTTCTCACCTATTTTATTGCTTGTTGAATGGACCACCTCCGTCTCCTCTGCGGTTTGCTGTTTGAGTCGTTGAAGATACTTTTCAGCTAAGTACTTAAAAACTAAAAAAAAAAAGAGAGATATTATGTCAGAAAATTCAGAATCAGACCATTTCACTTGCATAAAGGCACATTTTCAGTGACCCACCCTCGTTGACATTAAGGTCCTCTTTTACCGAAGCTCGATAAAATCTCAGTTTCAGTCTTTTAGCCGAAGCTTCTGCCTCCTCGCTGTTATAATAAAGGAAATACATTTCTTCAATATTATTCCAATCCACAGTGACTGTCCTTAAAATTCAATTGCTTTATAGTTCCATTGTAAAAAAAATTGGGGGGGATAACTTGCCTTTTTATAACGGTCTCTTCCAGGAGGTCAATTTTGTTCTGCACTAGAACTGTGGGAATATCTCCCACCTCTGCCTCCACCTTCTCCCTCCAGCTGTCGATAGCCTGAAACGACTCCCTGTCAGTGGTAGAGAAGACCAGCACACATGCTTGTGCACCTGGAATGCAAATAAAAAAAGAAAAGGGAGAGACTGAATTAATTTAGAAATATGACACGTGAAATCAGTCAACTTGAGAACAGCCCCACTGGAGATTCCCTTGTTAGACAGTGCTACGTGTGCCCAAGAGTCTGTGTGTTTTAGTTGAATAGATAAAGCAGTCAGTGAGGTCAGTGACTCAAAGCCACAGCATTAAACTTTGTCACCAGTGGTGGGTTTCTTACCGCGATAATACGCCTTGGTGATGGCGTCAAACTCCTCCTGCCCGGCAGTGTCCCAAAGCATCAGTCGCACCTCTTCGTCATTGACACTAAGACAACAGCAGGAAATGAGTGAAAAATATAGAATTATTTCTAGTTAGCGTAACATTATTCTACCCATCACAGCACAGTGCGCTTGCCAATCCTGTATTTGCAAGAGCTATATCTTGTAACAAAACATTTGATCTCCCTGTTTCGTAATCGAATTTACCTTGTGGGGTCCTAATTATTGATTTTTCTTTATCAATGAAGTTGCAGTTGCTTGAGAAAAAACTCACACACACACAAAAACAAGTTGCCTTACAGTATCTGCCTTTCCAGGAAGTCCACTCCAATGGTCTTCTTGTAGTCCTTGGTGAAGATGCCTTTGCAGTAACGTTGGATCATACTGGATTTGCCGACGGCTCCGTTGCCGACCACGACCACCTTGATGGCCACTTCCATGTCCTCTTCCAACATGGTGGCGACGTCTCTGTTCCACTCGGGTAGTTTTAGTGACGCGACAGGGACACACGAACCACCTGAAAGTGGCAAACAAACAAAACATTGACTGACCTCTGGGACCCATGTTTAGATAATACAAGTGCCAAGGAGTGCAGTGATGATTACATTGGTTTATATAGAGGTTGTGGGGTTAAGTATTCAACTTTTTCTTCCGCATCCAGTACAAAAAACAAAATTCAGACCCTGCATTTATATTACAGGTGATAATATAATGTGTGCTCAAGCTGAACAACCCGTTGTGTGGCTGTGCAGTGTGTTCCTCCTGCCATCAGCACGGAGAGTGGCAGACTCCACATAGCAACTGGCTCTTCCCACAGTCACGCGCCGGAGCCGCCGAGCGCAACGCCAAGCAAAATATTGCGAGAAAGCCGTTCCCAGTGGACGCTGACAGCCCCACTGCGTGTGTGACTGAGGTCCGGCAGACAGCCCGTCTGGCTTTTTTGAGTCACTGCACGTATCGCAGTGGAAGATAGTCATTCACGATCAGCCATAATTGGGCTGCGTGATGCAGCAGTTGTTGTTGTGACATGCAGACGAGACGTGGCGTGGAATCAAAGTCTGCCCTCGACTGTCTGCCACGGTTTGAGAAATGAGTGTGTGCTCTAAATTTAGATTTCCCCTGGACAGAGCATCTTTATAAGTTCATACTCAGTTGGCATCCCAAATGTCAACTCACACATCTGCTGCAAATCTCAGTCTAATCATGTACATATCAAATACATAATAGAGAATCTGAACTATAGCCCTGTGTTTTTTTTCTTTTTACATCAGTGTGGTGGTGTGGTAGTATTGTGTCATGTGCATTGCAATGCACATATGAATAAACCCTGCTCATTGTGACAGATAATACACTTCTTCGCCCCATGGACAGTGAGTCCTCTCCCCACACTGGACCCAGGCTTCAAGGGGAGACCGCGTTGAAGACAGAACTACAGGGCACAAGAAACAATCGAACGATTCCACGAACACGGAACGACTCGACGACGCTGCGGGTCGAGGTGGCGTGTCCGGAGTCTGCGGGGGGATCGAACACACGACCTGTTGACTGGCGGCTCTACGTGCCAGGCGGCCGCTGGTGCAGCCCGTCGGGGGGGGGGGGGGGGGGGGGGGGGGGGCAGCGTGAGGGTGAACCGCGCTGGTCGGCGAGGATCGCCAGCTAGCAAACCCCCGGGGAGGAAAGGGCGAGCGATGTCTTACCTGTGAAATCCAGTTACGACTCATCCGGTATCCGCAAACACGAGACGAGCCAAAACGCAGCCAGCTAACCGCCCCCACCCACACGATCACATCCCCGCAGAACGACCCTCTGCTCTGCTCTGCTCTGCCCCGAGGCGAGGGGAGACGCCAGTCACTCCGGTGCTAAGGTTACCTAGCTAGGGGCTAGCCACTTTCTTTTCTCCTTCTTCTCCCAGAGTACGGAAGCTTCTCCTACACCTGTGAGCGATATCTAGCTAGTGGCTGCGCGGAGCCGACGCTCCCCGTCCACACGTCAAGTTCGCCTCACGTCGACGACAGAGAACAATCTGTGCCATTCGCTGGAGCACAGTCGCCGTCCGTCGGCATCGCTGTCCGTCGGCGCTGCCTGCGTCTCGGCCAACTGCGCTGCGCGCGAGAGAGCGGCTAGCCAGGCAACTGGCGGCTAGCTCGCCTGTTGCTAAGCAGCGGCGGAGCCGAGGAGTGCGCACAGCGCCGAGAGAGTCAACGTGGAGTCCCCAGGGACGAGCGTGGTCCTAAAGTCCCTACTGTACACGTCCGAGTCCTTGTCATTCGCAGCTATTGGTAATTGATGTTGTCCTTTTAATATTTTACCCACATAGCTACCACGTGTTATTTGTGAAAAAACTAAATAAAACCTTGAAATATGCATTGTTCAGTAAAATGCTCACTGATAAGGATGCTAAGGGATTTGCTAAGGCCTTTTTCGGCCAACTTAAGCAGTGAAAGCTGTGACAGGATGTCCCAGACACATGAGAGGTGTCTTGATGCCAGTAAATTCATACATGAGTGAGCTATTGAAAAAGAAAAACTTGAAATATGCATATTCAGGCAAAAATGCTCACTGATAAGGATGCTACAGGACTTTCTAAGGCCATTTTCACAAACTAGCAGCTGTGAAAGCTGTGACAGGATGTCCCAGACACATGAGAGGGGGTTTGATGTCAATAAATTCATAAATGAGTGAGCTATTGAAAAATAAAACCTTGAAATAGGCATAGTAAAGCTAAATGCTCACTCATAAGGTTGCTAAGGGTTTTGCTATGGCCTTTTTCACAAAATATCAGCTGTGAAAGCTGTGACAGGATGTCCCAAACACATGATAGGTGTCTTGGTGCCAGTAGATTCATAAATGAGTGAGCTATTGAAAAAGGAAACCTTGAAATATGCATGTGATATAAAATATACATTTTTTGGTATATGATTTTCATAAAACGCACAGTTAATGTACAGACAGGAAAATAAACAAAGTAAGATTGAAGTGACTATCAATATTAAAAGTCCACTTGTGCACCAGGTCAACGGGCCATAAACGACTCACAAGAAAAGGACACAGTGTACCAACAACGACTTAATTCAAATCGGAACTTTTGCAGTTTAACTCCTGCTTCGGTTGTAACGAACAAAAGACCCGTGAATCGTTTCACGGATGTCCCCGTCGATAAGCATGAGATGTACGGCGCGTTGACCGGAACAACAAAACGAGCGCTCACATACACTTCAGCGCTTCCTCTTCCTGTGTTGGTTATGGATACGTCACTTACCCGCGTCTGTTCAACAGCCCACTGTGTTTGGCGGGAGTGACTCGAGAGAAGCAGCTGCTCCATCGTGAAGTCGGTAATGTAACAAATTCATTCTTCCGCCAGTTGTTTCATGTTACAAAAGTGCTCTGGTAGTTTTTAGAGCTCGTCGTCTTTGACTCACTCTTCAAGCTGGTTCACTGTGTGGTAGCTGGCGTCCCGCACAAGTTGCTTTACTGCGTTCGCGACGCGTGTTGTTGACGAACCTAGCTTAACCAGTTGGAGTTGAGGATTACATTGTTGTGAACCTTCGTCTCTGTTACTGACCAACTGAAGCCTCGAGGCTGCTGCTCTGGACCCAGTGAGGCACAACTGACCTGCAGCTGCTGCTCACATGAGGCGTCTTTCTACTGGTCATTCATTGTGTATCAATATTGATCATAATAACAATAACAATAATAATAATAATAATAATAATAAATGATGGATGGATGGATCAACTTCGCTTACAGTACAGTTCAGTCAAGATTAGCTTTCTGGCCCCAGTAGAATCAGATGAAATATATATTCAGGATAGAATATTGTTTTCGTCACAGCCTTCTCCGTGAGACCAGATAGTTGTTGACAGTGGCACCTTATGATCTCATTTTCACCAGCGAAGACAAGAATACCAGAGCATGGTACTCAGAGAAAAGTTGTGCAGCCTATTCAGTTAACTTCTCTATCTATCAATCTGCAGATTTTTTTTCTATTAATCCTACAAAGCCAGATATGACATGTCTTGTTTTGTCCTGTCAGCATTCCAAACCCAAAGATGTTATGTTTCTTCTGATATGTGACAAATAAAAGCAGAAAATCCTTCTTCTAATTTCACTCGGCACATTTCTGAATTTATTCATTATTTCATTTGCACTTGTAATGACACTGATCAGTATCTCACTGGGCACAAGTACAAGTTGGTAGTTTCACCGAATATGCCAGCAAAGGTTTCCACAAGAGGCCTATTACCTGCCGGTACATTAAACACACTTGTTTTCCTCTCCCATCAGCCACCATGCAGTTTTCAGGCAGAAGAAGGAAGGTGATCACAAGCCCTCAGGTGGAGCTCTATGGACAGGCTCTGCAGTTCTATGGGCAGCCTCCTCTGGAGAACATGTCTCTCTCTGAATTCGAGTCATTTGCTGTGGACCGACTGAAATGTAAGTTCTTTTGTCTCGCGCCAGTCTAATGAAATTTGAATGAGGACGTTTGCCATTAGCGCTGTTGTCTCTAATGTTGTGGTACACATTGAACACATTCATTATGCCACTGCAGTGTTAAAGACCATTGAGAATTTGGGAGTGAGCTACGTGAAGCTGTCTGACGACTACAAAAGGAAACTGGACAATGAGTCTAGAAACCTGAACTTTCCTTACAGACCAGATGCTGTGCCTGTGAGTATTTTTTGGCATGACATGCATTGAAACTTTGGAGTGCAGCTTTTATAAACTGTCAATATGAGCTGTAATGAGCTGTAATATTATTAAACCTAATTATTATTATTAGTAGTATTAATAATAATAAAACTTTATTTCTATAGCACTTAACAAGGTTACAAAGGACTTTACAATATACAGAGGTATAAAATGGCATAAATCAGGTAATATAAAATAAGACATGTCAATTCTTAACCTCCCCTGACACTATTACTTGACCTTGTTCAAGCCAAGAAGAAGTTGAGAGATGAAAAGTAACGTCATTCAAAATGATTATTATTACCATACTAATACTACAATTAATCTATAAAGGATGACAGAAAATCTCAGGTCGGACCAAGTGAATATGAGAAACGAAGAAAGGATCATATCTCCCACTTCATTCTCAGGCTCGCCTATTGCCAAACGTAAGTAAAGTCTGTCATTATGATTACTGTGTCTGTTGTTAAATAAACAAACAAAATAAAATAATACAATTGCTTTGGAAAGACATGGGTATCATTCAAATAAAAGTGTATATTTTCACTTATATCTTAAAGGGAAGATCTCCGGCGGTGGTTTATACAACAGGAAGTCGATCTTTTCCGCTACCGCTTCAACGGGCTGCAGCCCAAACAAAAGGTGGAATTCCTGCACAAAAATAATCTGCAATATGACACCGTAAGTATATGCTATCCTGATTTTGTTTTTTCCTTCTCGTTATCATGAGTAACTCCCAAAAGAATTTTTTTTCTTGAAACTTTTTTACTTGTGTGTCAAACATGAACCTGACACCTCAACAGTGAAATATCAGGCAAAATGATAGTGTATTTCTGTCCCAACTGACACAGAATGTGTGGTGGGAGGCTCCATTCACAGTATAATGTTATTCATCTTTTTGTCCACTAGAGGGAGGTGTTTGATCACTGTAACATGACCCTGAATGTTCAGTGTGGTTTAAAAGTTTCCAAGTTTTCTTGTGCGAATGTTGTATGAAAAAAGGGGATTTCTGAGATATGTACATAGATTTATCAATTCAAACAGCTAAAGATTATTGAATCATATGTGAAATACAGAAGTCCAGTAACCATGTGTTTAGTTTCCTTTTAAAGTGTCTTCAGACCCACCGAAGGAAAACAAATCGGCTGGTTTTCATAAAAGGGTGGGAAAAAAAACCTATTGAATAATTTATCAACACAATGTGTCATGCAAAGATGACAACGGTGCATTCCTTTCATAAGTGGCGTTTGGTTTCCATGAGCCTCGACCTTCAACGCATTAGCATTGACACAGAACAGCCTTTGCCGCTCAGCTCTTTGCTGAAATTCATCATCCTCCTGTCAATAACTTCTCAGATTAGTGTCGAGGAGAAGAAGACTCTGCAGGATAAACTCGTCAACTCCAGTCACAACGTCAGTGGAATCACCGTCGAGGATCAGGACTTCTACAAAGTGAGTTCCCCCTTCTGTCTGTTAAGACTGTTTAGTGCTTATGCCTCCATCAGACGATATTAATCTAAGTTTTCATAAGGTGAATGAAAAGGTGCAGAAGCGTGAACGTAATGTTTAGTAGTCTTAGTGGTAGAACTTTAATTAATAAATCTTATGTCAAAATCCACCTTAACACTAGTGATTTTTATGGTCACTGTTGAAAAATCCTGCATTTCATGAGTGTCATGATTAAGGCCATGTTTTTGTAATTTTAAGTTGTTAATGCTCATATTTGAAGTAGTCCAGAATATTTCAACTGTCATCACTGTTATCTAAGATCAGGCCTGAAACTCCACATTTACAACGGAAAGGCTGCGTTTAAAACTGTAGGTGTGGAGTTTAAAAGTTGTGGCATTATGGGAATTATAGGATCTTGTTTGTTTTTTTGAAGTATGACCCATAGTAGGAACTAAAATTGTGAGCATCACAGCCACCGCTGCTTCGGTGTAAATCAGTCCCCCAGCTTTATGGAATCACAATCCTTAATTGTCGGCATTCCCATTCAAGGCCTTTACAAACTAACGTAGAAGAAGTAAGATGATTGATAAGATAAATTCACCTTATGGCTACATATTTTGGATCATATTCAGAGATGTTAATGTGTTAACCACAAATATTAACCATGAACTTGAGACCAACACCACTGCTAAGTGTAAAAGGGGTCAGTCAGAATTTTTTCGAAACTTTTGAAAGTTTTTTTAAATCCAAAGATTTGGGTTTGGAATAATTACTAGAGCTTTCTCATTAGTGTCACCCCTTCTTTGTAATTCTGCCCAATAGTACCACTGAAAAAGGGCAGTGAACTGTGAATATGAAATAAATGAGTAAATACTGTATTTCTCCCTGGAGAATGCCTACTCTCCAAAATGCGCGTGAATATCTTGTATTACTTCTTAATGTTTTGACATGATACCGTTGAGTTCACTAAATTTTCAAACGGCGAAAGAATCTCTTAAATGGGTATGAATGGAGAGTGTGAAGAATAACTGGCTGATTGACAGATCACTGTCATAACCTTTCACGGCTGAATAGATTTAAGTTTGTCTTTCCACAAAATGAAAAGGAGTGAGGGGGAAATGCCACGGCCTACTGCTTGACTCTGAATTTACATTTGCTTGTTGCTGACAGTCTCTTCGTTGAAAGAATATTAATCATTACGCTTTATTGCACATCATTATAACAAGTGTAAATCCTTGGATCACATTTTAAGCAGCCAAAAATATAAAGGGCAAAGGGTCATCGTTAACATCCCGACACTCACAATACAGGCAAAGGGAATATTAAAATCTGCATCTATTTGAATGCATCAATAATAACAATAAAAAATCTCTTCCAACCTCTTGTTTGATCGTGAAGGTTCCATTTCAAGATGCCCTGGATCTAGTGAGAACAAGGAAGGTGTACCTCAAAGCCGGCTACGTGTACATCCCCCACCAGGACATTGTCGCCATTGTTCTCAACGATTTTCGCACCAGGCTTTCGAAGGCTCTCGCAGTAAGTGTCTCACAGCCCCTTACTGTTTCAGAAAAGATCTTCATGCAGCGCTACAGGAAGCTCAAAGACGAACGAGAACGTGTGCTTGAGGAAAAACACGCCTGCTGCATTTTATGGGCTAAATCAAAAGCACAAATTTACCTTTTTATGTATATGGTCCTTAAAATGAATGTTACGTAAGAGACTATCTTGCGATGGGATCACACCAGCCGCGACAATGCTCAACATGTTCCCTATTAATAACATTTTTATTACCAGGCCTGTCAATCTCCCTCTATAATCCCATTTGAATTTAATATCATATAATTGTTTTTATATTTGAATTATATTAAATGAAAAAACAATTAAGCATTTGCAAAATGAATACAGCCCTAATTATTACTCATAAGTCAAGGTGTGGACCACAACCGGCTTCAAACTTCCATTTTGATTTCAAGTACACTGCCGTTAAGTATCGTGACTGCAACAAAATCTGCCCCCCCCCCCCCCCCCCCCCCAAGAAAAAAAACCCCGCACACACACGCCAGAGTAGTCAAAAGTGCCTCTGTTGTCCTTCGAGCTACTGTAGGGGTCTCCTGGACAACATTTTTCCACGATGACACGCACATAGACTCACAAGTGTGAGTGAAGACCAGCCACACTTTCATGGCTGGTAAATCTAATGCAATCCAATACAACTCTGACCTTTAAAAAATAAGTAAATAAATAAATAAAAGAAGAGCAACATGGATTTTAATCAACACCTCTCTGACTCACGGCAACAGCTTCACTTTACATTATATTATAAAGTCGTTCTGCAATGTCCAGTCCCTGTTCTTGGACGTTATGTAAATACAGTTTGTGTATATACAGTAAGTCCGGTTGCATCAGGCGTTTTTCTTAAATTGCAATTTTGGTTGTTCCCTTCGGAGCCCTGAGGGAAACTGGAGAAATGCGGGGTTCAGATGAGGGAAAGAAGCGTGCACACATGACATGAAATGTCTGGAGGGGAAGACCGGGGACAGCCAGTGTGAAAGTGCTTATTGTCCCTGTGGGCATGATGGTGTTTTTTTTTTTTAAAGCTGTAGAAGGTGGCGTGTGCAGTCGCAGGATCTGCACACTTGTGCATTGCATTGAAACGCCCTGAGGGACGTGAAGGATGATGTTCTGGAAAACCACAGGCATACTTCATAATGCATGTGAGGAGACAACCAAGGCTCGGTTACATCGTGGTGAGGGTTACAAGCATGACCAGCAACCGAAGGCAGTGGCACGGTTACTGCTCGGGAACAGGCTTGTCCTTTTTTTTGTTAAGGTGGTGCAAACAAAACTCACTCTGTAGGTGATTTAAAGCCACAGAGAGGATGATGAGAAAAGAAGAGTTGCATAGGGTAATACATTGTTAGGTCAGAACAAGCCTATTTGTCAAGAATTATATGAAGTTTACTTATATTTTCTCTCAAACTGTAGAGGCAGGAAAATAAAAACCACATTCTTGAATCTATAAGATGTCCTGATTGTTAGACCTGATCACTGCTCCGTCACACACAGACAGTGTGGATCCTTTGAGTTTGTCTGAAGTGACCCTGTCCGGCGTAAAGAATTTGTATCAGTAAATATTACTCATTCACTGCTCATGCGTGTGCCACAGGAGAGTTAATTGACCCCTTGGGTTTCTCGTTTCATTTTTTTTCTGAATAAAACGGAGACACGCCATGCACACTTGTTTGATTTGTATTTTCGTACGCAGTTTATCGTCACTGCCCACAGAATATATGGCACCATTTAACCTTCTTCATATTGGTTTTGTATAAGTGTCCATATACAAGTGTGTTCCATACGGTGTTGGTGTCTGGGGGGGGGGCTATGTCACAGTGTTTCTAAGTGACATCAAACCCATGTTGTGCTTCTTTCCAAAGCAGCTGTTTGCGTCTACCTTGGAACCAGCGGTTTGTCGCTCTGTGTGTAGAAAATTCGTTGGCAGTTTGAACAAAGGCTTGTTTTTGTTCCGTCCTCCCTGCCTTGTATTTAACTGACTAGTCGCTTTCAATGCATGCTTTTTGAGGTAGTGCCGTTCATGACAAAGAGACGACTCTGCTTGGCCACTGATCTAAAATGGCTATTGGCAAACTGAAGAACTCATCAAAAAAAGAAAAAAAAACACTACAGGGCAAGTTGGGTGGAAAAATCCGCTTAGGTTTCTACTGTGAAGAAAAAATGCACTGGCTGCAAAATACAGTCTAGTGTCCAAATAATGATTTGATTGTGTGCTGCTCTTGGTGCACTATAGAAAGTCATTGTCTCCACACTGAAGCTGAAATAAGGGGCAACATGTCCTTGATTTACTTTTACCTGGACACGTCCTCCATCACAGAAGGACAAAGCAGGCAGGCTGGATTAGAAAAGGAAAAAAACAGACAAACAAATAAAAGGGAAAACTCTTCTATTTCCTGGTAATTATCCGCACCACTAACTGTTGGAACGAAATAATGCTCCAAAACAATTTTTCTCGTTACTGTGCCATCGTAAATGTTTGTGTTGCTATAATGGGTATTTTCCTCCACTGGGTACAACATGAAAATGTGTCATTAAAAAGGCATGAAATTGAAAGCTGCCTCTCTGTGTGACTCCGGCTATTGGCCTGATGTCCACAGAATATGGACAGAATATTGTACATTGAGCTGAATGTGTATGTATAAGGCAGACTTTGTTGATTGGAGTCATATTTACAAAGCAATTATCCTGAGTAATGTTTTTCTCTTTTTTTCCATTGGGGAGGGATGTGCGTACATCTGTAGGCTTGCCCAAAACATCTGACTCACGGATGAAAAAGTTAAATGGCCTGAGATTTGAAAACCAAATGTCAGGAGTTAATCACTGATCAATACTTAGAATAATTGTTTGTAAGTTACTGATCAATTTAAATAATGTGGTTCCAAAAAACCTCCATTGAATCTTAATTACCTAATTGTGATTGCTTTAGTTTCATTCAACCCGCCGAAGCCGTGGTCTCGTATTTCTTATTTCTTTGTTTTGCATTACTTAAAAAAAAAAAGTACATATTTTTTTTACACTGTTCCAATCCTTTGACCTACACTGTTTACCATCACTCACGCGATGCCCGTCTCTGCAGTTGACAGCCCGCTCGCTACCCGCAGTGCATTCTGATGAACGGCTCCAGCCTCTCCTTAACCATCTCAGGTAAGCGGCAGGATTAATCACTTTGTTCCAATTTTGCCAGAACTCGGTTGAGAAAGAGATTTAGCAGGATTGATCTCCGGCGTGGGAGGAGGGCTCGGGGCGTGTGGCTGGTCAGAGTCAACCCAATCTGTCCCCGTAGACACGTCCAGATGTTGAGGGGAGCATACAGTATGGTGTCCTGCGTGGCCACGTGCACCGTCATCTATTCCTGTTGTCGCACTTGCTCAGCATGGAAGCGATTAGGACTGTGCAACATGTGTCATAACTCTTATGATTTCTCATGTACTGTATTGTATCTCTGCATTGGTTGTTGAGTGGCAGGGGCCATGGAGCTCTTTTAGATAGATTACTTAATTGATCTTGAACTTTAAAATATAATGTGTTTTCATGGTCACATAATGCTGAAAACAAATGAAGGGAACACTTGGTATAAAACCAAGTCAGTTAAACTTCGGCGATATCAATCTGTCCCTTTAGGAAGCACAAGTCATTGTGAATCAATGCCACCTTCTTTGCCACAAATGAAACGGACAACAGGTGCAATGGAGAGGCAAAAGCAAGACAAGCTCCCACACAAAGGAAATGGTTGAACATGTGGTGGACACAGACAATTGCTCTCTCCTTCTCCTCCCTGACTGGATTCTGCTCTAGTTTAGTGTTCTGCTCGACTAGTGTCCCTGTCACTACTGGTAGCTTGAGGCGCTACCTGCAGCCCAATCAGGCTGCACAGGTAGTCCAACAAGCCTGTCACTTCATCCGAGTGCTGCACTAAGTCTGTGTTCGGTTTCATCAGACCTCCTCCTCTGCAATATTGAAAATTAAATTAACTAAAACATTTACCTGAAGTTAAAAATGTAACAACAGAGCTGCCATTAACTTGTGATACTAAGACGCCACCTCTTGTAGATACCCTAATGCAGAACCCTGAAACGGGATCACCATTCAAAGATAATGCGAATCAGCGACAGCGCTTGAGTTTGCATTTAACGGTGCTTACTAGCAGTAGACTCCAATAGATGTCAGCTTCAATAGCAGAGAAGAATGACTCAGAGCACAGTGAGGGTGTTTATCTTGCATTGGATAAAAGTGAGAACATGAATTATAGGGGTGGAAGGAGTCATGTTGACTGATTGTTGATGGGGATTAGAGGGGAGGTTGCTGAGATTAGTGGGCAGGCCACTAATCTCTGTGGTGGGGGGTGCACAGTGTGGTGTGAAGCACTGCCACACGAGACTCGACGGATAGCCAAAATCATCGACTTTAAAATCTACCGATAGCAGCTTAGCAGTTTCAAGTTTGTTTGGCGGGAGGTCACGAGGCCCGTGTTCACTTATTCCTATCATTGTATTAAAGTGTGTCCAGTCTTTAATGTCAAGCCTCAGAAAATATGATCAGTTTTCACGGATGTTACCAAAGGATCCAGTCTTCGTTTGTCACAGACCTAATATATTTTTCATATATCTCTCCGATTTGTAGTCATGCCTACGTGGGACAGGATTACAGCATCCAGAAGAACGTCGGCAAGATCTCCTTGGAACAAATTGATTCAGTGAGTTGCAATCACCACGTATATTCTTGAAATGTCAAGTTCAGGGTGCCATTGGCCTCTGAATGGATGGTATAAAAATGGGGAGAAATTAGGTTAGCATAAGTAAGTCTTGTGGTCAGAGCGAGGAATGAATTTAAAGGGTAGTAAGTACAAGGTCGGTTTTAAGCTGATGGGATTCTTGTCTTTAATTTTGCCTGTTGGTTATCGGTTGTCCTCATCCTCTAGCTTTCAGTGAAGTCCTTCCCGCTGTGCATGAGGCAGTTGCACCAGGCTCTCCGAGACAGCCACCACCTGCGTCATGGAGGCCGTATGCAGTATGGCCTCTTCCTCAAAGGCATTGGCCTCTCTCTGGAGCAGGCGCTGCAGTTCTGGAGATCAGAGTTCATCAGAGGCAAAGTGGATGCAGACAAGGTAATGTGGACAATATTAATACTGTAGTGTTACAATACAGAGATGTGATGGCATAGGAAGATCACGGTCATTAATGTCTTAATGCCCTTTTCTCTCCCGAGTGCTCCTCCAGATTTGAATCGGCGGTTCAGGTTTTATTGGCGATGAAATTACCCCATCAAAGCTGTATTTCATTAGCCGCATCGGCACTGTAATGAGGCTAATGCAGACGTAAAGTGGCTGCGGGTTCAGTTGTTGTGCCACTCAATAGAGGACCGTTTCACTGGAAAGACAAAAATTGGTCCAAAAGGGCGAGAACCACTTCTCGTAATGTGAATAGTGACAGGAGGGGCCACATGATGGAACAGAAGAGTCCAGCAGAAATGAACCAAAAATGTTTATTCTTGTTCTAATGCGTTTTATATAATCATATTAGAGACGAGCCGGAGCTGCACTAACAGTTTTGGCATTAAAATGTTGGTTGCATTCCTCATGAACAGTCACAGTCTTGGGTTTTGTTTCCTCACGTTGTAACCAAATGGCAACCAACCGTGACGTCACCCATTGGTTTTGTGAACTGCCGTTTTGAAGCCTCGAGTGTAGCATTTTGACCAGCGCCATCTTGTTTTTCGCAACCAGACGTAGGAGCGCTGGGGGGTTGGTCTGACTGAGAACTCGTTCATTTCACACCCACTTACACCTGCAACTGTGCACTGATTGAAAGGTACTAGCTCCAGGCCCACGCTCCAATGCATATTGTGCTTTATCGTCTATTTAACTCTAAATGGGATCATGAAATGAAGATCATACTTTATTGAATGAAACAAGAAGTTGAGACCATAAAACCCTCAGAAAAGAGTTTACTCTAAGTGAGATTATACTCGCAGATTCAATGCGAGCGAGTGGCCCAGGTGCCAACCCTCGCTTGGATGTTCCTTAAATGTTCCTGCTGTTGTCTGACCCGCAAAATCTCCTGCTGCGTTCTTCATTTGTGAACGTAAACTCTAGAAAATGTCCGGACTCTGAAAACCGCATCAGTGTGTCTGACTTGACCAAGTCTGGTCTTACACATTCGTGCATTTCCTCGTTGACTGTCAAGAAAGCAACTGCTGTGTTGCTCGCACTGCATCGATTTGCAGGAATTACTGTTAAAACACCTCGGCTGTCCTGTTTAAGAAGTGACACGTGCCTGAGATAGACTTTCCTTTGTCTTTTTGTGTTTTTTCTAATCCTCCGAATCCACATTTTGTTGTTGAGAAATTACACATGAAACATGAAAATGACATTTCAGATCAAGTGTGTTCATTTTATTGTGCCCAATAGTCTAGTAGTAAAACATAAATACTGTTCAATACGATTCATAGATTTTGTCTGAATCACCTTAACCCTTCAGCATGTCAGTAACTGTACTCTTTAAGGTTCACCTAATAATACAAAATAAACACTGTCCTGAATAATTGTAAGCTAAATTACCAAATTAAATGTCAGGATATCTGCAGCTTCATAATCATTTCTCTGATTCGAAATAAATCATTCTTTGATTATGATTGTGAACAATTTTTTTCTTTTGGTAGCAGCGTCACTAGCCCCTTGAGACCACGCACACTTCAGAGGACTGATTGCAGCTCAGCCACAGCTACTTGACTTCATAGCTGCAACTGTTGAGCGATTACAATGTTCAAAAGAAAAATCGTCAAATATCTTTACATTTGAGGTCGTTTGAGTCACTTTTTAAGCAAAAAAATTGTGGTATCAGGTTCTTAAATATGAGAATTTGCCGCCTTTTTAAAAGGAAAATAATTATAGCAAATTGAATCATTTAGTTTTGTACTATTGGTCTGACAGACATTTGATGATGGCACCGCTGGCTCTGGAAAATAGTTTCTCTTGTGTTTAGCCACCAAAAGATTGATAGAGAAAATAATTGTTTGTTGCAAAACTACTTGACAGGTTGATATGAAAACAGTATGATCTGATTGTTCCGTGACACAGGAAGTTACTTGGCCAATCAGACATATGAGCTTTTGTTCTGTCATTTCTATATTGAAAACTATATGTGCAAAGTAAAAGGTTAAAATCCTACTTCACAGTGCTCATCAATAGATGCAGAGTATCAACCGCGGTGAAAGTTGCCAAGAATTATTCAATTGTGCTGAGTTGAATAGCGCACACAGTGCAGCAGCCTGGCACAGCAGTGCATGAGGATGGGCCTTGATCCCTGCTGTGTTCTTTTTTTAATAATGACTTGTATTACTGCAGTAGATCATATGGTTGGGATCCCTACCACGTCACCTCCGGGCAGTCTTTCCAGTCTGAGGATGTGTTTGCATCAGCCAGACAAAGTGTCTGGGCGTGCCACTTTTTGCTTCAGTACAGTAAGAGACCTTGAAGCGAGTTGTAAGCGCTGAATCTGTTTCAACAAGACAAAGTGTCAGAGAGCAGGTAAAGAATGTGCATTGACAATGCACAGCAAGTGCTCGTGCGACATGTTAGGGGTGTTAGTAGAGAGGAGAACAGTCCGGCCCGAGATTGCTTTGGCAACGCCGCGCGATGACGCAGTGGCCTCGAAAGGCGCATACACTCGTATGTTTGACTTCAAGTGTTTGGCTGCGAACCCAGAGAGTCGCTCTGTATGCGAGCGTTATAGTGACTCAAATTTGATTTGGGCCAACGCGGGCTGTCGGTGGAGGTCGATGAGCAGCAGGGTGACATGTGCCCTTTTAGGCTGATTGAAGACCGGGCGCTGCATTCTGGACCGCGTTTGAGCATTTCACTGTGCACGTCGTGGGAATTTGTTGAGGCTCTGTCTTTTTGTTGTTGTTGTAGTAATAAGACACTGACCAGACTCTCATGTTTTCAGCTGTTTGAAATAGAGACACTTTGTCGCTTGTAAGGTTTCTCACATCTCTTTGCTGAATGAAGAAAGAACAGCTTCACAGAGACAGAGACGAACGTGCACTAACATTTTGGTGGCCTAAATGTATCCTGCGCTCACGTCAGTGACAAAGAGATAAGAGCACAAAGTCACTTGCTAGAAATCCAGGTGGTTATTTATTAATTATTTATCATTTTCCACTCTCCTTAAGGATGGTCTTTAGTCAAAGTTAGGTTTTAGTTTTTCAATAACATAATTTTGAAATAAGCTGCTTTTAGACTGAAGTACAGACATTTTCTTGAACTTTTCCGGAGGGGCTGTTATGTGAGAATGCAAAGGTCTGCAACTGTTGCTTCGGACATTTCACAGAACGCCAGAGTAGGATTTCTGGAAATGTTAAAATGAGCCCATGTGAGACCCATGGCCCCTTTAGGAAAATCCTCATGGTAACTACCTCATGACAACTACAGTACACTGAACCCGTGGTGCCCCACTTCTGAGATGGCTCAGCTCCCGTGTACAATCTCCCAGAGAACGTGTGATGGGGCCCAGCCACTCGTTCCGCGGCAGAGGCAGCAGAATGGTGCTGACCAGATCGCAGCTCTCACAGTGATGTATGTGTTGTGTCAGGGACTGCACTTTGTGGCAGGCTGCACAAAGCCAGCTCATTAGTATGCGAGTGGCACAGAGAAAAAAGATGGGAGGCAGCGATGCCGAAAGGGAGGCCTGGAGGAAGAGGCAGTGTAATATTAGACTAGAGGCAGAGAGAAAATTGATGAAATCGTCTTGATCTATCCATTTTTCTCTCCAACCAAGTTAGCCTATTCATTTGGAGGAGTGTCTATCTGCCCCACGTTATGGTCTTGTTGTTTCGCCTCGGGGGTAGGGCTGCTTTGAACTGCTTGCTTTACAGATGTTAACAGGTTAAATAATTTCCACTAACTGACACCATTTTTCATGTTATAGGTTTGCTTTCCTCTGGGGGTCTTTTGCAGCCGTAGAGGAGATTTATTAGATGACACTATTCATTATCCGATCCTTAAATTTGGTTACAAATGTACACCATGTTATTTTAATCACTGGTATTTTCAGTACATTCCAAAGTAGCCTCCAGCTCTTCCTTCGCCATCAGTCGGCTTCACTTTAGGAAAGTTGTTTTTTTTTCTCTCGAAGAGATCCAAGCAAGAGGATTTTGTTAGTGAATTTTTTTGTTCTTTCTTCATTTCAGAAAGACCTTGAAGTACAAGACAATGATCTACTAGATAGAGCCAAGTCTTTCATCGGGACATAGGAATTCATTAGGGTCCAATCGAGAAAAGATATATATATATATATATATAAATACAAATCCTTAAATAAAAATAATTAGAGAGTTGCTCTTTGGTTTACTGCTCAAGATGACTAATTGTCCAATTACTATATACTTGCTTTGAGAAACTATGACCATGCGGATACATACCTGACATTGGCCCATCACAAATATATGGGTATAATTTGTCTAGTTGTTTTTTGTGGCTGAATGACCGCTTTAAAAAAGTACTCAGTTTCTTTCTGCAGCATCAAACTCCTTGACTTAATGTGCACTTTCTGTATGTTTTTAATTTAATTTTTTAAGTCCCTCACCATTTATTGTTTTTCGGGCCTGAAAAGGCCTGTACTGCAGATTAAGACAGATTTTAATGGTGTTCCATATGAGAGGGATTGGAGCTACAGGCACACCAGTCACCATGGACTGAGTCTAAGAAGCAATGCCAAGTTTACACACATGCACACACACACACGTACATAATCCCTTTGATTGTGTCCTATTTCTCTGTCTCAACCGCCGCAGGTTTTTGTGAACGTGTCCTAGAGTGTGGGGGGATGTTTGCAGCCGACGTAGCCCCGTGAGCCAACATGTGCACCAGAGGAGCTGCAGCTTTGCACCTTTTTTCAATGCGTGGCCTGTGCTCGTGCTCAGAGACTTCACTCCGATTTTCTCAATTCCATCAGTTTTAGAGGTCAGCTGTACTAAGAGTATGTCCAGGCCTATCTGAAGTGTATGAACACTTTGGTTGTTAGAAGCGCCCAGAATATCAAATTCAATTTAAAGGAGTTGCATCGCTAAAAAAATAAATAAAAGGGACATGGTGATAACAAATTTGAACTGCACCCTGCAACATCTCGGCACTGAGGTGATTTGAATATTGCTTTGAGGGGAAATCGAATATTGAATCCACTTGAATCTCATCTTTTATTATTTATTATTTTAATTTTTAAGGATAACCCAGTACATGTGAAATGCCTGTTTTGCTGTCTTTGAATTTATATGACATTTTTATCTTTAATACCACGTTTGACAAAAAAACCTCAGGCTTCCTCAGTTTGGAAGAAAGAATGTTCATAGTCTTTGTATCACTTTTTAGATCACATGGGATCTTTTTATGTCCCAATTACAGTATTTCACATACATACATATTAAACACTCTTCAGTGTCGGCGGAGTCCCGGGAATCGTTTTAATAGACTAGGGGGAGGTCTTAAATCAGAAAACCGCCTCTTAAAAATCCTTAGAAGCTCTACATAATTAATATTTGATTTATTGTACTTAAAGAAGATTTTATGGTTTTTTAAAGTGCCTTTGCAGCTTGTCACATTAGCAAGTTCGGGGGTTTTATTGCAACATTAATGTGTTATGATGGGTGCAGTCATGGTGATTGTGTTCTGCCACTGCCGAAGCGCACTGTGTGGATTTTACTGTTTGATTTTTAGAGGCAGGGTCGCTGTAATTCATTTTTAACGGCTGCACAGAAATACAGAACATATAAAAGCAGTTCACTGTGGAGATTTTTTGTAGAATGACCCCCATCAAAATGTATGAGGGCTTTTTTGGTTTGGAACAAACTGGATTGAATATAGTGTGAAGCTCCGCAGACGTCTGGCACTTTTAAACTTTATTGATGCACTTCACTCGCGTCCTTGACTTTGATGTTTTGCTTGTCAGGGCGGTGCGTAGAGATTTTCCAGATATTAAAGCAGAGACTTGCAAAGTTTGTTTGAATTCAAACCCTGCTGCAGTGTGGTCACGGATGAATTGAATACAACCAGAGGAGGTCCAGCTCAGTCTGGCTGAATGGAGCCTGCTAATACATTTGTTTGTCAGAAGTAACTCGGAGCTGCGCTATAAATCAAAAAAAAAGGGCCAGAGATATAACCTCCTAATTCATCTTTTAAAAACCAGGTACAATCTTCCAGTTAATAGAATGTCAGAAAATGGTGACAGATGTCCACCCTCACAATATCTTAAAATGAAATAAAAACATCTCATCACGCTCATTCTATTCAAAACCCAAACATACTGTATCAGCAGCCAAAGAATGGGAAAGAAGAAAGTAATTTTTCGCGGGCCAGTTATCTAGTCTTTGATTTTATTGTGGAAATGATTTGGGCCTCAGAGAAGATTAAATGGGAAATGTCTTGTCCTGTTAGTGGAACTGCAAACATCTCGTAGACATCTTAAATGTGAGAAGGAGCCCACACTATGCTCTGCTTTTCTTCTAACTGGAAATTGCAGCTTTCACTTAAACGTAGAGACATAAAATGTTCAGTATTTTTGCTCTGAAATGTGATGCAGTACAAATACTGAACTTAATTTCCGATCAATTTGTAGCTCTAAACTGTACAATCCCATATTAATGTGGATCTCGCCTACACAAATGCCGATATACAGTTAAACGAGAGCTGGTGATTAACTTGACCATGTACTGGTACGCTGTGTTAGGATTTCCATTTTTGCTATTCAAAAGCTACTCTTCACTGCGTGTCAAAGAACTCTTTGCAGGGCAAGGGCCAGAGGCGCTGAGAGGGAAAGATGGCTGTATTACGCTGCCCATATTTCAGCAGCCTCCAGCGTGGCGACACCTCTACAGCAGGTTCTCTCTAATAGCTCCATATTTCATTGAGGAAAACACCCTGTCAAAACTGACATGATGTATAACAATGTCTCTTTTCACCCCAACCTTGTCCCTCTTACGCTCTCATCCTCACTAATGCTTCCTCGTCCTCTCTCCCCTCTTCTCCTCACCCCCTCTCTCTCTGTCCCTCTCTCTGTAGTTTGACAAAGCATATGCGTACGGAATCCGCCACATGTTTGGCAAAGAGGGCAAGCGGGCGGACTACACTCCCTACAGTTGCATGAAGGTGATTTTGTCAAACCTACCCAGCCAAGGCGACCATCATGGTGAGTTGACGGCTGTTGGAAGGAGCCATTACCCGTGCCATTAGCCACTCTGCTCCCGTCGTGGTTAAAGATCTTGGGTTAGGAAATAGCAGCAGCTTTCAGACACACACTGAAGTCCGGACATTTTCCTGAACTTTTCCAGAGGGGTCTGTATGCAAGAACGCAAATGTCCGCAATCGTTGCTCCAGACTTTGTCCGGTACATTTCCTACCAGCCCCCCCAGTAAAATTTCCAGAAAATGTCATTTCTGTTTCCCCTCATTGTTGAAACAAGTCATTCGGTATACTAACTGTTTACATTGCAGATTAATTCAATTCACTTGGTGTTCCCAGGATGTCCGTTTCGTCACAGTGACCCGGAGCTGCTGAAGCAGAAGCTTCAGTTCTACAAAGTGTCTCCCAGTGGAATCAGTCAGGTGGGTGTGGTCCTGTCCACAGCACTACCACCGTTATCTGCTTCCACATTTCTCCCCTGACCTCATGAAATAAGAAAAACATTTTTACTTTATAACTTACAGATGCTACAAATACTACTTGCCGCCCCCTCAGCACTTAGACGTGCTGGTGTTTCCGAGCTTCTTCTCACTAACTATTCAAAGAAACGAGTTAAAACTATCATGTCACACGCCATGTGACTGACTGTGCAGGTATTTGGCCATGTGCCAAATCTATATCAGACAAATTGAAGTAATGGCACGATGAAGGCACTTATGAAAAGTTAATGGATCACCAGAGTCATTATTTCATGGCAGTGCAGCAAATAATCACACGTCGCTTTCATCAGGATGCCAGAGGAAACTATATTTCATGGGATAAGTGAAAAATTTGATGTGGTTAGGGTCAGTTAAGTGATGAATTCATGAATGTATGTAAAAGTTGTTGCTTTCAAAGGTTGAGCTACAACATCTTCCCACAATAGTGGTTTATTTCTAAAAGACCTGACATGGGGGAAAAATAGTATGACTAAGTATCTATGAAGGAGCCAAGTACTACAGAGTTTTCAGACTGGTCCCTCTCTCTCATAGCAAGCACTGAGGACCTTGGGTTTATTTTCCAGCAGATAAGTCGCCCCGAGTGTGCAGTCACGTTAGCACCACAGTGGTTTCAGTACGAGAATGTGAGTCTTTATGTGATTCAGCCAAAATCTGGGCATCAAACCGGCCGCTCACGTCCTCCCTTTCAACCTGACAGCTTCAGAAACCAAGAAGAAGAAAAAAAGGAAATCCTTAAATTGATATGTACCAGAAGGCGAGAAGGTGTAATCGTTGCCAATGTTTATACTACAAAGAGTTGACTCAGGGCCTGAATATTTAAATTACTCCAAATAAGCCTGCGATGTGCTCTCATTACGTTTGCAAAGATTTCTCGAGGGATGTGTTCACTGCTGTCTGTATGATTTACGAGGGATGTTTGTGTAGGTAGTTGACCGAAAGCCAATTAAAACAATTTTGATTACAAGACTGCAAAAAAAAAAACTTAATCACAAAATGTCGGGCGATATCTTGCGTAAATGTTCTGTGTAACCGTTTTAACTGTGTGAGAATACAGTCGGAATGTCTAACCCGGTGTCTTTGAACTTCTCCTTCTCTCCCTCCCCTGCCTTGTGTTGCAGATCCTGGAGCTGGTGAAAGGAATGCACTATCAGCTGGCGTGCCAGAAGTACTTTGAGCTGACGCACAGTGTAAGTGCAGATTGGATTTTGGAGCGCGGAGTAACCAGGGCTGCCCGTGTCAGAGGCAGGGGTTCGGTCCTCGAATCTCACGCACGGAGGCGCAGGAGAGAGGCCCCAGAACTGTCACCGCATCCATCATTAGCCGGCTGTCACAGCCACTTAATTTTTATAGGTTTATTAAGGCATTCGGATGTATTATGTCCCCTGTGGATGCCTGTTTAATTTAATGTGTTTGAGTTTGGATGCTTGAGTCAGCATCCCCTTCAGTCACACTCAATGTCCCGGTTTGAGAGGAAGATCAGCAATTGAAAAAAAAGAGTCTAAGACTTAAATGTATTTGCTTGTTGACTGCAGACGTGATTCATCTGAGTTTGGCACACGATGATCATCTGTTAAACACATGATCTGTTTTTTTCTTTTCTTTCACTCCGCTCAGCTGTATTCACACAGCTTGATATTTGACGTCTTAGATGGAGCAGTTACTGTTCCAGCGGGCCTTGAGTAAAATGTCCGGAAAACGTGCGAGTGAGCCCACGTGCAGGAGGATTCACAGCGAGCGAGTGGGCGTGTTGACGACTGTAAACAAAAGCACTGCCTTACGCAGAGTTATCGCCTTGTCCTGCCTCCTGCATGCTTCCACCCAGACGCAACAGATTTTTCCAGAAATTGTGTGCACGCGCTCCACTTGGACAATCTCCTGCTGCGCTGTTCGTCATATGTGAACGTGCAAACTCCGGTAAAATGTTCAGACCCAATTTTCCTGACCTTACCGGACAGCACCGGCTGTGGCCAGAAGGAAAAAATAAGGGTTGAATGTGTATATATATATATATATATGTGGTGTTGGTGTGATGTGTCAGAGAAGGCGGAAGGCCACACGGTCCACCATCAGTCTGTAACACAACACAACGTCTCTCCTTTCTGTGAGATCTGGAAAGCCCCTTTTATAAATATTGTCAGTGTTGTTACAGTAATTAACTTTGATCTGTGTGTCAAACCATGTCGTGTTGGGCCCTTGGATCGAAGGAAATTAGGCCTGCTATGTCCTTGAAAAGTCCTTGAATGTGGTGTTTGAGAAGGTGTTGGAAGCTGCTGGCTGATAAAAACCATGATGAACCGAAGTATGTTGAGAGAGTCTGTATTTATCACGAACACTTCCAGCCGGATATTTGTTGTATTGATTATGAATATTATTTGTATTGGCTGTCGCACTTCAAAAGGTAGAAATGTCAAAGTGAAATCTCCTTTCCCGAGCTCAAGTCAGCAGCTGGACGACGCCGATAGTTACCGTGTACAAATGTCATAATCATTCACAATGTACATTTCTTAAGTGTGAATCAATCAATCACTATAATAAGATTGTTTAAGAACTAAAGGTCACAGAAAAGAGCAGGAACTTCCATTTGTTAATTGATTCATAGGTTTTTACTCATCGTGAGTGATTTTGACATTTTATTTCCTGAAAGGGCTTTTCATCTCCTCTCTGTGCTCTGATGGAATAGTTGGCTGCTGACGCATTTCACTTCTCATTATTGTTACTAAATTGGTGAATTTGCGAGTAAATTGGCAAACTGGTCCACATCATAAGATACCTGGCAGTGAATCAGTCAGCGAGCCACCAACCTGACACTTTCCTTTTTTCTTTTTTGAGCAGATCGAGGAGGCCAGTTTTTCGCTGAACCACCCCAACCAGTACTTCATAGAGAGCCAGAGAGTTTTGGGAGGAGGAAAGGACATAAAGCGAGAGGTGGGGACTCCGCAGAGGTCGCAGGAAAACTCTGCTGCCAGAGGATCCACCACGGATCGAGAGGCGGCAGCAGCAGCCAACGCCGCCAAGGATTTGCCCGAGATGACTGAGGATCTTGACTCTTTCTTTCAGGACGCCTGATTTTTTTTTTTTTAATTCCTCTTTTCTTTATATATATATGTAGAAATAAATGTTTGTTTGTCTTTTCTACCAGGGCTGAACGTCTGGGTGGGTGGGTCCACATTCCGACTTGAGTTGAATCTGTATATGCACAAGTCAAATATTAAAGTTGCATATCAAGTCATATTTCACTGATTTTTTTTAATCCACTTGAAACTCCACAGGGTTTAAAGTTAACCTCTAGGCAACGTTATTCTAATCTCAGCATCACTCTGAAGTTTAGTTTTCTGCCCAATAAAATTCCTTGTTAATGACTGTAACGACTGCGTCGTTCAGTTTGCCGTTCCAAAGTTTCTTTGCTTTCACTCTGGTCCTCACTCACATGGCTCTCACCACAGTGTTTGGCAGAGACGTGGCTTTGCGGGTGATGACTAGAACATTTCCCAGCTGTCTCAGAAACAATGTCATTGTATTCGCTGGCAGGAGTGTGGATGAATGGTGGCAGGAGGATGGATGAAAATAAACAATTTCCACAGTTGTATTGTGCGGCCCCTGGAATATTGCCTCATAGTGCACAAAGCAATTTATTCAAAGCATACTTGGTCCAGGGACATTTACTTTTTCTTATCTCGAAACTTCTGTCTGCCCAATAATTTGTGAAAAATGGAGACTGTCTGAAAGTCCGGCACCTTTTGCACTTCTGCAGAGTCGGCAACACACACACACACACACACACACACACACACTGCTCCGCCTCTAAACTTTGTTCTTCAAGGAGGTACAGTTCTCTCAGCTTTATACATTTTTACACGATTGCTAACTTTAGATCCAATTAGAGCCACTGAAGAATTATACCCTGAATTATGTGAATACAAATGTGTTTTCCGGGAGGCAAAAAAAGAAAAATTGAATAACGGAGTGGAGGCCTCTATTTGTAATTTAATGACTGTTCCCTTTAAATCGAATTTGATGTCCCATATGGTGGCAGATGTTTGGAGGGGGAGGAAAAAAAAGGAAAAGAGAAGTCCTAGTATTTCTGCACATCTCTGCAGACTTCACGACACTTCGACACCAACGCGTGATCACCGTCTGATGCCCGTGACGTCACAGAGCACGAGCACGTGGCCGGAGACGCGCGGAGCTGGAATTAAACCAGGTCTTAAAACCCAGGCGTGGTGCTTGACATGGAGAGGCTTTATTCTGAATAACAAGGCGACCGGATCACGGTGCGTAGCCGAGCAGCTGTCAGCAGGAGGCCCTTGATGGTTTAATACTTTGGTGGAGCATGACTGCGTTTGGCAAAGCTGCCACTTCCTCGGGCGGTTGACTGGGACAGTGTTTGTCTCCTCCGAGTGGATTTACTATCGTTAGTCGTGATCTTTGCTCGGATTCGTCACGCGATGCGTTGACTCCCTCCCCGGCGATGGTGCATCATCTCCCCCCCCAAAAAGATATAATGCTCTGTGAATGTGCTGCAATCTGGAGGCCGTAAAAAAAACACAAAAATGCTGCAAATATAACCTCATGTTGATTTGCATTGCGTCTATTAACAGGCAACAACGCGTCAAATATGAACAACGACTGCAAAACTTTTACGCGCCAAATTTTTTTTACCGTTGTGCATTTGCCCCCTCCGCGTCGTGATGCCCCCCGGGGGGGAACCAAAGGCGCAGTAGTTCTGATTTGTCGTTTAATATGTCTCACCAGAGGGAGCTCCGGTTACTTCTGTGGACGTGGGTGCCTGTTATGTTTACCATTGGTTCTTCTCGGGCATCCGAGCACTGCACTCTTGTGCGTCTTGCTCCCGCAGCTGTCTGAAGAAACGAGCACAATTTATTTGGACACTGTCCCTTTCGTCGTTTCAGACCTCACAAGTGCTTGTGTGGACATGATGGGAGTATTAGCTTAATCCGGTGGGAGGGGGCGGGAAGGAGATTATTTCGGGGGCTTTTAGTGGATTTCGTCAAATTACTGCAAGTCTGCCTTCATCCACACTCGGAATACAGAACTAAAGGAAATAAACAAGTTTGAGCAGATATGAAGAAAAGACGTGAGAGGTTAAGGTTGGAGTGAGTTTGGTGTACGGGCCTGGAAAACGTGTTTCATTCCTGGGGGGAATATACATAAGATTGTCTGTGGGAACTTGTAACAAACTCAAACACTGTGATTTATTGAAATGCTCCACCGTCAAAAGGCAGTGTATTTGTACATAATCACGAGGGGGCCATTTAATTCTCCATGTTCCACATTCACTCACGTGTCATCGATGAGTTGAGTTCACCCTCCACCTCAAAGTCTCAGTGGGATGTATTGCTGGATGTATTGCTGGATGTATTGCTGGATGTTTGCTGGCGAGGAAAGCAGGACAAACACCCTGTTGCCATGCAAAGTCTTGTTTTCATCCATTTATATCGATTTATATTCAGAAAAACAACAACTTCCACAATTCCATCCCCCCCCCCCACCCCGAGGACTCATTGCTCACTAGGAATTGACATTTATTCGAAACATTGTCTTGACAGATTAGTCTGCAAAAGTGAAGATGAGAGTCGTATGACCGTTGTGGCAAGTTGTATGACTGGAAATTATATTAAAAGTGTTTGTTCTTTTATTTGCTATGCATTTGTGCTGTCAAGATTTAGAACTCTGATTGACATTTAGATTTAGTTTTATCTTCATTTCAACTAAAGCAACATGATGTCATCTTATCCCATTCGGTTTACACACATCTGAAATCCCATTACGGACTTACTAAGCTTGCAGATGCACTGAGAACGTGACCACAGGTTTTTTCACGGCCCCTCAAACAGAACACGGGACATGCTGGATGTTTAGTTCCTGCTGGAAGACAACACTGATGCTGCCTTTGGTTTCAAATATTATTTCAAATAGTTTGCTATCACCGGACGAACTGTCTGAGCCGATGACTGCTGGCTTCATGCCGTTGGTCTAAATCCGGAGGTCCACGAGTGTCCCGTGGCCCACGAGTGTCCCGTGGCCCACGAGTGTCCGGTACTGTCTCTCAGTGATGTTGTTTGGTATCGATGAAATCATCCATTACACTCCCATCGTTGTCCACTGCTTCTGGCAGTTGTTTTTTGATGAGGCAGTGTGTGACGACAACAATACATTTACAATCAAGTCTTCTCTCCGAACCCTGAAATGGGCCAGGATATGTTACGGCCCTCTGCAGAAGTTGGTGTCAAACTTCCTGCGGCCGTATGAAGACTCACCATCATCCCCCCCTCCCCCCCGGGGTCGTTGCGTTTCCCCGACAGATGTGCGAGCCGCTGCTCGTGTGATTAACTCTGAGCACAAACCCCTTTTTTTTCTGAGCTTCACTTGCAGCCGCGCTGTCGCTTCGTGTTAGACTTTGTGTTGGACACAGCCTGTGATGGAGAAGAGTTAGTCCTCTGCTCCTTCATGCTTCTTCTGTGAGCCGTCTTTTAATCGCTGTGGCACAAATGGACGCTGGGTTTCCTCTTTTTTTCAGTTCTTCTCACTGCCTCGGATCGAACTGCTTTGCAAACCCTCACCATCTATCTGAGGCCCAAATTCCGTAGAGTTTTCCTGACTGAGGAGGGAGCTTACATTTGCATCTTTCTCTCTGCAGTTATTTTTTTTCCCCTCTTCCCCCCGTGAGTTATTAAAGCTTTGAAAGGCGGAATTTAATGAGATCATATTGCTCTATATCCACATTTGGCTTGAAAATGACTTGCATCTCATTTGGCTGTATTCATCCACACCCGTGTTTGCGACGCTCTCCTTCGTATTGCTTGCGAGGACATTGCGATGGGTTATTGTGCACCCGTGATTGCAGGAATCATCACAGCGTGAGTTTGACCACATGTTAATACCCAAACCCATTTCTTGAACGTTCAGACTGCACATTGCTGAGATCGTGAACCACGTGTGCAATCGCAGTCACAGGAGGCAAATTCAGGGCCCTGTCTTGCACCAGGCGTAAAAAAAATAGATATCGTCCAATGCAGGTGTCTGCGCTACTTTCAGACTGACACGGTTGACAGTTTCTCGTCCAGCGTCCACGTTGAATTAAATTGCAATGCACTTGCGCCCGTGGGCGTTGGGCCTAAAATGAGGTGCACTGTTGGCACGTTGCTATCTCCAGGCGGCGGAAAGCAATTGCGCTTTTGACCAAGAAGAACCTGGTGTGAAATCAGCGACAAAATATTTGACAGCTATTTCAAGGGCACATTATCGTGAATGTTAACATGCACATACATAGGCAGGAGCACAACGTGACTCTACTTGTGTAGTTGTTACACATACACAGGTGGTCTGCACCTTTCCTCTGCAGAGAAGCAAATCCACCATTGCAATAACAATCCACTGAGCTCATGGAAGATGGCACTCCCACTGCTTCATGACACGTGACGCACGAAACACAGCCACGATTGATCAAGAGACATGGTAGCTCCCTTTAGATCCCTGCGTCTGGCTCAATGACTTTTATATCTGGGATTAAAATCGAGCAAAAGTTAGGACATGCCCTAAATGCACTTGCATTATCACCCAACCAATCAATCATAATCAAACTTTACCTATACCGCTCCTTTCAAACAAATCAAATTCAATTCAAAGTGCTTAACAGGTGATTGGCCAAACATAAAGGATGTTGAAAGTGAATTAAAGACTCTGATTTGAAGACTAATGCATATACCAAGATAATAAAAAGACAAGCCAAAACATCAATAAATTCAATAACAAAGTACCACACTGCAATTATACTAAGATACATAAAGGTCAATAAAGTTGAATATATATATATATATATATATATATATATATATATATATATATATATATATATATATATATAGTTAAACATGATAAAACAACATTAATTAAAAATGTAGAACGTCAGTGTTTGTTCACATTTGTCCCCTCGGCGTGCAGCACAATGTGGATTGTGCGAGTTACTGTCTTCCTCTCTGACGATGATTCATCTACAGTAGAACTTACTGCGTTTTGGAATCAACACTAACTAGAAATGTGTCCGCCATGTCGGGGTTGAATGGCTGCTGTCACTCCAGAGGGGGGGGGGGGGGGGGGGGAAACAACACAGCTCCTCCCCTCACTCCCAGTTAAGCCGATTCCGTCACACTTATTAAGAAGAAATGTGCGGCACAGTGTGACACATCACAGGAGACGTGGAAAGCGGAGGGGATCGTGGAAGCGAGGACTGTGGGGGGGACATAATGGCCCCTGACAATCAACCAGCCGAGTGGCCCGTCCTGTTTCTTCCCTGCGGGGGGGGGGCTTGTTGATGCCTCATGATGCCTCAAGAGCTGACACAGAGTCAGTGGTCTGAACAGGCGGCCGATGAGAATCCGAAAGATGGGAGTGTGAGGAACCAGAGTTGAGAGCAATCCCCTGGATTTCCTCTTGGACGTTGATCGATTGATGAGCCGGAGCTCAACAGCCGCCCGGCGTATGGCCCCCCTCAGGATGGATGGATATGAAATAAGTACCCCCCTTTATTTTCAGTGTCGATGGCCCCGCTGAAAGGAGTGAATCTGGGCGAGTCGGCTGCGAAGGAGAGTTTTTATCTGGCGCCATCCGTTCCACTGTGAAGCCGACAACATTTAGGTGCAGAATGTACCTGATATCTTCTCTTGCTTTGAGCTCATAACCTGCTGCTGCCGGAGCCCGCTGGAGCTGCTTCAATTTTAATGTGGCCTCTCTGAAACGGTTTCAAGTGCTGCCCAACGCCATAACGAAAGGGATTCATTGCTCCACCTTTTGCGCGTGACAACGCGACGTGATTAGCGAGGAAAATAAATGCCGCTAAATGAAATGTCAGCGTTTTTGTTAGACGCATCCATTTCCTTTGCTTTTGTTCTCGGATTCATCATTGTGAGAACAAGCCGTCCTCTGGGCCCCCTTCGAAGGTTGACAAAAATTACACGCCCCATTAGATTACACCTGTCGTCGAACGTTCATGAAAAAATAGATCAATTTGGGGCTGATCTGTTTGAGAGGGGGAGCGGGGAGCCCACCTTTCTCTCCCAGCTGCACTGGTTAATCTCTTTCTTGTGGTTCACAGCTCCAGTGCCCCTCGGGGAGCTGGGAGCTTTTTCCACGATTGACATGCATTTTTCATCTTCTCTGGGTCTCCGGCAACGCTCGCCATAGAGAATTGCAATTTTCCCCGAGCCCCGTGATCGTCTGTGGTTCGCCGTCTTACCTCTGGTAGGCCGCACGCGTGCGCTGATTTCAACCAGCGACTTTACGAAATGACTTTCTTTTGCTTTTAATCATTACATCACTTTGACCCTGGAACATAATGTCAATACTTCAAATGACTTAGAGGTGTAAAGGGGCAAACAATTAGTTGTTTTTTGTTGTAATTGTGTTTCATACCCAGTTGCCCTTGAGCAAACAGAATCTCTTTTGCAAGACAACCACATCGAACTGGAGGTCTGGAAATACTGACCTTTTAAAAGTGGTCACATTCACATAAACTTATGGCATATTATCTTTTTATAAAGCCCATCAACATTTTCTTCCCATTCACCCATCATGGTCTGAAGCGAAGGACTGAGAAAAGTATTGGTTAGAAAAAAACATCCGAGTGGCTCTGCATGCAGTTCTGGCATTGCTGCAAATTTTCAGGATCAGTCCGAGACAAAGTGCTACTACGGCCCCGCGGGGTTGCCACGCTGATAAGGTGAGGTGAACGTAAGCCCCGTAATCGACTTCAGCGGCTTACTGCGGCAGCCCTCGGGGCACTTTACCAAAGAAACAAAAGCAGCGGCGCAGGAATAATTGAGTGATATCTGCCTCTTCTGGTCATGACTGTATTGTGGAATGATGGTTACTGTGAAGGCCCAAAACAGGCAAGATGTGTAGACTTATCGTCATCGTCGTCATCATCATCATATGCATTTAGAACACTGGAAATGTTGCGAGGAGGAGGGAATTGTGTGGACAAATAAAATGATTTCATTGTGAGCCAAGAGCAAATAAAAAGCAACACTCGATGATGGTTAAAGGAAATGTATTCATCTTTAAACTCCATTTTGGGTATTTAGACCCGGAAGTATTTCATCGGCAGCCATGACAAGAGCTGTTTGGATTCTGTAAATGAATAGGAAAGGAGCTTCAATGCTTCCTTTCCTTTCTCCTTTAGCATAGGGTACACTGGTCTTTCCTAGACACGAGGAGAGTTACTTCAAAATAAAACAGGAACCAACAACGAAGGCATCAAGAAACTGACATGAAGTCTAAATAAAACAAAGCCCACAAAGAAAGTCTTGCGAGACTTCATGGGGGCAGAAGCGTGACAGTATTCACTTATATTTTTGCCTCTGTTTCACAAACTTTTACTGGGTTTTTTCCCCACATTTTCGGTTTCATCATGTTTGACCGTAGTTTGTGAATGTTGTTTGATTCTTGAGTCCCTGAGAAAAGCGCGCGCTGTCCTCTGGAGAGACGTGACACTTCTGACCGACTTCACTTGGACGGCTGTAAGGAGCTCCCTACAGAACATGCGGGCTCTTGTCATATGCTCCTCATTAAAAGGGACGAAATGACTCAGACCCGACCTTGACTGACTTGACAGCCAACTGCTGAATCAATGGACGACTGTTTTCGGGCTAAATGGATCACCTCGTCCTCTGAGCAGTCGCTGCCGTAGGTACTTGTCCCCCATCCCGATCACATCCAACGACTGCGCAGTATTTCCTCGGCTGTGAAAGGAAATACAATCTGGGCAAAACCAAAAAAAGGCTCCGTCGGCGACGTCCGTGACTCTGAATCTTGACAGGCACATCACGCTCCCGTCTGTTGGAGGCATTTATCCGACGCTGCATCTTGCACTATAAGTTATGGGGGGGGGGGTTATGAGCTGTGGAAGAAAAAAATAAAAGCTAGAAAAAACAGACTGTGGAGTGTGTCGTCTTTTACGGCAGTCCTAGATTTAGTTCCTGAGCTGAATGGACGTTTGGGACTTTGGTGATTGGTAGAGCGGAAAACAATAACTCGCATTTAGTTCACATTGTGAAACGGTGAGAGAGAAGATCAGAGCCGTAACGCCCGGCGGTGGATGAGGCGGAAGAAAGCATTGAGAATGTGAGAGGATTCATGTGCTGGTAAACAGCAGCTGAGGGCAAGGGAGAATTTGAATTGTCACACTTGACGTAGCTGTGCGACTTGTGACAAGTTCAAAACAACATGCAGAACAAATACACACATATATAAGTTCAGTCATTACACAGTTTTAGGGGATTAAGCCCGGAAATGAATGTAATGCAATCGTACTGTGAATGTTTAAGTGAAGTCCGCTGCATGATATTTCACTGACCATAAGCTGTTTGATGTTTAATCCACTTCATATAGACAAGTGCGTCCAATGCACTTACTCGAAATAAGTGAAATAAAAAGACTCATTGTTACTCAATTTGTATTGAACATACACATATTCTGTATCCTCATAATTTTACACACTATGGACAGCATCACAGGAATTACCTTTGGTCGGCAATGAGGACAAATAAACTATAGACGATACACAGCACTAAACCCTGTTTTAGATTTTGTGAAACATAGGCTGTACATGTCCGACTAATGGAAAAAGATGAGCTGCGCATCACTTTGCCATCATCAGCCCGAATATTGAGGCATATAAACATCTCATCCTGTTCACTTCCGCCTTTTATGGTCCACAGAAGCCCAGTTGCCACGGAAATATCATGAGTATTCATAAATAGCTGTTTGTAATCTGAATATCTCGATGTATTTAGCAGCTTGTATCTGCATTATGCATGAAAACACCCTTGGTGGGAAGAGATTTCAGACTCCTCTGTTTGTTTTTCAGACATTATTCAGAGAAGATTGGTTTCGTTCTCCCCGTAAAGAGACTTGAGGCAATTTTAGACCTTGAGCCCAAACGGCTGAAGCTCATGAAAACGGATGGAAATTGATTTCTTTTCTTTCTTTTTGGTGGAATATAAAAAAATAAAAAAAAAACAACTATTCAAGTTTCAAGGACAGCTTCATCCTGCAAAACACAATGTGACGAACCGAAAAAACATCTTGTGCATCAAACCAGCACTACATCTGTTTGGAGGTGTTGTGTGCGACATGACTTCGTCAGCGGAGAAGGAAGTTAGCCCCGTTCACTTGCTGCTCAGTTTATCCAAATGTGCGCTGCAACACAACGTGTCAAAACTATTCATCTCTCCCAAAATAGCTCTAATGAGCTGGGGGGGGGGGGGGGGGGGGGGGGGGGGGGGGGGGGGGCAGAGCTAAGATCAGTGCCGTGTACAGTAGCACACAACTTTCCCGAAAAAAGAACTGCAGCTCCAGCCATACATCCTCACCTTCTGTCACCTGGCTCAGATCCCAGCCGGCTGTCGCGAGGGAAGCAACATGAAAATCATCAAAACACGTCAAGGACTCTGACTCTGCACAGCATTTCATCACAAGTGCTGCGCTGGTGAAGAGCCCCTCTCAGACTCGGGTGATTATAAGCCCTCATTCCCTATTCTGGCTCATCAAGCAGCTGTCTACACAGACCTCAGTTTGCTCAGGTAGCTGTCCCTGGCTGGGGGGGGGGGGGGGGGGGGGGGGGGACTGTGTGTTCGACTTATTACCATGCACCGTTTTGCATCATTGAACATTTCTGGGTACTCGCCTACATCCTGACCCACTTTGGCGTCTTTGTATTTCCAATATTTAGATCAAGCGATATCAAGGAAGATAAACGCCGTGCCGTGTGACAGGCTGCGCGGAGTGTATGCCACGGCGCCAACGAATTTAACAAAATGCCAGAATCAGGGGGGCATGTTCCGATGAAACGATTCTGCTAGACAAGCGAGCCGCTTCACACAATCCCTCTCCCGTCCACAAAAAGATAAGGAGCGGATGATCTTCCGCACTGACTCTGACTCGATAGGGCCGCAAGCTGCTCAAGTTGAACATCCAGACGGGAGCTGGAGGAGTGCTCCGTTTACAAGGCCATCGAGTTATTGTTCTGCAAATCAAATATCAACAAACAAATTCTGAGAGAAGGCGTTCATGAACAATTATCCGAACCACGGGGACGCCCTGTGTGGCTTCTATCAATCTCCAATATGGAGAGCGGCAGATGGCGCCACTCGTTGTGACTACCACTCAGAAAGTGACATAAGGTGTGAGCGATGACTGGCGGCTGAAGTATATCCGGGAGGCGGCGGCGGGCTGGGCTCGTAAAGTGGCTGTGACACTGGGCCAGAACGGCAGCAGAGGGCTTGACTAGCTTAATGAACTAACATGTTCATGTTGGCAGCACTAAGTGAACCATTTATTAGTGGGCTGGGAACAGACACAGGGCGCACTCGGGTTGGAAACGACAGCAGCCGGCGGATGACAAGGGCCTCTCGACGCGGCGGAAATAAGACGCAGCCGCGAGCTTTTTCGAGTATATTTCCAACTCTGAGTGTGTCTTCTTTGGCCGTGCCATTGGCCAAAATAAAAGACGCAATATCATTGTGAGGAAACTGAAAAGAAGTGGCATAACGCTTAAACCCCCGCATGTCTTAAATTACACACGAGTTATAGTGCTTTTTCTGCTGCTTGTCATGAACGTTTGTTAACCCAGGGACATTTTTACATGCCAAATAATGAGACACAGTAGCATGAGCACAAGTGCAAAGTTTTATTGTCCAAAAGGAACGCAACTTCTTGTTGTCTTCGTGAGGCTTACCAACCTGCAACACAGAGGAGAAGCATGCACTTCATATTGAAATTCACTAAGGACAACAAAAAGGCAAATAATGCTTAGACCATATTGAGACTGGATTACTAAGACTGGATGTCTAATGTGCAGATGTCAAACTTTTCCTTTCTGTCTATAAAATAATCCCTAGCTGGTTTTGTGTGAAGCATGGCCACGTGTGCCGAAATTGATTGTGAGGATGTGCGATGAATGACATTGTGTCCTTGGTGTGCAGTAGTTTGTATATGCGGCGAGCTCTGTCAGCCCCCGAGTCTGACATTTTGTTCGGGTGCAGTACAGTAATTCCCCCAGATCCACTGACTGTCTCTTTATGAATCCCCCGGTTATAATCCGTCAACGCTCGTCTGACATCCAGGGTGACGCTCCGTATGGAGATTGCAGCTTTTAGCCAGAGACAATCAGGTCGTCCTTGAGACGGAGATAGACGGACGCAGACTGTCACCTCGCACTCCCACCTCAACCTTCCGGAATGAGGTTTTTATTGTCTTGTTAAGAACAAATAGGTGCAATTATTCGAGGAAAATAAGGCACTGAGCACGGGAGTTGGCGCGAGAGAGACCGCTGCCATCCTTTATTTGTTCATACGGCCGTTGACTGAATTAGCGAGCATGGTGTGTCGCATATCCGAGGATGTCTCTGTCGCTTTCCCTTAGCCAGACTGAACCCATAAGCAGATGGTAACATGACATGACTGCGGAATGTGATGGTTCTGGTGCCATCTCCGTTTTCAATTATACATGTTTTCCCACATTTCTCTTCAGATCACTGTGTCAGAGTTCACAGGCACCATCTCAGAAATATGCGTATTAACTTTCCTGCAGGGAGATAAGTTACCAACGTCATACGTGCAGGGGTGTAGCACCGAACTCTGGGCCCTGGGTATTGTCAAGAGAATTATCAAGAGAAACGTATGTCAATGTTGAAAAATCTTGCAATTTTCCTGCACCAAGTATGTTGCGATAGGTAAAAGTGAAAAGTAACACTGTTGTTAAGTAACTAACACTCAGATACCACCACCCCTCACCTGTGAGTCAGTTGTCAGTCTTTTGCATAATGTTTCATATTTCATCATCTTTTCTCTCCAGTCCAAAGTCCAAATGTGTCTCTGTGAACAATAAACAGAAGTCACTATAAACATAAAGCATCTTTACTTTAACGGGAGCATTTGCACAAACAGAGCATTACCAGAATAGACAAATAAAATAAAATAAAATATATATATATATATATATATATCTTGTTGCGACATAAACAGTGTTGCCAAAGGTGATAAACTTGGAAAACCAACAATACAGACAGCTGTCACTTTTTTATTATGCCCCAGACTTAATCCATGTGTGGACTAATGGCATAGAAATGTGAAGGCAGCTGCAAAGTCTTGACTCCACTCTTTGTGCCAGACAAGAAAGATGTACAATGATTAATGCTTCTTAAAAAAAAAAAAAAAAAAATCCGTTTTGTAATCTGAACGGGAGGGGAGTTTTTTTATCAGCGGCATTCACTTTAAGAAATGTATCTACATCAGTATGGTGGGCTTTGGGATTTGGGCTCTTGGCTGGATTCGAGCTGGCAGCGGGCTTGTTATGAGAATGGATCTGAGAGCGATTCTGGCAAAGGCTGCAGCAACATCACTGGCACACACAGAGTCTGCAGCAACACTGATGTTCTCCAACTCAGAGGTGCAGATGAACACAAGTTTTAAACAAATTAGAGAGGGAGGAAATTATATCATTCACTACAAGAGCACTCAGAGAGTGCAGCAAAACCCTGCAATCCATCTGACCTACATCATTTAAAAATGTTATGTTTGGGAAAATATGATTCCAAATGTCAAGTTTTAAGATATGACTCTAAATGTCAAGTTTTGCCCTATCTTGCAAATGGTGAAGAAGCCTTCAAAGAATTCCTAGATTCAGATCTGGATCTGGATCCCTCCCAAAATGTAATAACCTGTTGCCATGGCTGAGACGTATCTTCGCAAAAAATACGTCCATAACTTTTTGAGTAATCCTAACTCTCATAACCTCCTTGGCGGAGGTAATCATTCAACTCCAGGAAGGTAATCACAAATCTTTTTATCTTTATTTTCACTCACAGCAAAACTGGATTTAATCAACACTCATTTGTCAATGGCATTTTTACCTCCGCCAAGGAGGTTATGAGATTCAGTTTGTCTGTTTGTTTGTCTGTCTGTCTGTTTATCACCGCGATTACTCATAAAGTTATGAACCTTTTTATCGAAGATAGGTCTCGGGCCATGACAACTGATTCAATTTTGGGAGGATTTTTATGGATAGATTCTCCACCATTGCTAGACAGGGCAAAACTTGATACTTTGAGCCATATCTTCGCAAATACACAACATTTTAGAAAAAAGAAAATGGGATGGCAATGCAGCTTTTGTATGAAACAGCAAATAGGTGGGGGATTGCTCAGCCTTGGCCCAGGTGTGCGCTCCGTTCTTGTTTTTATTTGATAAATAGTACACTGCTGTAGCTCACCGCTGATTTGCAACCGCGTTATCCTGAGAAAACAGAATGAAAGATGCACCGAAGGACGACGTGATGTATTGCCAGTGCAAACTGAAAACATCTTGTTAATTTTGCATTGAAGTTGACACGGTAATTCTTCCCGTAACCTCAACAATGAATCCTTTCCCTTGCAGACAGCTTTACAGCCAATTTGAAATACATACCAAGCTACTTTCCTGACTGATGAAGGACCCGAATGTGTCTGATGGCTCAGTACAATCGTCAGTCCTCTGGGAGCTGCAGGGTTTCTGTGCCTTCTGCTCTGGAAAGAAGCACAAGTAGAAAATGGTATTCTGCAAAAAAACGCAACAGGAGCACGATGTGAGTCATGTCACATTACCGGAGAGTGAGATTATGTTGCAGTGAGACTTAAACGTAATTGTACAACCCAACTGAACCAGCACAGTATGACTCTGGCAAGTAATGTTTCCTGTGCATCACTGTTGAAACAGCTCAACCCATTATGCATAGCTATTATTTATACCACCATATGGAAGGTAAAGCAGACGCCAATTGTTTTTTTTGTTTTTGTTTTTTATGTTTGAGGCAACTGGCTCATCATTATGTGATAATATATGAAAAGACAGATGGAAACTGTCTTGTTTATGTCCATGTGTCTCAGTTGCGGCATTCGTTTTCTAAAGTTTAGATAAAAGTACTTTCAGTCTGCACTTTTACGCTGTTTCAGCCAAAAAAACCCACCCAGATTGTTCCTCCAGAACTTGTTCATTAATCAAAATGATCTTTCTTTTGCAGAAAGATCTCTTTTATTTCACAGGTTCAGAGTAAAGACAAAGCACACAGTTGCCACTGTGACGCTTGAAACTGTGAAATCCCTGTTGTCACAGATAATGTTAATAAGTCGTAAGATCTTCATTTTTTTGTAATTACTGATGCATTTCACTCATTTCAATTTGAAAACTGATTTTAGGGCATTTATGTTGAAAATGAATCCTGTCAACTCTGAAGGCTCTCTCAGTAAGTCCTGTTCCTCTGCTTTGTTATCGTCCTTACAGGACTCTAAAAGATACCTAGATGAGTTTGAGGTGAAAATCAACACATTTGTTTCAGTGTATTGCTGTAAAAAAAAACTAAAATTAAATCATCTTGGGGAAAATCTTGGCATCTTTGCACTTGTAACAAATACAAGACAGTGCCTTATTGCAGCCTCACAGGAGAAAAGCAACAACCACTGAAGTGTGCAATTACCTCTGAATACATTTTTTATTTAAAAAGAACCGCACCTTTGGAAAAACATCAGTAGAAAAAGCATGAATTATGAATAGTGCACCAGGTACATCTGTCCATAGGGATCAGGTGTAGCTGTAATTTGCACAGCTTTACAACAGAATAAAAATAACTTGTAACACATAGCGATACAGTAAGACTACTACAGAGGCAGCAGGGAGGATTATACATTTGTTTTAAAGATAAAAAGGTACGCAATAATTGGCGAGGTGGATAAAAATAAATGTTTTAATTACTATAGTTTAACTGCGGAGTTATTCATTTTCTGTCACTATGCAACCTAAACTGTGAAAGTAGTTGAAGATCATTATTTCTAAACACAATGCAGCATTAGAAAACTTATTTGCACATCTATGCTTTTATCTTGCGCGTTTTTAATGAGCTGTCAGAGTTAGAAAAACTGCGTACTGTAACGCTTGTACAGTAGCTGATGTAAATGAGCTCTAATGTTGAATTTGTGAGACATGGGAATTATATGTCAACGAATCATTCCTATGTGTGTTCATGCGGCGAGTCACAAGTGTTCTTCATGACATAAATGGAGATGTTGAGTCTTGAACTATGATTTGACCTTAGAAAGAAAACATGCTCATTTTCAGTTTCACTGCATTTTTAACTGTGGCTCTGTGGTCTTTGCGTCCGGGTTGGAAAATGAATTGTACCAGGGAGGCCAAATGAGTCAAACCTGCTAAATTTCTGATAATTACGTCTCATTTAAATGTTAAAATTAAATATGACTCACAAGTGACGATAGTGAAGATTAAAAAAAATATTACAAATCTGAAAATATCTTGCAGTAGAGCCTATGACAATAGTGACCCAATAATAATAATAATAATAATAATACATTTTATTTATAGGGCACTTTTCATAGCTAAAAGCAATCTCAAAGTGCTACAGAGTAAAATCCAGATATAAATAATAATAATAAAAATAATAATAATACCCCACTCCTCCTCCACTCACCTGTTATATTCGCCTCTGCTTTGACCGATTGTCTCCTCATCTACATGGGGGGGAAGAAAAGTACGATAAAGAATATGTCAGTCCTCTATATCATCAATAATAAACACGTATTGGCTGACTGCATGCGATGTCTTATGCATGCATCGTTTACAATATATAGCACTGAACAGTCATTATATTCCATCACTGTGAAAAAAGTAAACCAATTCAAGGTGTTATAAATATCATGACATTTTATGAGGAGCTTTGAGCAAATTTATTTATGTCACTGGTGTGATGTTTAGTTTGCAGGACATTATTTTAGTGTCTCTTATTAAACATGTATTATTTCTTTTATCACAGTTTGGCTGAATTCCTCGTGGACTATCTAGTTAGCGGTCGAAAAAAGGGATTTTAATTCAACAGTGCATTTATTTGGGGTTAAACAGGGCAGGTTTACTTTTTTTTAAGTGGAAGTTAGCAGTTGATGGTTAAATGAGCATTATTGTTGTCATTATTATTATTAGGGTTACCTGCTTAGTGTTTAGTCTTCCGTTCAGTCCCGTGATCTACTCTCCTAAAGAGAGCCAGGCTTCGGGTGTACTAATCACAGAAGAGAGTTCAAATGGCCAAATGGACTTCAGCTTTGACGTTTGGAGCACGGGAACGTTTCAGTGCATATACCGTACAGCTTTGTCAGGTTAAATGGCAGAAAGGCAGAGAGAGTGTTAGCAGACACATCGATGAGTTGATAGATATAAAAGGGTGGAAATCCGGCACGGCCCTCCACGAGCCAGCTGCAAACGCTGAGCGTATTTGAGACATTATTGTGATAGCACTGTGACTTCTTACCTCTTTTAACTCCATATCATTCTCACAGTCAGTGTGTCTGTTTAATGAAGTCAAACTTCCGAGGATGGATTAAGAAAAGAAATGTATTCGTTTTTCTAAATAAAAAGGAAAAGAGATTCAAGGACGACGAGCAGGAATATTTAACAAGTGGCTGGTTTGGGACAGGCTGAGGGCGTTCTTTATGAAACGGCTTAGCTGCGACCTGAAAGCACACGTGAGGTTTTAGAAACAAGAAACTCAAACTTTTCTCGGTAAGGTTAAGAAACTGTAGGGAAGGAATAGCAGTTTAAAGCTCCATCGCCACCTATTTAGGAAGTCTTACACACCGTTGAGGGTTTATGTTGTTTTTATTAAATGCTTTATGTACAAATACAGATTACACACAGAACAAAGCACGCATTTATAAATGACACACTGTATAATTGCTGATTGCTTTCACCCCCGCAAAAAAAATATGTTGTGCACAATTACGATCTCACATCTTGTATATTTAAAATCACAATATATCTTGGGCTAACTTTAGTCTGTCCTATCAGCTCAGTTTTACCATGAAGTCATCAGAGTCTCACATTAGTAGCAATCAGTTATGGGGAAAACTTGAGGACGGATTTAGCTTTCTGAACGTAACACGTGTAAAACAAACGTTCGGGACATTGAGTCACTTCAGTCACTTTGCATTCAGGTCTTTAGACTTTGGTTTCCATCTGATGCCTTTAATGGAGTTTATCAGGTCATTAGTGTTCGGAGCAGCGTGTGGTTCTCCGGCCATTACCATAATAACACTTTATTTTTTCCAGATCAAGGCCCAGTTGGAATCAAACAGGAAGTGAAGTCTCTGCAATCAAATGCTGATCTGCAGCTAAAATAAAAAAATAAGGATTACGTTACGCCAGTCAGAATCTCACACGGTTAAGTTTGAGCTATTGGATATTTGTCTGGTAAAGAGCCACCAATCAGTGAACTGTGGAGAGATAGGTGAAGGAGATGAAAGAAGATCATTTTAAATTTGCTGTAAGCGTCACATTTGCCTCTTGGCTGTTAAAAGACTCTTCCTGCCTATAAATCCTTTTTGGCCGACCTAAAATTAGGTAGGCAGGATTTGTTTTGCGAAAATTTTTTCGACTTCATAAAAGAAAAGTTTTGCTGTGAAAAATGAAATCAGTGTCTTGTAGTGTGTGAAGTGTGAAGACAAATGACCGCTATGATGGTCCAGTTCCAACATGTCTGTCAAGTCACGGGAAGACGATTCTATGATCTGACTTATAATGTGGAAGATATGTTGTGTAGTCTTATCTGAAACCTTGGTCACTGCATTAAAGGCAGTAAATGCAAATTAGTTTGTCAAAATCGGAGACCCTGACGTATGGATCTGCTGTATAATGTCAGAAATCTTGAATAGCTATATTTCTTTGGAGGTGGATTGAAAGGCATTTAAACAGCCAAGGGTAACCTTCCTGTGCATTGTTTTGAATTTCTGTATTTTTCATGAAATGACTCAATCATTTATAAAAAAAAAAAAACAGAATTATGCAATAATGTTAGATTTTGTGAACTGACGTGCTATATGGGATTATTTTTTTTAATTTCAATTTCTGCAGGAGACGGACGAAAAAGTTACAACCTTTCATGAGGAATTAAAAAATATATACAAACAGTTTTTTTGAAAGAAAAGTTTGGGGTTCACATATGTGTAGCACCTTCAGTATCTACCATAGGGATGTTTCCTGTAGCCCCCTCTCGTCAGCCGTAAGATGGGGGCTTTGAGACAGGGACGGGTGGTCGGCCACTCCTCCTCTGCAAAAACAGTTTCAAAAAAGACATTGTCGAAGAGCTGCAGCTGAAAGAGCTCAAGTCACAAAGTCACACGGTGAGCTCAGGTGTCGCGTGCTGCCTCTCACAATCCATTTAGCCAAAGACAAGAAAAATTCAAGCGTGCAAATTCTATCCCAGCTACTGCAGAGGCTCCCCTCTCCACAGAAAATTAATTTCATAAGCTCTGTGCCCTCTGCCGGACCAATACTGAGAACTGACTGTCAGCAGCTCCTCCCTTAGAGCCAAATTACATAAAGATGGCCAACCTCTGCTGCATGGCACATTGCACTGCTTCCAAATAAGAAAGTGTTTATGGAGCAGAAAATCAAATCATTGCCCCCTTGGTTTTGGTTTGGTCTGACCTCAACACCCCAGTGCACAATTCATTGTGCTGAAAATGAATGAGCCTGCAAACCCGCCGTGGCAACCAGCCCATCGCCGCTGTCGTGTGACAACCTTATAGCTCCACTTTTGCTTGAATTGAAAGTTTATTTTCGAGACTTTTGATTGTGTATTTATTGAAAAAAGAAGTCGACTTCCTGGGCAGTTTGCGTTTTTGAGTCGAAATACATGATATTTCTTTTTACCTGACAGCCGTGCTGTGCGCACAGCCGAGGTCACTCAGCCATAGTAGCAGCCTTTCTGGAATAAGCCTATGAGGGCACATATTCAAAAGGCAAAACACTCAAACCCTTTTTACAACGGGCATTGGTCAGCCCCCCTGAGCTCGCACCGGCACATTTACTGTTCTCGTCAAATGCAGCTCATATAGCGGGGAAGGCGGGAGGAGGGTGAAGCATGCAGGAGCGGCTCCCTGGGTGAGGATGATTAGAAGTGGTCTGGAACCACAAGGCTTCTTTCTGTCCTTTGTTTCTCCACTGTCAAACATATTTTAAATATCAGCGCTGCAGCAGCCGAGATTGTGTGGCCGAGATGTTTTTGGAATTTGAATGAGGTCCAAGGGTGTTTGTTAAAATGCTTGTGTCCCATGTTTGGATCAGGGATGTTCAGCTGAGTACAGAATGATCTCTCCTTACCGTAGTTGTTGTAGGATTCGTCACCGGTTCCATGTCCATATTCGTAATATTCTGAAATGCTAAAATGAGACAGAGTGGAAACGTCACAGTCAAAATGAAGCAACATTTTATTATATTTTTTGCTCTTCTTCTACGTGGAAGGATACTAAAAAAAAGGAATATTTTCAGGTTAGGGCTGGCATGTTCCCTTTTATCCCATCACAAAAAAATTATGTCACCCTTCTGCTAAAAAGGTCAATCTTAAAATATATTTTTTCACTTTCAAAAAGGCTGAGTAATTTTTGGCCCTGTTTTGAGCGGCCTTACTCAAACAGGAGTAAATGGTGCATTTGCTGGCAGATTCATGATGTGTTTTTAATAGTTTCTGGATGACAGTTGGGTTCTGTGCTCGCAGGGGAATAAGCTTTTCTGCTACATAAGACTTCTTCGTTGGATCCGTCCATTGTTTATTTTCTTTTTTTTCTCCATCTTCGTCATGGAATTTTGTTGACAGTGATAACAAAATATATGTATCTTATAATAAAGATACAGCGTTCCAATTCATGTTCAGGATAAACGTTGTGAGTAAACAGAGTGATTTAAGCGGACGTCTTAACTCATTATTAATGAACACACAGGGTTTAGTGATGAAATAGAAACGTGGTGATAAGACACGTTTCACATGCTGTGTGGCAAATGACAGTGGACAGATGGGGATTAAAAAACATTGTTGATTGACTTAAACTGCTTTAACTAGATTTTTTATTTTTTTTTAATCCAGCATTCGTAAATAAACATCACCTCTTCGACTGATTGCTGTAGTTATCCTCATAGGCTTCGTAACTGTCGTCGTCATATTCTCCACCGTATCCATCATCGTAGCCCTGCGAGGATACACACTGTGAGCATTCGACGTCGACTTGAGCCTCATCTCTGTCCAGTCTAACTGGTTAGAGATGAACATAAAAACAATCAATGCTTGGTTCCGCAGGCAAAGTCCATTACTCTGTGTCTATAACAGGAGAGGCAACAGGAAAAGAATTCACGACGAGCAGAGGTTATTGATTAAGGTTTGCAGGAGCCCATTGGACACCTTTTGAGTCTTAACAGCAAAATGGATCTGGACTATTGATATGTAGCTACTCGGGAAACAAGCACGAAAAGCAGGCAAGTAACTCCAGCCATGTTCGATTACAATAAAAGTGGCTGAACAGCGTGCGCCACACATTGATGACCTAAATTTATGAACAATTGTAGAGATGTTTTGCGGGATGTAACCTCCTCCAGCCACCTGTAAATATTGGTAACCACATAAAGAAAACAGGAACCCGACCGGTGCAGCTGTGAAGCAGGTCGAACACCTACACATCACTTCCGTTTGTATATTTCTCATAAGCACACAGAACTGTTGAACCTCTTCGGACACAGAGGAAGGTTTCACGCTGAATCAGAATTACATCTATAATGAAAGTGTTTTTTTTCTTCCTTTACAAATCGTTATACACCTTGGAGCAGTCCAAGTAAACATGACACCACAAGGGCTGCCTGAGAAGAACCAGCCGTGCTCATATTGTTGCCCTATAAGTTTTGATTATTGATTTCACCACGTTATTCTCTTTGCCACCGGGGCGTGTTTTTGTTTTAACGGCAAAATGAAGACTCTATTCACAGCACAAAGCAACTGCCTCACCCATTTCGTAACTAAAACAAGGAAGAGACTAGAGTTCTCCCGCTATCTATCCCCCGTGATGGAAATGGCTCAAGGTGCTGAATTGACAGAAACAACAAAGAATCCTGTTGACGGAAGAACAAAAGCGGGTGAAGAAGGAGAATGATAGAAAAGGAGATGAAACATGCGTGAGCCTTGGATGGGCATTAGTGGAGAGAGCTCTGAGCCGCGAGACGCTTCAAAACTGGCGTGCAGTCTTAGCTTCTTTCTATCCGTATGTAACACAACCAGCCTACTTATACGACTGGACATTTAACGCAAGGTTATTTGTTCAAATTGGTATTTTTTAACAGTTGTTTTCTGCTCTTGACAGTAGCCAGTCTGCTGTCGCAGAGTTAGCCGCTATAGTTAGGAGCCAGAAAACGAAGCAGGAAGCGTGAGTGTAAGTAGGAAGCTCAGAACAGAAGTAACAGAAAGTTACTTGCGGCATCTTACGACTGCATCTTTAGGACAGTGGGCAGATAAAAATGTCACCTGGAACCGCCAGGGGCACGGAAATTGTCTTTTGTCATCTGCATAAAGTCGACAATGTTCACATAACCATAAGTTCTTTACAGTGTATTAGACGTACACAATCAGGGTCTCGTCGTCTTTTCATTTATTTACTTCCGGTGGACTCAAGGATGAAAAGTCTACTGGGGACAGTAGGTGGACCTCCCTTTTCAAAGACACACTTTTCCTCCATCTTACTTTTACACTTTCAGTTTGTTTACTCCCCAACTTTCTCTGGGCCACTTTGACAGTCCAGCTGCCAAAACCAAGAACACAGGAGAGAGGAGCTGATGTCAAATATGTCCCAAACAGAAATTAAGTTCTATGAGCCGGGGTGACGTCCTGATGGACTTTCTGCCCTGGGTTTTTGCCCCTTAGGCAACACTCGCGGTGCCCTATCTTCTTTGAGGAGGCTGTTGGAACTGGATGCAACCCAAGAGAAGACTGTAGGCACTACGTTTCATGGTTTATTCATGACAGCGGGGGTAACCAATCTCAGCAGACCGAGGGTTCACTCAAACAGCTTAACCTGAATAACACCATCAGTGGAGGAAGGCCAGAGTGTGTGTAGATCAGTGAACTTCACCATTGTCTGCTCTTGTAATTGTTGGATCTTGCTCATTTCAGGAGATTTTGTTCGAGTTTAAAGTGCTTATGTTTCTTTTGACCGTGATCTAATCTCTTCTAATCCTTTCCAAGCTTGCCGTTTCAAATCACGCTCCACCGTGGCACATGCAAGTGTTCGGTTCTTTGTTGAGATCGAACACGTCTTAACTCAGCAGAGCAGAATGCACTGAAAGCTTCAATGAAGCTGGTCTGCGCCAGACATTGGCTTACCACCACATTATTCCTCCTTGTCGGACAGTATAACATCTGGCAAAAGCAGACAGATTGAGTGTAAAGGACATCAAGTGCAGCAATGCAAATGTGCATTTGTGATTGTTGTACATGTACTCTCCTTCTCCTGTCGGCTAGTGCTGATTCAAACTGCTCTGGTTCCTGTGTGGCTTTATTTGGGAGAACATGAATTTGACTAAATTAAAGTTAGGGATTATGTCAGGGATTAAGTTGTTCAGGGGATCCAATACTTCTCCTTTTCTTGCGCAAGTCTTTCCCCACAAAGGCAGAGTCAGAGACCTGCATATCTCAGTAATTGACCATTTTATTAGCAATCCCAGATGACAAATTGCTTCACACTGGACCATAACTGCAAAGTAATCAGCGGATTCATTTCACTCAAATGTATCATAAAAATAAACCTAAAGTGAAGCGATACATAAATACAGGGATGTGGGGTCATGTAAAAATGGAGATCCAATTTTCAAACTAACACAAAATAAATAACCAAATACATGATAGACACATTATGGCCCAGCATACTATTACTGGCTGAGAAGATGTGAGTATGGTGCCCAGCTCACCATGAGAAAATAATTGATAAAGTTATAGCTACCAGGAGTCATGCTGCTGTTTATATTTTCTTTCTTCTTTTTTTTTTACAACACAGCAGTTGTCTATATATATATATATTCAGACATTAGCGACCTGTCCAGGGGGTACCCCGCCTCTCCCCCAATGTCAGCTGGGATGGCGATATGTAGGTCCAAGTAGACAAACCATGAACATTTATTCTTTCATTGGGTGAAATATTTAACATAGACAAGACAGATGTGGCGTGTAAAAGAGAAGCTATGAAACAGATGTGATGTATGATAAAGTGTTAACATTATTCAGCTCAAATAAAGCATAACACAATGTTCATCAACGTGACTTATCTCTCACGCTGACCTTAGTATTAGTCTGACCTACAACACATGCTGCATTCAGATTGGACAAGATACGAGGTGTAAATAGGCCGGCCCGTAATTAATGAGGCTCGAGTCCTTTAGGTTGACACTTATCTGTAAAAACAATTAACACCGGCCCTTTTTAACAAGGCAGAGGAAATAAATCAAATGTTAACACAAGGGTGGAGAGTCCTCGCTCGATATAATTAGGACAGAGAGAACCTAAAGGCCCTGAGCACTGCGCTTCATTATCAGTTGACAACCTGTATGTCCCCTGACAGTGACTGATCTTCACCGGGAGCTGCCTGTGAATGCCGCTCCACGCTTCAGAATGGGGAGCAAAATGAGATTCGCGGCCCTTTTGTCTCAGTGAATAGATGCTGCTGTTCGCCGCTTTCTACCTGCTCAAATTCAATCGGGGGGCACCTTCTGTTGTCACCCATACACTTAACGTGGGGGGGGGGGGGGGGGGGCTGCTTTGGAATGTATTTTCTCCATTTCTGTCATAGTTGCATGTTTGAGAAAAAAGGGGACATTTGGCAACAGGAAATAAATGTGATGAGATTAAATCTCCATTACTTTGGTGACATTAAACAGCATCGAGTTTGTCATAGTGGATTTTGGGGAGGCTGAAGAATAAAAGGAACAAATTAGGCAAGGCGTTCTCACTGTTCAAAGGTTATTACTTGTCTTGCTGGCAGAGTTGAGCATTAGATATGTAACTGCATCTGTCTGCTTCCTCTCTCAACGGCAGCGTCGGTCTCTCCGACGATACCACCGAGGCCATTATGCATTCTGCCGGGGTCTTTCTTCAACTAAATAATCGAGTGGAAGTGTGTGTCTTACATCTGTTTTAATAAACAGGGGAGTTCTGCATGGAGAATTTCCATAATTAATCTAACAAATGTGAGCTCGGCAGTGTATCTGAACCCATTGTTATAAAGCAATTACGGCAGATGTTCGTACCGTCCTTAAAAGTGGCCTGAGAAACTGCTCTCCTCCAACAAACGCACAGAACCTCACCAATCTCACCCATCTTTTATGTTCATGAAATAGATTATATGGGGAGACTTGTGCCCCCATTTCAAAAGGGTGTCCTTTTGCTTTTTTTTTTTCTTTCTTCAAAGCCTCCCAAAGCTCTGTGTTTAATCACATTACGGTATTTGCCGCACAGCCTCGGCATGGTTGCAGGGCTCAGGTTTAAAAACCAAGCAGTGAGGTTTTTTTTTTTTTACCAGCAATCTGTACAGATTCATGGTCTGCTGTCAGGGACAGAATCTTATATCACTCTCAGATTCCCCTCGTCTATCATCAGCCCTGACATTATAAGATAAGATTTGATCCAGATGGGATTTGATCTTTAACATTAAACTGGAGCCATGGTCCCGGTCTATACAAAATGCCATCAGTCACATCTGTAATCTCCCTCTGCTCTCCCTTTGCACTTTTCACATGGATGGACTCTAACTGATTACTGAGAAACGTCTCTCTGCTGCGTCTTTCTCGGGAATTAGTAACATTCATTCATTAACGCTCGTTTGAAAAGTCACAGCAACTTGAAGTATCGTGCCTATTCCGACTGAGCTTTGTGTGGAAACTTTTCATGAATGCATCAAAAATACATTGTACGATAAATAGTGCCACATCAGATCATATTTTATACTATAATAGAGGAGCAGTTAATAACTCAATGTTACACAAAAGGCATTGGCTGATTGACATTAGCAGTTTACTTTTCATCGGAAATCAGGAACCTTTTGACTGGATAACATATCTGCATTTTAAGCACTTATACTGTACATCACAGTGCAGATGTGGAATTCACTCTGCAGCTTTACGCAGATGGTCGGCCAATGGCTTGGTCCCTTGATGTAATGATCATGTCAAATAATTGTCAAATACTTTTTTTTTTAAAAGCTTAAAATGTCCTTAATTGTTTGTATTTTGAATTATTGCTTCAAGATGTCACTAAGGACATCTTAAGGTGTCTTCCATTACATTCAGCTAAAGGTACACCAGAAATCAAGAAACAGCCTTGAGCTTCAACTGCCCACCATGAGTATATGTATATATGCTTTCAATCTGTGGGTGTTATTATTATCAGTTGGTCTCGATGAAAACACAAGGGGCGCTTCGCCTCACACGACCAGACTAACGAAACCGAAATAATGATCAATTCGTGGCTAAATGCAACTGACTGACTTCAACTTCCTTGGAAGTGACGACCAAAATGTGTACATGTACACGCTGAGCCCCCTCACACTCCCTCCCGGCAATCCACTTCACTTCAGAGTCACTGCTATCTTTTAGGAGGCACAATAATGGTCACTGTCACTGTATTAGTTTTACGACGCTGACAGCATGACAGAGCCCATTAATCACCACGGTCTCCGGAGGAACACCCGGTTACATGATGACCCGCTCCACGGCAGCAACTCGGCAAATACTTATGGGAACTTCACCGAGTCTGAGGAGTGAACAATAGTCTGTCATTCACTCGCCCATACAATGACTGCAAACTACAGGATGCATGCATAAGTGCATGTGTAAGTGCCGCTCCTGAATAAGCAATGCAAACTGGCAGTTTCTGGCAGAAGAATTGTGCAGCAATATTAATAACTCGTTTAACTGTTGTTTTGACTTGGGTATAAAAGGCATGAGGCACCATGAAACAACAGAATGCTGCAATGCATTGAACAAAGTGGTGGCTACCCAATGATTTAGTCACTGATAGATCCCTGTGATATTGTCTTATGTTCCTTGTATAATTTAATTTAATGAATACAATCCCTGAACAGTATATTGGTAAACTATGATATTAAAATATGAACTAGATAGTTTGAATCATGAACACATGCAGTACATTAAACTCCCATTTGTTTAGATAAACATTAAACACTGGAATTTGAATAATTTCTATTCATCTGAAGGCAATCTATCCTGGTCATTCTTACACTCACAATCGCAGTCGTATTAGTTTAGACCAGGTCACATTTCCATAAGACTTTCTTTTAACACTTTATCTTATTTTTTCATAAACACCACACCACACCGCTCCTCTGCACCCTGCACCGGCTTCCGGCCGCGGCTCGGATCTGATTCAAGGCACTGGTACTCGCCTACCGTGCTGCGGATGACTCAGCCCCTTCCTACATCCAGAACATGGTCAAACATTTCAGCCCAGCCCGTCCACTCCGCTCTGCTGCTGCCAAACGTCTTGTTACTCCCTCACCGCGAGTAGCGGGCGGCCACCGCTCAACTAAATCCCGTCTGATTTCTGTGCTGGTTCCTCGAAGGCGGAACGAGCAGACAGAAAAACTCACCTGTTCAGAGTGCACCTTACTCCCTGACTATATTATTTAAAAACACTTGAAGCTGTTTTTGCCTATTTGATAAATGTTTATGTACTCTATTGATTCTTGCACTTTTGGGTAATGTCTCCATGGTTGAATGCACTTATTGCAAGTCGCTTTGGACAAAAGCGTCTGCTGAATTTATGTAAATGTACATCATTCACTAAAGCTGATGGGAGTAAGGAACGAGGCATGTTTTAGCTGGGGACTGTATTTTCAGCTGTGGGTTAAAACACATTTGGAGCACTGGTATGTTTTTTTTTACAGAGGCAGTGGCTTGGAGTTAAAATAAACTCCAGTGCTTTTGCACAAAGGAGAAATGTCACAGAGTGCAACATTGCGGATGATTGTTTTTAATGGTCTACGGAAAACAATGGAGGAATAAGCTGTGTGTGGCTTTTGGATACACAGATAATACTAATTTTGTAGTTGTTTTAAGCATTTGTTGAAAGTAAAAGCATTATAAAATTATTATAACAGCCTCATCCTTGACAAAAGGTGAGATCTCAAAGTCCTTCACAGAGTGAAAGTTTAAGAGTGATAATCTGTTCCTGCTTCTGACAGGGCAGCGCTCTGTATTACTGAGTGGTAAAAGCTGTGTTGAGTCATCGAGCAAAGAGGCCCGCTCTGCGAGCGAGTGGAAAATTAAAGGGTGCAGCAAGGTGAGATTTGTGGGAGAAAGATGAAGAGGCAACGTCGCGCTCATAAATTATAAAGCAAACAGTGATACACGATAACTACCAGCTTCCTCCTGCTTTCCACTGAGGTTTTAAATCAATACCCACCCTCAAATAGGTACAATTATGGACATTCTCACAGTATCACTTTTATGAGATGGACTGACAGTTCGACAGAGTCCATCAATCAACCAGGGTCTCTGGAGAAATCTGCAGGGTACCCATACACACACATACAGTATCTATCCAAAGACAAATACAGGATGTACCAGCAAAGACACATTGTACTGGTGCTGATGTATTATTGTGCTTCAGAAGTCTGTACAGTGCCGGGTTCGTGTGGGGGAATAACAACAATAACAGTAAAAACTGTGTACTCACTCTGTTATTGAGAAAAAAAACAAACTAAACAAACATACCTGGATCACAAAGAGGTCTTGCTACATTTGGGAAACATGCGCAAAGGAAATTGTGTAATGCAGAAGAAAAAAAAGGAAATAGCAAAGTGAGATATGAGGAAAGAAAATGTTCAGGACAAACTCATCTCTCCATAATCCCCTGGTCTCCGTGCTCCCACCCTCCTTCTCCAACCTCCAATTACAAAGAGAAGAAATGCCTCGCTTTCTCACTCCTCAGAAATACACAGGCTCTACATCAGAACTCAATTTGGTTTGGTAATGAGACTGCGCTTGTGCATTTCCCCATGCAGACAGCCCAATCTTCAATTGCCAGCACACATGGGGGCTTTGCTTAGCAGCAAGGCTCTGAGGAAATAGACTGGTAAAAGTGTTGCCTTTTTTCATTTGAATGAAACTTGGAGCTCACCTTGTGTAGTCTTTTCAAAATGACCTTGGGAGAGGACGAGTGTATTTTAAACAAGGGCCTTGATTTATTTAAAAAAAAACAAAAAAAAAAACATGGATCCCAGCATTATTTCAAGTAAGGTGAGCAAATATTTGATAGAGCACTAGTCAAGGCACTACATAAACCACACTGGGATGAATGGTGGTCCATACATTTTAAACCAGCCCTGTCAGTCTCTTTATTGGCCCTCTCTGAGTGTGCTCCATGCCGGTGGTGGGACTTGACTCGCTGGCCAATCACGACCTAGTGCCAGTGGATAAGTCCAGGGCTGACTTTGTTTCCCAGTCTAACCCGGACCCTAAGTGTGGTGACTAATTAAGTTACCACCTATGATGTGCCCTTAAGCAAGGCATTTAACCCCCGCCTGCTCTCCCTAATGGCTCACAGCATAGATTTATGGCCTAGTTATTCTGCATAGTTATATCACATAGGTTATTTGTCTTTTTCTTAATTTCAATTCGGTCCTCCGTATGGTTGTACAGGGTAGCTGGTGTGAATGTGTGAGGTTAAATAAAATCTACGAAATGAAAACTTAATTCTACAATGCAAACTGAGTCTATTTTAAAAAATCAAAGAGCTGGAGTAGGTTACATCAGCTGTTTATAATTCCAGTATAAGACGGTATGCAAAATCCTTCCTATGTTCGTAAGTGATTGAGCAAACTAATATTTACTAAATCTTACTTTGCACCATTACATTGAAAGAATGTCCCAGCTACTAAAGACTCCAGTAATGTCTAAATCGTGTAAACTTCACTTCAAAACATTTGTAAAAATAATTATTTTGTCTAAATTACATACCTGCTGTTAAATAATGTGCTTTAGATTGTACTAAAGTGGTATTGTTGCAGTGTAGTGTGGTGATTATGCAAAGGTAGCCAATGATGGGTAATTTATTAAAACATTATTGGTACAAAGTTGTGCAAGTTCCCATTTATATGTATATGAAATATGATAAGATTTGAGAGGAATGAAATGGGGATGAAAATGGAAACCAAACGGCTGCAGGAGATTTCATTATGAAATGCGCTGAATGAAACGAAGTGTAATGTATACAAAATATGTTTTTTTTTTTAGATATGTCCCCGAATTCCCCCCCATGTAAAGCAAGACTCATCCAGATCACATGAAAGGGGAATCAAACCAGGTCTGATTTAGACGCAGTTCAAATAAAATTACTATCGGCTTTACTTTTCAGTCTGTGCAAAGAAGATTGGACTCACGTAGTCGTCATATGATTCATGTGTGACTGCTAACAGCGGGACCCTGTACCCAGCACTCCCCGCTGCCCCCCTGGCTCGCGGAGCTTGTGCCTCCCTCGTCAAAGCGGTGGTGGGGAGTTTGCTGTGTGGCGCTGCTGCTGCCGCCGCCGCCGCCGTCCCCCGAGGTGCTGCTGCACTCCTCCCTGTGCCTCTGTGGCCCCTGGTAAAGCACACAAGCATACAGACATGGCGTCACTTTGCCCGCGGAATCGTACTTGACAACATGTGTAAATAAGCCACAGTGATTTAAGTGTAAAACTTAAAGAGAGATAAAACAATTAGGGGATCTGTTAAATCCCTCTTATCGCTGCACACGGCTGCCTCCGTGCGGAGGCTGGTGCTCACATCCACTGGCGCTGAGGCTGATCTTGTAATGATCAGAGTTTCACTTTGTGTCTTGCTGTGCGCTGCGCATGTTGTGCCCATACTTCGAAAACGTGATGCAGCAGTGCCATGTATTATGTTCGTACGAAATCTCCATCTGCCTGAATCTACTGAATGCATTCGGTTTGTGATCAAACAGTTGTCGTGTTCAAAAGGAGTGAAGCGTCATCTGACGTTGTCCAACAGAGAGACATTTAAGGCCAAAGGATTTGGGCAGGCGTGAGGAACTGAATGCGGGGGGGTTACTTTAATGGAAGTGCGACTGTCCAGCAGCAGGACCACATGGGCGGCACAGGGATTGCAGGGTGGATTTAGTTTGGCAAAGCCGTCTATTGTCTGCTAACTTACATTCTAACAGCTGCATGATGGAGGTGGGCTGGGATAGCCTTTCTTCCCCTGGCACATCCTTTACTAGGTAGCAGCTCATTGTGATCCAAAAATACAGACACTCGAAGGGGAATTACTGGTGCATATTTTTCATGGAGATTTACAATAATTGCTTATCGCCGTGCCATAAGGAGAAAATCGGGGTAGGGAAGTGGTGGTGGTGACTTTAAATTGGGAGCATCCCGTGTTGCTGCTGGATTTAAAGCATCTGCATTCGCTGCCTGAATTAGGCCACGCAGCCACGGCAAACTGTACCTGCTCCCTCCTGAGGGACGATCTACTCTAAAACCGAGCAATAAAGGCGACAGGAAGAGGCAGGTGTTTAACGCAGGCAGCTTCATGCATGGCTAAGCCAATCAAAGACTCTGCGATATCATGAGGTCTATACTTTAACAGTCTAAGCACATGGAGCAAGAGCTTTTAAGGCGTGTCCAAATCAACTTCTGCTTGTTTAACGGTGGGGGAAAAGTCGCAGTGCCAGGAGCATGGTTCAAACGGGTTGTAACTCTTTGTTGTCTCTTCATCAATCATGGAATGGTCTGCCGGTGTGCTTGCACCTTGGTGTATCGCGAGCAGATAATCCGTGTGCAACAAGCAAAGTGTGTTCTTGTCGGGCATCCACCTATTTACGTGCATATCATTACCTTGATCATGCATCCTTGGAATAACACTGAAATGCAATTCAAAACTCTCAACTTCAACCTAAGCAACGGAACAAGTTCATATGAAACACTGAAATGTTGACCAGGGAACCAGTTCGTCTGGAAATTCATCATGGTTTGTACTTCTTTGTTTGCCTCCACCACAGTCCCTGCTCTTGTATTTGTTTGTTTGATTGATTGTCAGCAGGCGTGCGCCAAAACTATAGAATCTCCCTTCTCCGTGAAACACCGCAGCACGTCCGTCTGTTTTTCTGTCCTGGTTCCTCAATGGTGGAACGAGCTCCCCACTGACATCAGGACAGCAGAAACCCTTCAATCTTTCTGTCGCCAGACTAAAAAAACGTACCCGTTCAGACTGCATCTTAGTCCATGAATCATAAATAAAGCCAAGAGCGAAATAATACATTTTTACAAAAGGAGCACATTTTGCCCTTTTGATAAATTCTTATGTACTTGCATGATTCTTTCACTTTTTGGGTAATATGGTTGAATGCACTTATTGTAAAGACGCTTTGGACAAAATGTAACTTGGTGGAAGGACGGGACATAGACCAAGAAAGAGCCCATTAAGTACATTTTCACCAGGGTACAATGCATGGATCTTGATGGAAACATTATATATCTGTTTCGACCTAAGTGAATTTAAGGTGACTGTGGGACCTTGGCGAAAATATGTTCTCCACTGGTGCCATTCTAGTATAAATGATTCACTTTTTTTTTGTCATTCATAACACTGCAAACTAAGTTTCAAATCATCACTATATGTATAAAATAACAAATAACAGAAGTCTAAGCTGCTGACTCGTGCAAAGCTGAACTAGAACTCAACAGAGGTGCATACCTGCTCCAGGACCCAACAGTCTCCTTAAATTCAGTCAGGCCGCACTAAATTGCACACACATAGATTCCAGACCCCTAAATATAAAGATCCACGCCTTGTTCCCTAAGAAAACCGATGAAACTGTCAAAAAACTGCAATCAAAATCCTCTTTGTCGGGATCCGCGCAAAAATGTAACGGATTCTGTCTTGGTTCCATCCTTTCAACAAGTTTCATGGATATCCGTTCTGGACAGGGCTGAAAACATAACCTCCTTGGTGGAGGTAATTAGAAGGCCACTCCACCAGTTTTACACACAGAGATTAGTACAGTCATCATGAGGAGAACTACTCAACCTGTTACAACAGTTGTTTAATGTCTTCTGTGCCTCGTGGGAGCTTGCTCTCTTTCCCAGTCCTCTCACACTTATTTGGAGGAACAACTTAACAAAAAGTATCACTGGGAAGCACATATCATAAACCCCCCCCCCCCCCCCCCCCAGGTTTGGATATATGGATGAAGCATACTTATATTTGAGGATTTTGCCATTACTTTGGTGAAATCAATTAAATGTTTTTCTCGTTCCCTATATTTGATCACTATGGTTGAAAGGAACCCTGCATTTTCTCCAAGAAATTTCAAAGTCAGAGGCGGTGTTATCAGCAGGCCCACATGGAATCTGTGCCCACGGAATTCAGACGACACCTCCGCAGATTTGCTGCGTGTAAATCTCAGAAAGTCAACACGTCTCCACCCCCTTCTCCGTGTGTGGGGTAGTGGTGTTCCCAATTTTCATCCTGTGTCCCTGATTCAGAGGCAATTTTTTCCAATAAAGAAAATGTAAGTACCTATTGATTCTATATTACGTGCAACAAGATATTCAGGCGTTAATCTTCACGATGACCAAACACTCTTGTTTAACAACTCACTATAACAACATAACTAACTTTTAAAATCACATATGTTCGAAGGGGAAGTTTGCCATATTATTTCCCTTAGATCTTGCTTAAGAAAAGTAACCTTCATTACTCAAAACACAACTTCTTTTAATGCAGCTTTGGACAGTTAACTGGCACTTTACCTTGTGGATATTGTGCTCGCCGGCCGTGCGGTCCTCCCTGGTGCACTCCTCCCTCGGCTCGACTCCTCGGAGCCATTCAACAGGGAGAGCTCTCTCAGTTGCTCCTGTCTGATCTCGTCATTGTAGTCCTGTGGGAGCAATCAAAACCAGCAAGCGTCGTTGAAAAAAAAAGAAAACAGGGATTTGTCTTCTGACGGCAACAGATGCTCGCAACGGCGGCGAATGTCACCAAATTAGAATTCTCTCGACACGCACAGGAAACACATGGTGCTCCTCGGCACTGAATACTCAATGAAAATGTTTTCTTTGGCTCTGTTGGGACGAGAAACGCAAGGGGGAGGATTAGTCATTAAGAAGGAGACAGTAACCTCAAAAGGGCTGTGAATTATTTGCAGCGAGTTCAAATGATAATTGAGTTTTCCGCTTCTGTTTTTGCAGAACAAGGTTGAATTCTTTTCACAAATTGCCTTGTGGAAAATAATCATTACCCAACAAAATCAGGACAAGGTTTCAAAACAATTTCACAAAACTTCCGCTCACAAATGAACGTAGAAGACATTGAACATAGAAATGTCTTTCGACCGTTTTTTTTCTCCACAGTCGCCAAGTGCTTGTTCATTGTGGGACCTGTCGGGCTTCCTCTGTCATACTGTGGGCGTCTCGACCTCACTATGTAAAAGCGCCTTGAGATGATGTTTGTTGTGGTTTGGCGCCATGCAAATGGAATTGAATTGAATTGAAATAAAAGGGGAATACAATAATAATAGAAACCTTTCTCCCCCCCTTGAAGGCAGCATAAAATATTCCTTACTTTGCTGTAATTGGCAGCTTCAACAACTTTGCGTGGAATATCCTTATCTTCTGATTCTGAAGCATTTTTTTTTTCTCAACCCGTTATCAAGAGCCGGATCATTACACAGCAGATAAGGGGGTGGACAAAGCAGCATTCATTATCTTGTCATTGCTGACAGCTCAACAGGCTTATTTCTAAGAAACTCTTAAGCCAGACCCACGAGATTTGCCACATTGGACAGATATATTTTCCCTTGTTTTTTTGACAACAAAGCAATGGAGGCTGCAAATGATTTCTTTGGCTGTCAATGTTTTGACGGCCATGTTTTGTAACTTTTTTGGTTCTTTGACTTTGTTCTTTCAGAGCCACTTAGAGGGTTTTTTTTACACAAATTATAATTATTACAGCTGTGACCCCCCTTTCTACTTTTTCTTTATACAGTAAACAACGTCCCCTGGTCTACATTAATCATTACTCTTGTCTTTGCACCCCCTTTGTATGAGCATTAATCCGGCTCATACGTTAACTGCACATTGATTCATTAGATACGACTCTGCCCAGAGTGCACTGATTCGTGAAGGACTAGATAACATTGTGTGCGTACATTACTGCTCATAGAATATTCTGTGACTTTGTGTCACCTTTTCATTTTCTTTTCACCCTCCTTCGCCTTCTTCTCTGTGTTTTCCATTATGTTAAGCCCACCTACACCACAATCATGATTATATCACAGCATTGCATTTTGACACTGAATAAAATCAAACACCTTTTATTAGACTTAATTAATTTTGTGTGAACAGTTAATACTGTGGAACAAATTTTATCATGTGAAAAGGTTTGGAGCAATAATAATGTCATGTCATTATCAGACTCAAATCTACAGTCAAGCTCTTTGTGTATTAATTCATAATTTTCCTGGGGACAGTTCACAAATGTCACTGGGTCTTGAGCTGCTAATTTTCATCTGAAAAGGGTTCACTCCACTCATAGATGTTTCTCACCGGTTATTTTTTTTCTACACTTGGATGTTTGCAATGTTTGCGCTTCACTATGCAGATTAGTTTATGTGAACACGTAGCGTTTGTTCTAAGTTTGTGTATAAGAGCATGATTTTGTGTCATCCCCAATTTTGTTTCAATACACAACTTACACAGTTTGATGTGGAAACTGGAAGCCTCCAATGCACAACCACAGAATTAGGTGACACCCTGAGAGAAATTGTTTGAGGAGCCCTATGCAGTTTTTGACTTGGTAACACTATGGAGTAATGTTGTCATGCGTGGGTCCCCGTTTCATTTGTTCATGGACACATGGGTGACACCATCCATGGATTTCACATTATCCCACTGATCAACAGGTATATGTGCAGTGGCTTTGGGTGGGTTTGATTCCCGCTTGTCATCGGGCAAGACACTTAACGCCTAAATTGAAACAGCTATTCTAAGCTTGGTAAACAGCAGCATTGTATGAATGTGTGTGTGAATAGGGAAACTGCGACCTGTGCTGTAAAAGCACTTTGAGTGGTCAATAAGAAAAATGTTACATAAATACAGACCATTTACCAACATGGTACCTTTAAACATTGCATTTACAAGTGAGAGAGGGAAGAACTAGATGACATTTACTTTTTTTGAATGTGAAAATCAGATATAAATTACATCGATCAGATGCACTCAGAGAAGAAGAGGAGTATTTTTATACTGTATATCTTACAAAATGTCTGAAGGGGATCTTTCAAATTTGGACTTTGATCCGGGACTGAATGATACAGAAACGTCACGTTTGGGTATGAACATTTTTCTTGACGGTAGACCTTTTGATATTCTTCTATACAGAGCAAAGCTCTTGCATCCCCGACACCAAATTATTCAGGTACTGATGCCACATGAGAATCACAGTATATTACACTTTGTCACGCATAAGCATTGAATATTTTATTCTACTTATGAAAGACAAAAATTTGGTGAGGATTGCTTTAAAAGAAAAGTATGGGAGAGACATATTAAAGGTCCCCAGTGACACTGTGATTAGAGTAGCCTCTGATGGGATGTATCGAAGAAATGCATATTTATACACCTTGCACCTGTAATACCAAACTGCAGCATCATTTTCCTCATACTGTAACGCTCTACCCTGGATTTCATGAAGGAGGCAACAGCTCTTTGTCACAGCTCTTTTACAATAACAGGATATACGTCATACAAGGATGAACAGATTTTAAAACACATTTTTTCCCCACACCTGCACGGCCCTGAGGAAGAAAAAAGAAAAAGAATTGTCATGATGGATTTCCAAAACATTTGACGGACTGCACACATGCTCCTCTTGTTAATGAATCGATAAGGCAAACAGGGGTCTGTTGGTTTGAAGGAGACTGGCGGAGCTTTAATTGGAAAGCTGGCAGCTTGTCCAAACACAACAAATCTGCCAATGCTTGTAAAAGTTGCCTGTTGACAGAGGCGCTAACATGAGCACACACAGATAAAGCCCCCGGCTGAGGATTCTCGGGTCAGACTGTTTGCTGACTGATATTAATTCTGACCATGCATGACCTTGTGCACACACAATGTCCTTCAAAAAGCCAAAGCTAGACTTTAAAGGGGTGAACACTTTGTGATTTCTTGCCTTGTGAATTTTGTCCATCTTATGAGTCTGCCATTCATTAAAAGAACTGCTCATATGCCCTTGGACATTTTTCTGTAAAAGGTTGGCTAAGGGGGCTGTGAGATTATTGTTATTGCTCTAATGAGATCGCTATTATCACATATGTCAGGTGCATGCGTCCCACGCAAATGCACTGTTTTCTTTGTGGTACATATACTGTATATTCAGAAACTGGGCAGATTCATGGCACACTGTGATCAGTGAAGCGATTTCAATTTCCGAGAGCAAACATCATTTCTGTTGAAATGTATCTCATGTAAAATTTTGTGTCCTTACATTTTTCAGCATGAGCTGCTCATATACTTTCTTAACAAAACAACTCAGTGCTTCATCTGGACCTTAATTATTTGGAAAAACACTTACATTTATTAATCTCTGTCTGTCATGTGGACTTTTGTACTTTCTCACGACCATGGATGGTTGAATACTAGAAGAAACGGTGCTGCTACTGGCGTCATGATGCATTTAAAGCCGAAGCAAACCACAGTGTGATACTTTCGTATATATATATATATATATATACACATATAGTCTGCTATTAGAGATCTAAATTTGCTGCCTTCAAAGTTATCTCAGCACAAATTGCCCTCCCTCATTTCCATGGGCACCTGCCCCTGCTTTGTTAAGAGCAAGAGATGATGATGCAGATAATAATGTGCATCAAGTAATCGCTGCTGCAAACCCAGAACAACCTTTACGGTGGCTGCTCAGGCTTCTTCATTGGGAGCATATGGATCAAATAAATCCCATTAAAAGTAAAAAAAAACAAGCAGACGTGTCAGTTTTATTTACAGTCATAATTTGTTTGACTTTATGCAAAAAGATGAAGGCCACAAGCCGATGCAGCTGAGAGAAGGATTCCCCGTCCTTCTCCAGTACTTCTCACTCTCAGCCTGTCTATATATATATATATATATATATATATATATATATATATATATATATATATATACTGTATATATACACACAGTAGTCCACTATTGTATTGATTATGTTCAAGTTTGAATTTCTCTCTTTCCTCTGGTGCGTTCTGTGTCTCTGAGCTAATCAGACCCATAGCGTTTCTGTTGTCAGTTTCAAGGGGCTGAAGGTGAAGCTTTCATTTCAATGACTGGAAAAACAAAAGAAGTCAGACAAACTGCACTTGTTGGTGGCCTCTTTGTTATCTGGACTGAATGAATTACATATACACTAACTATGCCATTATGCATCTCAAATTCTAATTGGAAAGGGTGACACAGCTTGTTCATATGATGACTATTTGCCTGCACACCACAAGAGAGGAGCCACATCATATCAGACGGAAATAATGTGTATTTATTTCTCCTGGTTTGGAGTTGTGAGCTGTGGGAGCTCAGTGGGAAGCAGGGGTTTTATATTACACAGGTAAGACATTTATTTTCAGACATCATTGGGGCGATGACACATTTTTACTTCGGTAGAGGAATTAATTTGAGTTTTTATTCAAAGTTAGATGAGAAGAAAGGGTGAACCGTGAAGTGAAGGAAAAGAAATGAGTGTCACACAAGTCAACCGCTTCACCATCACATGGCCTGGTTTTCACATAGTAGTTCCCAAGACGTGTAAACACACTTTGATGTGTAAAATCAGCGGATTTCTGCTTTAATTAAAACCAGACAAAAACATTCACAGTCCTCCGCCAGTTGATAATAACATGTCGACAGTATTGACAAGTTCATACTGAATCAATCCCCACTATCGCGGCGCTGATTGTTGAAGTCGCCCCTATTGCACAGTGCGGCAATAAAAGATAGGCAGCAGGGCGCACTCGCCTCTCTCCACCAGAGGCAGGAAACATCTGTTTCCACAGATATTGACAGATGCCTGTTGTGTTACTTTATGTGGAGGTTATTTTTAATCCCATATGATCCCTGGAGCGGTGAGTGTGTGCTGTATAATAGCATAGTATGATCTTCATTTTCATCTTTTTATCGACCGTGCGAAAGGCTGAAAGAGGAATGTTTTCCCCTTCTCTGGATTCACTCAAAACAAAATGATGTTTTGTCCATAACCACCATTAAAGACAATGTAAGGAAGAGAATGTCAGGCCTGATTAAGAAGCAAGATATGACTAACATTAATATGATTTATTTAAAAAAAATATTTAATATGATGATGTGTCCCCAAACCAATATTTGCCAATAAGGTTATTTATATTAACATTTCTTAAAATAAATCAGCCTTTTAGGGTGTTATTGTCCACTTCTACCTGCCGCCAACTGGTTTTGGACGTCCCCAAACATGACAAACTGCTGAGCCTCGTCATCCACAGTGATTATTTGCAGCCCCTTATCATCACTTAATGAGATATATTAATGAAATCGTTCCTTCCGAGTGGCCCTGCATCATTAGTCCTGCTGGCAGATTTTCAAAAAAGATTAAAACCTTTGCCTGGCCTAAAATGTCTGTGCTTATTGAATGTGTGCACCTACAGTGTTTTAAAAAAAGAAAAGGTATTACAGCAAATCCTGTGTGCACTCTTATTAGAAAAAAGGGGCTTCAGTTCCATAAGAATAATTTAGAAGACAATACCGGCTCATCTTTTTTCGAGACACTGCAGCGAAGCGCGCGCTGAGACTCTGCCAGCACATTTACAGTCAAAACAAGGATCAAGTACAACACATAAAAGCCCCTGCTGATCTGAAGTTAACTAGAGAGCCAGCTGACACTTATTATTGGTGTGGATCACACTGTGCAAAGAACAGCACAAGTGGGAGCGGACGCTGATTCCTGAGAAAAAATGCGCATCCGGTGCGATTACAACACCGAGGTAAAAAGAGGTATTTCACAAAACTGAAAGATGGATGATTGAAGCGTGATACAGCACAGACTAGTTCTTCTTTTTTTTAAGGCCTTATATTTCATGCTAAGTAGTGGAACAACAAGATCATGAGTCACGGTTTAATGACGGTGCCAACGTGGTTTGTATCCTTCTATCCTTTACTAATGTTAGAGTAAATCTGAACTAGCTAACTTCTTGTAACGACGGAGGGAAAAAATATATATTTCCTGAGAGCTAACGACTCCTACAATTGTTTTTGGGCAGACAGCGCAAACTAATTTGTATTTCGATGGGATATTAACTGCTCATTGCAGATGCAGAATCATCGTTCTTCTGGCCCGATGAGCTGATGTGCGTGTAAGAACATCAGCTCAGGATAGGAAGATGCACAAAGTCCATGAAGTAGACTCAAGCAGCACAATTCCTCTGTTAGGCTTGTCACATTTGCGAAGCTTGATTAATATTTACAGATTTGACTCAGCAAGAGTAGACAACATGCACATTAATTATTGCTAAGTTCTCCAGGCTATAAGTTGCCGGAGTCTTGCAAAGTTGTACCATAGTGCACATTAATTGCTGAATACATTATTTCTCATTTGTAAGTAAGAGCCTGTACCTGTAGTGCAGAGCAGCGGTTGTAATGCAGAGAAAGAAAACATTCACACTCATTTCTTACGTCCATGTAAACAAACCCTGGATACTCTGCAGAGCACTGGATACTGGGGAAGAGGAAACTGTTTTTTCTTTGTGTTAATAGGCTGGGTGGAGAAATGATCAAGCCAGCCAGTAATGGCTGATGTTCATGTATGAAATATCAAATTAGGGGGAATAAATAAGGAAAAGTAATAAACTTACTGGAACTAGGAATTTCTTAATCTCCTCCAAGGCGTGACTCATGCGGGAATAGGCCTCTCCAGGTGGAGCAAAGACTTCAATTAAAACGTGAAGATCATTACTCAGATGGGCGTATTTGGCCTCCCCGCTTTTCCTTAATTCTTCCTCCTGGGGAAAAAGAAGAGCAAGTGAAGCGCTTGAGTCCTCAAAAGAGAACCAATAACCAAAGGTATGGCATCCACGTAATCTAATCATCCATGTAATCAAATCCTGTTATTATATTATGCTAATTGTAATAAACCCGTGCCCAGTGGCTGCTGCTTCCAGCTTCAAACAGCTCAACAAAGTGTCTATTTAGGTTCTAAAACACCTGCCATGAAATGGTTGCACCACTGAGTTATGCTAGAGATAGAGATGTATGTCGCATAATCTGACAAAACCACTGAGAAAGTTTGGCCGTTGTCCGTAAACGTTGCATCATTATAGTAAACTGTTGCAGATGTAAAGGAAGACATGTTCCAACTCAGTCCACAGATTTCCCGTCAAGGCTGTTTGCCTCACCCCCACTACTGCACATGAGGGCAGTTTATTAATATTGAATGTATCGTGTGTCCAAAATGCACTAAATTCGACACTGCACTTCCTTGAGCCCTTAAAAATACACGTCAGATGTGAAGCCGATTGGATGAACGGTTCTTGAGATACGCAAGCCACAGACAGACCGATCATGCTTATAGTTTGACTGATTGCTCTATTACATGGTGATGTAATATTCACTATTTATCTGTAGAGACAAAAGTAAAGCCAATGTTGCGTTAATGTTATTTACTTTGCAGGTATATTGTCAAGAATCAAAAGTCATGGAGGTGTGCAGAAAAGTCAGGAATCACCAAACACAGGAGGTTTCGCCCTCCAGGGACCAAAAATATCTGCACAAGTTTACATGGCAGTCCATCGTATAGTAGGTCAAATATTTCAGTCTGGACCAAAGAGGGTGGACTGACCGATGCTGCCTTGCTGCTAGTTTTGTTCAAAATCTCATCTCACCAGATGAAGTACCTCTACTCTAAAATCATTTTGAGATTGTAGAGGGTTTTGTTAGTGTGGCTGACACACAACACAACTCCATCTTTTTCTAAGTATGTCTTCGAGACTGAGCAATCACTAAATTCATCACCTGGGAGACACATTCAAATAACATTTATGAATGATTTGAAGCATCATTTGTGCAAACAACAACTTAACCCCTATAATTACAGCTCATCTGACCATTAAAGGAATGAAAAACAACATGAATAATGGACTACAGACAGTATAGAGCTCTCTCACAGATTGAGCCTCCAGGGACGCTGCTGAATGCTTTTCTGATAGAAATTGAATTTTGTGATATGTGATCTTGTGATTCTGTGAAGATTGCTCTGTGGGCACGGCTCCAATACAGCTCCCGGAAAATGTTTGAATGGACAGACATCCTGTGACCCAGACTTGGCATTTAGTTCACGTCATTTGTGACCACTTGTGCCAAGATTTATTTTGTCGGTTAATTATAACATTACTCAGTCTGCATAGCTGGGGCATAAGTGCTGAGAAAAAAAACTGACAAGGTTTTCATAATTGTCACCTCAACTGGTGCTTAATAGGTGCAGTAATGTAACAGATCTTTTGCACAGTGGACACGTGCCCTTAACCTTAATGAGGCCAGCGTTGCATTCAGGTGATAGGGTTGTCGGGGCATCATTAATGCTGTTATACCTGTGCGGTTCCTGCTATGACAGGTCAACAGATCTGTGAGAAAGACCTGTCGTCAATGTCCAGTGGTGGTAACTCCATCCACTGATGAAGCCTGTGATTGGTCCAACAGGCTGGTTCAGACTGAAATATCTCAACAACTATTGGACGGACGTTTGCGGAGACATTCATGGTACCCAGAGGATGCATGCTGGTGACTCTGAGGATCTCCTGACATCCTTGCCCCATATACATATACTTTTTTTTAATTGGGCGGTTTCATATGAAATTTGGTGCAAGGATTCAATTTACCCTCAAGATGAAGTTAGAACTTTATTGATCGCTTTACTTTAACCATCTTGATTTTCATAAGTTCCATTTACAAAATACCTGCCGAACTAAGCATTAGTGTAACCTACTGATATTAGCATTTAGCAGCAGCAGCGTTGGGAAAAAAAGCCCCAAAAAATTAACAAGGGTCACCTTTTAGTCTTTTTAAGTCTTTACCCATGTCCTGAGGCGGCCTGCCTGATGGTTCACACTGGCTTACAAGGCTTAAACATCTGTAACATAGCTCAGTGCCAGTCCTCGCTGTGTTCTAAAGGGACCAGACAAATCATAAAATGATCCTCAACTGAAAAAATTAATCAGAAGTGATGTCAGGAGAGTGGAGACGTACCAGCTACAGATGCAGCGGCTGCATTCCGGACAATGGAGAGATTATCCAATCACCTCAAAATTAAGACGGTTAAGAAGTTGGGTGTTAAGCGTCTTGCTCAAGGACACCTCCATTCACATGTACTCGTCCAGACAATGTGGGGATTCAAACATGTGTCCTTGCATCACATGGGCTGTTCTCTCCCCTCTGGGAGAAGTCAGCTTTAATTAAAAACTCACATTCTCTGTCGGAGAGCCTGGGTCATTACGGATGGCGTCAAAATGAAACGTTTGAGAGATTGTCTTACAGCGGAGGGAGAGACATCTATACATCTGTCACCATGACTTCACTTATGCCTGTGTGTTAAGTCAAACAATATTATGTTTTCCCTGCTGTAAGGACTTAAGGAACTAGGATATAAAAATGTTCCCCAACCCAGTGTTGTGCTTTGACTGGTCCAAAGTCGAGAGTCAGACAGGTGCTTCAGCAATGTGACTCAGCACAGTGTTAAACAGGCTAATACCTGTGCACAAGGTGTAATGTTGATTATACGGTCTATTAAAAGCATGATGGGCTGCTCTGCTGCGAAATTTCCAAACCAGAGCTACTGTATAACCATAGTACTGGACTGATGCACCTGTCTGAGGAGCTGGATGCCTGGGGTTTGGCAGAATCGTGTGGTGTCAATGTGCTTTTGCGTGGAATGGGACCTCAGCTATCTCTGTGCCCAGCGCCCTGTGAGCAGCCGCTGTGAATGGCAGCCCTGCCCTTCATTCAGACTGTGGTTGTGTCAGTACCTCAGACTAGCTCAGACTGTACACAAAATCAATAACAGACTGAAAACATAGCCACCCTTCAGTGAGAGACAACAGTTAAGGGTCTATTATTTTTCCTCGGTGCTGCACATGGCATGCGTCTCCCTCGGACTGAGGCTGACATGCTGTCACGATGCGCGCTTGTACGCTGCAGGATCACGACCTGAGCATAATGTTAATAAACTGATGTGTTCCTGACAGTTTAGCTGTGATTAACATTTTAACACCTCTTTACTTCTCTTTAAAAACTGAAGGCAAGTCAATGAAGCACAAGAGTAAACTGAATGGACTCGGTGGCAGTAAGCCAGATTTTTAAATGAACTCTCGCACATGACTAAGGCACATCCAAAAATGTAATAGTAAAAAAATGGAAGTTAACAGAACGTCTACAATTGGGTGCTGGAAAAATTACAGAAGCTTATGTACATGTATATGAATATATGTAATATCTTATGTACAATCCTATATTTATATATATTATACTTACATTGTATATATATATAATTTCTTTTTTCATATTTCGTCTGTTTAAATTGAATGTCTACCTTTTTATTACTTTTATACTGATGTTTGTATTGTGACTATCCCACTTGTGGCTGTAACACAGAAAATGTCCGCATACCGCAGGACTAATATATAATACATATATATATATATATATATATATATATATACACCCTAGTAAAAGACTCCCAGTCTTGCCACCTCTTTGTGCAGGTGACAACTCAAACTTCAGTGGTATGTTTTAAAGTAGTTGTAACAGCTTCTGATTTTTTCCCCCCCTCAGCATGGTTTCTAACGCATTGAAGTGCAGCTTCAGTTTCACCAAAGGTGGCAAGACTGCCAGTCTTTTATCATGTCATGATGTCTGAATGGGAGGGTACAGTAATAATAGCGATGTAACTCTATAGCAGCACACTGAGACCTGCTATGAGCATGAATACCACACCATCCAGCAGGGCTGTGTGCGAACATGCTCGGATAAGTTTGGCTCCAGGGGACCACAAGTCAGCTGGATAAATGACTTTGGCAGAGGGATTCGGTACTTTGCATTCATAATTGTCTATTACACAATATCCTATTAAACAACACAAAGGAAATACAATTCGATTTCTCTCATACATATGTTTGTCAACTCAAGGCTAGTAATTCGACTCTGCGTGCGATTCATCTCAGTTACGCTCAGATGTTGTTTGTCGGAATGTTCTTCTGTGCTTTGGTGAAATCTCAAGCGCTCTGTTTCTGTGAATATATTTCTGTTTGATCTATACCTTGGACCAGCCAAACGGCTATATTTCAACACAAATCAATATCTCTCTTACCTTGCCTTTATCCCTCATGGACCCTTTGCCAAGGATGGACATCTTCACTCCCGTCTCCTCCTGCAATCGTTTCATGGAATTTCCCCGTGGTCCCAGCAGCTTCCCAACAAAATTAAACTGTGACAAGGGACAGAGAATAGAAGACTCCTTACCAACGCCTCCAGCATACGGTTCATGAGAAGAGGTCAAACGATGAAAAAGCTGATTTATATGTGCAGACACGTAGTTTTGAAGCAGCCTCTCTCTTTTTGTTTTGGATATAAAGATAATTTAACCATAAGATATCCTTTGCTGGTCATTAGTCATATATTATCAATATAATCTCACATTCCATTCACAATTCATCATGTGAGAAAAAGCGTGGCCTGTAATAAATCAATATAATTGTGCTCTGTATGTACATGCACATAACGTTACTCCTCTGCTTTCTGGCAAAACACATGCATCCATCCGTTTGCATGAACTGTGCCCTTGCTAGTCGTGTCTCTTATTGGCGTTAAAGGTCATGCCTGTCCTGCCAAGGAAAAAAAGAAAGAAAAGAAAGGCGAGCATAGGCCCAGACCATTCCTGAGACTGTTTAAGAGGTCAGTGCTGAGATTAAGTCAGAAATAATGAGTTCCTTCCCAGTGGGAAATTAAGTAATACTATCCAAACGACAAACCACCAGATTCAAGCCTCGGGGCCTCTGACTATTATCTCCCGCTCACTGCGCACCAGCTAGTGTTCACATTGACGAGAAGGAACTCTGGGTTGTTGCAGGCACAACACTGCTGAGATTGGAGGCGATTAATCTTTGAGGTGAAACTCATAACTGTAGTCAAATGGGTCATTATTGAGGAAAATATAAGCAGAAGATCAAAAAAGAGCCTTAGGGCCTTAAATTACACCTAGCACATAGCGGCAAATGCAAATCACAATGCCAATGTCTTGGCTAGTTCCCAGGTTGGAAAAATTGCCATGGGCATGCTGGTCTTAAAATTATTAATTTGGTGCATTGCTATCTTGTGCAAGTGATCAACAAAAACCTGGTTTGGAGTCAGTGTCTCAGGATTTCACTGTTATTTTATCAACACGGCAACATGTTAAACATTAATAAGTAGGAGTATATCACATCACGCTCACTTAGCAAATTAAGTTTTTTGGAAACAGTATGCACAAAACTTAGTTCAGAAGAGTACAGTTACACTGAGGTGATGAGTACACCTGACATAAAATAATTGAATACAATCAACATAACTCTGCAACCCTTGTTATCCCTAATAATGTGTTTTTGTTTCATCTAAGTAAACAGGAAAGGGAGTACTGGTCATATGGACAGAAAACCGTTGCGGATTTACATTTACAACCTTTTTTTTGGTTTATTCAGCTATTAAAATATATGTGCACAATGTCTGTGTTGTCAATTAACCTTGAATGAATAGGGCTATATAGATTTTAGTTTTGGTTTTGTGCTTTCACTTTGAGTGCAAATCCACTTTAATGCACCAAGGTGCAAGCTCACCTGAATTTTGAAGGGAATGAGAGAGATGGCATATTGGTTTAATGCATGTTATGGCCAAAACAAACCCATGATTCATTCAAGAGACCAAGTACAACCTTTTTAAACCATACACCTGATGCTGCAATCTTTTTTTCCACCATTAAAAGAGCAAAAGTAGATTTGGACATGCCCTTAATACATTGATCCTTAAAATAAAGCCCTTGTTCTTTTGCTATTTGAAACAAACCCATAAAAGCTACTCATCGCACAGTGGGATTTTTTTTTCTTCTTCATTGTAATACAGGGTTTGCCCTTCAAATGTTGGATGTGGGCTTTTGGATGGGATGATAGGAGACCACCTCCAGGGATGAACAGGTGGTCAGCCAACCACCACAACATAATCTGGCCAACCCTAAAATGATATTAACCTTTTCACAGAACAGCCTCTCCCACTGTGGCAAGGCAGCTAATAACTTCCCTGCCAGCTGCGTGTCTGCTGCAGCTCAGCTCCGACAGACGCACACTCAGCTTCATCCGTGAACATGACTAACATCATGCGTGGATGTTACATCTCAGGTAAGGGAGGCGCCAAGGACACACAGATGACACCATTGGGAAGGGGAAAAAAAGGAAGCTTCCCTTCTGTCCTTGTCTGTCCTCTGATCTGAATGATTAAGGCACCTTTTGTGGACACTTCCGTCACATGGGTGTGACAGGACTATCCTGTAGGCGGCAGGGAGCTGCGGAGCAGATGGCGGTTGCGGCTATGTCGAAAAAAGCGCTCGCTGGGCGGTAGGAGTAGAGTGGCCTGTTTTCATTAAGCTAATGAATGTCTGGAGCCACACTACTGCTCCACGTCGAGCAATTTGGGCTTCAGAAAAGGGGCACGAATCCGTGTTAAATGAGGTTTGAAATGATGTTATGTGCCCCCTGCAGTCTCAACACTGATAAGTATGCAGATATTAGAAGGAAGGGTGTTATGAATGCAACGATTATGCACAACACATTGCAGACACCGAACAAATATTCAGGGGTAAAATGGGTGAACTGATCTACTTATTTGTATTTTACTAAGTGTGAAGGACAAACATTGATTCAGCGCTTTTGTGCGGAATAGAATCAAATGTTTTAATATGCCGATGACCGAGCTGTGTCACACGATGGTATAACGGCAAACTGGTACAGCAGCCGAACAAACGACCTTTGACACGAACCCGATGACTGAGGCCTGTTTCCTATTTCATTATAATATATATATTTAAACAACTGACATATACAATGACATTGAAAATAGGTGTTTCGCCTGGTCTGGTCACTTGGGACTGTAGTCACCAACATTTTTTCTTTAGCCCCAAATAATTTGCCATTTACTATAACAAACAGCATGGATCCAACAGGAGACATTACTGAACAGACTGACTGACACAAGGTGGGCGGGGCTAGTTGAACACAGGTGAGACACATCAGGAAACACGCGAGAAGTAAAGTGGCAGCAAACAAGTGACAGGAGAACGGGAAGTGGATGTCGAAAAAAGACAGGAGACAACAAACTCAAGATACGACAAAGACAAGGGATAACTAAAGGTGACTTAACAGAAGCAGGCACACAGGGGAGGCAACATGAAACACGTGTTGATAAAACAAGCACAAAAGAGTGCTTCAAGTCCTTAACAAAGGCAGAATCACAACAATTGCAAAATGACGAAACACAAAGTACAGAGAAGTATGAAACTTAAACAATTCTTCCCTAAAAAAATGTATTTTGTCTTGTAGTTCATTCTGTTGTGTACAATTTCTGTATTCGCAGCATGTTTCATTATGCTGCAAATGTGCTATCACACTGGTTAATGTGCACTTTGATCTTTTTTATGTTTTGTCTATTTGTATGTATTTACTTTTCCTTTTCCATGTCGGGAAACGTCCACTCCTCCGTACATCAAATTCTGTTTACGGGTCTCGGGGAGTTCCCCGTGCAATAAAGTTGCATAAACCCTTTTGGCGGCTTTTTGAGTCAGCTTTAGAAAGAAGAGAGCTGAACTCTGTTGCATGCAGCTCATCTCTGCTTGCAGCCAACTGTTTGAGGCTACACTAGCTGACAGAACAACACACCTCCATCCCTGACCAAACTGTAAGTGGTTGAGATGCATTGTGGAGCGATGCCGAAGAAAGGTGTGAAATAAAAAAGACAATGTCTTTAGTTCTGCTGCATTGATCCCGAACCTTCATTTCTCCAACAGTGTTATTGGAGCGATGGCGGTGCTAAATCGGTGGAGAGTGCTTTTGAGACGCAGTTCACTGAGCTCTGATGCAGCAACCACAGACAAGAACCTGCGTCGAGGACTTGAACCAAGTTGTATGGTTCAAGTTTTGTCCTGAATTGTTGTGTGTAACCCATATTCTTCTTTTGACTATCCATGAATTCATTTTGCACAAATATGTTTAAAGGTGCATGCACATGTGTACTTAGAGCCCAAGATCCAAATATGACAAGTGGCTCATCACCATCAGGAAGTGACGACTGGGCCCCTTGGATAGCTGGTCGGCATGCGAACATCAGTAAAAGCGAAGAAGTGGTAGAAATAGACGCACACGCACGTTGCTATTCACTGCTGCAGACCGCTATTGGCAAGTAAAAGAATCGAGTTTGATGGTGAACTCGCACAGTTTTTGCTAGATAAGTAAATAGTCATTACGTGAGAGGAGCTAAACAGCACAGATGACAGGATGCGCTCACAGAACTAAAAAATCAAAGCAAACTCTGTATCATTCTATGTGTCTATGTATGTTTCTGTGCTTTTGAGTTCCAAGACGAGCGTGGAAATAAGAAATCCTGCAACATGTCAAGGTGCAGCGAGGCCGCAGATCTAATAACAGAACAACTTTCCAGCTCTCAGTTTGCAAAATGTGCATGGCGACCGCCCTTTAGTGGAGTGCACCGGGGCCAGTCATGATTTGCACATGTCCCGAGGCACTAACTGCCAGGTTAGCGAGCTGTGCTATTGGGGAAAGTCCAGGTCCTGTGTGATAGGAGGATTAGAGCCTCAGGTAGTGGTTTAAGCTTTAATGACAGCCAGGGATGACTGGGCTTTGAGCCTGTCAGGGGAGTGTGTCCTATGGACTCCGCAGACATTAAAGAAAGCGGATGAGCGGTTATTTGGTGCATGTCTGACAAGCGGTGGAGATGTACTGTTCACCTGTTGAGCTTTTCAGACAGGGATCCAAATCAACTGAGCGTTTGAAGTGAGACTGTCGGTCAGTGTCAACGCTTATCACCGGCATCAGATATTAAGGTTTACAACTGTTGTCTTCATATAGTGATTCACACCAGATTATATGGTTGTGCACGATGAAATCCGTTGACATCCATAAAAGAGGGGGCGTGTTCATGTGCATGAGGTGACACAATGACCCCCGATTTTCCCACATCTTTATCACGACAAGCAGGAGCAGAATGTGCCAATAGAAATGTCACGAATTCCATTAATATGTAAACCCCAAAGCGTCGCCCAGATGGCCTACGCACATGCACACGGGCGACAAACAGAAGACATATCGTGATTACTGTAAATTCTATCAGCTGACAAACAAACTTCAACAGGCTGTGTTTGCTGTCAGAGCAGCAGCTACATAGCTTTAATGCTAGAAGGAAAAAAATAATCAATGCAGTCTGAGTTCTCTTCTTGCACGTGTCCAACAAGCTATTCAACAAATGACAAAAACGTTATTTTCTACATTGAATCTTTGTTTTACAAATGCTGCTCAGGCTTTTATTTTTCCCCATTTCATCCATTATAAATGTAGAACATTGCTATGGTCAGCTTTAAAGTGAAAGCAAGATTATTCTATTTTATTTCTCACTTTCAGCTACGCTCACTTTAGTTTTCTCCAGCAGTGATGACCTTCTTTCCTTCCGTACAATAACGTCGACCAACAAGCGAATCTCTGCTGCATGCAGACATTTCACTTGATTTTGTCCCATTACAGTGAATGCACCACGTGCTGAAAACCCCTGTTCGAATTAGTATCGCACGTATAGAGCTGCACCGCAATATACGTGGGAAGGTTTCCCGACACGGACGAGGCATTTTATCCTTATTACATCTCATGAGCAGCGTTGTGGCAGACAAAGCCATCACACAAACACTGACTTAGTGGGATCCCGAAGTGGAGCTGCGATGCTATCAGGCAAGTGCTTAATTTTCATCCTCACTCTGTGCTCCCTCTATTGTACTCAGCACTTATCTAAGCAAAACACCTTTCCACATGATAGGGCTTTTCTTCGGGACACTGACATCTCTGGACAGAAAAAATGGAACGCCTCCATGGGCAGAGTACAGCTGTTGCACTACTAAAAGGTCACAATAACCCAAGACTAATAAGCCTGAAATTCTGGCACCCGCAAAGGGCAAAATACAATTAAATGTGTTGTTACCTGCAGAATGTATAGTTAAGGCAAGTACCCTATAGCTAGTTTAAATGTGATGAGAGCAGAATTGTATCCATCCAAAAAAACCACAAAAACAAAAAAAGTTCCACTAAACAAACATTTCTTAAAAGGGCAAAAAATGATATTCTCATAGATGAAGCACTGGACTCAGACAGTATCATTCATTGAAAATCCATTTCGTGCCCCAAGGTTATGAGATGCTAATCAAGCTGTCTCATTAAACAGCAGAGGATAAATTCTAGTTAAGCGATGATGAAAATGGCAATTCTGATTATCTTAATGTCATATTTTTCACTTCAGCAAATAGTGATCTCAGCGCACAAGTGTCCAAACGGGACAGGTACAGATGTACCTCCTCTTCTCCCGTTGACCGAGATCAACCCACACGTTCTCAAGGTTTCATTACTTTTACAGAGGGGACTGAAGACAGAAAGTGATGGTGAGGTCACTAGAGGAACACTTCAAGGCCAGATTCCTTTATCTTGACAGGCGGCAAAATGACAACAAATCTAATGTCAATTTCACAGGGAGCAGTGCACAAAACTCACGAGAACTCCCCAGTGATGGATGAATGCAGCTGGGGCCAGTCGGTAACAAGACACATCATCCTGCCAGGTTTTATTCAAATAGATCGGTGGTGAAGCATGTGCAAATTCACCAAGACAAATTCCAGCATCTTACTCATCTTTACTGACCATTTCGTCAAAATTAGGCCATTATATTTAAATATACAGACATACGGTGGTAATACATTTACAAGTGCTGTACTTGTAATACTAATAATGAGTTACTTTTCATCAGATTCTACTCACTTATATTTCAGAAGAAATACCTCACTTTTTTCACCACTACACTAATGTAACAGCTATATTCATTTGTTGCTTTTCAAAGTCAGATTTGACAAAATATGTGTGGGCACAAAGAATGTGTGTCATGATTATTGCACCCAAATGGTCGGCAGCAGCCCTCACAGTCTTGTGAGGGCAAAGCCTTGATTTGTTGATATCATCATCATCATCATCATCATCATCATCTACATCATCATCACTAATATGTACCTAAACAATCCAACAGGTTGTTTTTTTTCCCAGGAGACATTTTTGACTTGTCATAGCAGAAGCACAGTTGGAAAAAATAACATCACAAGACATGAAGGTGTGTTATTGAGCCGATATGCACAATAGCGGAGTGAAATGCAGCCATCATTTAATGTTATTAACAACACTTCTCTTTGTGTCTGTGAGTGAACCATAAACAATGTTTTTACCGTTGCACTGGTTGTTTCCCAGTGAGATGACATTAATCTCTCACGACTCGCGTCATCGGATCCATAACCGTGCAGAAGGGTTCTCCCACCTACCGATATAATTACTTTGCATTTAATGATTTTGCGGCATTCGTGACAGGTGTACGCTGGTAGTGAGCACCGTTAGACTGGAGCTGAAATGTGGAAGATATTTTATTATTTGTTTTAGCACCAGTGACACTAAGTAAGACTGAAAACTATTGACGAGTCGACACTAGTGGAATAGCCGTGACACAAAGTGAGGTTGTAAAGTGAAGTACAGTATAATTGATTAGTTTGTGCCTCCTAGTGGGGCCAGGTGTTGTCGGCGTAAAAAATCCAATATATCGATCAGTGAAAACTGGCGAGAATTCATGTCCTTGCAGCCACGTTGTACGGACATTTTTCACTGCAGTGAGTGCAATATTAACATGTACCTATGTTCAGGCCCAAAAATAAATGTGTTTTTTTGGTTTTTTTTCTCATACAATGCAGTATGTATGGTATACAGTATGTATAGTATGTACCTGTATGTCTGGTTTAGTCTCGAAAACTGTCCTTTTAGGAAAAGATTGTGAGGTATTTACAGTGTGCACCATCTTACGCATGTTTCCAATCTCTGCATGACCTTTTTGTTTTTCTCTCGTCCTCTATGCAGAGCGTGCTCTTAAAGTAAATAGTTGCATCATGTGGCGAATCCCCATTTACTGAAAGTGCAGTGTTACCGAGATGTTTAAGATAGTGACACTGCAGTCTTGCGGGGTGCTGACTGTGCAATTAGGTCACAGAAACTGTTGTTGGACAACTGCTCTGTCCTCCTGGACCGCACCGCTTTGCTTACTAGGCAGAGCTGGAACTATTGTGCTCATTATACAGAACCGGGATTTCAGGCCTGTGTACTGTACCTGTGATGTTCTTTTACAATCCGTTTTTTCATCTCAGTTGTCCAATTCAGGACCGTGTAAAAACCTGGTATATGTCTGAATTGTGTATTGAAACTGGTGAAATTGAAATGCGACAGTTTGTTCCCTGTTTTACATACAGACATAGTTTCTGTTGCCAAATGTATTGAATAGATTTTGAGCTTTTGCATACAGTGGGGAAATTTTGTGTTCACATTTGTAAGGTACTTCGATGAAAAACGCTGTAACAGAAGGACAGAGAATGCCCTTTGATGAGAAATCCCTGAGTCATTGTGAATCTTCTGTTCACAAGAAACTGGCTCAACGGGCATTTTTTATAGATCGGTAATCTATTTAATAGAGTGAGGACTTCCTGGACACTGCTCAATTACTTTCTCAACACTTTTTTCTAAGGGAGGAAACTGCAAATTGATTGCTATGGAGTGTCCTGAGGGCCTCACTGGACAAAAGTACACCGCCTGTGCTCCTCCGGTACAGATAAAAATGTTGCTGCCCTCCTGACATCCTCTTCGCTCTGGTCTTTCTTATATGAAACAGACCAAATCAACAAACAACACTTTCAAAACGCCAAGGTCAATGCCAAAGAAAATATACCAGACTTCAGAGGAAAAAAAAAATCTAATTCAAAATTGGTGCCATGCCTCATCCCTCCACCAAGTTTGGTGCAAATCAGTTCAATAATTTTTGTACAATCCAAATAAACATAACCTCCTTGGTGGCAAAATATCAAACATCATAAGACTGTTTCTGTATCACACCAGCTGCACCAGCTCCTCGGTGGGGCGCCATGAAATAGCTGTGAGACGTTGACACGTGTTGGGGCAGAAACTGTGACCACACCAGAAGTGATTCATTTCAAATCAGAAGTTTGATACAAAAAAAAGGTGTCAGAGAGAGTGGAGGGAGCAGAGAGCGGAGCAACGGTTGACCGTGTCTGTTTGATATTTTAAGAGGAGGAGAGTGCTAGTGATGACAATAGCCACATTGCTGCATACTGACAGTGAAGTACACACCTAGTGTCATACTGTAAGTGGAGCCCTGCACATTTTATATGATAGGAGGCTTTGGCCAAAAGTCAGGCCAACACCTATGACCAGATTTGAGTTTTCACCCTCCAAAATAATATGCTTCAGCAAAAATATATATATTTTTATATATATTGATATAGATGGTAAAATATTAAGCCTAATCTAATTTGACGGGACCTTAAAATGAATAGTCTTATCTGGCAGCGCAGATACATATATATTGAATTTTAAAGAAAAATATAAGAAAGATCCTAAATATTATCAAGCATGGACAAAAAAATTATAATATTTACAGAAAAGAGAACTACTCCCTGTCTAGGGTAATGTATATTCTAATGATCTGGAACTGACATTGATCCGTGTATCTGTCTACACTGTTTGCAGTGTACTATGTATTTGCAAAGCAGGACAAATAGTGAACAGCTGTATCAACTATATCAAAAAATATTTTCCGTTGCGACACCATTATTCTCAGCTGCCTGTTGCATCAATGTGTATATGCAAAGTTGGCGGAGCAGCCTTCCCTGATCACTGTGGCAGTAAAGACTGTTGGTTCTCCACAAGCAGCTGTGAGCTGTTGCTCAACTGGCCGATGGCGAAGCCTCATTAGGCCACGTTTCATTTGTCAGTAGTGATATTGAATAAATCAGAATGCCGTGTATCGTGTCACCCGGTGATTTATGGCGATTGTTCTACGCTGTACTCTTGGGATGCTTTAGCGCAGTAAAAACTTTGTTTTTCTGATGACTAACTCAAAATAAACTGACACTGGTCGATGACTTACTATTAGCCTGGGATTTTTAAGTGCCCAAACTAAGAGGCTCCACTCACCGACTGACGCCAAAAATGAAGCAAACAATAAAGCACACATACACACGCCTGGTGCTTTTCAAACAAAGCCCTTCTCCTTCATGCATCTTGACTTACAGTTAACTGTTGTGGTCATGTGAAAATACTGCAAAATGTCCATTACTGCTAGGTTTCTTCCCTCATAAAATAAAATTTAGAACCCATAAAACGGTGCTGTGTGGTTTTTCGAGGATAACACATTGCTGTTGTGTCTCTTACCTTTGGGTACTGTTGGACTGGAATGAGAACTCTTTCGGAGAGCTTGATATTTTTATTGCTGATGATATCTAGGTATTTCTTTATGTCACCATCTTTTCTCACTTCATCCCCGTCGTACTTTTCAATCTCTGCAGGGGAAGAAAAAAACAAACAGATAAGAGGATAATTAGTTTGTTATGTAACTGAAGAGAAGCATCAGTCGACGTCTTCAACTCTGCTCTGGAGCCTGCAGCAGCACGATGACAACCAAACAGTGTAATGTCAGGCTGGGGGCACATACGTGGAAAGTAAACTATGCACCGCATCACACGGTGAATATTCATATGAATGTCTCAGTTGTAAATATGGTCACATTGCAAAACTTAATGATATGAGATTATGCCACTGCCTCCTGATTCATCCTTTGCATCGAGCCCTGTAATCTCATGATCCAGTGATCCAGTCAAAATAACAACAGAGGCAGACAGTCCCGCTCACGTCGCTGCAAACTGAGCTCTGGTGAGCTGAGAGCATTCTCTGATCCCGACTTCAGAGACCAGGCAAAGGAATTAAACATCTGTCAGATCGAATAGATAAATCATTTCATATTAAAGAAAATTGGGGGTTAAGATGAACCCTAATATTAAGACCATATTTGGAGATCATTGGTTTGAATCAGACTGGAGTATTTCGTCCTTATAATTTACAGGATGGGCAAATCTTGGGTCAAATTGTGTCTCCCCGGCCAGATTGCAAAGAGGAAAGAGATGAGAGGTGGATATTAACTGTCCGGTTCCACTTGACAGGAACACCCTGAACACACATTTCGTGACTTGTGCAGTTTATAGCACTTGTGCTGAAACAATCACTGAACATTATCCCCTAGAAATGAAAATCTCTGTTGTTTTCTCCTCTGGGCGTCCTCCTCGATTGCAGGCTAATACTCAATGGAATTTACAATTATCAGTCTGAAACACACTTGCTGGACAATAAAAGTCGACCACTACACCTGAGCTCCTCTATTGAAAGTCAAGAGTTCATTGAGGCTGGAGCACTTCACCCTTATCTGAGGTGCCTGGAGTCAGCGGACAAAGCAGACAAATAAATGGCTAAACAAGAGCACTCAGAGAGTGCAGACCTCCGCGAAGGCTGAGGGATCCCCGACGCTGTTTCACCCAGAACTTGCATTCCCATCTCCATCCGATCGGGATGCAGATCTGGATCCCTCCCAAAATTGAATCACCTGAAATCATAGATGAGACCTGTCTTTGACACAGTTTTCATGCAAATTTGTCCATAGCTTCTTGAGTAATCCTGCCCAACAAACAAACAGACACACTGAACCAATCACAAAACCTCCTAGGCAGGCGTAAAGATTCACACTAATTAAGAAGGCTGCTATGGACTGTAATTCATCCTGATGAGTGTCTGAAAACTTAGTTTGTGTGGAAAAATCATGGCCAGTTTTTTCATTTTTACACCATGAATTGTACGAAAAGCATGAAATGGAGCCATTTCTTCCAGTATGACACAATCTCTCTGATTGTGCTTAAAAAGTCTGGGGAAGATCAGTTAAATTGGAAGATGCTGTCCCTCCTTCTTTCTTTTTTTTTGACTCTCAAAATCAGAGGTCATTCAAAATGGAAGAGTGCAAATGACTGAATGTGAAAAACGGCTTTCTATTTGCCGGAGGAGAGGTTTTGTCCATTACCTCTCGGGACGGCTTTCTGGTTTCTTTATCAAATCATTTATGCAGTTTAACAGATTGACCGACTCGTCCGACCTTTTCCTCACATCAACATGGCTGATTCCTTATAGACAGGTGTCCCAGGATAACAGGAGCTTACAGAATACCGTATGCCTTTTAATATGTGTTTTGCCTGAGGACATATAGCAAACACAACCTGGGGTGTGCAAACAAGTGCAAATTTTAAAGTAGCACTGCTTTATATACAGTAGGGTGCAGCAACCGCTAAAAATACAAATGAAAAATATACATAAGGTGGAAAACATGTTTTTAGTTCACGCTAGTGGTGGTGCGCTGGGATCTCAGACCGAAATCTTGGTCCAATCACAACCGATTATGTGATAATGGGCGGGGTTTGATCAAGGATTTCGTTCTTGATATCATCATAGATTAGTTCTGGACTCCAGCCATGTGGAAGAAAATTAGTAAGGGGTTATATTTTCATTCCATTGTTTAACTTTCCAACTGGTATAGCGTTCACGTCGTTTGAATAAAGTAATGATGTTTTTATAGCCCATGGGGATTATTATACTCTGTAACAGTGCATAATGAGAAACACCTTTATTCTGGTCTGCAGCCTGCCTGTGAACTCGGAAAAGGATTGTGTGAGAGAGCAAGAGGAAATAAGAGAAGGAAGGGGGTTGAAACGGTGGAAAATGAGCTTACAATGTACGAATCGGGAGAAGCGTTCACACCGGTATCATCGTTGTGGAATATGTGGTAGGAAGTGGCGGGAGCCTTAAGATCAGAGAAGCGAGAATGTGCTTTGATGGTTCCTGGTTCCAGCCCTTCACACAGGATGAAAAAGAAATGTCATTGGGGGAAACTGAATGAGTGACTATTCTGGTGCTCTTGATCCCCTCTGTTGCGCTGTCCAAACTGCCACAGCAGAGCTGCTCCGTGGCCAAGAATGGGGGGAAAAAACACCCTATACGGTTTGACTGGGCAGCTCCCAGATAAATGTGTGCAAATGTACGAGTTAGGAGACTAAGGCCTTGTTGAGGAAGAGAAAATGAGATTAAGGATTAAGGTTGCTTTGGTCTGTATGCAGCAACACGGGGCGTCAACAGACCGAGGAGCGGTTTGAGGGACGTTCATCCGGGACAACATCGAAATCATGAATTTATAATCACAGTAAATTAGAACTAGTTTCTGTCAGACATTCAGACATTAAATGGGGTATTGGCCATTAAAAGCATTTCTTTTCCCTCAGTTAACCAGCTGCACCACTCGAAAAATATTTAGCTTGTAAACAAGGTATTCTTCCTAACTAATACGATATTTTTGCTATTGAGATACAGTTTGTCACAACTAGGCTACATTAACTGTGCTGAGCTGATTACATGACATCTTTCACAGTGCTCACACTTGAATCCTCCCCCTCGCAATGGTGAAGAACCCCTAAAAGAATTCCTGGATCCCTCACAAAATGTATTCACCTGTTACAATGGCAGAAAACCAAACTTTGATTTTGAGTTCTGATGCAAATTTGGCCATAATCTTTTGAGTAATCCTGCTGACGCACAAACAAACAGACGCACTGAGCCAATCACATAACCTCCTTGGTGGAGGTAAATATAAATGTCTCGCAAGGTACACAAATGCTTATATGCTGTTCAATAACATACGAAGAAAAGAAAATGGGAGCTCCATTATTCGCAGGAGATGATGTGTGTACTCCTCGGCTGTTTATCCTCACAATGTAGGTTTGTGTTAAGATTGAATGTGATGTTTGCCACACTGTCCGTGCGTCTAGTCCATAGCATGCAATTTGTTCAAAATGCTGAATAGAAGCTGTTTTTAAAGTGCGTGTACTTTTCACCTGTCTCTTATACTACTCTGCTGGAGGGGAGGTGTTGTTCTGTTCTGTTCTATTCTGATGGGTGAACAGAGTAATGTGAATCTGTAGAAAACGCACACATTCAAATACAGCTTCGACAGAGAAACAAATCAAAATTAATATCTTCCAACATAGGTTCCCAAAAAGGGAACAGGGCATGAAGATCAACCTCATCACACCCAACAGAGCAAACTCAGGATGTGTTCTGTTTCGACAAATAACACACGCACACACACGCACACACACACACACACACACACACACCTTTTATTTTGCAAAACTGTCTGAAAACCTTAAATAACCTGCAACAGTAAAACTGCAGTAAAACTGACTCCCAGTGTCAGGGAGAGGTGCTGGTTGCTGTATTTTGGCGTTGGACAGATTGTGGTTGAAGTTACGGCTGAACAGCACTTTTACACTCGTTTATTTTAAGCTTTCAATAACATCCCCCCAAAATCTGTTAAAGTTGAGAAATTCACAGAGGCACTACATTGTTGGATGTTAAACACGCCAATCTAAATCTGATTCGATTTAGACGGTGGTGAAACAGTCAATACTGAATTGAGTGATTCTTACTTTATACGTTTTATTGCACTGTGAGCAGTGTTAAGAGATTAACAAATCAAAAAAACAAAGGCTTTGTCAATTGCTGGCATGGGCCTGTACACAGCTAAATTATTCACTGATTTCTTTTACCTACTGAATGGTTTATCTACAATAAGGACTTCACAACTTCAACAATGAATTGAATGTGTTTGAATAGGAGGCAACTATCTGTCATGTCTACGCTTTGCATGTTTTTTCTCACATGTATAATCCTGCGTGTTTTAGTTAGGGTTATGGTTAAGGGGGAGCGTTAGGGGACAGTCAGTAGAGAGATGACGTGAAAAGACCCATGAAAAGCCCCCCCCCCCCCAAAAAATGCATAGTGATTTCTTGTTTGAGTGTTATTCATTCGCGTGTGTTGTGGCCAGGCTGAATTACCCTCCGATGACAAAGTGCTTGTTAACATCAAACACAGACAATTGCGCTAGTGTGTGGACCTGGTGGGCGGCGGTGGCGGACGACAAGAAGCGCAATTAGCTCCGGCCCTTTTCACTCTGGAACTGATGAATTCAAATGCAACAGGGGTTTGAAATATGCGCCGCTTTTTGGGGCCACATGCTGTTTATGTGTTTTTGAACTGAGCTGCACTGAGGCAAAATGCATTCAGCCCCTGACACATTGATCAAGTATTACTTCTTAAATCTAATTATAGTGCCATTGTCAGAATTCTCTGCTGAATGTGCGATGAAAAGTGAAGTGAGTGAGTCACTATTATTCATGCATATTGCATATTAAAAAAAACAAACAAGTTATACATATTTTCAATCATGATGGTGTTTCAATAATCATCTATTATTACAAATAACCACAAACAGCACAGACATGATATAAAACATTCCCCAAATGTATCCTTTGTAGACAATACTGTCTTCTTATCACATATACAACATACATTCTCTTTTACTATACATACAAGTTGTATATAAAAGAAATAAGGGACTGACAGTAATGTGTGTCTGATGTGGATGTGTGTGTGTGTGTGTGTGTGTGTGTGTGTGTATATATATATATATATATATATATATATATATATATATATATGTCCCTTATTTCTTTATTTACAACTTTCCGGTTATATCCAAGCATTCAAGAGACACAGTAACATAATCTGATATGAAATATCTATTTTCTAAGTGCTGCAGCTCGGGCTCGTCCACTCATTTCTGTTGCTTCAAAATGCTCACGACCTTGGAATTTAATCTCATTCAACCCATGCACTCATTGTAAGTCACTCTTGATAAAAGCGTCGGCTAAATGGCGAAAAAATAGTAATGCTACTTCTCACTTCCCTGAAATGCAATCTTTTTTACTTGTCCTTTTGATAGGTCACACCACGTGGCGTACATCTGTTGCTGCGAGGCCGGCCGGGTCACCGTGCTGGGTATTAGCGAGGAGGCCCTCTCACAATGGATACACTGAGAATGTGAGCAACAATTTATCAGCGAGAGAGCGAGATTAAGTGAAAATCAATTTGAGATGCCAGACAAACATGCTCTCTGTGGCGAAGCATCATCTGAATCAATTGTGAGAATGTAAGTGAGCACAAGTGAAACTTTCTGACTGGGCAGCCAAGGAAGCCGGCTCTCCTGTAATAAGTATTAATTTATAGACTATACTGCACCATGCATATTCATACTATGGCAAATGACACAAGTACTTAACAGTCACCGAAGCTTACTATCTCAGTTTCTAATTACTGCTCTCCATCGTTGGCTGAGTAAAGATTAGGCTAATGCATCTGCACTGCACAGGTTCCTGCACTATCCGATTAATTTTAATAAAAGTTAAAGGATCGTTGCCCAAAATGTGGTGTGAGCATGACTTTGACATCTCATTAGCCTCTACTTGCACACGTGTGCAGAAAGCCCCCCAGAAAGTCTAATACTGCGATTAACTACTTGTTATTTCATCTCCTTTAAAGAACATTCCCTCTCTGTGTAAACAAGGGCACCACAGGAAAGTGCAGCCGGGAGCTTAAGTGAAAATTTGCTGCTCAAACAGTTAGGGGGAATGGCTAAATGCAAGGAGGAAATGAAAGTCTAACAAAACCCAGATATGACGAGGATTAAAGGCAGTTTTGAGCTCGCTCGCTGCGGTGTTTCACATCAAAAGGAGACGGCACAGGCAGTTGTTAAGCCATATTCAAATATCTTTCCCCCGCTGACATTAAACTGACAACATCATCGATTTCCATAAGTGGGACCACTGGTAGACTCCACAGACGTATGGCTCCTCTCTTATGTTCACACGAGTCGCGAGTGTTGGTCGTCCTCCATAAACAGTAAATACTCATCTTTTATTCAGAGAAGCCCATTCACGTCCTTCAGATCTCATGAAGATGTGTTTGTGTTGCCATTCTGCCTCGCGGCACCAGTGAGGGCATTTGAGCTTGCCGATGCTTAGCAACATTGTGGACTAGATCTTGTGATTGGGAAAAGAAATGTGCAGAAATGTCCCGTTTAGCATTTCTTTTTAAAAGGAAACGAGCAGCATCACACACTTTGCCTTAGTTTGTCCTCATTAACCACTATTCCTCTCACTGTCCATCAGACATCTCACTGCATGCCATCCCTGTTTGTTAGAAATCCCCATTGGTTTTCATGGCAAGACTGCGCTACGCGGCATGTAGTATTCCAAAGAAAAAACCACTGGGAACTATTACAGGCTTCCCTTTCTTGTCTCTGACTTCAGCCCACTTTTAGAACAACCGTGCGGTCCTTTAGTCGGGGGCAAATTAAAGCTCAGCACATGGAGAAATCGACTCGATCCGAGCAGTCATTGAGAACTTAATACACTGAAACGAGCCGACTTTGGGGCCAAGAAGGAACGGCATTAAAGGAAAAAGGGGGAAGACTGGGCCAAAAAGAACATAAAACATTTTTAACAACACTATTTGAATAGTGTTCACTGTTTTTCACTGTCAAAGAAAAACAAGAAGCACACGCTCCCACCGGAGAGAGAATTATCCCCCACCCACCCGCTGGAGCAGCTTTGCTCTGCTCAAAGAAAGAAGGATGACTCTGAATGCAAGAAATAACTTAAACATATAAGTAATTCATTTCATAATTATGGAGTCCGTGGTGAAATCCGTGTCATGCTGGCTATCGTGCGTGATGTGAATAATGCAGGATTACATGCTCTGCTATTCGGTGACTATTAGCTGTGGCTCCACAAATCTGTGAACGCACGTCATCTCGCCGTCCGCCGATATGCACGACTCTGTATGAAACATGGGCACAGGCTGACGGAAAGAATGACAGCAAGTGTGTGAAAGGGGGTTGAAATCCTGGACATTATTTCACATGCTTCCCACAGCTGATTGTGTTGGACATGTTCAGCGTTGACACTTTGACTGACCAAACTGACAGTCTATTATAGTGATTGTTCACTGTTGTGAATGATGAATATACAGTTTTCTTTGTTGACCTTGCAAAACAATGATTCATTTCAGGGAAATACTCGCTTATACTGCAGCGGTCTATTGTACTTTTGTTTCCAGCGTTATACTTAATTCTAGTAGACTGTATTGTATATTATGGGGAACTGCAAGTATATCTGTTAGTAGAAAAAAAAAGAAGTTCTACAGTTAACTGTAAAAGATAATTCTGAAAAGTCAATAAGTGGATACATATATTCATGTGATTGAAATTAATATCTATATGATGCCATATGAACATGCTACTTGCGGTTCACCGTGGCGGATATGATTAAAGCAGCCTTTTCTTTCCTTTTTTTTTGTATCCTGGCTGTGTGAGTCAGCCATGAGTAAAGCTGGCAAAGTGGACTGTGAGACAGATGATCCCGTCTGCATCACAGTCAGCGACAAGAGCGGGTCTGTCAGGTGTCTCGTCGACACATTTCAAGCCGGGAAGCTCAAGGGGCAGAGGCACCAGGGCAACGGAACACCAGCACTGTCCGACCAGAGCAAATGAATCCGACATACAGTTGGATTTTAACAAACATGTCAACACAGCTTTGTGTTAAGACTCTCAAATTTGGAAAAGCACAGATTCATGTAGGCCACAATAAATGTTGACATTCTGTACAAATTCATTTTTATACCTAATAAGCTATAGGGTACGTTTTCAATCAAGGATACAGGGCAAGTGTTTTGCTTGCTGTTAGTTTTCTAATGTATGTAGTGCCCTATAGGAGTCATTCATTCCACAGCAGCACTTCGCTCAAACTCTTATTAGTGTTATTTTTAGAATTACACTTAATGTTAATGAATGCACAGTTAAGCATACCACAAGAGTCTACATTCGCAGAAATGGAAACGTTACAACACGATAGACTTGTTGGCTCCAGACTCCAGCTAATGGCGCTTCATCCGTGTGGAGAAGAGACTACAGGAAACCCCCTCCCTCCTTCAAGCTTCTGGTATATGGACGGTCAACACTGCCGCCCCCACAGATACACGATGTCTCCTCTCCCTGCAGCTCTTCTCCCCGGCTGTTAAACTCTTAGAGTTCACAGACCACTACCCATCAAAAATTGCTACGAGTCCATCTGTTCTGCACTTCTGTTACTCTGGTGCGGTCGAAACAGACCGCCAAAGACTCGCACCGTTCCCCTCGCCACATCCACCTGCCCTGTTTCAGCCACTGAGACCTTTCAGTTTCTCGGAACTACCAATTCCCCAAGAGCGGAGAGGAATGCACTCTCTGCTGCAACTGAGGAAGCGTGGTCCGCCGCAGGAGCTGTTGAGCAAGTTCTACAACGCAGCCACTGAGTGCGTGCCGTGCTCATCCATCACGCCGTGGTTGGGAGCAGCCGCGGAACTGAGTGGGAACGGACTGCAGCGAGCGTTAGGGTCAGCAGGAACAAAAAACTAAAAAATAATCATTGGTTCCCTCCTGTACTCTTCAAGAACCAGGAAACGGGTTGGGGAATCATTACAGCTTCCTGCAGGTGCTACAGAACCCTGTGCACCGGAACGCCCAGACACAGGAGCAGTTTCTTCCCCCATGTCGTCCCCCTCGTAAAAAGCTGACCCGGCATCATCTGCTATGCCGCAGATACTCTTGTTTCACAATTTCATTCCTCTACATGTTTGCAATACCACACACTTACTTGCGCTCCGTGTACTGCACATTGTTGGCATTGTGTATTGTCTGTATTAGCGGACCCTTTGTCTGCGTGTTGCCTCGGAGTCGCCGACTGCAGGAACCAAATCCCCCGTGGTGAGCGAACCCACTAGTGCCAATAAATCTGAGTCTGATTCTAATTCCGGCTGTCCGGGAGTCCTCGTGTTTGCCTTGCCGTGATAAGTTTTCCAGCCTATCAAAAGTGACACAGTCTCGGCGTGTGAATGAAAACCAGGGGCTGCACCTGCAGAACGAAGACGTATTCTTTTTATGCTGCAGGCTTGACTTGATTATACGGGCCCCCGTCGGACATACTGTGACATTAAGTCGGAGGAAAGGCTGTCGGGCATCTGTCTCGGTGGCGCCTTCGCCTTTGAGCCCCCCTTTCTGTGACCTCAATGGCAGCGCTGATGTGAAGAGTAAATGATGACTCACGCTTAAACTACCCCAATCACCTAAATTGTTCATCAGGCAGTTTTCAGATTCCACACAGAATCGATGATTCCTCCTATACAAGGGATGCAGGCACTTACATCCCAGCACTGCATGTGTAGAGTTCTTAAAGGTTTCATCACGCTAATGATGATGTTGGTTCAATTACTTTAGCGAGAACACTCGAGGAGGGCGTTAAGTTTGTGCATCTTTGTTATTATAATAGGACACAATATGATAAAGTATTCACAGCGTGTTCAGTTCTGCAGCCCTTGAGAAGATTGCTCTGTTTCAGGTTGTTATTTTTGTGTTGTGTGCAGGTGCTTGACCTTGGAGGGCGGCGGCTTCGAAAACAAAAGGTGACGACTCCCCTTGACTTTACTCTCTACTTTCTGTGCTCACAGCATTTCTCCACCTGATGTTGGGAAAAGCCTGAGGTGAACAACAACAACAACAACAACAACAACAACAACAACAACAACAACAACATAATAAAAAGTTCTGCACGGGGCCCAAAGGGCAGTGGTCTCCATCGCCGGACACCAAGCCAGCGTTGAGATCCAAGGGCAACGTGTTCGGGGGAAATACAAACACATGAATAGAAAAGCTCACGTCAAGTCAGTGCCCCTGATGAGCAAGTCTCACGAGGCCGACGAGCGGAGTCCACATGTACAGCACCGGACCTACCTTCTGCCAGCAGGCGCGCGGCGTGCGCAAAGGAGGGGTCCAGGCTGCCTCTCTCCGCCACCAGCTCGGGCAGGTACTGCTCCGGATGCATCGTCGCCACAGAGGAGCTGCTGGCCGGCCGAGCAGGCGGAGACCACGGGGGGGGCGGGGGGAGGATGGGATGGGGGGAGGATGGGGGGGGACGACTGCCGTGCGTCGGAATGCCAACCGAACCGAAACCTCCCCGCTCCTGCTTGTGTTCAAGGAGCGTCACTCCGCCGGAACCTAAATGCGCACCCGCCCACCCACCGCCCCCCTAAAATAAAGAGGGCAAACCCGCTTCAAAAGAAAAGAAGAAGAAGGAGAAGGAGAAGAAGAAGAAGAAGAAGAAGAAGAGGAAGAAGAGAAAAGACAACAACTAGTCCGAGCTGCTGAGTTGTGTGGCTCGGAGGTGTGAGCCCGTCGCCGCCGCCTGCTGCCTCTCCTCGGCGCGGGTCCGCAGAGCGCGCACCCCCCCCCCCCCCCCCCCCCCCCCCCCCCCCCGCCCCGCCCCCTCCCTCCCTCGGCAACGTTATTGGCCATATTCTGGGATGTGCAACACAAAGACGGTCCCCGCTGAGCGCGCGGAGAAAGGACACAAGTTGAGCGTGCGATTGGTCGGCGCCTGGCACCGGTCCCCCGGGATCATGTCACTCCAACATTGCAGGATTCGATTGGTTTATTCAAAAGTTTGATGCAGCCGATCTGCTGAAAACAACTGCTCATGAAAAAAAGGAGGCAAGGAATTCCAACGAGCATTTGAGAATACTGCACCAACGCTACACATGTATATGACTTCAATGGGACCGTGAAAGTCCTTATGAAAGCATATCATAACGATACCATATATATATACATGATGTCAATTAAGGGATTTTTGAAAGGTCTTTCAGACGAGCTTAAATTATAACTGGCTTATAGATATGTTAATGATTAATTATAGCCAAATCAGCAATGCCACACTAGTGAGAGATAACATATCTTATCCTATTACTTTCTGGACGAGAGTTTTTCCAAAGTTCCCCACAGAGCTACTCCTCAGTCATGGCCTCCGGGTCACTGTCCGTGGTGCTGAGCACCACTCGGATTGTCTCTTGATGATGGTGTTGCCTGTGTGTGGCAAAAAATATCAAACTATCTTCTTCTTTTTTTTGTCGTTGCGCGTATTCTCGTGAAAGCATATACCTGCAAGAATAGACAGCACGGAGTCGTGACCATCTGGAACTGGACTCACAGGTTACAAGAGTCTGATCTATACTCCGACATCGATGTGCGTCAAGTCAGAAAGAAATTGGGATGTTTCATTATGGTGTAAATCACTGTTTGGCATCTTACTGAAAAGCTCTGCAAAAATGATTTCCAACTAGTTCCTTTTTGAATTCATTCTTACAGGAAAGGAAGCTGTGCAATGTATCAATGCTCTCATTTCTTGTCCCCTGATTGACTTTGGCTGATTCCTAATTATTTGAGAATGTCCCTTATTTGTTTTTTATTACAGTCATTGTTTAAATCTCAATTTTAGCAAATGGTCATGCTGAAGAAAGTACTTTGAATGTGTCCACTTCCACAGTAACGTAAATGCTCATATATCTATCGCAATGCCCTTTGATGCATAAGATAATTTACAGTTTGCATTTGTCCGTAAAAGTTAAAAGAGCAGAATTGCAATCTCAGCGTAAAGATTTTCCCCTTCACGTCGTCTAAATTGAGATGGCATAAGCGTGGCTCGGAGAGGTCAAGCGAAGAAGGGCTTCTTTTTGTGCTTGCGGAGTGAAATACATGGCGCCACCTTGAAGAAGTTTTTGTTGTCAAGTGAATGAATCAGCGTCTCACAACGCAGTGTCAGTGGTGTCAGCGATATGAGCGTGGATGTTTGCGACTCATATGAGATGCCGCTCTCGCCCCCTGACCACGGTGTATTGATTTGAATCCTGCAGCCATCTGCGGCGCAGGACGCTGGTTGGCTGCCGGCTGCTGTACTTACTCACAAATTAGTTTTTGAGAGGACGAGCTGGGCTGGTGAATGACCGAGCCCCAGCGCCACTTGACCTTTGGAGAAGACTGTGACCACTCTGATCCGCATAACAAAGACTGTGGTGGCACGACAGACACTGGTGTTCGGTGAGTAATGCTTGAGTTCGATATTATTTATGTTTTTTTTCCCCTTTATATGCAACGATTTGGTCCAATTATTGATTAAAAAAAATTGAAAATCATGTCACAGTGCAGTCACGAGATTTGCCTGTAAAATCTTATATTATTCTTTCAGTTGAGGTGATCCACTACAATTTCAATAACATTGAAACAAGTTGTATAATTGTAATGTCTATGGAAGTCCACAAAAATGTACTTATTCTAAATCTAATTGTAGTGACTGTGAGTAAATGTAGTCGATTATCATTACTCTACATTGTAGAATAATTATTCTCAGCTCACAGTGTAGTGCATTGAGCATGAGTATGAAGTTACTGTACAACAGCTAGTTTGTTTTGGAGACCAAGATTTTTCATGTTAAGGTTCCAGGAGCCAGAACACGCGTGGGTTTGTTTCAATTACTTTTAAAGTCACTATGCCACTAACCAATTTTGTTTCTCGACATGTAGAAATATGAAGCTTGCCAATATGGACCATATAACTTAACAATTGCTTGTCCTTACCATTTCTTTTTAAATTAATTATAAATTTCTCACAACTTGACCACACCCATGTAGGCCGTACTGTCTTTGCATTTCATGCTGGTGGGACCTTCACTGATTTCATTTCATTCAGTAAAATGATTAATAATCTTACTAATGGTTAATGTTGAGTAGGACTGTAGCTTGAGACTGAAGCAGGCAGAATGAAATAGACAACAACAACTACAACAAAAATAGATGTAAACATGCAGAAAGTGTTCATTCACCTGTCACATTAAGGTAAAGAGAGACAAATATAAGAATGAGGAAAACATCTTGATGTTTGTCAGTGTGGAGAGAAAACTTATATTCGACTGTTGTAGTATTACTCTGGTAAAAGAGTGAGATACTTATATTTTAACTTAGAAACTATAGCTGTACAGAAAATATAAAAATGTTTCAACTAGGATTGAATGGATTCTTACAGCCCTCTAGTGTTCAAAGTGCAACATTACACATTTCACTGCTACGTGATGCAGAGAAGCCTTCCAAAAAATTACACTTCTTTTCCTTGTGTCATGCTTCAGTAGCTTTTCTTTCTATCCTCTCTTTTTCGTTTCTGTGTCTTTTATTTCTTATAAATCCGTACACATGTTCACATGTGCTTCTTTTACAATATGTTTTACAGAGCCAGTAACAATGTCGATGTCTGTAAACCATTGTGAAACAGCCTCATACAAACATAATGCGTTATGTTTTTTAATAAGCGGCTGTCTTTACAGCGTCTGTGCATTTGATTTGCAATACTTCTTTGTCTTGTGTGTTAAGTCATTCAGCAGGGAAGTGGAAGACTACTCAGACTATTAATTTCTTCATGCTTTGTCTTAGCACAATTAAGCGGCTAGTCTTTGCATGGCGTTCAGCACTTTTTGTGCAGTTTGTAACTTTATGTAGCACTAAAAACAGCTGTTCTTATTTTGTTTGTCAATGGTCATTTACTTTATTCAACTTTAGTACTCAAATCAAATGTCCTGCATGAAGCTTCAGTGTGAGATCAGTTGCTTTGGGGACACAAATACCAAAAAATCCTTCCAAAATATTTCCCTATAACTTGAGGGTGGTGAAAACTATGTGACCGATACAGAAAAGCTGTTTCTAGGCCCATTGCTGTTGCTCAGTCAACTGACAAACTCTGTCCTCTTTTTGGCCCCAATTACACCACGCCATAGTCAAGTTGGGCAGACGAATCTAGAGATGTGGTTTTCAACTTTGTTTGCAAAATAAAGTTGTAACTTCTACAAATGGAAATTCAAAATAGGCTTCAGTACTCTACATGTAACAGAGGCCTATGAATGAGACTAACAGGCCTAATGGAGGCATCACCCTATCAGCTTAATGTTTGCTTGTTTGTTTGTGTGTTTTTGCAGCCATATTCAAGTCTGAGGAGGAGAGAGAGACGAGGAGTGCTAACCATCACGATGGACACACTGAATCATATGTAGTAACACATGCTTGAAAAGTGAAGGGATGCCAGTCGTTGGCCTCTGTTCGTCATCGAAAAGCAATTTGATCTATGTCAGTGCAGGACAGGACGGGTGAGATGAAAGTCTGAAAGACAGAAATGGGCTGATCATATTTCTTGCCCTTTTGTAAAATGATTTGCAACTCATTTCCTATATTGAAAAATAAGAGGGGACGTGCTCTTTTGAAGCCACGTCCGTTGTGTGCTTGGGGATGATATTAGTTTTTTGGGGTGAAATGAGAGAATTGATTGGGTGGAACAAGATCAAGCCTCAGGCTCAAAAAGGTGCAGAGTACCTTGATGAGACATCTCAGGCAGGTTCTGTCAGTTCTACATATAGAGGCCTGATTATTATTCATGCCTTTGGGTTGAGCTTCAGTTTTTTTGAGGTAGTTTGTTTTATATCTTTTGTTTTTATATGATTATTGATATGTTTTATCAATTGCATTAATAAATATGACAGCATACTTATTCATCCTAAGAACATCTGGAAAACAGACACGTGATTCCTCTTTACGCTGACCTTTTATCTTAAGTCATCTTTGGCCTTTTTGGCATCATAGGTTTTATTTTGAAATGTGTTGCCGGAAGTTCCGTCTTGAACCATGTGTCAAGTCAGCGCCGATGAGGCCGAAAACAACACTCAAATCTCCCAAAACCACGTGAGCATGGCGGAGGTGTTGTCCGAAGAAGATCGGGAGAGGTAAGGAAATTACACATGTTTTATTATCATCTGTGGACTCAAACAGCTGTATGACATAGTAACAGATAAGTCTGCAAATGTTCACTGTCCTCAGTAACCTGCACGTTTCTCTTAACGACTGGTGGTCCAGAGACTAGTGTTTCACGTGTCCTGCTGCTGGGTAGTGTACTCACACTATATATAAAGCATATAGAGTAGATAAGCTATATATTTAAAGCACTTTTCATACAAACAAAATGGAATTAAAAAAGTGCTATGCACACACACACACACACACACACACACACACACACACACACACATTCACTCATAAGCACACATGCAAAGCTCAATAGAGCACTAAGAAAATAAAAAAACAAAAACAAAAAAACAATCGCATTGAGGAAACACTGGAGGCAGAATTAAATGAATAGGAAAAATAGGATGGGGAAAAATATTATATTTACTATAAAATTCACGTCAGGGAGAATGTATTTATTTAAGTGAGAAAATCGAAAATCTTGTAGGTATTACATTTATTAATATTTATATTAATCATAGCAGGTCAATTATTAGGTGAGCAAGGCGGAATAATTGTATGGGTGTTAATTTGAAAACAAAACAAACAAACAAAACTTTAACAACTAAATAAAAATACTTTGACCTTGAAAACAACTGCTGACCAAGCAGTTTTGCACCAATGTCAATGTAGGTTGGTTGTATGTCTTGGAAGAGTCTGTAGACATTAGTAAACCAATGTTTCATCAGCCATGAACCCCCATTAACCACTTTGTCTCTTTTTTCTCCTGCAGGAAATCAAAGATGTCCGCAGTTGTAGTGGTGCACGGTGGGGCGTGGGCCATACCTGATGAGCTGGCCGAGGCCTCCGTTAGTGGAGTGAAGGCTGCGGCGTGTGAAGGGTTCTCTGCGCTGAAGCGAGGAGGAAACGCCGTGGATGCTGTTGAAGCGGCTGTGAGAGCTTTGGAGGACAACACCGTGTTTAATGCAGGTACGCGGGATTAATGTTAGTTTATTTTGTGAAATTTAATATTACTGTGTGTTTAAAAATGGAACAATACTCATCCCCATATGTGGGCATTAATTCCAGTTGGGTTTGCACAATAATCAAGATCACTATGGATTTGCTTCACAAGACAGTCTGCTGTGCTCTGTCTCCATCTGCTGGTGGCGATGCCAACATCCATCCAGTTTCCATAGAGAAGCTGGGTGGCGATGGTCGGCCGAGGTGACCCTCAGATTATGGGGCCCTCAGATTATGGGGCTTAGTCCCAGACGGAGTCTGGGAAAGAAAATCTAATCTACATTTAAGATAATGTCTGTAAACAAGTCTGTCTTGTCTGGTTAACATGTATTTTTTTATATGCTCCATAAACATAATCCACTTGTTTTTCATTAATGAATCAACGTAGATCAACTATTAACACGGCCATATATGTCCTGCCAGGCACATGCAGTTTTCTGTCAGTGTACCAAGCAAGTCAGTCAGTGCAGCAATCATTAGTATTGTGCTCTTTGGCTGCATCTTTTACTGTGTTTTCACTGAACTAATGAGAATGTAGCTGATAAACATAATACTTTAAAGTCTCGTCAAAACAATATTTAATATCTCTGTTTTTTTGCGGTCAGAGTTTTAGTCAAGCACTGACACTAACTGTGACAGCACCAGCTTCAAATGCTTGTTTGAGTTAGTTATTGATTGTGACATTTAATTATACAGGCCATGGAGCAGCACTAAACGCCAATGGAGAAGTGGAGCTGGATGCCATCATCATGGACGGAAGCACACTGGCCAGCGGGGCCGTGTCTTGTGTGAAGAACATCGCCAACCCGGTGTCACTGGCCCGTGCAGTGATGGAGAAGGTGTCGTCTCAAACACTTTGGTCTCTGTCAATGTTTTTAATCGCAAACAGCAAGGAGAAAATAATAAAATGCAATTTTCCCTATATTTCTGCTGCCACGGAAAAAACCTCAGACTGCCCACATCATGTTGACAGGCAGAGGCGCGAACATGTTTGCTGAGAGCGTCGGTGTGGCCACAGTCCCCACTGAGACACTGGTGACGGAGTACGAGAGGAAAGAATGGGAGAAACGCAAGCATTATGTTGCAGGGGTGATGGAAGATTTCAACTCTCAGTGGTAGGTATCTGCAGCATGTGCCCTGACTCTTGTCTTCTATTTATTCACGGCTTTGTTGTGCATTTGCAGCATAAAGGCTTCTGAAACTGAAGTACACTACTCTAAAGTAGCTCATGTGCAATGCCAGATATAGCGGATTAAATGTCGCATTAGCTTTTTTTTTCTTTTGTATAATACAGTTTTTCCTCATTCTAGGGCCCATGATACTGTCGGGGCGGTTGCTGTGGACTGTGCTGGCAATGTTGCGTGTGCAACATCAACTGGTGGGATCAGAAATAAAATGGTCGGCAGAGTAGGAGACTCTCCGATTATTGGTATGAACTCATTTGCTTGTACTTTCTCTCAAATAGCACATTTTGTCGCCGTCAGTTGCAGTTCAAATCAAGTTAATAATTTCACTCATCCCCACGAATTTGTTCATTTTTATTGAGTTCAATTTGTTTCAGTATTTTGAGGCAACCAATGTGTAAGATAAAGAAGCTTTTACAAAGATCTTTTTTTGCTAATAAGGCTCCGGAGGATATGCCGACAACTTCAGCGGTGCGGTGTCTTGTACCGGTCATGGAGAGTCCATTCTCAAAGTCACGTTGGCCAGACTCATTCTTTCACATATTGAACAAGGTAAGACTTCAAACCACCTTGACATCATTTGATGCCACCACTTGTGTTTTTTGGGAAATCCTGAAAACACCAAACTGCAAAATTAATTCATGAATAAGATTAAGATGGTGTAAATGCCTCATGCAGTTCTGAGTGGAGTATATTTTAAAGCAACTGTAGTATTACATTGTTGCTTGTCATTTGTTTTTTTTTTGCAAAGCAGAATAATTGTCATCCAGTCATTCTGGCTATAAATGACTCAATGATATAAGGTGGGGGGTTTCAGGAGGTCTTTTTTCATATTTTCTTCTCCCCTCCACACAGGTAAACCAGTGGCAGAAGCCTCACAGGCGTCTCTGCGGTACATGGGAGACCGTGTTCGAGGTGCAGGAGGAGCGATCGCAGTTTCTCCGTCAGGGCAGTGGGCAGCCACTTTCACCACAGAGCGGATGGCCTGGGCAGCTGTGGAGGACGATGTTCTGTGGTATGGATTGGACCCAAATATGAGATTAAAAGAGCAGTTGTCCAAGTAACAAGTTTAAACATTTTTTGTTGTTGTTGTTATTGTATTGAGAAATATATCTGTGGAGACTCTCATTCATCCAGGTTCATAGTTACTGTATCCACAAGAAGAACCTACAACCAAGTCCAGTTGCCCCTGATTCAACACCCTCGTGGATTGAGAAATATAACAGCTCCCTGTTATATTTCTCAATACAATGTAAAAAAAACAAAACTATTTCAAATATGTTCTCCACTAATTTAACTTCCTGGATCCCTTGGTCTCACATTCTATACTGTTGCTAGAAGAAATTAGTTATTTTTCTTCTGTCTAATCTGAGATGTCAGAGCGAGTGATCGGATCTCACTTCCCCGCGCTACGTGTGCGAAAGAAACATGTGAATCATCGATGTTTGCAAAGACAAGACGCCGTGAACCAGTCTCATTGAATTATGTCTAGTTTTCAGTGCTCGTCGAGAACCTCTAAACTCTTGTTGTCAACACAACAACAGCCCCATTCATGAGCTCCATCCTCTGAAACAATGGCTGCTCAGAGCCACTCGACGGATGGAGACCTGATTCAGAATTTGAAGTAGATAGCATGATCGTTTGCTCCCAACTGTAATTGAGGATGGAGGTGGCACAGAATGGCTTCCTTTACATGCTGTATTTCATTTTTTGAAACGGAGATAGAAGAGTTACTGTAAATCTATAGCCCCCTTAAATGACATTTCAGATTGCTATGCCTTAGACTGGATACATCTTTGAATAACTTGTATTTCTTTATTTCATGTACACATTTCTAATTACATTTGTCTTGTGTAAGTGATAGCAATGCAAATGAACATTACTTACAACATTTTATACTGTAACTAAGTGTAGTAGATTTTTTCAAGCATAAACCATCTGAAATATTGGAATCCCTTGTGACATTACATTTCATTCATTTAGCAGACGCTGTTGCCCAAAGTGACTTACAATAAGTGCATTCAACCATGAAGATATTGCCCGAAAGTGCAAGAATCGATGTAGATTCCATAAACATTTATCAAATAGGCAAAAACAGTTTTGAGTGATTTTTTATTGTCTAAAATGAATGAAGTGGGACTGATGGTATGGTGCAGTAACTGTTGTCCTGCTCTGTTATTATATTGACTATGGACTTTTTGCATGTATCCATTATTCTGTGGCTACGGTAGGCCTATGCAACTTTAAAACTTTTTACAATGGACAGATTTGTTTCCAAGTTTTAAAAATTAATAAATTGAATTATTTGTACCACCTGAAAAGCCTATGTAAGTTCATTATGTCTACATCGGACCGCTGGAGGATGCTCCTGAAAAGTCCATTCAGACAACACATCATTGACCGGATGACAGATGGTCGGTGTGATCTGTTGTCACATGGAGAGACAATCAACCAGCCCGTAGAGCAGTGCTGTGTCTGTGATGGTGTCTGTGTCTGTTGTCTGTATCTGTGGTCTGTGTCTTATGTCTGTGTGTTGTATGTGTCTGTTGTCTGTGTCTGTTGTATGTGTCCCTTGTCTGTATCTGTGGTCTGTTGTCTGTGCCTGTTGTATGTCTGTTGTCTGTGTCTGTTGTATGTCTGTTGTCTGTATCTGTTGTATGTCTGTTGTCTGTGTCTGTTGTATGTCTATTGTCTGTGTCTGTTGTATGTGTCTGTTGTCTGTTGTATGTCTGTTGTCTGTGTCTGTTGTATGTGTCTGATGTCTGTCTATTGTATGTGTCTGTTGCCTGTGTCTGTTGTCTGTTGCCTGTGTCTGTTGTATGTGTCTGTCTCCTGTGTCTGTTGTCTGTCTGTTGTATTTGTCTGTTGCCTGTGTCTGTTGTATGTGTCTGTTGTCTGTCTGTTGTCTGTTGCCTGTGTCTGTTGCCTGTGTCTGTTGCCTGTTGTATGTGTCTGTTGCCTGTGTCTGTTGTATGTGTCTGTTGCCTGTTGTCTGTGTCTGTTGTATGTGTCTGTTGCCTGTTGTCTGTTGTATGTGTCTGTTGTCTGTCTGTTGTCTGTTGCCTGTGTCTGTTGTGTGTCTGTTGCCTGTCTGTGTCTGTTGTATGTGTCAGTTGTCTGTTGTATGTGTCAGTTGTCTGTTTTCTGTGTCTGGTGCCTGTTGTCTGTGTCTGTTGCCAGTTGTCTGTTGCCCATGTCTGTTGTATGTGTCTGTTGCCTGTGTCTGTTGTATGTGTCAGTTGTCTGTGTCTGTTGCATGTCAGTTGTCTGTTTTCTGTGTCTGGTGCCTGTTGTCTGTTGCCCATGTCTGTTGTATGTGTCTGTTGTCTGTTGTATGTGTCTGTTGCCTGTGTCTGTTGTCTGTCTGTTGTCTGTTGCCTGTGTCTGTTGCCTGTGTCTGTTGTCTGTTGCCTGTGTCTGTTGTATGTGTCTGTTGCCTGTTGTATGTGTCTGTTGTATGTGTCTGTTGCCTGTTGTCTGTGTCTGTTGTATGTGTCTGTTGCCTGTTGTATGTGTCTGTTGTCTGTCTGTTGTCTGTTGCCTGTGTCTGTTGTGTGTCTGTTGCCTGTCTGTGTCTGTTGTCTGTTGTATGTGTCAGTTGTCTGTTGTATGTTTCTGTTGTATGTGTCAGTTGTCTGTTTTCTGTGTCTGGTGCCTGTTGTCTGTTGCCCATGTCTGTTGTATGTGTCTGTTGTCTGTTGTCTGTGTCTGTTGCCTGTGTCTGTTGTATGTGTCATTTGTATGTGTCAGTTGTCTGTTGTATGTGTCTGTTGTCTGTTGCCTGTTGTATGTTTCTGTTGTCTGTTGTCTGTTGCCTGTTGCATGTGTATGTTGTCTGTTGCCTGTTGTATGTGTCTGTTGTCTGTTGCATGTGTCTGTTGTCTGTGTCTGTTGTCTGTGTCTGTTGCCTGTGTCTGTTGTCTGTTGCCTGTTGTATGTTTCTGTTGTCCGTTGTCTGTTGTCTGTGTCTGTTGCCTGTGTCTCCGCTGCCATGCTCCTGTAAACACAAGCCACGTGACGAGCTCCGCTGCCTGTCAGGGGCTTCGCGGCGCTGGGGGCGAGAGACGGAGGAGTTAGTGGAGGAAGTTAGTGAGGAGCAGCTGTCCGTCGGTGCTAGCATGTAACCTTTCGGCGAGTCGGATACGGCACCGCAGCGAGGGAGACAAGTAAGAGCTTTTGAACATAACACCTACACGACCCCAGGTGTTTCTTTATTGTCCGACGAACGAAGCGTCGCCGTAGCTGCAGGCGGGCTGGTGTTTCTCCGAGCGGCGCTCAGGCTACAAACAAACTTGGTATCCAGGGCCTGTGCTAACGCTACCTAGCTCGCCTGAATGACAGATTTAGCATCGAGCTGTGCGACTAAACCTTTACACACGTGTGTCCGACACGTGCCACCTTCCCCGGCACGTGCGTGTGTCGATGTAAATGCCGTTTGTGTAAACTCTTCGGTTTGAAACGGAGAGAGTCGCCGTGTGTGGAGACTTCACCCCCCAAGTTACTGTTAGCATGCTAACACGCATCACCAGCGCGCCCCGCGGCGGCGGTTGTTGTTAGCCGTCGCGTTAGCATGCTAACTAGCGAACATCTCGCTCGGTCACAGGTGCTCGGTGGTTTCACGTGGACTTCAGGTTCCACCAGGTGAGATTTGACCAACTCGCCGGGACATTCGCACCAGTCCGAGTGAGGGCGATGTGTTGTGTTTGTTCGTGTGCTGCTCGTGTGTTCCGGCCTGCTCCGGTCGTGCAGTTGCAGGGGATTTTTTGGAATCACTGTTTACTTTTCCGATCGAATAACGTCCCTGTGCACAGGGGCGCAGAAGTTGTCGAACACTTATTGACATAACAAACACGCCAAGCGTGTGAGCAGTGCACAGCGTCGGGCCATGTAAACACCGATGAACCACAGAAAGTGCCCAAATAATGAAATCATCCGGAGGCCAGCGACGTTGGCTGATCGCTCTGTAGCGTCGCCAGCTGGCGGGGCAACCACGACCTGTAGGCACGGTTATCAATCAGCTTTAATGTCGAGTGATCTGTCTGATTCAGCTGATATCCACTTCACACAGGAGTGCGTTGCTCTGGTAGCACTGTACTCTCCGGTCGGTCGCCATGTCACATCGATCGATCTTCAGACCTCGGAAACCAGTGAATGTTTGCTCAGATCCTCGGTGACTGATGTGCGACCGGGACGTCGCGCGTGATGCATGAGATCTGTATTAAAAGCATCGTTAACATAATAATAACCTTGATCCAAATGGGCTTCTTGACTGTGTTGTTCTGATGCAGGAAGGCAGCAGCATTCATGGATATTGTGGACACCGTGAACCACTTAATACCCAGTGACCAGTTGGATGACTCCCTGACAGTAGGTCAGAATTTGGAATGTGAGGCGGGTAAAGAGTTAGCGTCCGGACTGCGACTGGAAGATTCACCGAAGAACATGCTCAGTGACAAAGATCCCATGTTTGGAGGTGCAGGCTCTCAGTTCAATCTGCTGGACAATGAGGACACTGCGTTTCCGGGTACTGGCTCCACCGGTATGTCAACAGACAAAATAGTGAATATTCAAGTGCAGACTGACTCCAGTGTTTGATTAAAAAGCAGTGGCTGCTTCACGATAGAAGACCGGAGAACTTGGTGAAAGAAGTTAACAGCTTGCTGACATTATTAATCAGCAGCAATGGTTCTGATCAGTGACATATATCTGTACAAATTAGATTTAACGTGAGATATTCAAGCAGGGTTTCATTTAAGGTTTTTATACAAAAAAATATGACGCAAAGAAATAAGACAATGCTTGATATCATCATGAATGTGCCTATGATTGTTAAGTAGACTATTTGCCCCCTCATACGGATCCACATTTTTTTTTTACCTGTTTTTGTCAGGTCTCGGTGAAATTTCGGGACCCACGGGTGTCAGCAGTGAACTGACTCCTACAGAGACCACACAAGACAAGAGTCCTGTTGGCGGGCAGAAGAAACGTACACGTAAGTTGCTGCTCGTCACATCCAAAATCTTTATACCAGAGATGACGCGAGTGACACACTTTTCCATGTTTTGCTTCTTGCTGAAACAGAACACAGTGGTGACCCACAACCTGCCAACACATCCACCGACGCCATGAGCCGAGGACGACCAGGAAGGAAGCCAGCCAACAGGCTGAAGAACTCGTTTATCATCGACAAAGGAGTCAAAGGCACCCAGCTAAAGAAAGAGTTAACTCTGGGAGGGCGCATCAATGTTAATGACCTTGATGGTGGATTATGGCTGAAACCTGCGGTTGTATTGAGACGACTGACGGTTACAATTGCGGGATTCAAGATCGAGTTGCTTCCGGGTCCCTCCTATACACAGTGCGTTGATACAAGCCAGGCTGCGTGCTTCGACGACGGCATAGCGTACAGCGGGGACGTAAGTTTTGCCGTATTGCCAAACGATGCCGTCACTGTACAGAATCCCACAGCTGAGAAAATCCCGGGTGTACTGGAGGTGGAGGTAACTGAGGAGAGCACAGCCGATGATGTAGCCCTGGGGCTGGGCCCGTATGTGAATCCTAATGATGTGCAGACCTCCAACGGGACATTAAAAGGGAGCCCCTGCACACAAGAAACAAAGCTCGACAATCAGAGTATTCCTGGAATGCAAAAGCCAGTCGCCCAAGAAAAAGACGACACAAAACAACCCCAATGCAACGAGAACAACAGAACGACTGATAGTAAGACTGAGGGTAAGGAAAAACAGCAGAATATGGCCAAAAATCTTCTTAAATCTAAACAAGGACTGACTCCGAACAAGCATCAAGACTTGGTTTCATGTAAACCAAGAACCACGATCAAAGAGCATAAAGTATCCCCAAACCCGCCATCAAAATCCATCCAAAAGTTGTCTGACCTGCACAAAAATCAACCTCTAAAGGAAAAGAAAGACATTGCACCATTGAAAAGACCTGCAGAAAACACCCAAAGTGAGCATGCTTCTAAAGCACAAAAGATACAGGGCACGGGAGATGGTAAAGTGAAGCCAAAAGTGTCAAATCCACCTAGCTCAGGGGGGAAGAAGAGCCCATCGTCTGGCAGCCGCGTTGGTGATCAGCAGACACCAACCAAACACACTCCCCCTCCCAACAGCTCCAAAGTTGAGACCGCTCAGCCGGCGCCTAATCGTCCGAGCCACGTGGTAAAAACGCCCGAAGAAGCAGGGCAAGAGAAGCCCAAACTGAAAAAGCCAGAAAAGATCCTGCAAAGACTGAAGAGCAAAACCACAAGAAGCATCTCTGTGGATGAGCCGCAGCTATTTATTCCAGATAACGCTCCTGTTGTGAAGAAGGAAACGACGGAGGAGCAGTCTGCCAACAGTGAGACCGTGTGGGATGGAAACAACTGCTGTGGCTTGTGCAAGAAACACCACAATAACACGTAAGTGTTGCTCCTTACCTCCATATGAAAGGCATATTATTATGTTGGGACTTTGACTTAACTAGTGTATGGTCATTTTGCATGATTCGTGAAGAACTATGAACAGCATTGATGGTTCTTCCACTCTGAAGAGCATGCAATATTGGAACAATTACATCGAGACCTGACAGCTGCTTTATGTTCTTTCTAACCCCTAACCCAAAAAATGCAAACACACCTTTAATAACAGCGGCACTGTGTCTAGGTTCATGGTAGGCTGCGGTCGCTGTGACGACTGGTTCCACGGCGACTGCGTTGGTCTCGACCTGACGAAAGTAGGTGAGATGGAGGAGGAGGACCAAATGTACGTTTGCTTGAAGTGCTGTGAAGAGGAGAGCCGGAAGGTGGAGCCGGAGGTCCAGAGTCCGGCCAAACCAGAAGTTCAAGAAAAGACTGAGGTACAGGATCACAAGCTGCCCCCCAAGCCCAGACCGGGACCTTCCCAGACACTCACATCAGGGGGGGTCAGACCAGTAAGAAAGGTGAGCACTCTCGCCATTGCTTCTTTATGATAAAAACATTTTGACCCTGCAATTTACGAAATTCAAAACCTTTACATACAACAGAAATCTTGTTTTCCCCCCTGCAGATAATTGATCCTCTGATATTAATCATACGAACAAGGGTTTGTTTTTTTTTGCTTTGAATTTGCAGGAGGCTTACACATGGGTGTGTGGTTGATACAGTGTATTCACCAAAGTACAGGACATTTTCCTGCACATAAAACTCACTATGAATTATTCATTTTTGCATTTGACTGAGGGTTATAATGTCATATTTTACTTTTTTCAAATTTGAATTTTGTTGATATTTTCTTTGTCAATGGCCTGAAATATTAATAATATGACTAATGGGCTTTTCCCACTTCTCTCAAACTAGGATCCTGACAGAAGGCACTCTGCAGATGCACCTTATAAAACAGGTATGTTATTACAGTATTGTAAACAAGAATACATGGAGACAGCAACAGGTTGAAGACTTTATTAGACCTTTGTACTACCAGTTCAGATACAAGTTTCAAGAACAAATATACTTCAGACATTAATAAAGGGCCGTTAATCATACAATAACAGTCAAACGTTTTATAAGACTTACATTTTAAAAGCTATTATTTAGATTTACATAATTCAATGTTTCAATGTTTTTGAAAATTGGTTCAGTAGTTTTTGTGTAATCCTGCTGACCAACTTAAAAACACAGTTCAAAAAACATAACCTCCCGGTAACTAGGGGTTAAAAAAAAGTTCATGCTAACTATCTTGCAGAGGTTCCCACAAAAGCTTTTTCCAAAGGTTCTCAGAGGGCTTTGGGGCTGTCTGGGTTTCGGGGGGGGGGGGGGGGGGGGGGGTGTTGAAATTATTCTTAATTTTATAAAGTTTTTTTCCCTCATTAAATTCCAACAATGCGATATAAGACGACAACTGATGCATCTTGGTACATGCACTCTTTTGAGTGCACAACAGATTTGATTTATATTGTAAACAGAACTAAACATTATTTCTAGAGCAGTAACAGTAAAGTTTACTACAGCAAAGTCATCATACACAGACCATATCTCTCTGGAAACAAATCTAAAATGTCAGACAAATAAATAATATATCAAAATACTGTGGGAAGTTTAGAGAGAATGAAGAACACAGACCTCGGGTCAGTAGCGATTCCTCTGTCTAGTCCTCTGTTCACCTCCCTCTGCTGCTGGTTTGATCTCAGACTCGAATTAAGTTTACAAGAGTTTGCTTCCTTTTAAGATTATTGGCAAACTAAAATAAACGGGTTGCACAAAATAAAACATGTATACGAGTCTTATGAAACCAAATATAATACTGGAATGCTACAACTACCCACACGCTGCTGACGGGACTTTTGATATTTGCAATATGGTGGCACTTGTAGATACACCACATGAAAAGCAGTGAGTGTTGGGGTCATTTCAGGAGTCGATAAATACAACAACAAAGAGTAGTTATAGGATAAAAGATTCTTAAAATAGCTCCAGTGTTTTTCAGTTGTTGGTGTCTGCTTCCACATTGGGACGCCAACGTCAGTGTCTTCTTGCTGCCCAACATACTTTGTCTACATACTGTTGTGGTCAGATTTGTGAACGTTATCTACAACTTTCTTTCTTTGCATTCTTTGTTTATTACAGAAGAAAATCTCGTAATCATTTCTTAGATACTAGATACCAGTTTTTCATATCAGCTGTCTGTGAATGTGACATTTTTGTATCTAGACTCTGCGTTGAATCTTTACTACTCTATGATCCTAGTGGTCACAGATTTCCCCTCACCTGCTCACTAGATATTGTCATCCTGTTCCTCACAGGCGTTCAACTGAAACAAGAGACGAAAAGTAAGAGTTCAGCTTCAAAGAAACCTGTGTCCGTGGAGGCAATCAGGCGGAGTGTGCGTGATTCTCTAAAAGAAATCCTTACACAGAGGTAAGTTTTCATAATTTAACGTAAGAATAAATGCAGAAATTAATTTTGCATTCAAAGTGTTTTTATTGTAAAATGTGCAGCAAAAAAATGTGACACTTTCTGCATTTCAGGTTGAAGGAGTCCGATTTGAACATCTCAGTTGAGAGGGCCTCTGAAGTGGCAAAGAAGACAGAGAGAGAACTTTTTCACTTGTATAAAGACACTGACAACAAATATAAGAACAAGTACCGGAGCTTAATGTTTAACCTCAAAGACACGAAAAATTTTGTAAGTACCTCTTAAAATCAGACACGATCCCCGATGTCAAGAGTCTCGTTTTGCTGTGAATGTATTTCCATTTTCTTTATCTTTATTTATTGTGATTGTTTTCTCCAGGTTCTCTTTAAGAGGGTTCTCAAAGGGGACATTTCACCTAGTAACCTGATTCGAATGAGTCCTGAGGAACTGGCCTCGAAAGAATTGGCTGCTTGGCGACAGCGGGAGAACCGACATGTAAGTGATACTAGTCTTAGTTTCTTACAAATTTTATTGCATAAATGTATCCTGACAATTTACAGTAATTCACCTAATAGTTCACAATAAGTAGGTTATCTAAGTTTTTTTGGTAGTTTTAACAAAAATATTTGGAGATATAGTCTTTACAGATGGTTGTAATTTGAAACTAAGAGCATTACATTCCTCATTTGTACAGACAATTGAGATGATTGAAAAGGAGCAAAGAGAGGCAGAGAGACGACCCATCACCAAGATCACACACAAGGGCGAAATTGAAATCGAAAGCCAAGAACCAGTGAAAGCGCCTGAGCCTGCGGAGGTAAGGGACACGTCAAATATTACTCATTATATTGCATTAATACATACGTAGGTAAAAGAGGGTTACACGTTGGTTTGATTTTTTGTCTTTCCCCTTTCCTCTCAGCTGGAGCCTCCTGCCAACGTGACTGAAGTCTCTGCCGAACCTCCAGACAACCCGGAGAAGAAAGCGGAGAACAAGACGGAGAAAGACACTACCAACCAACACAAGTCTCATTTATTTGACCTACACTGCAAAATCTGCACAGGTAAACCCTGAGAGGAGCCATAGTCCGGAAGCTCTGTCTGTTAGCAAAACATATTTCAATATATATCACCATCCATAGTTACAGACTTGTGCCTATCTTTTTCTTCTATAAGGCCGTATGGCGCCCCCTGTGGAGGAGGCGGCGACCAAAGTGGTCAAAGTTGCCACGACCGTTGTCAGGAGACAGTCCACCAAATCAGAGGAAACAAAAGGCACAGCTGCGCCCGCACACGAAGACGACCTGCACCTCAGCGCTTTGGAGGAGAGCTTCAGAAACGCCCAGTCAGGCTTTGAATCGAGGTGAGGCGTCATTTCAGACACTCTGCGTGGTTCTGGCATGTTGCCCATTTTTACCACATCACCCCACTCGCTGTTAACTTTCTCACAGGTCAGATACCGGAGCTGGAAGAGAAGGCGAGGCCTCTTTCCTTTCCACCCTGAAGTCACTTTGGCGAGGATTCATCCACATGCCCGCTGTGGCAAAGCTAGTGACAAGAGCCTTCCCCGTCTCAGGCATTTTGGATAATTTGACCGAGGTAACGTGGATAACCACTGAATCGTTTTATTCTCTTACTAAAATCGTTTTCGAGTTTTCATAGCTGTTGTTAATGTGCTGTTGTTAATGTTTGACCCCACCCACCCAATAGGACCTGCCGGACAGCATTCAAGTTGGCGGGAGGATAAGTCCGCAGATAGTGTGGGACTACTTGGAGAAGATTCGGGCAAGTGGAACTAAAGTGAGTTTTTGGCAGCTTTCTTTCTGCAATTTAATATAATGCATTTCATTCATTGAAGGTATAATGAGCAGGGTTTGTCGTTTGCTCAGTTATTTTGTGTAACCTAGTCCCACTCAACACCCTTTGTTCTTGGACGGAAGATTTTAATGACACATGCCTACTATCTCATTACAGGAGGTGTGCCTGATTCGCTTCTCACCTGAGACTGATGAAGATGAGATCTCCTACACTCTTCTGTACGCCTACTTCAGCAGCCGTAGGCGTTTTGGGGTGGTGTCTAACAACCGGAAACAAGTGAAGGACATGTATCTTATTCCACTGGGCGCCACGGAGAAAGTTCCACACCAGCTTGTTCCCTTTGATGGGCCAGGTAACCTGATCAAATGATGATGAATTATTCTCTTACTAAATAATACAAACGTTTATGATCTTTTAAACTTAATAAACCTTTTTTAAAAATTTGACAGGTTTAGAGAACAACCGTTCCAACCTTCTCCTTGGACTCATAATTCGCCAGAGACCAAAAAGGGATTTTCTTCCAGTGGACGTGAATGAAACTGGGAGGATTATTCCTGAGATCCAGCCCATCGCCGTTTCCACGAAAGAAACCAGAGCAACGGAGGAGGACGAGAAACTGTTTCTCTCTTCTTTAACCGCCACGCATAAAAAAGAGAAGGACAAACCACTTGACCCCGCCGAGGCTGTCGATGAGCCAGTCACAGAGGCTTTTGAAGAACCGTCTGCATCAGAGGAGACCAACAGTCAGGAGTCACAAAAACCACTGCGCTTTCTTCCTGGTGTGTTGTTGGGCTGGGGTGGAGAATTACCACCTCTGCCAGATGTTGGAGGACTTCCCGCAGCAGCAGCAGCAGCTGACGACACCCCGAAGACAACAAAGCCACCCCCGAAGACTGAGGCATCAACTGGAAACTCGAAAAGTCCAACAGCTGCTGCGCCACGAGATCGCTTTGTCATCAAGAAGAAAGAGGCTAAACTTCCGAAGACTGAAGTGGAGCTCTCCAGCCCAACTGAAGCATCTCCTGCTAACAACTCGTTGGGAAAAGATGCGGCGGTGGTGACCCACGCTGCGCACATCTCTCTGAAAGATAAGCCTCCAGATGTGTCAACTGAAGCCTTCCTGGCGAGCCTGTCGGCTGCGCCGAGTGGGACTGAAACTATCGGCGCTGCCCCGGCCATCAAAGACGACGCTGGCCTATCGTCTGAAACTGAAAAAGGAGCGACTGAAGGGAATTCTCTGTCGCAGTCAAAACCCCAGGCTGCTTCGGATCACACGACTAGCTCAAAACCTCCTCTAAGTGGAATATTGAAAAAGTCCTCCGCATATTCCAGTGTGAATGAAGTCAAAACAACGGCGCTACAACAAGATAAAGTCAGCCCCCCAGCTCCTCCGAGTCCTAAACCTGTTCCTGTGTTGAGCAGCGCTAGAAATGAGGCAGTCACAACATTTCACCAAGGATATTTACAGCTTTCTCAAGCCAAGAACAAACCTGAGGAACAAAACCAATATGCTCTTCAATCGTTTCCCCGTAAGAAGGAAGATACCGGCATGTCCGAGAGTGGTGCCGCTGGCAGTCCAGCGGCATGTCCTCCCGCAGCACAGGAACCACAGGCAGCACCCGCTTTCCCAGCATACAACAGCGCAGAACCTTTCCCACCGCAACAGCCTCAGGTACTCTGCAGCTACGACTACCCAAGTGGCCCCACCACTCACACGTTCTCCACCCCAAACGCCCAGGACGAGAATCACAGCACACCGTGGGCTCAGGACGGCACTTCAGATGTTCCCGAGCTTCAGTCGCAGTACCCCGAGAGTTTCTCCGAGCATCCTCCGTCCCTGGCCAAAGACCACAGGCGTCCAGAGGAGCGATACAGTGACCCGTGGGAGAGGCCGCGGACCACCGAGGACAGGGACCACCACGGGCGGCACGGCCACCAAAAGGAGTCCCATCACGGGAAGAAGAGCCGACACCACGAGCGGGAGAAGAAGCACGAGCGCGGCCACGACGACAAGCACAGAGACCGGAGCCGACACCACGGACACTCGGAGGACCGTCACGCTGAGAGGAGGAAAGAGAGGCACCACAGTGACGAGCACGGCAGCCGCCACAAGGACAGACACAGACACAGGCGGGACTCGGATCACGAGAATGGACGGAGAAGTTCAAAAGACAGTTTTTCATAGTTGTCTTTTTGTTTTTTAAAGCAGGGTCGTGCTACAATGATCGTTTGTTTGATGTTTTATACGCCAGTCTGCAGATTCTGTGACGTTTTCTTCGTAGAGGTTCCATTTTGTTACACAGCCAAACTATCATTTCAGAGGGACTGTGAAGATGATCACTGATGGTCTTCAGACCGAGAGGAACTCCACATCAAATTTTTAAAACCGTTTTATCTTATATGGAGCTGCCGTACTGACCACAGATGATCAGCAGATGTTTTTTCCGTCTGGACCATTTGGTGAGAGGTTTCAGTTGGAGCGTTTTGAATGAATGTAACGGAATACATTTCACTGGACGGTGGCTCCACAACAGCAGCTTTGCTTTTTGTTTTTCCAACTTAATTTTAAATTGCTTAAATATTTTATAAACTTACTTTCTATTGAAAAAGTATGTACATTTTGGCTTGTATAAAATAGAGATCAAGTGTGCCTTTGCACTGTGTGTTTATGTACAGTTCGTAATAAAGCTAATCCTCTTTTTATATTATTGTTGATTATAAAAACTTTGTGTCTCTATATCGAAGGTAAAAACTCCACCAGGATTTTGAATCTACTTTTGTGCTATTGTTATAGTTTCAGACAGGGAATATAATTTATGGCATATGACTTGTTTTCGTTTTCCTTCTCACAGCTGTGATTCAGACGATATACACATGCCAGCAAAAGCACTGTAATCCATAAAAAAAAGAAAAGTCGGATGATAACTGAGCTATAAAGTGTTGAAGAAACAAGTAGTAAAATATAGTTTAGTGTGAACTTTCCTTTTGAAAAATTGGATCCCAACCGCTGCCAAGATTGTGTCGCAAAGGGAATTTTCAACTATTGCAGATGCGAGGAGTCACACTCCCGCCGCTATTCATCCCCCTCATAAACATTAAAACCTTCACTGTCTTGGAGAAACGGCAGCGGCTTGGTGTCTTCAAACAAATAAACTTTTCCGAGATTGCCTTCGAAGCCCTTTGAGAACAACCCTGACGTGACGATCGAAACGTACCTGTGCAATTCAAACCCTCCGAAGTAAAGCTGGCCCCCGTAGTTTAGGGCCACGTATCGCTCAAACGGGTCCAGGTCTTCAGACAGGATCCTCTGACTGTTCAGGAACACCTGGATGACGGTGCTGTTCAGAGATATGGAGACGTGATGCCGTTTATTGCAACACAGTGTGACATTTCTGAAAGTCAATGGGGGGAAGAGTCTCTCTCCGAGATTCACCGCGATCTTGAGGCGGCCGCTCTCCAGTCCGACTGCGAGGTAGTCGTCGTCTTCCTGCTCGGCCTTTCCCATCCACGCGATCAAACCGGCGTTCGAGCTTGCGCTGAAGCTGAAGGAAACCTGCGTGTATTTTAAATTTCTAGTGTAGTATCTCGGGTCCCGGTATTTAACGTACGAGTTCCCCACGAACCTGAGGGTGTCCGTGGACATTTCTGTGTCACAGTATTTCCCTCCCCATCCTAAGGGGCAGATGCAGCGGTATGAGGTCACATTGGACGCGGCGCACGAGGAACCGCGTTTGCAGATGTTGTTTGCGCAGCCTACGGACTGGTTACACACAGAGCCGGTCCACGACGGAGGGCAGACGCACTCGAATGAGTTACTTCCTGTTGCCCTGCAGTGACCTCCATTTTGGCAGACCTTGTACCCACAGGCCGTCCCATCCCAGTCGCCGACGTTTGCTCCACTCACTGCCCCCTTCTCTGTCAACTCAAGCTCTCGATCGTTGAGTAGAAGTTCTCTCACGCCGCCGGTGAAGCCCATTGGTTCCCCTTCAGTTGCGTCCGTGGAGACTAAACTCAGGGTGGACACGCCTCCGACAAAGATGTCCGTGGTGACGTCCAGGGTGGTCATCCCCTCGGACACGTTTTCCCTGACCTCCTTGTTATCCAGGCGGAGGAAGCCCTGGTGGCCGACTCGGCCTGCCCTCACCACGTGCCAGGTGCTGCCGCTTGGGTCCACCTTGTCAACAGACTGAAGGACGTGGGTGCTGTCCCCCAGGTTGTATCGCAGCTGGACGAACCAGGATTTCAAGGAGAGGCAGAAGAAATCTCCTGTAGGGAGGAAATAAGAGTATTTCACAAGAAATACATTTAAAGAAAAGTCGGGTTTAAGAACCTTCATTTGAAAAGCAGGACAACATTTTTTCCTGTTAAAACAACCTCCAGATTCATCTTGTTGTGTCCAGACTGGGAACAACTGCACTGAAGGTACAGTAGAAAATGGTTCTTGTTTTTGTTATTTTGGTGAACTGACACAAATTTTCACTTTAATTTCCACCACAATGCTGCTTCTTGAGCTGCCTGACGTTCACTATAATCCCTTTCACTCACATTGCAAGTAATAGTTAGAAATAATGGCATTGATGGCAGTTCAGTTCAGGTATCGATTTAAAAATACTGTTACTACTATAACATACTAGTAGTATCAATACACAATATGTTACCAATATGCCTCAATATTTTGCCCCTATTCGCCCTGTGTACATAGGACCTTTACACCACTTGTTCTGTATTTTTATATAAATATTGTTTTTATCAGACTTAGTTTTCATGCTGAACCTTTTTTCAACTGCCTCAGGGCTGTTACCTCTGTTTTTTGTTTTGTATATCTTTGCATTTTTGTACTTTCTTCATTTGTGTACTATCTATCTATCTATCTATCTATCTATTTTAGCATGAATCTTTTATAATATTGCTGAAACAATGATTGCTTCACATTAGTGTCAAGACATTGATAGAAAAATAGTGATCCTGGTGCTCACGTGTACACACACACACACACACACACACACACACACAGACATTCTGCACCGTCAACATAGTGTTTTCCTCATTGACATAAAACTACAAATTGAATTGAACCGTCCTCACCAGCTGTGGCACTGAGGTGCTGTGCAGTGTAGACAAGGATGCCATCCGGTGACAAAGGTTGGAACTGCAGCTGCAACACGGCCCTGTGTCTGATACTCACTGGTCGGAACGACATCCAGGAAGACAGGTTGCCGCTGAAGAATGGATCACTGATGGTCACGGCTGAACATGCAAAACATTAACAGCGGTTAAATAATTGAACAGTGAGGCTCTGGTCTCATCACATAAATGAATAACATGCGCAGTCTAATGACACAGTTGGGGGTCAGCGGCGCAAACCTTTCTCGCAGTGGAGCCCCGCAGTCCCCAGGGGGCAATGGCAGGTGTATCCATTTGGGAGAGGGATGCATTTGGAGCCGTGGGCGCACTGAGGAGGGGGGGCGTGCTCAACGTCACACACGGACACGGTCTCGGAACAGAGAGCTCCCTTCCATCCAAACGGGCACCGGCAACTGCAGTCGGACAAAGTCAGACGCGGTGAAGAGCATGTAAACACTGTCCTTTCCTTTTGCTATACTTATATACACAGATATACACAACATAAGAGTTTTTCCGGTTCATTCCACTGACCAATGAGTCCTTCGTGTGGGATTTAGTAAAATGCCTATAAATAAAAAGAAAACGAATCAAACTTTTTTTTTACTTACTACACAGACGAGCCGGAGTCTACACATGTCCCTCCGTTGCTGCAGTGAATATGAACACACGGCGTGACTCCACACTGACCCACGCTGCGCCCGAAGGCTGGATGTCCCGCAGGCTGTCCCAGAGCTTGGAACTTTCCATCTCTCCTTGTGCGAAACTGCACGTGAAAAATGCACCCTGTCAAAAAAAACATGACAGAGGATTACCAGAGAAACAGCACACACTAAAATGTGATTACGATCAGTATTCCGTCTCCTACTCAAATACTACAGAGGAAAACACATCTCATAATGTGTATAATATCAGGGATATAAATATATGAACATAAAAATACATAGGATAAATCTGTAACTCTTCAATTTGAAGGAATAAAGTCTCCGTAGGTTCACGACCAAGATTTCAGAGGTTTATAAATCCAAGTTTTTTCCCCTCGCCGTCATGCATCTCCCACATCATATTTGCTTTTTTGCTTTCATAATTAAATTTCCTCAAGACAATATTTGCTTTGGCCTGTACCTGCAGAGCACAGGGCCTTCTATAAATACAAGGCCTGAGCACAAGCCTCATAGTCATCTGCACAGGCAGACTCCCTTCTCTCTGCTGCATTAGTCACTGGCATAAACAGGATGCAGGGGAAATGTCATGCTCATTCATGAATATTCATGACATGATGCTGTCTACTTGGCAGACGCGAGTGATGGTTTGCCGTGCTGCAAACATAGACCTTCGGAAAAAGTGAAGCAGATTCATAAGGAAGATTAGAAAAGCTGGTTATTTTTGTTTCGGCTGCAAACACCGACTCTCGTTGGACAACCAAGAAACCTGAAGCAGCTAATTTCTGACACTTTTAAGATATAATGTGGAGTCAATTTGTTTTTGCGTTGGACATTTCCTTGCAAAACTTTCTACTCTTCTCAGTCGGAATAATATTTTCTGCAAAATTCCTGTGAAAACATTTTAAACACAAATTCTAGGGTATAAAAAGTTAAATTAAAAAGAAATGAAGAAAAGAAAATCTAACAAAATGACTGGATTAAAGCAGGATAAAACCATAGCTTTAAATAAACAAGCTTGTGAAAAGCAAACTTCCCCATTTCTTGTTATTTGATCAACAGCTTAGATCGAGTGACTGATTTTTTCCCCCCTTTCCTTCCCAGCAGCCACAGTTCCTCCTCTGCCACCTTTCCACAGGGGAGTGTGGATCTGTTGATAACTGGGAGTGAAGTGCATTATCAGTGTGTTCACTGCCAGCCATCATGATTAGGGCTTGAGGAAGGTCACACAGATCTGATTAGACGCTCATGAGTTCTCATTACACCCCGAGCAGAAAGGTTATGGTTCCACCAGTGTCGTCTGGCTCAGGTAGTGTTTACCAATACAGCCGACTATGGCGCTGTGACACAACGTGGGGCAAACCGATGCCGCAGCTGATTTGATTTCTGAGGGTTTATTTGGTGAGCGGAGAGATGGATTACATGATGATAAATAAGCAAACGCACAAAATCGCTCCAGCCTCGGAGCATAAAAAGCGCTTGTTCACCTCAAATGGATATGCCGTGACATTCATAATAACTAGCTTTATCGCTATAGTGCAGGGACCGCTGAATATGGTTATGATGATATTCATAGCTGTTGTCACCATTACGGTTATGGCAATTTTGCTCCACAGCACCGCACATTAGCAGACACAATGAATGCTCTCCCGGATGCGTCCCTGCACCTGAGAGGGAGAGAGCATTAATGATGCTGATGATACAAAGATTATGTGCCTGGCAACCTGGTTCAAACAACTTATCAGCGGCGGAATATATTTGCAGCCGACACACAACTGCACGGGGAGTGAAGTCATTAAAAAGGTGCAGATACAATCAACCCCTCGAAGCTCTGTTCTGGCCTCATACACGGTCTGAGCCTGTAACTCCCTTTTCATTACACACCTTCCCCTCTGCTTACAAAGAGACAGAGATCCTGGGAGAGGAACTCTTCCCGCAGACAAGCAGTGTCGGGCTGTAATGAAGCCGTAGCGCAAGTCTTACCCTGAAAGCCGTGACGGAACCTGGAGCCAAGTGGCAGCAGTTCAGGGGTGTACTCATTATATCCACCTACAAAGAGCTGGTTGAAAACACCGAGGCCCACCAGGGGTCCCGGAGACGATCCTGTCCTGTTGCGTTGACCATTAACCTGAGGAAGACAGTAAAATGTCAGTGGTGAAGCTGGGGTCTAACATCTGAAGGCGTCAGTGTGGCAGCACAATTTCTAAAAAAACAAAAAAAAATCTGCCGAAGTTGCCTAAATGTACAACCTTAAATTGATCACTGAGTTATTCACTCTGTGCACACTTATTAGTAGCTGCTGCTACAGAATAGTTCCACACTTTCGCCTCTGGACACACTGAATTCTTCGAGGCACTGGTTCCCCAGGGATCTCGGTGCTGCGGGTAACTCAGCAGCATCCCACTGCGCCTGCTGATTTTTCAACCAAACTTACATTAGGAGTGAACATCCTGTTCTACCGGACCACTGGAACGAAAATGAGTCGTTGGTACAAGCAATCAGAGATGTGTTCCAAGAAAAACATTTACCTCACTATAAAACCATGTACCAGCCTACATCTGCAACACCAGGGAGGAAACACCTATGGTGTTTGTTTGTGTGTGTGTGCATCGTAAAATATATAAACTTTGTACAATATATAGTCAGGCGACAAAGGAAAAGAAAATGGCTGACATTTTTGAGTGGTAAGAGGGAACAAAGAAAGGCCTTTATATACAGTATAATGTATATCAGCTACATACAGTCTGTCTAAACTACCCCACTGGTCCTTAATTCATTATGTACATTAGTTTACCTTTAAACTCATATATATATATATATATATATATATATATGCACTGTTGTAATACAGTACTTACTGTGTGTAATAACAAAGGTGAATCTGATCTAACGTAAAGTGACATATAGTGGCAAACATAAGAAGTTCAACTAAAGAGGTCATTTTCCCTTTCAGATCGTTTCATTTGAAGTATTTCCAGAGGTCTTCAGTACTTAAACCTTACTACTTGCTCTCCTTGGAATTATCACTCAGCACATATGTGTTGACAGCATGTCGGCATGCACAATATATTTATATATATTTTTTACTTTTCAAATCATCAAATCACCTTCAGCCACCCTGTTTTCTTGGACCTTCCGAACGTGACAGTGTGAATGTTGACGCGGTGGCTCAGTCGATCGCTGACTACGGTTGCGACACCGGATCCGAGGTTGAATCTGTGCACAACTCGGCCATTTCGTAGTCCCAGTACAAGGAAGTCATCACCATCATTTCCTGGAACATGTGGGGAAAGTTTTCCATTAGCTCAGCGGACCGAAAATGTATGATAAACAACATTTTGCACTTAACACACTGAAAAACACAGTGGAAAACATACATAAAAGAAGATATATATAGCAAACATTTAGAATAAATAATACAACTGTTTGCTAAAATATGACATGTCCATGCCATATGTTTTATTATATACTTTGACTCTCCTTGTTCAATTTCATGTGAACTGGATCACTGGCATGAAACGATGAGCTCTGCTCCGTCCCTTGTCGGTGGTGATCAAAGACGCCACTTCGTTAAACCAATGATCATGTAACGCGTTCGAACTCCATCTATTCTATATTGTTCCTTTGAATTTGTACCATAACCAACAGTGCTGCTCCCCTCTCCTGACAAGTGCTTCATTATTCATATTCCCCTTGTTTTGTTTTTGCCTCCACCATGATGAATTGTATTCTCCCGGGAAAACAAATGCAGAGGATTCACAGGACTTCTTATTTTTTTCTCTCCCTTTTTTCCCCTCACCTCCCTTTGATGAAATACGCTGGTAACAATGACAAGGTGGTTACCTGCTACCAAATCTGACCCCGCAGAAAGGAGATTCTAATTTAAAGTGATGGCTGCTGACAGCATCACAGTGCACCTACGCCTCGGAGTCTGTTTAAGGCAATTAGCTCTGATACTCTTTGAGATGCTGGGCTCACGTGTTTATTTTATCCCAGCTTTGGCAACATGCTCCTTTTGAGAGTCAAGAACAATAACAGTTTGGCTGGAAATGAACTAGGAATGGCAGGAAGACTCATCATTCATTTCTAAAAAATCTGCCGAGAAAGAAAACCCTGGGGGAATCCTCTTGATTAGAGGATCTCAGAGAGTGGAGCTCTATTAGACGGGCACATTACCATACGCAGCGGGTGAAACCTCTCAAAACGGCAATTGCATTTCTTTTAAAATCCTTAATGAAGTTTGACATCTAAAAATCCAACTAAGGAGACGTCCCAGGGTTGTTTTCCTCTTCTCATTTAACCGTGTGAATGATCTTCAATTGCTGTGCAGGTGTCGGGGTGGAGCTCACCTCGTCCTTTTTGCCCAGCGAACAGGATCAGGTTGTCCTTCACGGCAGACGAGTTGTCGGCGAGAGTGAACTTCAGCTCGAACTCGTAGAAGAGACTCAGGCTCGGGACGGGGGAATAAGCCACAAAGGAGGTGTAACCGAACTCATCCCTTCCGCCGAATCTGGCACGAGTTATATTGATGGCTGCAAAAACAAACGGACACATTTTCAGCACATTCAAAGGATGGAAAATGGGAGTTAGCAGGTCTGAATCGTCATGTCCCTCACAGATTACCAAAAGATGGCACTATTGCTTCACAACACACACTTCCCATAAGGGGAAAGTGATTTTTTTTCTCCCCCCTTCTGGATGCTATTAGATGATGACCTGTTTTCAAATGCTATCACCTCTTCAGTCCTTTTGTATTTTCATTAGTGGCTGTTTAGGAAGGACTTCTGGCATGCAAGCGTTGCTTCATACCCAGTGATCACAAGGGTAGCACAATAATCCAAGTGATTAATTTATAATCTCAGGTTTACTTATTCACAACGCATGGCTGATTCAATAATGTTCTCTCATGTGTTCCGTCGCAGCGTACCCATCCACTTACACCGGGGACTCAATGGAAAATCATTCATTCATTCTGCAGGATGCAATTTGGAATTCATTCAAAATAAAATGCCAGTGTGTGCGTGTGCGTGTGTGTGTGTGTGTAACAGTGAGGATTCAAACTCTGCTCTTCTTCACTGGGAACACCTTGCATATTCTCCTGCAGCGCAAGGCGATGTCTAAGAGGGGTTCAGAGCTCCCCTCTGCGACTGCCCTCAGCTCTGTTTGGCTGCTAAATTATTAATAAAGCGAGAAGTGCCTCAGTGTTATCATTGCTAGTCTGGCAGAGTTGCATTTGACTATTGTTTCAATGAATGTGCTGCAGCCAAAAGATTATTTGTTAAACTGCACTGAGTTTGAATTGATCATATACATGATGATCCTTTTGCTCATGCAATAACAACTGAGCTATGCTTTTCCCACCTGTCCAGACCAGATATGAATATTTGAGCCATCATTACAACATTAAATTACCTTGAGGGTGTTTATGGTGGGCTATTTACTCTACCGTTGAGCCCATTGTACAAAGTCATTATCAGAACTGACCTCAAGTGATACCAGCCAATTGTCGATGACCAGGAATTCATTAAAAAAAACCCATCTCCTACCAATATGATAGTCAGTTGTTTTACAGTGCATACTATTTTATATTTTAATTTCTTATCTATGTCATATTGCATAATGGGATGTGTGGACATAATAACACGAACTGTACTATCAAAGGAAATCCAAGAAAAAGGTTTTAATGATTTACTCTGTGAGATTTATGATGTTCACATTTTTCAGTTTTTGAGCCCACGTTTGTAATATTGCAATAGTAAGTATCATTACCGTGTACAGTTTTATTTACCCTGTTGTTGTACGTGAGCTGTGTCCATCCCCAGTAGTTTAACAAAGAAAAACAAACATCTTCATCTCACTCTATCGAGTTCTACTCTACTCATCTACTTCTTGATTAAGGTTGATTTTACTATCACTCAATACTTCATAAGACGTTTGAGGTGAGGTGATGAGTGTGTAGCAGTGACGTAGGTTTTTGTTACTCACTCAACCGTCATTCGGACCGACTCAGCCATATGAGTAAGGACAATATCTACATAAATCGTTGCAAGTTTATAGTTAAACAAAGGTTACAAAACAATATATTAACAAAGAGGCTTATGGGCTGCCTCTGTGAATCTATCCATGGATCATGACATACTCTGTGAAATAATACTTCACAGTGTTTCTACTCTGCTGGGCAATTGTGTAATATGGTGTGAACGAATTGGAGCAGCAGAGGAAAAAACAGAATGCCGTGTGGCACCAGATTGTGAAATGCATTCTGCCAAAAACTGCATGTTTATGGTGCACATCTCAGCTGGGAAAACAACATATCTCCTGAATTAGAGATGCTGCATACATACATACATTACATACTATTCTATACTTTTCAGAATCTGAGAACAATGAAAGGTTAACAGAAACATCACTAAATTAATACTAAACTTTCCTCTGCTGATGCATAATAAAATGTATAATCCTGAACATTAAAATCCTTGGACTGTATAAAATATCTATGGAAATATAATATCTTTTTTAAATGCATTACATAATTATACATCTACACTGGGCTCTGGTTTGTGTGTTTACCATGTGACTTGCATTACTTGTTCTTGCTTTGTGTGCTCAGACCTGACATCATTTGAAATCTGATTAAAATCACATTTGCAAGTGTTGCTGTTCTGGTACGACTGTATATTTCACATGCAACGTGTTATGCAGCATATTGTTTTCAGCAGTATTAATTCTGAACATGAATCTTTAAGAGGAGGTGTGGGCAACTAGTGTACAAAGGTAGACCATTAATAATTCTGAGTGAAGTTAAATATTCATGTTTCATGAACTCAAGTCTGGAGGCATGAGAACAACTTCCTAGTCTTCCCTTTCCTCCTTTTGCTTGCTCACAGACCAACCGCACCTATTAAAATTCACATGGGAACCAAGAACTGAACATACTGCAGTTTGAAATCAAAAACATTTCACTATTTAATACTTCCTTGTGGACAAAACTTGATTGAATTAAATTCGACTTCCTTGATTTTTCTGAAATACAGAAGAGAAGAACCGCGGGGCAGGGAGACTTTAGGAGTCGTCACCTTTGACTCTGATCTCATCCGGTGATATCAGGATTAAAATTCAAACTTAGTGTGACACTGGAGGGTTAGATTACTCCGTGTGGTATGTGGATGCTGAGAGTCTGACAGCAACTGTGGCATGGCTGAGTGACTTACATGCGACGCACCATGCTGCTGCTCCTCCGGTCAGTTTAGTCAAGCAAAACCCCTTTGTTTCTGAGCAGCGCAGCCTGTGAAGCCTCCCCTTTTAATGGTATTTCTGTTTGGAGTCTATAATTATTTCAAGCATTATAAAATAGGAAATTGCCACTCGCTCTCATTTATAAGGTCATTCAGAACACATACATATGAGTCAAACTGCGTGACTGTGACGAGCCCTTTCCATTACAGCCTCTGTGATGCTGTATGGAGGAATGTCCGACGCTACGTTCCATTATACAGAACTAGGGAGCTTAGAGCTCGGAAGTCGGGGTTGATGAGGTTCCTCCAACCTTTCGAGTCGAACTTCCGACTCTGGGGGGTGTTCCCGTTGCCCCCCCCCCCCCCCCCCCCCAAATGTACAACCAATCACGTTGGAATCGCATATCGTGTTGTGGCCCCAGCACACAGCCACAACTATAGCTCTCTAAATGCTCACATCCGCATGGTAAGGTGCGAACAACGCCGATGCTATAGCAGGTATAAGGTTTACCATCATTGATCACCTACGTTTTGCATTCAAATAAGGGGCCAAACACAAAGCGTGTATCTGGAAAATGAACATTTTAATGTGACAGACAACGGTGCTAGAGTAAATTTCATCTTCCTAATTTCCTGGGGAGGATGAATATTAGAAATTGAATTGTTAATCCATCCAGAAATAAGTAAGATATCTCGATCTCCACAGACAAGCTGCTGGCAGGTCTAAAGATACAAAAAATTCAGCATCTTTTTAGTTTTTTTTAACAGTCAAATGCAACAAGAGAAGTCCAGTGGTTTATATAATCTGGTCATCAGTTCAACAACTGCTGCTCGTTATTACACTTGTTTCTATGACTTGTGTTAGTAAGCATTAGATCAGCCAGTTAGCCTTTCATGACCCTCGACAAAATCTGTTTATAGCTGTGGTTTGTGTGATAGACACAGGAAGGTCATACATGTGCGAGTATTATGCCTGTAACGAAAGAGAAATTAAGAGTCGACAGGAAGAGGTGACAGCAAGCTAGAGAATTAAGAGTAATGAACACATCATCGCCATGCCAAGGTGCAGCAGAGGCCATTTTTAGAAAAAGAAAAATCTATGGAAGAGTTACTTTGAGGTGCACTGTTGAAATTATATGTTTGAGATTGTATGAGCTAGTATGAGTTCTTTTGGAACATTCGGCGCCGCAGCCATGAGTTTTGCTTTGATTATGAAAACTATTGCTGGAGGAAGATGTTCCTGCCTCGTCAGCAGAATTTACTTTCATTTATCCTTTTACTTTGACTCTTCCTCAACCGACCGCTCAGGGCGCTCATGCACTAACCGTTGGTAGATCACCCCGTTAAGCTGCTAAATCTCCACCGCGCCCGTCTCGCGTGGAGCCGTTCTCCGGACCACTTACATTCATCACACAGCAGACCCTGTCGTCCGTAGGGGCAGAGGCACACGAACTCCAGCGGTGACTTTGGGATGCACGTGGCTCCGTGACCGCAGGGGTCGCGCTCGCAGGCGTCGAACTGGCACAGCCGGCCGGCGTGGAGCGGGGGGCACTCGCAGAACCAGTCCTCGGCATCGCTAAACGTGTGTTTGTAGAGGGAGACATCGTTAGGGGCCAGGGGTGAAAATGGACCATGACATTATAGCAACATGTCCAGATGCTTTACAAGCTCACACAGCAACCAGTTGAACACACATGGAGAGCAGGGAGGATAAAACAACCCGCCCCGGGATGCACGAGAGGGTTGAAAAGTCGTTGAGAGTTGAATGTGTCCAGACTGATGGAAAACTTGTGATGGATGAGATCTGGTAAAAAAAACCCCCAAGCATCAGATTGAATGTACAGATAGCGGAGGAGTCTTGTTATTTATCAGAGGCAGAAATGACCCCGCGTCTTTTGGTAAGGGGTAAACGCACGCACCCGGAAAAAATAACAGTCGAAAGCAGATGATAAATAGTGTGTGAGAAAACTTATGACCAGAAATTGTACACGATTTCCGATTTGTCCCCGTTCCTCGGTTCACATGCATGCGCTTTGCTCTCTTGGCAAGGAGAGGAGGGTGATCTAGCATGCAAAGTAATAGCCGGACTGGGACTTTTTAAAATGCTCTAAGATGTGCGTAACTATGAAAGGTATAATATCAGAAAGAAGAAGCATTGGTGGGGTTTCAAATCCATAAATTAATAATGTGTTTTGAGCAGCGGCAGCACTGCAGGATGTTATTCTGCTCCTTGAAAAGTCGGCTCCTCGAAATGAAATATTTACATTCTGTCACCAGAGTTGAATATTGTTAGACATGATTTTATTGGGGTACAAAAAGGTTGCTGCACAACGCAGTCCAATGTCTATTGTACGTTCATTGACGGGCTGAAAATGCCAATTGTCAAGACGTTATACTGCAATATAATGCTGCCGACCGATATTTACCAAATAACAGTCACAGATGATCGTTTTCACGCATTAAACAGAACAGGCATTGTCGTTCGTGTATTTGACAAACTTGGAGGAGGGAGGATCAAATATTTAACGGAGCACCTCCTGGTGGAGTTTCCGTGTTTCAGTGTTTTGAGCGCTACTAACCCGTTCACAGTTCGCGTTGGAATATTGATGAAACACACCTTGCTTGGTTTTAACTAAAAATCCTCCAGTTTCCTACAAAAGTAAAGAAATACGCCGGTTAGGTGACTCTCTGAATCTGCATGTACATGTGGATGTGTTCATGCTATATGAGTGTGAATGTGAATGTGTCTTGGCTGCGATAGACTGAATACTTGTGTTTCCAGCACTCCCCATTCCTGCACAGGATAAGTGGGCATAGAAAACTGATGAATGGATGAACGGATACACAAATGAATTATTTCCCCTCGAGCTGCAGTAAACTCCTGTCGATGGTGTTAAATATGAACGTAGAAGACTTTACAAGTCACAGTATAGATTAATACTTTATCTGCTGGTTGTGCTTTCATTGAGGATTTATTTATTCATTCCTTCATTTATTTATTTAGGTCTTAAATAAAATTATATTTGAGGAACAGAGAGGATAATGTGAGTTTTTGTAAATGTGAGACGCAAACGTCTTTGACCTTGGAACAATTCACTTCCTACATGGGTAAACATCAATTCTCTTTACATGTGTTGTGAGGTTTTGCCTGATTGTCATTGCAAAAGTCTTTTTACATCCCCATAGAACAATTTTTTTCTCCCAGGAGACATTTAACAAGAGGTAAATGGTAATTTGGTTGGAGTTTTATTGACTTTCAAAAGCAATTTTAATGTTTTCTTCATGTCTTACCTCTAAATGTTTTTAATTAATATATGGATGATATCATATAAAATATAACATTGAAGCACTTTGAATATATGTGAACATATCTGAATGGTATTATTAATAAACTTACCTCATCTTAAATCACTGTATTAGGCATGTATCATTTGTATACAGTTTATAACACACTTTTATAATGTAGTTGTGAGCAAATGTAAGGATATGTAAAGTGCTTCTTTATCAACAGTATTTGTCAGGATCATGCAGGAGTTTTAGTTGCTGACAAATATGTTGATTGAAAATGAAATCTGCTAACCACATCTAAATGCAGATTAACCAGGACAAATGACTTTGAAATTCGCACTACAAATAGGATCCAGATATTTTCTGGCTTGAAAAAAAGTAAATAGGTGAAAAGCATGGTCGAAATCACTTGAGTTTTAATTGGCCTCATCAAAAACTTGATGTGTGGGGTGACAAAAGGTTATTTTAATTATCCCGAGGCAACCTCTTTGATTACTTAAATTGTAGTAATGTTTGCAGACTAGTCTGAATATGTTAATTGCAAATGCATAAAGTTGATCCTCGCGCCATTCAAAGACTGCATCGCCACTGCACACGCGTGTCGGATGAATTATTGAGGAAAACTACATTTTTAATGTAATGAGTACCAGATATAATCATGTATTATTGAGCAGGTAGCTTACGATACCCCTGTCAGCTGGAACAATAAGCCGTGTGGCCACACGCAGTTCTCGAATTCCATCCCTGTGAGTTATTTACAGAACACTTCTTCTCAAGAGCTTGTTGGTATGCAAACACACTTGAACAGAAACACACTGATGAGGCTCTGTTGCCATGGCAGTCTTCAGACCTCTGAAAGAATTTAGTCCACTTTATCCTTTGTTAAAATAAAAAGGACCACTGGGTTTAAGGGATATGATTTATAGAGAGGATCTGCTTTGGTACGGAAACACCACTCGCTTTCCAGTAATGCGAGCGGCCAACTGGGCACTGTTGCACGACAGACAGTGCGATTCTTGGTTGGTGGGAGGGACAATCTTTCTGAAAGACGACTTGATCCTCGCTCAGTTATTTGTCATCTGAATTTTAATATGAGCAAAGGGATGAAGTGGAATTTACTCATGTAATTCACCTGACATACTCAAGCACCTGTTTGAGCAGACAGCTGGTTCGGTAATTTTCCCTGACCTCTTCCGGGCACACTCGCAAACATTTCCTCGGCGGTGAAGAAGGGGCGATGTCTGTTAAGTCTCCTTCACAGGCTCTTTTTGAGAACACGCTGCCCACGGAGAGCATACTTTCGATGACACTTGAAATGAAATCCTTACAGAAAGGGGGCACGGGGGAACTTTTCTCAAGGGATGAGATACTATTTTCACGGTCCAACCTAGAACACACTGCGCCGTGCAGATAGCTTTGCTTCTCTGAAGATGTATATTCACATGTTCAATCTCTACTTTCTTTTTCAAATGTGACAGTATCTTTATTGAGGTCTCGTTTTACATTTTGAGACTCCTATGACGAGTGAAGCAGTACAACAAAAAAAAAATTAATTGAGAAAGAGATGTGTAACACTGATTTAACATTTATTCACTTACTAAGGTTTAGACCAATGAATTTATATGAAATGATCAAAGGGGTTTGCCTGATACAAGAGTCATTCTCTTTAAAGGATGGGATTTTTATGAGCTTTTCTTTTTTTTTCCGTAATCCCCAAAAAACTATTACTCCACTTGGTCCACATGCTGTGATGTAGCAGTATCACTGGTTGTCTCTGTCAACAACACATCACGTGATGACCAGTTCTTCTGCTACATCACAGCATGAGGATTAAGTAGTGGAATAGTATAGTAGCAGTACATCATCATCAAGAAGGTCGTCATCGGGCCAAATGATGTGACGTCCCGCTTACTTGTATAAAACAGAAGTAGAATCTGCAGAGAAAAAAATATGACGAAATGTGGAAGTTTAAAAGGACGATGGACGCAAAGAAAAAAGACCCAGCTCAATCTATTACTGACATGATAAAGGGATGAGAAAGCAAAAAAAGGAAAAAAGTCTGAAAGAACACAGCCACATCGAGGCTGGCTCCTGCTGGATGAGGACGATAATGAATAAAATAATGGAATGTTTTCATCTAGACTGGTCGACACCTCACTGTGGAGACGATTCCTTTAACTGAGGATCACAGTGTTTCCACAAAACACACACACACACACACGCAACACGTTCATTCAATTTCCTCCAACATTTAATACACCACTACGGATGCTTGCGTCAGGTGTAATTTCCTCTATGTCTTGTCTTCTCATGATCCTAGAATACACATTTTGCACCTTTTGTCTAATTTGGGAACTGACATTGAGAGAAAGTAAATATTTGATTTCTTCAGATCACTGTACTGTGTGTCTTCTGATCAACCATAACTACCTACTAAGTAGAGTCTTATACTTTTTTTTTTTTACAATAATCAACATGGTGACAGTCTGGGTTATACTTAGAACACAAAATTATTATACTGCTAATGACATTCGAGACATTGCAGACAAACTAAGCTACTGCGTACATCGCACATTCGTAACATAGTTTTAAATAAGCAAATGTGATATTCTACAGGCCCAATCTAATGAGGCTGGTAACCTCCTCTAATGAAGAGGTCAGATCTAATGAAGCTGGTAACCAGAACAGCAACCTCTGGTACTATCACTGCTCCAAGATCTGTAACACACGCTCTTGTTTGAAACCTTGCAAAAATCCAGATACAAATTTACAGTAATTACAGGGCTCATCTGCCTACTTAACGGTTAAAGGCTACGGCTGTAGTTTTCTTTCTGTCAGCAAATCACATTACCAAAATCAAAATGATCTTATTAGGTTTGGTCAAGAGCCGTTGCCAACCGTGGCCCCAAACCCACTGGTCATGGTAAGGAAGTCAGAAAAGTATAAAGAGAAAAAAAATAAATACCGCCCTGATCCTTGAAAAATACTCTCACAGAAACACTGATTATGGAAATTCTCAGTTAACATTATTTCTACTTATTACTAGTATATACAGTACATACATAATTCTGATATATTTGGAATCCAAAATTTGTTTATCGGTTGTATGTCTACCTCCTTTGGAGTCCGAATTCTAACTGTAAAATAGAAAAAAAAATCGAAATGCAAAATCATTTGTTGTTCCTGTGTCGCTTTCACATGGAATTATTTGCAACTTAGTTATTTTAGTAATTGTGTTCTTTGCGATTAAAAATACATTTTAAAAAGTCCAAATTTAGACCAACCATTAAATAAATAGACAAAAACAAAACCTTTGCATGGTTGTTTTGAATGTATGTCCTCCAAAATTCAAAGATACAACTGCCATAAACTCTAATGAGCAAGGTTTACTCAGAAAATATTCTTCAGGGGCCGCGCACTCGACACGGGATGATAGCTTTGCTTGTTTCTCAGGGTGAATTAAAATAATTGTATCTAGGACCTTGAGTCATTTTATTGGTACTTTGAAAAACAAGTAAAGCTGGGACCATGATTAAGATGAAATTGGTTTCACAAGTCGGAGCATCGAGATGATTTATCGTGAAGTGGAGTTTGGTGTGCCACTGCAGCTGGACGACGACAGATCGACAAAGACACCGCTGCAGTCAATTAGCAAGAAGTAATTCTGTCGGTGGGAGTTCTGCTCTGTGTATGTGCGTGAGCATAAGTCAGTCGTCTAATGAATGCAGGAACTATTTATGTGATCTATGTGTCAATCTGCTTTGTTTTACTTGGGCGACCAGCGAGACATGAGGTCGCGCTGTGTTGCAAACTTTAATGCAGCTGCAATCAGTATTTCTATATTTATGTTAAATAATATATTTATGTGAAACGCTGTGATGAGAGCTCACTAATTATCACTTCACATTTAGTTTTTTTAATCTGGACAAAGAAAACAAAACCAAAGTGGAAAACCAACACATTGGTTGTTTCGCTGGGGGCTACAGTATGTGTGGGACTATTGGCTGGGTGCAGTAATTAACATTCATGTATTACACTAAACACACCACTAAACAAACAAGCAAAGAAAAAATGTTATTTTCATGTAAATTAGCGAATACAAATATGACTGTAATACACGTTAGACATATCAAACCGGTTCTTGTCTTTTTTACTTTTGAAAATCCTTAATATATGTCTTAGACGTTCAATTCTTAAAGGAATATAACATGAATCATAATCCTAACCATGGTCACGATGCTGCCATCTGCTCCTACAAAAGGTTCAGTGCCAGGCACCGGGACAATTTAAGGGACGCCCTCAGCATCAGCACACCAGCAGGACATCCGCGGTCGGGGGAACAGGGGATCCAGGTGCACGGGTCTTCAAACTTCACCACCCACAACCGCTCGGTGTTTTACAAGAGATGTATTGTGCAGTTATATATATTTATCTAATCGTCTAATCAGTACATGGGGAAATCATGCCTTTCATAACTACAGGGACCGTCTGGTTGTATAGATACAGGTGTAGGATTTATTTTTTCCTCTGACGACATATTCTCCTCTTATTTCCTGGTGTCCTTGTTTGTTCTAGAGCGACTGCAGAATATACGCACGAGTCTCTGTAACTCTTGGAAACCATCTCAGCTATAACATTTCCATCTGCTGTATTTAAAATCGGTCCAATGACGTGGTCTGTGCAACCTGCAGCTGACGTGTACAAGTGGCAGAGATATGGGGCACCACGGAGCAGGCAGTGAACAACAAGAAGGCCATGGTCCTTTGGTGACGATCGCCTGGCTTTTCACATCGATGTCAACCTAAATAACAAACATACATAACACTGCACCGTGTGTATCATTCACCATCCACAAGCCTCTGTGGTTTAAAAATGATATTTCCACATGCCTAAGTGAACAGGAAACGCACGTGAAAATGGGACAGCGCCGAAATCACCCCGACTGAACTCACAATCAAAAGCCTTATTCATCATATTATATTGTGGCAGTGCAATCCAGAGCTCTGTGAACTCCCGGTGACCCTGGCATGCGGCGCGGTTCAAGAGGATACTGCATTAACGCGTATTCATCACGCAGATAATTGCAAGGCCCACTCTTTCACACATGACAAGCCAATGTGACCACGATGCCACCGGCTCTTAATTGGTATTCTTAGAGCCATTCATATTCCAATATTCACCGTGCCCTTTTTCATTTCCCATTTAATAAATGCGACTGTTAATTGATAGTGTCATTACACAATGAAGAAGACATTAAGGGCTTCTATTTTCTGGATGACCGAAGGTGAAAGAGCACCGCGTGTAGTCAATGCAGCCCCAAAAAGGGAGCCAAAGTTGCCGGTAAGTGGGTTGTGATCGCAGTCGGATGAGCTGGACTAGGTAAAGATGAAGGACCAAGGGATCGTCACCTTTTTGGCCCAGGGATTACCTTCACTGTGAAATCTATGTAGTGCAGATTTATAGAAAGAAGTGGGAAAGAACAGGACATGACTATCTTGCCCCTTTAGCGTACAGATACTCAATAATCCGCCTTTCCTTTTTTTTTGGTGGCAGTTTACATAACTGACCATACTGTAAATATTTCCGTGTGAAATCGGTAGTCTTTATTACAATGTATACAGTCTTCTCAGAACAAGATGACTGTATAATAATAATAATTTTCCTTTTTAAAAAAAATATTATGATAAAAAATTCTTCAATGAATGACACGAATACTCTTGTGTGAAATAAGTTGATAAACCCACAGAGAATATACCAAATTTAAATCATTTCAATCTGCAAGAACAGATTTTTTTAGGGGGGCCACATTGGTACAGCAGCAAAGAGATGTAAAGACAAAACTGACATAGTATCACCTACTCAGGTGATGACATGGCAAACTTCACACATCTAGCAGACATGGAGGAATATTAACACATATTTGAAGTCATGTTTCTGATGACCTGATAAACGAAAGTCGAATATTCATTCTCCTTTTAGCTCCGTTTTCATCTCCACCGACTCCTGTGGTGAATATCTGGCTCTTTGGCTGACTGTGTCAGTTGCTAACTTGCAGGGCAGGTTGTGCACAATTTCAGATTCCCCCGCCCCCACTGAAAACAGCTACCTGCTGCAGCTGGGACGTGAAATTGATAAAGGTGAGAGTGAACCAAAACAGTAACGTTGTGTTGATGCAAAATCATGACAGTGAGCTGACAGACATTCAAATGCTCTGCAGAGCTCAGGGCATTTTAAAAGTGGGGTAAGACTTTGATTCGCGCATTCATCACTTCCAGAATGGACTACTGTAACAGCATCCTCTATGATTCACCTGCAAAAGCCTTAAATAAACTCCAATACATCCAAAACTCTGCTGCCCGTCTCCTCACCCACACCCGTTCCCGTGATCACATCACTCCCGTCCTTCAGAACCTCCACTGGCTCCCTGTTTCCCAACGCAAACCTTCTCTCCCCACCACTCAGGACCAAGCGACGTACCTGGGGTGACAGAGCTTTTACCATTGCAGCCCCCTCCCTCTGGAACACCCTACCCATACACAACCGTGACTGTACTGACCTGGACACATTCAAAACACTAATCAAAACACACCTCTTCAGATCAGCTTTCCACATACAATAGTCTTACATTTCACACCTGATAGTTTCTGGTTTTTATTGTTTTTAATTGCTTTTAATATGTTTGTTTTATGTGTTGGTTTTATTGCTCATCTGTTTTTAATGTGATGTATGTTACTATAAAGTGTCTTTGAGTATCTATGAAAAGAGCTATATAAATAAAATGTATTATTATTATTATTATTATTATTATTATTATCATCATTCTCAGTGGATTTGTCACTGTGAGCAACTCATTTCACAGACAAGAGTGTCAATCATTGAAAAATATTCATTATAGCAGCCTTAAAATTTTAGATTTAGTTCCTCTGGGGTAAACAGTGATGTGGCAATTCAGATATAATAGTGTTGGAGACCAAGTTTCTCTTTTGCCAGATAAAAAGCTGCTATAAGATATGTTGGCATTTGGCACATGGTGATAAATCATCTCTATTGAATGTCATATAATGTCAAAGTCAAAGCTAAACATCACCACTGAAAATCTTTAATTGAGCGGAAAGTTGAAGAAAACCCGAGGAATTTTCAGGGGCCGCTCTTATCGTGTTTAACTCCTCAAGTCCAGCAGCCGTACTGCTGGACTTGAGGGAGAGAAGGCGCCATCACACTGATGCTGACACTTTCCTTTTTCGCCCTGATATTTATTTTGTGTTGCACATTTCATATTGGTGCAGTGTCACAAACTCTTGGAGACCTGAAACTTTCAAAAAAAAGATTAATCAACTAGCGAAGCTGCAGCATTCGTAACACCCCGTTAAAAAACACTTGGCGTGCGACTGCCAAGGACTTGCATGTTCCAAACACCACAGACATTCGAAATTATGCATAATGCATATCATCATGCAAAGAAAACAAACAAAAAAAGAGTTTTGAGAATTGCATAAATTCCTCTTTTCTCTTCCTTTGTGATTAATATTAAATTACGCTGATTTTCTGCTGATATCTGGCCCAGTCCAAAATCAGCCCACAGAAGGCCTACACTCAAATGAGTCCAATGTAGATAAGACAAGCTTGACAACTGAACAGCTCTGCAGTAAAAAAAAAAAGATTTTAGCCAAGAAGAGAAGCCAAAACTCTCATTTCACGAGCTGGCTGACGAGGACAGTGTGTGTTCAACGCTTCCAATGTACAGTCACAGCTCCATCCAGGCTTTAAGAGATTGGGGAAACAATCTAAATAGGAATATATATTTCTACAATGCGTACTGTTTGGCTATGACGGTCCTGTCACATGGGCATGAGTAACCTAACCCTAACCCTAACCCAGCTGGTCTAATATAGAGGTATACATACATATGCATACAGCAAACATACACGTCCATAACACTAGTTCAACACTAGTTTTGTGTGCTGTGTGTTCCTCTCACGGAATTGAAAATATATTTGAGGCACTATTTTATATTCTTAGAGGGTTTCAAGTTCAAAGGGAGTTAAGTAATGTTTAATTAGAGTAAGAGGTGACCTAGTACCTGACACAAGTTCCTCCATTACGACAGGGAAGATGTTGGCAGACGGGCGGGTCACAGTTCTTGATGTTTCTCCCTCTCACGGCCTCGCCCACCAGGTAAATCTCCTTTGAGTTGACCCGAAGTTCCCTCATGCAGCCAATGAATCTCCTCGCACCCCTTGCGCTCCTGTCATGCATCTCCCAGTGGGACGAAACATCCCCGAGAAATATGGGCCCAAGGGCTCCCTGAAAAAAAAAAAGAAGATGGGAAGCTGGTGATCAGTGTTATCGTTTTCTAAATCCCACTCCAACAATGAAACTCTGCAGCAAAAACAACATCTCAATATCAGTGTGTGCGCATATATTAACATCATTATTACACCGTCCTGATGTACATTCAGATGAACAAGGAAGATTAACACTATCGGCAGCTTTCAGACCCTCTGAATTCATATGAAAATACCCACCCTGATACAACGAGAAAGAGGTCCAATATCAACAAAAAAAACCCAGAATTCTGCAAGCTTTCTTTGATGTGAAAGGTAATTGGGTTGAATTAATGTAGATAAATTCTGTGAACTTGCAGCTTATCTGACCATAACGGTCAATTTAACGAGTGAGGCATAATTGTCTAAAAAAGAAAAAGAAAAAAAAAGGAAGAACTGTAACACCAGACCGTCTCATATTAGCACTGAATTAAATACATTTCATTCACAGCAGAGACCTCAGGTTGTTCAAATGAAAACTGATCACTACTTTCTTTTTTAGACGGTTTGCATAATACCTTCGTACTCACGCCGTGCATGATGATTCATTTATGAAGGACAAATCAACATTTGTCACAGCTCCATTACACATTCTTTCAAATTATGTAACGTGGTGACGGTGGATTCCAAAATGGCACTCCCACCCTGCCCCTGGGGGTTTTCTGAATCTTAAATAGCATAAATAGTTATATAGTTATATAATTTCCTAAGAAATTGCACATTATCATTAAAATGATATCACTGTTTTCTTTTTTAAATAATAGTTGTGTAGAAATCCAAAATCCCAATTAATGTGGATAAATTCGATTTTTTTGTTTTCTAAAAAATGTTTTAGCAAAACAAAAAAACAATGACCGCCCTCAACATCCCTCTTCACGAGAATAATGACTATGGCAAATACAGCATGACTTCATTGACACTTTGAACATATCAAATTACACCGAATCCTGACATTTTCTCTTTAGTATCAGGCGTTATGAAATCATATGGGAATTTATGTGACTCCGACATCCTCTCCGATGTGACATTCATCATTCTGGAGAAGGTGTGAGGCGGCTGCAGTGGAGATGTTCAGTGCCGGCGTTCAGTGAGGTGTTGGAGTACATTCATCATTTGAGATGCTGGCATAATGCGAGCTTAAAATGACATAACACCGCTGCATGTTTGAGAGCCTATACAAAGACGGCGATGACAGGGTTCAGAGGCATATATGTGTGATGTCGCCGCATTTTTAAGGGCCCCTAAAAGTTTCTTTGAGTATCTTCATAGCTGAATATTCACATAAAATGAGCAGCCGTGGACGGATACTTTTGAGCCAAACTGTATCTGATGTGACACAAACAGCCACGAGCCACTGGAGCAGCACGGACTGATGTGGAAGGACTTCATGATGTCTTCAAGTGTGTTTACCATGTTTACGAGAAGAGCCCATTTACAAGACCCACTGATGATATATGCATGATATTGTAAGTGGAGTTCACAAGTGCCGTATGCTCATGTTTGAGTTGTGCTGAAACGCAGCACCAGTCCGTGTGGCCTTTATTCAATTGTTACATGTTCGACATATTCCTCTTGTGTATTTTTTAGATTATACTTAGGTGAGGATTTAAAAATGTTTTGTGTTCAAAACTATAATCTCTCTGCAGTCTAAATTGCCTGGAATAATGCTGACTATGACTTTTTTTTCACTGACCTTGCATTCAGTCAGTACATGATAGTATTGGTTGTGTCTGTTGGTGTGTGGCAAAACAAAACAAAACCAAAAAAGCAGAATAATGGGGGGAAAAATTGCTCCAATTTATAATATCACAAAGCCTCAGTGTGACGGTGTTACAGTTGTGCACACAATGTGCAATTTAAAATAACTGGGCGGGTTAGGCTCTCGACAATCGTGCATTCGAAACACTTCGCAATCGACACTGCACTTCCCACGGTCCTCAGACAACACAACTGCCAGGTCTGAGCTGTTGTCGAGAAAATCGACAGACGGACAGACGGACAGACGGACAGACGGACAGACGGACAGACTTCTCAATTTATTGGTTGGAATAATCATGGTGCGGCGTCTGCTCATATGGCCTAAAATCACAAATTTGCCTCAGAGGGCGGCACAATCTGTTCTGGCGTCTTTTATAGCTCTATTCCAACATGTGTGAGTTCTCTGCTATTCTTACTGCATATCATTTGAATGGAATTAAGTCAAAGCCCAACTGTTGCATGCCCACTCCCATTTAGTCAAATTTAACTGGCACAGAACTCTTATTAAACTCTAAGCCCATTCATTCCCATCTTGGTAATACATTAGTCTTACATAAAAGCTGGTAAAGCTGAACCGGCAACCAGTGTGCAATATAAATGTGGCGGGGGGGGGGGGGGGACAACTTGGCATCTGAAATTAGAAGACCATAAATCACATTGAAGGCGGGGGAGGCACGTTGAGCCTGTGGGAAGGTTGAGCCCCTCTCTGTGTGTCTTTGATAGTGAAAAACAAAATTATTAATTTAATAACAAATATAGGTGTTGTTAATCAAATTAATGAGCCAGAGTGAAAAGAGCACGCTGTGGTTAACAAGTGAGAACTAGCTTAGTCCTACTTACATGCTTGCAAAGAGTCATCCTGGCGAATAATGTAACAGGTGCGTGACTCTAATGGGAGTGCCTGTTCTTCATTCACAAAGCAACTGCTGTTTGTTACTAACAGTGTGCCACGCCGGCTGTGATGATGAAAGGTTCATCTGCTCATGATGCTGTGGTCACGATCGCTATATTTGACAATAATAAATACTGTAATTGGTAAACTCATACAATCCATGATTTAGCTGTATATTCACCGACGGCGGCTTGGCGCATTTGCTCATATAAACCAACCAACTAACGCCATTGACAGTATCCTGATGATGCATCTCCGATATGCGAGATTATCAGTGCCAACATTCAAACAGTTTTTTTTTTCAACAAGACAATACGCTTTCCTTTCATCAAAAGAAGGGAAAGCCACATTTAAAACATGCTTTTACTGTTAATCAGAAATAATTGGATCAAAGATGCTCGATGCTAACAATACATTGTTGTTGGCTTAATACTGCTATTGCACATTCAGATGGGAGAAAACACAGGCCTTTATTTGGCTGGAGCCACACCAAATAGCGCAGTCATCCTGCAATAAAAACTGAACGTCCCTCAACGCAACACACCATCATCCGGCAACGCTGTGGCGACCAATCAAATACATGCAAGTGCGCATTCCTGGTAGTTTACTTTGAAAGGTAAAAGCTGCATTTCTACTTTTCACCCTCATGATAATCATGAAAAAAGGAAATGAATGTGGCTGTTATAACTTTCCTAGAGCAGTGAAATCTCTCCCCATCTTACCATTAACTGCGGTGCAGAGATTTGAAACCGGATGAGCCCGTTGACCTATAAGTCAAACTGCAATTTCCAGGATTACGTTCATGGTATTTTCATGATTATTTCATGTCACACGTGCACCAGAAGCAGCGTCCACCAGCACGGCCCTTTGCATTTTTTCCACCGCATGACATTTGAAGAAAAGAGCAGCATATAACTGGTTGTAAACGTTGTTTGAAAACATACACATTAGCATTTTCTTTCCTTGTTTATACATGGATTTCCATTTCAATGTGTCTAAGGTGAATTGTACTGTAAAAGTAAGGAGATACTAAAATATATAGGATTAGTAATGCCAATAGGGGGTAAATGTTTAAACGAAGGGAGGATCTGACAGGACTGGTGAGGTTACAGTACCTCTGACACGGGATGCGACACGTACTCCTCTTGACGCTGAGCTGTGCCATTATCCGCAGCTATTTCAATCATACATGACCCTCCTTGTTTGCCAACAGGCAGATTGTATCTGTTGAGGGGAGAACAGAGGGAGGCAGGGTTAGCATCAGGATCTGATAAACACAATAAATCCAGCAAAGCATGAAACATATTCTGATGGAGAGACAGACAAAGCAGGCACAGTAATGGAGCTGCTAATGTGACCACTGAGACTATGCCATAAACGGACTGCGTATGACAACGTATATATTATGCACTGTTTTATGAGAAACTTTATGCGCTGGTAGATTTGGTCGGGAGCAATGGTGCGTTTGGATCCAACGCTACAGCTCAAGCCCACGAGAGACAACAAAACTAGGTGGTGGCGTCTACAGCTGGATTTAAATTACAAGAGGCGAAATGGGTTTCTGTTGAGTGCCGCGGTGACATTCTTTGAGTTGTTGTGTTCTGCAGCAGAAATTCGGTTCACATAGAATTGCCTGTAAATTCACAGAAAAAGAAAGATAACCCGCGGACTGAGATAACCATTTGAATTCTCATAATTTAGTAGCATGTTATATGAATTGCTATTCCACATAATAATCATAACAATAATGCGAAAACAAATCGGTCAAAAAAAAACACAATGATGGGTATAAGTGCCCATTATGTCATTCAGGATTAATTAATGATAAAAACGAGGGCACAAACGAGATATACATTATGGACCTAATGAGAAGAGAGACAATTTTATCATTTGACCCTCTGTGTCTCTCAGGGGAAATATACAAATGAAGTAGTCATTAATGTTGCAGCCATAATGTTAAGTAGCTGGTCTACTTGTGTCATATTGCAGCTTTGGCAAAGTCAAGTGATTCCCTCGCTCCAATTCATCACTGGATTTTACACTGGAATACATACAGTGCAAAAGCAGCTTCTTCACAGCGCTGCACATTATGCAAAAGGTTGTACACCCTGCACCCCAAACATAAACACAACCTAGACAAAGCACCTTTTGTTCCCTGGGTTTTTTCATTTTTTATGCCCAACACAGGTAATATGTTGCTAATCTGCAAATCAGATCCTGCAAAATTAATTCATCCGTTCTTTGTGATCGTACCTCTGTTGATGAGCTAAAAGCCTCAAATGTCTGTTTTAATGGCCAGATGGAAACAAGCAGGGCAACTGCCCTCCTGTTAATTTGAAACAGCCTTCCAGCATGTCTCCCTGAGGCTATCACACACACACACCACTTCAGGCAAGACTAATTACAGGTATGGAAATCACTGGAGCTGTTTTGTACACACACGCTGATAAATTAAGGTACATTTAAGAGCGAAAAACGTGAAATGCAACCTAATGTCCGGAGAAGATACCCAACGCCATCCGCCGGGGTGCCCGGCCTGTTTCTGAGGTCATCCTCCCGACGTGAGTGCAACAGTACGTGATCAGTGAATGATTTTGGAAAATGTCATTACCCCATTGTTAATTTTCCTAATGAAAAGACAGACATGTTACAATGATGCAATCTATGTTTTTATGCAGCCAAAAACAAAAAGAAGAGCACTGGCGGAGTGTAAAACATCACAATATTGCAACACAACTCTGTTGCCGAGGGCATTTTTGGCATATTTATTTTGGTGCTTGGAAGAGTTGCTTTTTATTTGCCTGGCTAATGCTGAAAAAGAGGGTCCCTCTGAGACACGGAGAGCATCCTCGCTAAGCAAACAGGATGATGTTGCTTGATAAACCCTCATGTGCACGGTGAATGCTCCGCCAGGCTAATTTACATTGGTCTTCCTCTAAGGCAAAGATGACTATTTATATAAATGACTATTGTATGACTGCTTTACTTGGTCTAGCGGTTAGATAGCTCAGAATATGCCCCACAGCCCCACCTGATCATCATCACCACCATCTCACACACATATAAACACAAAACCACAAAGGATTCCATTACACAAATATGTATGAGTGAATCGGAGGAAAAAGAGGCCGGGGGTTTGTCTGACGCAGAGATGAAGCACCGAGCAATTTCTTACTGGGCTCCCTGTGCACCATTCACTGCTGGGTCTCATAGGACCAACAATAGCAAATTCCCAACTTGTGGTAAACAAACATAAACATGTGAATATTTCATTTTCTCCAAACACACCAAACCCCAATACGGCTGCGATCTTTTTTGCTTACTCAATCATCATTTATGCATATCTTCATCTGGCTAATGCTCAAATCATATGTGATTTGTCATCTTTAACATCCCCATTTGGACTGCGTTTGGTGTGTGACTAATTCAGTGCAACTGCAACTTTACCGGAGGATCACCACTGAAATATTACCTGCAATGTTAAGGGACCTTGCAAATATTTTCAGCACGGCACCTTTACACAAAGGTATTTGTTAAACCTGATGGTAGGTGTTTATCTTTACAATCCTATTTGAACTCGGCTCCCTCACAGTCCCCCTACAGAAAATTAATAATGAGGGAGGATCATGATTAAAATATTGCTATTGCATAAAACATCTGAAAGTATTGGCAACAGATGGCAGTAAAACATCACGCACTGCGCCGGTGCCTTTGCAACAGTTTTCACACGGCTGATGGGCGAGTTGTCACTCTTTTTATGGCTTTTTAATTCTAATCATATTTCAGATTCATACAAAAAAAAAAGCAAATGATAACGTGGAGCGTGGCAGTGATGAGTTTATCATTCGCAAGTCATTTGGTGATTTAGTGTCGAGAATCTATTAGTCCTGCAACTAGAGAATATACTCAGTTGAGTTTCATACCCCTGGGCAGATGAAATGTAAAATGGGTCACACATGTTACATATTAATGAAGATGATTACCCTCTTATTCTTATATTCTTTTTGGTACAGCTGGCTGCAAAGTTTTAACATCAAATATGACTGAACACAGAGAAAAAGAAAGAAACAATCACGTACGATCCTGAAACATAATCGCATCTTGTGCACCTATACCGCACAAGATGTCAGGAAGGATCTGTTATTTGGTTTGTCCCTTAACGGCACCGGGCCCTGTATCACACCCATCATCTACACCTACAATGACAGTAATGCCTGCTCTGGCTCTGGTGCAGTGACTTCCTCACGAGGAGCACTGCAGCATTCGCTGCATAATTTGTGCTGTGACTGGCAAGCCTCAATTAATTTGGGTAGCTTGTGTTCTATCATTATATCGCCACCAACACAATTAGACAGCACACAGCAAGCCTCTTGGCATTGTGCGGCCTCACAAAAGAAATTCAAAGTGAGCAGGCAGGGCTGCTGGTTGCCTCATCAATGAATCTTTGAAGGCAGTGCTTGTCAATGCAACGCTGAGCACGCCCTGACTGATAAACATATGTGGCCTCAGATTGGGCCTTGTGTTCAGAGGATGTGGATTTAAAAAAGAAGAAGAAAGAAGCTCAAAATTAAGACCTCACTTTTCACCCTGCTGCACATGTGGCATGGCACTTCCCCCCCTAAAAAAAGTGTTGTTTCCCCATTAATCTCGCAGCAATTAAAACCCAGTGGGAAAGTGCTAATGATGGGTTCTGTCCACTGTTAGTGTAGTTCGGAAAAGAAATCAATGACTGTTTACTAATTACTCTTCCAAATTGCACAGGGATTACTTTACCCATTGCTCAAGATACATAACAACATCTGTGATTATTCTAATTTGAACTTACCTATAACCATATATACATACTCATATGTGTGGAAAAATGCAGAGTAGAAAGATTAACCCTAAAAGTAAACGACGTAGTTCTTTGTTAGCACTCGTATTAATGAGCAAGTTGACAGGGGTGAACAGGTGTTTTTGACCTAGACTGAAGTCACACTCAGCTTGTGATGTCTGCGATGTTGATTCAAAGAAACACGCTGTTATTTTGAAATACTTTTATTCCCACTGCACCCGACTGTTTTCTTCCTTTTACAGCAGCCGTTGCCAGGCAACATTTCACACCCACCTATGTGTATCTTTTTTTTTTTTTTCATTTTACATCAAAACAATATTCAATGTTCAGAGAACAGACTGTTGAATCAAAGTTTTATAAGAATATATCGTGAGGAAATATTCGCTGAATTTGACAAAAAAAGCATATTACATTAAAATCTCTTACTGCCACTTTAGTTATAAACGAGGTATTTTGTTATAATATCATGAAACTAGACTGGGCTGCAGACTTCAAACTTTCAAGAGAAAGCCATTGTTACAAACTCTACATGCAATACAAGTCAGAACATCTGCTTCGTCGATGATCCATTGGACATTCGTTTTGGTCGATCGTTCCCTGGTTCACCATGTCCATATGTTGAAGTGTCTTTTTAGGAAAACAATGAACCGCAAATTGCTAGTGATGGGACTTTTAACACTGAGCCAGTGTTAAGATGCGCTCGCTGGTTGAAAACTGTGTTGAAGCTTGTATCAAATCACCAATTCCACTTGAACGATAATGTCGAAAGCTTTCACCTTGCTTCCAGGCAAATAACTACCAGCTTTCACACTACCACCTACTCACCAGTCACAAGAATAATTGTAAGAAATCATCACAAGCATCTACAAAAGGATGACACATTTAAATAATATTTTACTGTAGGCAATTAAGACCAATAGTAACATGTACACTTCTTGAAATACCTTATTCTTTAGTGAACGATAATTATCAGAACAAAATAAACATGCATCGTCCTTATGTAGTGTTTTTAGTTCACATTTCGTATTAAAAATGAAATCAACAAGGCACTGCATGTGATCGTTCTGTGTGTTAATGGCTGCAAAATGTTCTGCAAACCACCAGACGGTCGTCTGTCTTTGATGCTTTAAGGCTTCAGACCTATTTTTCGGCACAATCAAGAAAAAAGTTTGAAAGCCTCAAAAAGAAGCTTTGTGATGGCTTACACACGAGGCCATCGCTGCAAATTGCTCCTGATGAATGTGTAGAAAAAAATTCTATTAAGTTGTTTCATGCCAAAAATGAATGTTTCAATGTCTCAGTGCTCTTACACACTTTTATTGGTGGGAAAAACGGTGATGGGTCAATAGTTTTTGGTTGGAGTGACAGCGTTTTGATTAAATTTATCTGACATAAGTAAAGCGAGAAGCAAATCAAGTCAGAGGCCCTACATCCCATGATCAAACAAGCATACACGGAAGTTATTCTGGGTGTTCTACTTGTACTTCTACAAAATATTGACAGTTTCACAGTATCCAACAAAGAAGTTGAAAAAATTGTTGCAGATGTGATGGCCAAATATTTGTTTACGGCGCCAAGTAAAACAGAATATCTAGTTGCCAGACACACAATCCTCTGTCATAAAATAGAATATTTCCAGTAAGTCAGAACCATATTGGAGACTTAAGACACTACTCCAATTGCTTTGACTGAGGGGAATAGAAGAGCATTCAAAAAAGTGGCATAAATTTAAATAATGGTGTCAGCCAGGGACTCTGAGTTGACTTGTGACGAGGACTGAAACGCAATGCCGCAGAATGCCGTGCGTCATCCCTGTTGATCTTTGTGTGAATGAAAATTACTCCGACAGTGAATCCTAAGCACAACGGGATTCAGCCAATAATGTTCACAGCCTCACAAACGACCTGGGGAGCATTTCCGAGTCTGCCACTCTCAAACTTTAATCGTGGCAGCATTGCCCCAAACATCCCCAAAGGAAAACTTTCCAACATCAAAAAAACCAAGCCGACAACAAGCAACGTCTTTTACCCAAATGAAAAATTATACAGCCGCCCCCCCCCTCTGTGAAATTATATGGCAGTACAGGGAACTTCAGTACTGGCCTTTTGTCTTGCCAACTTAATAGACCACTGTATTTTTGAAGTGCTTTAAATGCTTTGTAGGTTTTATTGTGAAAAATGCAATCAAATATTTCCAGAAGCAGAAAACTTTAAAGTTGCTGTATTATGGTAATGTCACGTCTGCCTGTCTATCATACACTGCTTCAGTGGGAAACACGATGCACCATAGTACTATTACATTCTAACAGATCTGCATGACCACTGATATTGTCCCTGAATATAAGCTATAATATCCTACTTTCCTCAAATCCGACTTGCGGTTTCCACACACACTGAAGTATTAGACATTAGACAGACTGTTAACTGAAAGGAAAGTAAATGCAAGATCTTCTACGCTACTTCTAAAGGAAGGTCTGCCCAGTATATTTCATGTATACGGCAGCCTGTTTCGATTGATCTGATAATTTTTGCCGCAATCATCCTCCACAAAAGGAGAATGTGATTCATTCAATTATGTTTACCATCAGAAAAGGCTGCTAAATTCTGGTTCGAATATTCACAAGGTTTTTCATCCCTTTGTTGCGGATGACAATGACAATAAGATTGGTGGGTTGAAAATGAGAGTGTGCGAGCACCAAAGTGACATCAGGCAATCTGGATTTTTCCTGTTTGGTCACTGGAGCTCGGATTATATACAGTTAAATGCAACCACTGCCCTGCGCGGCATAGCTGCTGACAACAGCAAGTCGCGGCAGCGGCATTCAGTGCTGCCAACTATCATCCAAGGAAAGTAGGCATTCACTCCCCCTCAGACATGACTAGATGATGTCATGTGCTCGTTTGCATATGAATGAAATTGCTGAAGCGATCAGGAATAAATAGAGGCAGAGCTCAGCAGCAGGACCGTTCTCGTTTCTCCCACCGGCTCCCTCTGCCCCACAGTGCCTGAGCTGCGAGCCTGTGTGTGCACTTCAGAGACAGAGGATCAGCTGTGCATGGGGAAGCATTGTGATCACACCCATCATAAGACAAGGAGGTTGTGGGAATGCAAACTGATCAGGTTGGATCAGGTTCAGCATTAGGTGCGAAATCTTTTGCCATATGTTGAACGTTCTTCTCAGATAATCCAAAGGAGGAGCTGCGTTTGTTGCTCGTGGCTTTTCGGGAACAATTTGATCCAGGGAGGAGTCTTAAAAAATGAAATTGCTAAATCCAGTGACGAGCATGGGAAGTTGGCAGTGGTAATTGTTTTAAATTATAACATTGTTATCCAACTGAGCTACTATCATCTGACTCCAGCTTAGTTACTGCTGTGCAGTTCATACACTGTATACCATGTTCCCGGGGCTCAACATTTCATTCTATGTGTTGAATTACGTGATTCTGGATTTTTGTATCATGTTTTTTTTTTATCTGTGAAAACAAGATACATTTTTCTGGTCAGGTTTGTTTTTTTATAATACTCATTTCAATATTTTTTGACTTTTGGGGCTTCTCCACATCAGTATTGAAAAGATTTAAATTTTTTGATATTCACTGTATTATGGGGTCAGATTTCTCTGAACTCTGTTATGTACACGATGACAGGAGTCTGAAACAGGTATTAACAACTATCCTTTAGAGAAAGCATGTACTCACAGGATGACAGCAGGTCAACTATACAGTAAGCTGTGCAGTAAACCATTGGCGTCATTACCCTGCGCACCACAAGAACAAAATACACTCTTGCCGGTGTTAAGCCAAGGTCTTCCTGCCTGCTGAGAACTGTACACTCGTCGCGTGAATGTGGACCGCGAAAACAGAATCTACAGTCTTTAATGTTGAATCCTACCTGCCGAGGTCTTTAATAAAGTTTTAATGGGGCATCAACACGGGCGGGATTTCTCCCAGTGCTGCCGATGGTCAGGGTATTTACGTGTGAGAGAGAGAGAGAGAGAGAGAGAGAGAGAGAGAGAGAGAGCACTGCACACAGTTCTACAATCAAGCAACGACACATGGTGTATGGTATATATATATAGTGTATATGTACAACCCACACACAGAATATGCATGGCCCCTCCGATACTTTTCATTTAGAATATGTGTTTACTTGTGCAAACTTAAAGAAGACAGAAAGTAATTCTATTCATGACGAGCATTATAATGTCAAGGAAGTAAGTTCTGCTCTTAAAACTCAATTACATAAAATGAGATTCATGCAACAGTTTTTGTTTTAGTACGTTTCAGACAAACTCAATATGTAATTGCAGTGTCTGTGTACAAGGAGATAGCTGGCTGTTAGTACTCGCCACGCATGAACCAAGACTGCCAGTACGATGGACTGTTTTCTTTGTTTATGTGACTTTTGTTGCTGAGGTGCACAGAGATCCATACAGAACATGGAGATTGGGATTTGCCTGATGGCTTGAGCCCTCATTGCAATTCTGTATAACCAGGGCATCAATTCTCTGATCAGCACTGATGTAGGCAGCAAGCTGGACACCAAGCTTTCACAGGGCTTTACCGCAGAGACCGTGACATTTGACTTTGAACATAATCAAAGGACGGAGAGCTGCTCACTGGATTTTTTGACACTTTTAAATATGTAGATGTGCACAATACTTTTTACTTTACCAATGCATAGGTTTTTATATAATCTACATTTTTATTTGGCCTTTTCAGGGGGAAAACAATATTTGAAACAAATTGAAAAGTTGTCATTTTATAATGACTATACTGTTGAAATCAAACACGTGATATTGATTGATTTGTGATTTCTCAATATGACTTGTGGAAAATACACTGACATGTTTTACTATTGTTAGTTCTATGGTTTTGGGATGCTGGATTGACATGGTGGAGGGATTGGTTACACTGCAAAATACTGTATGGGTACTTGGTGCTTCTGCACTTGATAAAACCAAAGCTATTTCTCCTGTCTTTGCTCCTTTTCGTGAAATGAAAAAAGCATAAACACCACGTTATTCAATAGAATATAAGAAAAAAGAGAGGAAAGGAGATGATGCATATCTTACCGGATTGTGACTGGTATCCATCTGTTATTGTCGATGTTCTGGTCCGCAGCTACATTCAAAACGTGACTGCCACCACACCCAAGTTTAGCGACGGGGGTTCCGTCTTGAAGGAACACATGAAGAAACTGGCCCCCAAAGTTCTGCTCCTGAGCTGTGATTGAGACAAAATGTGGTTAGTAAAGAAGCTCATTTTCTGTGTTACAAAAATTCTATACATCACGTAAGCCACTGTGTACGGCATTGTTTAAGGTTCGACTCATATACTGTCAATACTGACTACAGAAAACGTGGTGTTTGAAGTTTGAATCGGAACATTTTAATAAATGTATATCTACATGAAGATGGTGGAAACTCGATGGAATAATTTCTATATCTTTGAATCCTAATCATCTGTCCTGCTCAGTAACAAACAGGTGCACATAAAGAAGAAGCACCCACAGGAACCTCGACACACCCAGCACGCAGAACCTGATGAATGTCAGTGTGTTGACGACAAGGCCATACTTACTGTGATCAGTGTTGTGCCAATGAAAACTGTGTCAGGGACCATTCGCTGGTGACCTTTTTCTTTTTACAACAAAAATATGACTAAAACTTAATAAAAAGGAACCATTGGAAACTACAACTATGATAAAATGTACTACATTCTCATAGACGGAATAAAAACTAAACAATAACGTGAAAGACCAACGGATGAAAAAAGTCTTATTGAACAACCAGCCTCTGGGGGATTACACACCATAGCTTCTGATTAGTAAAACAGTTTCCTCCACTCGTTTTCATGAGGCTGTATGCACTACTATCAATACGAAACAACACGTAAAGTTATGTGTGTGTCAGTAACGCCACTTGACGTTACCTGCAGCAATGCCGGATAGCAGGAACAACTGTGATAGATCATATCAGAGTGGACAGAGAGTGTGAAAATGTCAACTGGAATGCGAGGGTGGAGGTGGCTAAGCGACAGAAGCCGGGCAGCGTCACACTGCGTTTCAGTTTCTGTATTTTTTCGAGTTTTGTGTCGAATAAAAGAGTCACCGTTGAGCGGCTGTTGGTCTGGTGTCTGGTGTGTGTGTGTGTGTGTGTGTGTTGGGTGACCCCGGGGTGGCAAGTATGTCTGCCACGTGGATTTACTGAGGTGAGTCAGTCTGCGCGAGACAGAGCGGAGGGACATGGACACCCCGCCTGCCGTAACCACGGCAACGGTACACACAAAAACAGGGACAGCTGTAGCCGCTGATTGCTCCAAAGATATGATTCAAAATGAGTGACGGGGAATCAGTTTTGATGAACAAAACTAACAAAAATCAATTCACAAAATTTGACAAATATGCTTTTTTTTCGGTCAGATGAATAGGAATGCGACTAAATGAAAATAAGGTGCCAAAATGATGTGATCAATAACCAGCACTTGACAATTCCTGTCTGCCAAAAAAAAAAAAAGCCAGAGCACAGCCACAGGATATTTATGCCTCTGTTTAGACAGAAGTTTAACATGAACCCAGTTCACATTGCTGTGTGCTCCACATGACATGCTATTTATCACACAGAGGCAAAAAAGAGTGAGGTCATCAGGTGCTGCTTGTGGTGTCGCAGGTCCAATCGCGGTGGCAAACCTCTGCACCTACCCCCACCTTCACCATATAGAAGTCAGCCAGGTGGATCTCACTCTTTTCCAGCCTTAAGGCTTTGAATTCCAAAGTATGATCTGATCCTGACGATTAAGGCCACAGACAGATTTCTGTGTTGAAACAGGACACCGTTATTACAAAGACCACTTCCCAGACTCGCATGTGTAATATGCACATTACATCACAATGGAGGTTTCTGCCGGAATAGGACAGGCTCTCGTGTAAGTGAAACGGGGCATTGGAGGAGCAATATACAGCAGCAGCATTAATCCTCCCACACAGCTACTGGGGTCTTCGGGAGGAGACGTGGGGAGAGATTGCACATCAGTCCCACACGCCGGTGTCTGAGAAGACATGAGCAGAGGGCAGACAACATAAGAATGCAGCTCTTGGAGGAAGACAGAGACGGAGAGAGCACCTGCCACACTTGCCATCGTCAGGGAAGACCTGGTTGCATGGCAGAGGACAGCACAGGGACGGTGCACTGTGGGAGAGGCCTATAATGTTTCACTGTTTTCAACAAGGCACATTTTAGCTGAATTAAAGACAGTTTTCAAAGGGGGGGGGGGGACAAATCCATGGGGAGTCACTGAGAAAGAGCAACTCAAACAGGGTTCTACCCGTTGGATTTGACTGTGACAATGATAATTGACCCAGGTCAATCGGAAACTGGGCAGCTCACTGGGATAGGACAGAGGTGTGGTAGGCTGCCGACACTGTCTTCGACAGACTTGGCATGCGTGCAATATTCATCAGAATGAAAACATGCAGGACATTTCTTTCTTTTTTTTCCTGCAGCATTTGGTAAGTTTGCATCTTACTTAAAACATTTTCCCGTGTCATTCAGTTTTGCCTATAAAGGTTGAATTTGTATTTGAAGTGCTCCAGGGATCGATTCTTGGTCCCCTGCCAGCAGGCCACATCTTCCAGAGGACACTGTTTGCGATCATAGTTATCCCATCAGTACTTATTTGTTCACGTTCCCGTCCCTTAGAGACACAAAAAATGGATGTCCAACATGTCCCTTCAACTGAACAAGGATCCTGTTAATGGAGCAAAACCTCAGCGGCAGGATTCCTCATCCAACGTTCATTTCTCTTTCAGCACCACGCAGGTCGGAGGCCTGGATGTAATGTTTAATGCGGATTCATTTCAGCAATATTATTTAAAACTGATTTATGATGAAAATATATCTTACAGAAGTGGTTTCTCGTCGCAGGCAGATGCAGAAAACACGTGTTCCAGTATTCATCTCTATACTTGATAAACTATTCCCATTGCTCTTAGGATCAAATCTCACCACTTTTACGACCACTGCACTGGACTTCCTGTTTATTTCAGAACTGATGACAACATTTATTCACTCGTCTGCAAAACTCTTGAGTGGCGTAGCTCCACTGAACATCGGTGATGTGTTTGTCATCAGGGCCCTAAGGTTATGTGGTATGCAATCAAACATTTTTAGCTATTTGCTGTTTTTACTGCGGGAGTTCTCTGACAGTGCAGTAAAACCCTCAAATGATTTAAAATCACAGGCATCACATTTGCTTTGTTTTCATGACTGTTGTTTTTCGTATTTGCATTTCAAAAGTTTCTCATCTCAGTTTGCAATGATTGATATATAGATATTCACCTTGTTAGTTATCAGATTTTTTTTTATTTTTCATTTGATGTCCTTCAACAAGTCAAGTCTTTAGTTTTTTGCTTGAAACAAGGAAATCTGCTAATTCAAAAAAAGCCTTTATATCCAATATATTTATATATAATGGAAACACACATTGGACATATTGTTTTACTGTGAATTACTTTGGGACTGATAAAGCGGCTCACACTTTTCTTGTTGAGTGCCTGAAATAAGGAAAAACTTGAAATCTAACTTTGGGTAACAACCAAGATTCAATGTTTAATACTTTCATTTGATGCTTATACTTTCAGAGAAGGAGTAGGACGCGATCTTGCGTTTCTCGTAGAGACAGTGCAGCAAATGAAGTCACCTTGGAATAGTTGTGGAACGATTATTTAACACAATTCTAGTTTACAGACATTTCATTCGTTATAACGTCTCAAATATATCTTCTGGACATCTGGTATTCCAAAAAAATACCATTAAACAATAGAGAGCCCCCTCGAAAAAGAAACGACAAAATGCGGAGCATGTTTGTGCGGATAAATGACAAGTAAAAACATAATTATGCTTGGCACATAATCATCTACATCATTGCCAAACCACACATTCAGTGGAGACCGGAGACTGCAGTTAATGAATGCAGCAGCAAAGACAACAAAAAAACCTCAGAGACAAATCTTCAATGAGCTTTTGTCTCCTTCTCAAACCAGTTGTTTCCACTTAGCGCCATAACTCATTTGTTGACAAATGTTATTTACTATAGATGTCAATGTTGCCCCGTCTTTTATTCTTCTATTTTTCCTCTGTAAGGATATTGTTCCCCCGCTGTCCCCATGGCCCTGTTATACTGCACCGAGCCTAACAGACCGTTCGTCCTTTTGTCAGAGCCTGTCACCTGTTCTCTCTCTTTCTTTCTCGCCCTCCCTCCCTCCCTCTCCCACCCCACCTCCTTGGATTTCCCTTCTCGAGCTGACAATTGAAGTCCAGGGGGAAACTCGCCTGTTTGCTTCAGGGAGAGGTGTGAAAAGGGGAGCGGAGAATGAGGAGAAGGTCTGCCGGAGAGATTCTCTGCATCCCAATGCATGTCTTTTGGTTGTCTTCTGATTAACTTTGTCTGTTTGATCTCTGGAGTTTTCTTTTCAGTTCCTATCCTCTGATGTGAAAAAAGACAGTGCATCATAAGCCAGGAAGCATTACTAGATAAAAGGCACCGTGCCCTCCATGTGCGCTTTCTGAACATTCATCTCTCCCCATGACAAGGCTGGCGGTCTGCTTTCTGCCTTACATACGCTTCGGACGTGAAGATATTTTAAACATGACTGAGAATAAAGGATGACATTCCAAATTAATAGAACTAACAAACTTAAAATATTACTGTTTTCTCATTCACTGTGGTGTTCACATCCAATTGTGAGTGTGGCGAAAGACGCCATCAAGTTGTCAAGGCAGTCATTAATTTTCAAACTAATCTTCACAGATTTGCACAGAGTAAATCTGCGAAGGCACAGACAGGCAGTGACTTAAGATCAACACAGCCAGATAAATGGTGGCAGCGGATATACGAGGCAGCTTAATGACAAGGTGGAGGTGGAATGATTTTGCGAGCTTGACATCAGGCACAATCTAATTCACTGTCCACATCACATCTGAGGGACTCTCAGTGAGCTTCCTCAAGCTCCAGTGGAGCTTTTTTTAAACACCACAACGTACATCTGAAATGAGTGTACAAAAACCCCCCAAAAAACCCACATCATTTCTTTCAGACTCATTTTTTATTCAAAAATAAATCAAGATAGAATAATGCAAAACACTTGATTACAGATTGCAAATGTGTCTGTAGCTCTATGGCTCTGAAATACAAACATGCTTTTTGTTGTTTGTTTCATGTCCACAGAGTCCCAAGGGCAATGGGAAATGCTCATAAGAATACTATGGGAGCAAGTTGCATTATTGGAGCAACATGTCTTTGGTGTATTTATAAATGCAAAAAAATAAAATGTCTTTCATATAAAGAGCATGGCTTTTGGCAGTGGCAAAGCTATCCAAGTAATCCAAAACTGCACAGGCATTGTGGTGGAAAAACAGGGAAAAGCACCTATAGTTGTATTTTGTTCTTTTCTTTTCATGTAATGTGCTTGTTCTTTGAAAACATACATACAAAAATAAAACAAGCATTGAATTAAATGAAGTATTATTCAGCAATTATTCTGCAGTTCTCGTCTCAAGCCTGTTATTTGATACTCAAACCACTGAACTCAGCAAAAATCAAGTAATAGGCTAAAGAGAACACACACACACACACACACACACACACACACACACACACACACACACACACACACACACACACACACACACACACACACACACACACACACACACACTTATTACAGAAAATAATTGGAAACATTTTGAGTTTCGATCACTTTAATTGGGCAGGGAATATATTTGCCTTTGAATAGAAACGACCATTATCTATGTATAGTTAAGGCTCAGCTGGTTGACCTTTCAAGTGCACCAACCTTATAAAAAGCACTAATTTAGAGTCTATTAGCTTGTAAGAGCTGGTTAATTAATAGCTCCTTAAACACAAAGATTTAAGTCTTGTTTGAAACACTCGCCATCCTGGGAGACCAACGTCAGCTCAGAAAAGCTATTATCAAGCTTTTATTACTCGACGGAATTCAAGACAGTTTCATAGTGAAACTATACCAGAAACTTTTAACGAAGTCTTCACTTTAAGGAATCTCGAAGCTGAAATGAATTGTTCTTGGTCAGTGGTTCCCAGATATACAGTATATTAAAGTATAGAGCCAAAACTTGCATTAACTGTTAGGGAAAATATTATATTTAAAAATCCATCCATCCATCCATCCATCCTTTATCAATTCCGCTTATCCTTCAAGGGTCATGGGGGGCGTTTGAGCTGGATTGCAAGTAGGATGCAAACTTACCAAATGCTGCCTGGATTTGAGCTTACTGCTCACAGCCAAACATTGTCCATTATTGGAGCCAGAAATCATCCATTTTAATCAAAGTGTAGGAAGTGTGGGTGAACCCTGTGGCCGTGAGAGGCCATGAACCTGAAGACGATGTCACAGATATGTGGCTGGTCCAGGTTACACCAGAAAGATGAATGTTGTGTTGTCTGTGCCCAGTTGGTGCAGCGTAAATCACCCGTGATTACCACACAATGCCAATTATGTTGGACTTGCACCTGACTTCCTGTGGTGTCACACGGGGAAACCAACAGCTCCCCCAAGATCATGGCGGCTACATTTTTTGTTAGAGTGAGGAGAGCTACTCTAGCGGTCCATCGAGACTCACAGTCTGGAGGAAGAGAGGGTTGTTGGAGCCATTTGAGGACACACAGCTCAAAGCACTGGTGCAGCAGCTTCAGCCCTAAGCTGGTACTTAATACATGCATACATACGTTGAACAGATGTATAATACATGTAAAGCTGGATAAATGGAACAACGTTCTCATGGCTCAGCTTTCTCAGCCCCTGAAAAAATATCACAAATCTACTCAACTCCTTTTCCTCACAAAACAATGCTCCATTGTTACAGGGGTCTACTCAGTGGCTGTCTGGCCTACCTATCCAAATCTCCTTCTGTAACAAAGGGCAGCTTGCATGTGTGTGTGTGCGTGTGTGTGTGTGTGTGTGTGTGTGTGTGTGTGTGTGTGTGTGTGTGTGTGTGTGTCTGTGCAGGTGTGGGAACAGAAGAGCTGACGGGGGCAGACGTACAATGTAGAGGTCACAGTCAGCCCAATCCTCGCTCCACACATGAGCGCCCAGCTCTTGCATTCTTGTGAGGATTCATTTGTTTGCCTTTAGGTTTCAGCTCCCGTTGCTGTCGCAGAATTACATTTTTATATCAGTCCAGCGATTTTTTAATATTAAAAAGAGATACTGCACAATTTAATGTGTTTGTTTTTTTGAGTTGTAAACTAAATGATAAGACTGTACTGCGATGGAAACACATTAGTGGTGATTTTACTATCACATTTAATACCAAATTCATAAAAAAAAAATCTGCGTTTCATGGGTTGAACATGGCGCATATTGCCACCCAGTGTTTCAAACCGTCTTGGACCTTGTGAGACCATTTGACACGTCTCTACCTCATGAGATTTATATTTATGAATGGTGTTTATAGACAAACTGGGGTCTGGTCTTAGTCCAGTAGTGTGGTGTTACCTTTGGCACCTCACTTCAACACACATTCTCTGAGGGAGAAAGTCTACTGCAGCGCCCACACACAGACCTGGGTAGAGGGAATTATTGAAGAGATGGCGCTCTTGATTTACTGGACATTTTATCTAGTAGCAACAACAATATTCATGGTTTAGAACGTTGCTTACATTAGCCTTCTAACTAACGTTATGTCACCATTCCGCCCCCGACCTCTGTTGCATTGCCTCGGCTCAGAAAGCTACGGCTTCGGACTGCGGCCGGAGCCAGCGGCTCAGGACCACCATGTTCTTCCACCAGACTTATGCCCCCTTCAGGAAATTCTGGAGGGGAAAACTCCACTTCAGCCCTCTGTGGAGAAGGCGCCAAGTGATTCTGTAATTCCGTGAGTGACCCTTGCTTCCTCAGGCCCCTACCCAGTTTATAGGATTGTTCAAAAATATGCAGTTGGTTGAATACGGCTCAGGGTGAAGTTACACAAGAGATCGCTTGCGCAGAGCAAATGCAATTTTGAAAATACGCTGTCCAGCTCGTTTAATACTGTGATCGTGGATTCAAGACACATCTTCGCATCAGCGGCAGCCATCTAAGTTTTAAACAAGAGAGAGACCAACAACTATTCACATTCACACCTATGGTTGATTAACATTCTACTGAAGAAAGCCGGAGTAACCTGAGAGAACCAACACAGTCACGGGGAGAACATGCAAACTCCACACAGAAAGGCCCTGGATGGTTCCTGGATCCAATCCAGGAACCATCCTGTTGTGAGGCGACACTGCTAACCACCACACCATCGTGCAGCCATACAACACCTAAAACATTGATAATATGAGGAAGTAGCCTCTAGAAATACAATTAAACAGACTCTGCTTACAAACAGAACGGAACGTTTAACATCTCAATGTTATCAGCTGCTGAAACTTTACGAGAACGGATGTAACATTTCTGTGTGAATAATGTGCCAATTATAGAAGAGGTTGAAAGCAACAAGCACATCAGTGACAAGAGGGCAATTTTAGTCGCAACAATAGTGGAATGCACTTTTTTTGTGCAGGTGAATTGAATTCTGAGAATGAAGCTACAGACAGCAGTCGGTTGGCTTAGCTAAGCATAAAGACTGGAAACAGCTTGCTCGCCTCTTCACTGAGCGTTGCCAAAAAACTGCACAAGAAAGTGAAAATGAGCATTTCTCAAAATGATCAACTACTCTTTATCAATTACGTGTTCTAAAAAGGAAAATGTGATGCATCCTGACACTGCAGGAGTGACATAATAGCCACTTAAAACAACATTATTCAAGGCTGTAGGATAGTTGGCACGGTATGAAAAAAAGAAGACCCTTATTTACACACAAGGACATACACAAGTACAAATGACAGAACGAATATAAAAGTATGGATATGCATGGGCCATTTTTCCAGCCTCTATCTATACTCGCTTTCACAGTGTCGCAGTGCTTTTTAACATTTGCAATAAAAGAAGATTGTACTCACTGTAAAGGATGGTGCCCTGTGCAGATCCTGTTTTCAATGTCAGACAGAGAACAGCAGCGGTGTCCTCAGCAGGAGCAGGTGTAGAAGGCTGGAGGAGGAACGCAAGAGGCTGCAGCTCCAAATAAGATGTGCCATCAAATGAGGGGATATATACTGTGGCATCTAGAAAACAAGAATGAAATTCATATTGATGAAATGCATTTAAAAGGCCAGTGAAGAGTGAGTGGAATTATAATATCCCTTAGAAAAAACATCTATTCACATTTGTATTTGAAAATATAATACACATATCTTAATGAAATGCAACCACAGTGCTTTTGTCAGTAGACAGAATGTAAGAATTGTCTGGTGTGTGCCTTGGCAGCACTGATAACGGGCCTGCGAGCCGAGTCAGCAGAGCCCTGTCAGGGCTGTGTGCTAGTGTATTATTTCCCACTGGATAACAAAGGACTATGACTGTACGGAGAGGTGGAGGAGGTACCGGCCCAGTTCATCAACTCCGCAAGCCAGTGATGATCTGTTGGCTTTTACACAAAGGACAATGTTCACCTGGTAGACAGCCCGATGTTCAGGTACATGACAGTCGATTCAAAATAGGCCATGGCGGCCGCAACTCAAGGGATTCAACTTTCAGAGTCCAGCTCTCACGAATAAGTGCACTTTATTCCCAGCGGAGACAATTCATAATGTGCAGTTTGTGTAGGGTATCCTCTCGCAACTCCTCTCACTTTTTGTTGGTGCTTTGATGTCGGATCAAATGGATTTTCAAAGCAGACCTGAATGATTGACAATATTTAGAAGACAACTAGAAAGTAAAAGAAAGGCAACATAAAGAATACTGAGAAATTTGATAGGGAACATCTGGTATGGTAACAGACAAACTGAGGTTCAATCCGTGGCAACAGGAAGAACTTACTCAATACTGTTGTTAAAAGAAATAGCCCAAATCAGGTTCAAACTTATTCCAATGTGAAATTTGCAACAGAGACATTTTAATGCCTTTCAGGTTTTTTTGCATTTGTACAAACTCAGATGACCACAAGATTATATGGAATTGCTTCAAAATTAGGAAAAACCATGAACACATTTAGTCTGCCTTTCTATATTGGTTTTATTTTTGGTAAGTCAGAGCGGATAAGTGTTTTGTGATTTACTGTCGGCCTGCTCCAACTGTGAGTCAGACACAGTGGTTTTATTTCTGGCAACAGGAACAACACAATCTCTGGGTATGTATCAGTTATTCTTACTAACAGGCTATCAGAAGAAAAAATGTTGGGTTTAATGAGAATTCAGCAGACCAACAAACCAGAGAATTTGTAGTTCTACCAAAAGTGATCGTAATCCTGTTTTGATTTTTTTGCAGTCTTCTTACTCTTGCCCCTTTTCCCAACCAATCAGAGTGGCTGAGAATTATGTGGATCAGACATGACAGCCAATAATTCAAATTACAAAGAAACTGTGTTTGTTTTCTTGTGGAAGAAGAAGTTTCTTTGGAATGAAAGTAATGAATCAATCCTGTAATGTTTGTTGGCAATTTGTGAGTAAGGCACATTAATTACAGCAAACACACACTGGCTGCCAACAGAAAGAGCTGGTAGCACCTAGCCAGTGTGCTGGCAGAGCAGAAAGCTGACAACCTCTCATCAGGTCCCATTACTGTCAAACCAAAAGCAGAGACACCCGCCACCCTCAAATGTCTTTCTTTATTTGCTCCCTTAAAGAATTATTTATTTCTCCTCCCAACAAAAAGAACATTCTCTTAGGTCCTTGTATGTATATTGCATAATATGTTTTTTGTAAAAATTAATCACATCAAATTCAATCACAGTCACCGTACCTCCAGCTATCATCTGGTGTTGACTACTGTTATAAATACACACATAAAATGTACTAATATTGGTTTTCGCTTCAAAACCCACTAGCTAGAACCAACAGATATAAAAACTCCTTTATACCCTTAGCCATCTCACTGCTAAACACGTAAATACGGCTTCTTAGTTTTATATTTTATCCGTTTCCTTTATTCCATTATATGTATTTTATCCGACTTTTAGCTGTACCTTAACACACACTAATTACAAGTATGTATTTATTGTGTTGTGTGTCATGTGTGTTTTGGATTACTGCTGCACAACCAATTCCCCTTTGGGGACAAATAAAGTTCTATTTGACTTCAATAGACTTGACTAATTTGGCAAACCCATATACTGAAATAGGTTACACAAAACCAAATGAGAAAAGGAATAAAAGGAGGGTCCAATGTCATTAGTATTAGTATTAGTATTAGTTGTGATTCGGTTAAAGTTGTTGAAAAGACATAAATGGGACAGAACTCTGCTCTCAACCTTCATTTTATGATTCCTTCCTGGCCAACAGCCTACATCCCAGCTTCAGATATATATGAGAAGTAAGGACACGAGGTAATGAGCCATAGAAGGAGGTCATGATCAATACAGGCCAAGTCTGAATAATTTCCTGCCTCGCTGGTTTTCGTCTTTTATGCCTACTTCTTTACCATGTGGCCATTTATGCCTTAACTAATTTTTGTGTGATCACTTAGCTCTCAATTGAATGCTTACATACTTGACAGAATGTCTTTGGCAGGGTCCCTGACCTACAGTGTCTTCTTGGAACAGGTAATTTATCATTGCTTTAAAACTCTGACTATGCCCAGGTGAACTGGGTTTATCTTGACGCAACCCCGTCTTATGGTTGGATTTTTGATATCAAACACACCACCACGTGATGGCCTGGACACCTTTCATTGCACCTTTCTAATGGTGTATCGCCAGGGGCCAAAGAGCACGACTCACCGCTATCACATGTCAAGCTTCTTACGTATGGGCCGCACCAAAGATACCCGCTGAAAGCACTGGATTGACAACTTTCAATGAATAAAATATAAAGACATCACTGCTGTGATTCTGTTGATATTGTGATGTATCAGATGTGTGCAGACATTTCCCAGTAATACATGGTATGACCCCTGACATCTGAGCTATATAGGGCAGTTTGAAGCTTTACCTGGTATAAAAAAATCCTAGAAAATGCCAGAAGTACAAATCCCTTTTGTAGTCTTAAATCTTGCAATGGGAAGTGAATACAGGAGCCGGTCAGACCACATACAGTATACTGTACCAAGTCGTGAAGACTGACCTCGGATTCGTTACCCAGTGTATGTAGAAGTAGTTTAAACTATGGCAGTTCATTATATTTTGTAAAAACCCTGGTTGATTTGTATGAAAAACAATATCTGTCTGAGTCGAAGTATAAAATACATTCAACCTTTGCTTAAATACAGTACTTGAATAAAAAATACATGGTTACATTTAACCACTGCATGTTCACCTGTGCATATATACTTACATTCACATGATATCACCCCTGTAGGGCTATGCATATACAGTATGTACAATATACATATATATATATATATATATATATGGGTCTTTTTCTGAATCAGTTTAATTGGTTTAGTTGTTTTATCCTGTATGTAGAAGCCCAACCAGGGGTGGGGGCTGCAATTGAGCTTCCGCTATCCATCCATAACACATTATTTTCTTTTGCATGTCCTCCTCCAGTGTCATAAGCAAACAAATAAATAAAACAATATGCACTTTTACAGTACTGGAATTCAAAGTACTCCAACAACTGTATATCAGTGAATACAGTGGTGACCTAATCTGGTACGAGGAGGGTGTCATATCTTATACAGATTGTAACGCCTTTTTTCGGTTCCTTAGTATGTTCTTCTTTTAATATTAAGTCAAACTAATAGATTACATGAGAACATGTATGAAATGACATTCTTTACATCAGTACGAGATTAGACTGTCTTCAATGATATAAGAGGCTGCAGAGACAAATGCCCAGCCAGTGTTTCGTCTCACGGGCTGTGTGACATGTCAGCATTTAATCTAGGACACAAACAAGTCCACATCATTAGTCGCTGGGTAGGATGATGGATCTATAATTACCAAAGAGCATGGGGTGACTTGCCTTATTTTCCTCTTGTGGCTATTACTTAATTCAACAAGATGTGAGGACAGGATTCTTCCCCCGAACAGTTCCCGTAGCCACACACATTTCACAGACCTCGTCAGCTTGTAAACAGCCTCTGGACTCCGTCTGTGGGCTACGCTAGAGTTGCAAAGCGCACGGCTGGATGAGTGCTCGTACGAGATTGCACAGAACAGACTGAGGAGCTTTTGAGGAAGAGAAATTCCTCAAACTCAGCAGCAACGACTCTAAAAGGCCACTGCTTGTATTTAAAGGGGAATGTTTATGAGTGCGGAGAGTTGAGGGATAAGCCGGCGCCAACTCTATGGTCAGGGAAGGAAAAGGCAGAGGGTAAAGCCCGCGATTTTATGACTGATAAAAAACCAAGAAAAAATAAAATTACACATTTGTGAGAATGTATAATCGAATCAAGCATAACAGGTTCATTTTACAGGTATGGGGGGTGGGAATTTGTCTTATATATACAAAATCACTATTGGACATAAGGCATAAGGGTTCATTTTTAATAAGTAGGGTGGGCATTAAGAGCACAAAGTGTCACACAGGCAACTAGCGGATGGGTTGCTGAAGAAGAGAAATAAATGAATCAATAAAACGAGGGAATCAATATATGAATTAATCATGTTCTGTTCTCTACCAGCCATTTAGCGTTTGGTCAAATCATCTTTAATAATTGGCTCAGCAAACCAGTTTCTCTGTCATGTTGGCGGGAGGGGGGTGACACCGCTTTCCTGGATGTGGCTGTCTCCCACGGGGAAAACAAATGAGAGTGAGGTCTTGAAAATAGCATAATTTTTTTGTAACAGTGCCCGAGGAGACAAATAACATTTCAGTAGATGACTTAAACACCTGTAAATTAGCATTTTTGGAACACATGGCAGAGGTGTCGAATGAAGGTGTCAGGTGCACACGCGCTGCTCAAGCCATGTTATTGGTTGTTAACATTAGCTTTGAGCAGCCCGCTGTCAGATTTCCATGTATTCGGTAAATAGGCTACACGATTATGCAATCGGGCTAAATCATGTACAAGGGTTGTGAACGTGAAAAATCAATCCAGCCTCCACTATTGAAACCTTTTCAGATGCTAATAAAGGATTTCCATCGCCGGGAATATTCCCCCTAGCCCAAAATGTACAGCACATGCAACATTTGGCAGTCACTGTTATTCAAAGCTTGTTTTTAAATACCCGTGACTGAAATTATTGTTAGTGCAGTACTGTATGAGCTGCTCAGGAAGAGTATAGTGTTTTACACAAGGGGGCACGTGAAGAAAAAAGGGTAAAAATCCTCACCATAGTTGAGAAAGAGATCCTACAGGATGACTCATTGTCCTGAACCAAACCTACAGGACTCCTTCACAACTGAAATAAAGTACCTGGGGGAACTTTAATTAATACGCAACGATGCCATGTTGATATTTTTTCCCCCACAGAACTTTTTTTTTTGTAATATTACAGGTGTAGAAATGTTTACTATGTCATAACCCACTTGGTTACTGCTGTTACATCAAGCTTGAATTCTTGCATGTAGCTTACAGAGATAATGATGGTACGTCTAGAAAAAACACTCCTAATTTCCAGCTCAGGACCATGGATTTTGCAGAATGAAATGCATTACAGGCTTCAGTTTTCAGTCGCAGTTTGGTTAAGGTTAAGTTACAAAACAACTTGGCAATTTTTAGTAAAAGATCATGGTTTGGTTTAAAATAGTACACCTTTTTGCAACGTTAAAGACATGCAAAGGTTTTTTGGCAGAAAGCCTTGAAGACAATTGTCCACTGTGCATGGAGAAGACCTAAATATGAATCCTAAGCTATGTTTGGACAATCGCTGCTCGGAGGAGGGGTTAAGCAAACGGCTTGTTTGAGATCATTTGCATATCAGTTGTAATACACCGAAATCCTCTTACATAGCAACCACATAGATTGAACACATGTAATTCTATATTAACGTATTTAATTAATGTCCGTACCTTTTTAATCCATGTTGGAGGATTAATCATACCATGTGCATAGCTAGAGTGCAGTAAGTCGAGCATGAGGATCACAATACAGCATCTGAAATGTCTGTCAGTCGCGTATCAAGCATGCACTCAATCGATTCACAAGTGTAGTGTCACTACTGTTGTTGCTGACAGATAATGAAAACGGTAGCATAGGGCGGGAACGCCGTTTTCCTCCACTGTCAGAGCAGATCACGTTTGCCGATAGAGGTAGAAAGAGACTTCACTCGCTGCACAGTAAGCGCACCGAGAAGAAGCTGGCAAAGGAAAAAACTCCTTAGTATGTGTGTCTAGTCCCGCTGTCTAGCATTGGGAGTGGTTGGTACAAAATAAATATTTTTGGTGGGGACAGGGATGAAGGCTGCGGCTGAATCTTGAGCAAGTGCTGCAAGGTCATACTCTCATTCTCCGCGAGCGCTGGAGGTGAACGTGGACACACAGCGATGGTTCAAGCTGCTTATACGGATCTTTCATTTCATTAATCATATCCTGAATAATTCACATCACTCAAAATTCCTAATGCAGTTGACTCTATTCTCCAGCAAAGTGAAACCTATTAGCCAAAGAGGCTCAGCATATATTATCCAACACAATTTGTTGGCTGGCTCTTGAAGATACCATTGTGGAGGTCACAGTGCAGTAGGTTTTTAAGCTTTTTAAGCTTGTGTGTGTGTGTCTGTGTATGTGTTTTATATATTATGTATAAAAACTGGGAAGCACTGTCAGCTAAAAACAAAACCCCCCCAAAAACAGATTTACAAGCCTACCTTTCTCACAAAAAGTTCCAGTAAAGTGAAGCGGGCAGTGACAGGAAGGCAGAGCTCCACCAGGGGGCTGCGGCTGATGACACGTTCCTCCGTTGCGGCAGAAACCGTCAGGGCAAACTTGAGGTTCATGCAGAGGATGGGTTGGTGTTTGTGTGGGAGCTGCCATTGTTGGTGTGCTCAGTGTGTCAGGGCTGGTCGATTGAGTTGTCAAACTTGAGGAGCCTGTTGCTGAGGCTCCGCCAGCATATAAAGAATATCTGTGAAAGTACACAAAGGTTTGACTTCAGATTAATTTAACATTAGAATGATTTGCTTTTCAGGATAGAAATGTGAACTAGACTCTATTAAATGGGTAAAAGAAAGGTGCAGCAATTCAACAAGTTGACTGATTTTGATCAAAGAAAAGAGGAAAACTCAAGCGCCATTTGTCACAATGGGTGGTCCGTTACTAGCGCATGCATCAGACAAAGCAAAATGTGACTTATTGTGCTTGTGCCAAGAAGAGCCGAATATCCTGGTTTTACCAAAAAACACAAATGGCGTGTTAAAAAATAAATCAAAAGAAAAAGGTTATTGAATAACTTTTTAAAGAATCTAAAGACTTTACCTGCATTGGTCTACGTTGCTGCGGGCGATGGCATCAGATGTGTAAAAGCTCCTCAGGTTATTCATCTCAGTTATTTCAATGCAGCCAGTAAAGTTATGGAAAGGTTTCGCTTTCTAAGGGGCAAAAAATATTTTGACATTTGATCTGTGCCTTGGCATGATGTTATTTTTTCAATATATATCAGTAGGTAGTACAGAAGCCAAACTGTACTTGTGAGTCTTACCTGATTAGGTCGATAATGTTGCGGCAGACCTCCCGTAAAGATGTGGGTTGTGTTTTGTATCGTGTGTCCCAACCAGTAATTACTTGCCGAACTTTTGATTTTCTCATGGCCCCAAAGAGTAAGTTCTGCTTCACAGGGGGTCAAGTGTTGTCTGTGAGAGAGCATATTAAAAAAGAAAAAAGAAGTTATAAATAAACATTTGGCCATAGTTGCCTGAGAAGGAGGCTGAATTGTCAGATGTTGAGATTTGAAAACTCAGGTAAATGAGTATAATTGTTTTGTTTACTCTGCTGATGCATTCATTAACCACAATCCTTTTTTCCGTGGCGCCACTGCAGAACTCCATTTTGTTTTGTGTCTTATGAGCCTTGACACAACTATTTTGGACCTACCCCACAGCCATTCATAGATTTTCAAAAAAGCAATTCTCCATTTTGAAACAACAGGGGAGCAGATAATTACCCAAGTGCAGATTCTGGACCAACCATCTGCAGCTTGAGGGTACTCAGGCCACAGATGCACAGTCAGTGTCTCCTGATACCCTTGTTCCCCGAGTGGAAGTTAGGAAGGTCCGTGAAGCAATCAAGTCTGATTTGTTAAGCCTGTGCTTTGCAGGCTGTTGCATATGCCGGCTAAATACTCGGGGCACTCACTCCAAGCTGCATAAGTCCTTTCTCTAGAGCCGGCGTGGAGAAGCGGTTAATTTAGAAGCAGTCTGCCAGAGCGGCCTGGCCAGCAGCCAGAGGGCACTGTGCTCACTGTCCTTGAGAAGTCAGCCCCACTGGGTTTCTATTTAACATATTGAAAAGCGTCTTTGACGGCAAGATATATTAAAAGTCTATAATGAGTTAGGCATCGACGTTGAGGATGGCCATGGTGTTGTAGCTCTGGGTCAAATCAGACAAAGATGGACGGACTTGGCCATCAGACAATTACAAAGAATTTGCTTTGTGACACTAGAAACCATTTTTCCATACTTCCAACCCTCTAGTTATGACAGCTCTTTTTCTTGCAATGTCTCCAAGGGGTTGGTATAGAACATTATGATTGATTCATACTGCTGTTGTATTTTTCTTGCAGGAAAAAAAAGAAGAAGAAAAAAACAGGGGTGGAGCCTTGTAGCCCCTTAAACACGATAGGCCTTTCTGGATGCTCTTGCATATTTAGGGCAGTGCAACCTTCCCAGTCAGCTTTGTTCCGACAGGAAATAATTTGCTCACCTTTGATACAGTATGTTCATAATCACCTTCAGTACCTTCCTTTTATCCGTTCATGTCTTTTGAAATTTCATCTTCACAAACTTTAATTAGTTGATTTATATAATTCTGGCTCTGCCTTTTAATCTCATCCCTTAAGATAAGTCTACAAAAAAAAGAACTGCAGTGCAATTCTTTATCTTTGCCAAAAGAGAACATCTGGCTCAAAAAAGATTACAATGTTAAAAAGTCTCTACACTCTCTCCTTAAATGCAGAGTTAACTGATTTGATATGAGTAGAACATTAGCCGCTTTGTTTCAGCTTCCAGCTCATACATAATAATCGTTGTGTCTTGAAACTAAACCACAATCTTTCTCATGTCAGAATATAATGGAAAGGGTTGGCAGCGTGATTGCACATGGCCCTAGGAACAATATAACTAAAGGAGCCACAGCCCCACTTTAAATCATTTAAACATTGATTTTGTGCTCAACTCTCGAGTGTTAATCTTTTTGTAATGAAAAACTGCATATGAAGACTTTAGAACAGCCAATAAAACACGATCAGTTATCACTAATGCATTTTAACGGGGCACTTTATGCCATTTGTTTTTTAGTTCTTTAGCATGTAAGGCCATTTGTTATAAAAATCTGAAATCTCATTCTGGTGATTCCTGACAATTATGTGAGGTCTCCTTTTATTAGTCACAGCCCTTCAACACCAACAATCCTTCCACACTTGAAACGAGCGGCTCAGATAAGGATCAGGGTAATACCACCTAGGGTGCTAACAGTATTTGAACACAATTTGTATATTATTAAGACCTAGTGTAAGTCGCTTATCATTGTGAACTTAGATCTTTTTTCTCTCAATAGAAAAATGTACTATTGCCTGAAGTAGATACATAACACACTGTATCTGGAATGATGTCTGCGTTGATAGATTTTGTTCAATTAAAAGCTGCCAAATTAAATTGCGACTTATCTCCTTTTTTTTTTTAAATTAACATCTCACATTGCAGCAGCATTTCCTTTTCTATAAACAAGCTGGATATGAATTGACCACAACACAAATCTGAACATTCACACCAACACTCACTCCGTAAAATAAATAGCAAAAAGAACATACCTGATGTGAACAATGTGAACTAGGCCATCGTCAACACGACTTAATGTATTGATCAATGTGATCCCTTCCTCCTGGTTACAGCAAAAGGTATACTGAAACATTTGAGACAGAGGTCATGCATTTTATTAATGTATTTACTATAAACCCATAAAAAACTACCATGCAGCTTAAATATGCCACAGGAGCTTTACCTGTAAGACTCCATCCAAGATGAAGAGCTTCACGAAAAAGAAGTCCCCATTAGCAGGTCCTTGGTCCACATAAAATATAGTTCCCCGGGCCGCTTGGGTATGAAATCTCACAATAATGTGCTTGAGTGCACTGAGGTCAATACCCTCAAACTCAAGGTATGAATTCCCAAAGTAATGAACATAGCTCCGATCTAGGAAATAAGAAAATATAGAGAGTTGAAATGGGGAGGAACAGGTAAACAAAAGCGAGACTGCAGTTTATGCATCTTTACTGTAAGTTCTGCCGAGATTCTCTATTGATCCCTGAAATAAGAATTCAACCTTTCACTCACTTCCTCCACAGGGAGCTGAATGCACAGAGCGAGATACAGAGCAGCACCCACAGAATTATTACAGACTCACCTCGGCAGGGAGGATGTTTACTATACTACTTTGGCATCAGGAGATAATGGACTTTCTGGTTTTGTTACTCTGCAGTTGCACACACTAATACGTCGCTGGATAAAATGTAAATGTGACCTGTATCCATCAAATGACCTTGGCAGCATAGATGGATGCAGCTTCAAGAGACGAGGGTGATTTATTGTGGCAAGTAGACTCGAAAAGTAGCTAATTATTGTTTTGCGAAAGCAGGGGGGCAAAAAAGGCTCTTGGTAGCATCACACTTTTCTCTTTTGCTCACTGTACAGTCTTACTGTAAATAGTCTTATTTGCCAAAAGGCTGTAAGGCATGCAAATGACACTATATTAGATGAGAGAGGAGCCACGGCTGAAACGAACAGATTCATACAAGTTTATTACATGCCTCATTTTATAGTGGAATAACTTGGCTTAGATCATCCATGAGAATGGCCAATTATGTGGTATTTCACTAAAAAGTTCCACTGCCCTCCAGCTTATTGGGGGTAGTGACGCAGACAAACTTAAAAGACTGACTCAGACTGCAATTGAAGGCGAGCATTAGGGGTGCTCATGCTCAATGTATTTCCCATCTGAGGGAAGTAGTGCAATTTGTGGCGAGAAAGTCAAACTGGAGAGCCAGTTAAAATGAAAAGCGTTCCCCGTTGCACCTGTCTCATGCTCTGTCTGTTCTTATCTGGGGGGAAAAAAAGAGGCGAGAGAAAACATTATTGCACTAGAGAAAGCAGCAAAGCCCTTTTTAAACTTGTTGCCACGATTAATCGGGAAGCTGCAAGTCCCTTTATCAATATGTGTTACACGTCAAGTCGTAGTAGGCCAGAACCCCTTTGATCTGACAGAGGGGCCCCTCAGCGCATCTGGCAAACAAGCCAACCTAAATACCCCCATATTCTCTGGAGAGCAACGGGACCAATACCCCGGAGAAAATCCCCCTGAAATGAAAAAAGGAGAAAGAAAAGTGAGAATTATCGGGCGCAGACCCACTGTGATCTGTGAATTAATCAGGATAAATGCGCACGGCAAAGATGCTGCACCGTCTTGTGCTTCACTCCTGACAGTGGGGTTTGCCAATGCTGATGATGGAAAATTACCCCTCAGAGACAAAGCTATTCATTAATTTTAAAGCCTTGTTTAGTCTGATGTAGTCTTTGATGCAGTCTGAGGCTGCTGCCAGGAGGCAGTATCACGCCTCATTAGCAGTTAGATCGAGTCTCTCCTTCAAAGGTCTCCTGTCTTTACCACTACCTTACGTTCTCACACCAGATTTTCCATCTACAAGTCTCGAGTAACTGGTTGGACTGAAGCTTCATTGTAAATGTGTAAAATACTGACTGCAACTGTATGTTTTTTTTCACTTCCAATAATCTGTTGTACAGAGTATTTTCTTTAATTCTATTTGACTGGTAACATAATGCTGACCAAGGAGTTTGTCACTGAAAAAAAGTTTGTCTCAGCGGGAATATTTCTTGACATGTATCTTTCAGATCTGATATAATTAGGGCCGGTTTTAATACGTGTCCATAAAAGAGGTGAGAAAAAAATTGATACGAGTCATACTTAATGTGACGTCGTGAGGTGGAGCGCAATTTTGCAGCGCAGACTGCGTGGATGAGTCAGACAGGTTAGAGCACGAGATTTTCCACTGGGGAAAAAATATATATATATATTTGGAGAAATGTGAACTTTAAGATCAATTAATATGAGGATAGGCTTTGAATGGTGAGATTTAATTGATATAGACTTACTGTCCCATTTATTAAAAAAGAGCCAGGGTGTGAGTCCTGTTTGGTCCCTGATTTATTGGGTAAGGTAATCGACTGACTGATTGAACACGTCACGGGACTGAGATAAAATGCTGCTGAGGACCATTCTGGGACCCCTCACAATTTCAGAGCCCCGGGGGGAAGGCAAAAGGTCACTCTGTGCTTCCAAAGTGACGGAGAAATGTCCCATACTCTAAGCTGTGTAACCTAATTTAGATTTAGACCAATATTATTATGCTGCAGAGACTCACAGAGGAATTCAATCCTAAATGTGCCTCTCTTTTTTTTCTAATTATATTTTTGTTGTCTGGTTTTAAAAATAACTGATGAAATGACTCCGACACACTGCACTGACAGTTACTGTACTGGAGCACACGGGCTATAAACTGCGGCTGAAAATGACAAATTTAGACCCGACGTTTTTTCATCTTACGCAGCCTTCTTCTCATGAATATGCATAACTGTGCACATCATGCAAATGCCATTATGACTCACTGGAAAAGTTGTGTCACTGAATATATCAAAATTGCTTCAGGCACACTAATGAGGTTCTGCCAACTCAATAATAAACAAAATATATAAAAAAAAACCAGGTACTATAAACTTAGTGCTAGCCAGAACAAATACATACATTTAAACCGGAGGTTCACAAGGTGACTGATCCGAAACATGTTTGAAATGGCCCTCTGGCGAACGTCTTACTCATCAGGCAGATTTTGGAGGCGCTTAAGTAATTTCATTTCTGCTACACATGGCAGCAAAAGATAACAGCCTCACCTGCGCTGCAGTGATCACTCCAAGGAGAGTCAACCTAATCGTGGCTTAGCTGCGGTAAGCCTCCCTCCACCAGCAGTGTGCTTTCTAGATTCCCATCAGCTCTCATATTGTGGAGCTGAAATACTGTGGAGCTCAGCATTGCATGTACAGTGATGAAAAATAAAAGGAACCCAGAAGACAATCCCCTTCCATCCGTGGAGTATACGTTTGCTGCCGAACTGAGCTGAATTCATTTATTTTTCTCTACATCAAAATTAAGATGAAAAGTCAAGGTTCTGACCATATTCACACATTCTCTTCAGACATGTTATCCTCTACTGTCAGTGTACCATCTTAACTAGCTCCCCTATGTTTAAATTCCCATTGACTTGGTATATTTCAAATGTTGTGGAGCAGTCTTAGGTTTAAAGGAGCACTGTCTGAGTCTATTTCAAGCAGCACCAAGGGCACTGCATGTGTTTAGATGGTGACCTAGTTAGATAAACTCACAAGTTTCTGGGTCCTCTTCCTTTCAAACTTATTTACTTTGATTATGCACGTATGTGTAAAAGGGTAAAGGGATATTTCGGCCTGTGGATGCCCACGTTTGTCTTTCTCTACCAGTGTCCTGTGTATAAATTCAACCTTCTCGACGCCGAATGCAATACGCACCGGGTGAGGGCTGGATCAGGTGCAGAGGGGAGGACTCCATTATGTTTGGCCCACAGTGATTTTCGAGTGTCGCAGTGAATTGGTTCAAGCTTGTCAGTGTTCAATAGGTCTGTTTTACAGCTCTGTGAACAGTTTCAAAGGTAGACCTCATCTGTCAAGGAGGAACAATCTGCCCCGCGCCCTGAATCCCTCGTCTCACATAGATGACTGAATCCAATACCGACAATATATAACATATTCTATTCTGTGTCTCTCGTTTGAGTGTTAAAAGGACATGGCCCCAAACAATGATTGGACTTATTACGCTTTGAAAACATTTTTTGCAGTCTAGTGGGCAATATGAAGTTAAACTTTAACAGTATTTTTTTTTTTTCAATCTCTCAATCACACCTAATATATCATCACCTGCTATGTTCAAAAGGCTCTATAATCACATTTGGAGTAGCAGCTCAGTGGGAGTCTCCTCTCATTCGACACCAGCAAACCTTGTGCGACATAAATGTTTGGTAGGAAGGCGAAGAGAAGGATAGGTTTGTAATTTTGTTACAAAGAAAAATCCAAAAATCACTTGACCTTCTTGATAACCCATTAAACCAATTGATTGGTTTATTGGGTTTAATAGATTGCACATATAATGTTAATGGCGGTAAAAGCATACTAATGGGAGATATGAGAAACATCAAGATGACACACTGCTGTATCAAAGCTATCATTAAGGTTATAGGTGTTATTCTTCTTAGCAAAATAATCGTCCATCAAAATTATTCCCTTTCCAGGAGCCACGAGTCAGTGCATCGCATTCATATGAATCGCATTCATATGAATCGCATTCATATGAATCGCATTCATATAAATCGCATTCATATGAATCGCATTCATATGAATCGCATTCATATGAATCGTATTCATAATCATGTTCTGTACGGCTGTAGGCATTACTCCTCAATCACAATAGTTTTCATTTAAAGTATTTGCAACCGCCCTGAACACACAGGCGAGTTAAAAAGAAATCAAACTGAAGCACAACTGAAGGGAAGCTTGAGTATCTCAACGCTCTCTTTTAAGCAGATTTAAATGCAGTTTAGTTTCTAAAAGTCAAGGGCACGTGTACAAATTCAAAGGCTTCTTACATGTCACTTTCCCTATTAGAAACTTAACTGCTTTTGAATCTGGTTAAAGGAGAGTTTGAGGATTAGGCGGCATTAATACAGAGAAGCCAGTGGAGAAAGCAGTATGCAATTCAATGGTGTGAAGACACTCCATCCTTAGTAAAAGTTCTGCATTGAAGATCATACAAATACAAAAATATATATACAGAAATCAAAAGAAAGTGTTTTATCATTGTACAATACATTATCGAATTGTTATAACAGATGCAACAATGTGTAAACAGCTACTGTATTTTATGTCGAAGTTGGTTTGAGATAATTTATCTATATATCTATATTTGATATTTGTTAGCGTTATCAAGCAACTCATAGGCATTTGGGTCAGGGCACCTCCAAAGAGACACAATGTAAAACTAACGGGTTCTGAGATGATTAATAGGGTAGAAAAGAAAAGGCTCCACTGCAGAAATATCCTTTTTTTTTTTCTTTCTAAACACTGGAAAACTGCAGCTGTTATTTTGTATTTTGATGAAACTGTGAGTTTAAGCTATGAGAACTGCCAATAACTCAAAGACACCTGGGACTTATGAGGAGTCATAGGCCAGAAAGATTCTGATCATTAGTTTTATCTAAAAAGTGCATTATATTTCATGCTTTGAATGGTTTGGACCAGTAATTATAGCTATATGTATATATAATGATGAAGTAGCATTTACTCACTATACCTCAAAAAATAAAGCATGGAGTACATATACCTAGTTACTCCTCACCCCTGTCTGCACATTCGCAAACTGTAGAGAGTGGTCCTTACCTGTGCTTTGCTCAGCTGTTGGTGCTGGACTGAGTGTCGGCATTGGCACTTTAGGTGAGGAGCCGCGTGTTATGTTCTTCACTGCAGTCGCCAAGGGAACAGCATCCATGACAGGAGGCAGGCAGCTGACCTTGTTGATGCCATCTACACAGGAAAATGCTTCTGGACATGGATTCAACAGACACTCATCATAGTTGTGCTCGCAGTTCTTCCCCTGTGTACGCAAAATAAACAGCCCTTAGATGTGCTGTGTAACTGCAGTGAGATGCTAAATGGGATGTCATATTTACGGCTCGAATAAAAACCTTTGCATTAGATAGGGAGCATGACATTATTAAATTAACAGGTAACTTTTTGGGGATGTAAATTGCTTATACACGCAGTTCTAGTAGGGACACTAAATGTCACATGTTGTGCTCAAAGAGGGAACAAAAAAAGGGTGCAAAAGGGTAAAGGTTAATTAAAAGAAGAAGGAAAAAAAGATGGGAGATGGGGGAATAAGGTGGGGAGCCTCACCACAAATCCAGGACGACAGAAACAGGTGTAGCCATAGCCCGGATCGTTCTGAATGCATATCCCCTGGTTGCAAGGCTGTGGAAGGCACTCATTAATGTCATCCTCACAGTGAAGGCCTGTCCAACCTGCCAGGAACAAAAGCCCACAGAGCGCCCTGGTGAGCCCAGGCTCTCCCACTTCCACCCTCTGAAGTGAATATCAATCAGGTTCTCCTACATTGATTTGCTTCTTTTTGGGTTCACACACATACACAGACAAGAAAAGGCTTTCACTAAAAACTGAGATGCCACATACATTTTAATGAGCCCGGGCAGTATCGTCTTTTTTTAGCACATTTTTTTGGTCTTTTTTAGCACTGTATTACGACAAATCTGTCCCCAGAGAAAAGTGGATGATTTTTGAACGGCGTTGAGGCACAGAAACTATGTAGACATTTTGCTAACCTTTACATAACATTTTATGTGGCCCCTTTCAATCCAATATGGGCGTTCGGTAAGTATTAAGGTATGGTAAACTGTACTGCACCACATCTGAGGCACAGTAAGAAACTGAAGTGCTCTTGTTCCGTAAAAAAAGTCTTTCCATCAAGGCTATGTTTTAGTCATCTTGATCACGAGCAACAAAGTCAGCCTCTAACAGGTCTTATGAACGGTTTCCATCATTTCAAAGTGAATTAAGAAACTCACAGGAAGGCCTGAGTGACTCACCTGACCTGCAGTGGCAGACGTAGCTGTTAATAAGATCTTGGCAAATGGCACCGTTGTGGCAGGGAGCCGAGCAACATTCGTTAACGTCCACTTCGCAGAACTCTCCCATGAAACCTGGTGGACAGCTGAGAAAACACATCATGCTTTCAAACAGCGAGGCTGTCTCAGAGCTGTCACTTCCTTCGTGTTGGTATGACACACTGCATCCGACAACTTCATTGTTTCTAAAAAAAATAGTGCTATCACTTTGTGAGTCAGCTGCTGCTTCTTACTTCAAATTGTCATATGTATATATAGGTCACAAACTTAAAAAGAGTCCATTTAAAACTGATGAGTCGAGGTCTACAGACTCATGGAATCAAATAAATACAACTTTATAGCTTGCTGGTTTGTGTGATAAAAGTACGCATTATGTTATAGTTAGGCATTGCTTTTCATCAATTTATCATCTCAAGCCTGGTATAATCTTCTTAAAATGGGTCAGCGGGCAGGCTAAAAGGTATCTGGTAATGTTTGGTGACTTCACAGTGACATAATAAAGACTGTAATATTCTGCAATAATCCGATACCAACATGTTTCCTACTGATTTGATGTTGATTTTGGAGGAAGTAACTTTCTTGAACGTTATTGGCTTATCCATTTACTTCTAATCTTTATTTATTTAAAAAAAAAAATTGTATTTGTGCTACAGTAGAGTGTCCCACTTTCTGCCAACTTCAACAGTGTATTTTCCGTCTACTTGATTTGCAAACTTGGGGAATAATCCTGGCTTTGTCAACAGCTAATCTATTCGTCAGATGCATATTCCAATACATCCAAAAATCAACAGTGACACATCCGTGCTCAAGTACTTTGAAGTTAAGGCATTAACGGCACATTGTCATACCACGTGAACGAAGTTTATGGCGAAAAAACTGTTCTCGTCAGATAATGTTGCCGATGCACTGCTCTTGAACTAAAGGCCATGACTGTTTAGTCCATAAAAATCTATACCTAAATCAATACAGCCCTGTATGCGTTAGTGTCATGACTGCTAATATGAAAAATCTGATCCAGCATTGTTAAGAATGTCATACAACATGAAAATAAGTTCACTCACAGAGTGAGTAAGATCACAAACTTGAATTTGCAGACCTTATTTGAGAGGAAGGAGAAACTAAATGGATTAATTCCGCAATGCATAGAACCCACAGGTAAACACAGGGGAAATACTTAAGTGTGAGGATTAGCTACATCTTGAGCAAAGAGTGGTACCACTCGATTATGCAGATGTCATCCCCACTGGCATTAAGTTTTGTAGAAGAGCAATCCTTTTTTCCCCCAGATGGACAATGAGCCTGATCATGCATCAAAGCTACCTGAGGCCAAGGAAGCCCAAGGTCTGCTGACTTGCAAGTCACCAGGTGTTAAACGGACTTAACATCTTTGGGAAAAAAAGATGTCCAGGAAGATTGACACACAGGAAGACAAAGGTGAAAACGCTAACAAACTGTTGCTTCATTCACGGGGCTGAAAATTCCTCTCCCTTCTGTTGTGAAATGAGATCTGTGATGCACCGTTGATTAAATCATGTAACACTACAACATCAAGGGTTTCATGCATAACCTCTTGGCTGACCACCGTCACAGACAGAGAACAGAGTGCTTTTGAGGCCATGTGCTGAACAGGTGCAGAACTGAATGTGTACCACTTCACACACAACCTGCAGACCAAAAAAAATTCTACTGACCAGGGCTTACAAGTGGAAAAAAAGACATGTGGAACATATTTGGCTCTCATAATCTGGAAATATGACAACAGCTAAACCTGTATTTATAATAAAATACAATGTACACTGCATGTTTCAACACTGCAAACAATTTGCTGTTGGCTGTCCATCTATAACTCATACTCTTTATAAAACAATGAAGGCCAACAAATTAATTGGTTAGTCGATTAATAGCGCAACACATTTAAGTCTATTTCCAAATCTAATTAAAATTCCTTTATTATCAGGCATTGATAATTGAAAGTGTGTGTGTCTATGTGTGTGTGTGTGTGTGTGTGTGTGTGTGTATATATATATATATATATATATATATATATATATATGTGTGTGTGTCTATGTGTGTGTGTGTGTGTGTGTGTGTGTGTGTGTGTGTGTATATATATATATATATATATATATATATATGTGTGTGTGTGTGTGTCTGTGCCATTTGTGTTCATTTGTCTGTAAATACACTACAAACTGTATATTTTGAGTTGTGGTAGTCTGAGATACATTAAATCACGGCACTGAGCATAAAGCAGCACATCAGCACAAGGTGAGACAACCTAATTAAATGTAAGACATACAGGGAGCTACTGTGTCAAATCTGCACACTCTTAGTACATACACCTTGTATTCAGACAGACCTCATCACTCAGGGGAGAGCATGTCAACAATTAAAAAGCAATGATTCACTGGCAAGCCACATGGACCAGACTGCGACTGTACAGCAAAGAACACAGATAAAAGCTTACTCTGGCACAGGTGTTGTGAGACAAGATGTGTTTTCAATTAGAGGCCAACAAAAGTCCTGGAACAGGGACAACTCTTAGAGATGCAAATTTAGATATTTAAATATTCATACTTTTTTTTTTACCAGTAACCCAGACACCCCAATAGGTGAACTGACTGTTCCGTAGCCCCACTTCCATATAGAGTTCCCTTTCCACACAGCTCATATTTATGCTTGTTTCCAATCAAAAAATTGGATTATTATGTTTATTGCACAGAACAACATCTAATTTACATTAGTATATTTATAACATGAATATAAAGTCATTAAATGAACAACTCCACTATTTACTGATTTCAAGATTAAATAATAAATATAGGAGATGTAAAGCCGAGTATCAAGTGAGCAGTGGGAACCTAATTACTGATTAATATACCGAGGGGCAACATGTAAATATAGAAAAGAATGGGGCCGAGCACAGGTCCTTGTGGCACACCATAACTGACCTTGTGTGTGACCTAGTGAACAGTTGTCCTGCAGAAGAAAGTGCAGTGTAAGTGAGACCAGTATGACTCGAGATGAGATCCAATACTAGTGGTGATCAATTGTATTGAATACTGCACTGAAATGTAGGAGCACTAGTATTGAAGTCAAGCCAGTCTTGAGCAAATCATAAATCATTTACCACTATTGTCAAAGCACTTTCTGTGGTGTGGAAGTTTCTGAAGCCAGATTGATGAGGTTTCAAACTGATTATTTGATAGAAGGTGACCTTCGAGTAGCTGAGCCACTGCTTTTCTCAAAGAGTTTTGAAAATAATGGCAGGTTTGTAACTGGACCATAAGTTGCTGATCAAATCAGGGTTGAGGAGGTTAACCTTTTTAAGGAGTGGCCTGATAAACTCTGTTTAAAAAGACAATGGCATGATGCCACGAGTAAGGCAGCTGTTCATCACTTGAAATAATAGGACTGGAATAGTGATACACAGCTTAGACCTATTTAACATACTTAGTAGGGAAGAAATAGGATCAAGTAAACAAGTAGTGGGCTTGAAGGGGAAAACTCTCTTGAGATTGTTTCAAGGGAGCTTATCTCAAAATGAAAAATACAATTTCTGAAGAAATTGTGGTGTGAATGCTGGCTGCTGAAAGGCTGACGCTGAACTGGATGCTGGCATGAATTTGGATGAAGAAGCTGAACGAGTATGAAAAAAAAGGAAAAGTGGGAAATGTGTAGTTAATTGCTAGATGGATTGCGAAAAAAACGTTGAATATTTCAGAAAGTATATGAAAGTTATGAAAAAGTTGAATACAAGCCAGAATTTCAGTATAGAGATGAATGTTCAGATGGTTGAATGAAGTTTCTAGGTTGAATGTGGAAGGAGAAGGCGGCGAAAAAAACAGGTAGTTTTTTTTTTTTTTGTAGAATAACAACAATAATGTTGTGAGTGCTACCAATGGACATGCAAAGAGAAGAGTGATCAGGTGTGATCACCTTGTCCTGGGTGGGAAATGAGATGGAAGCATTTATGTTTTAGAGACTAGATTTCAGGGGGTAGTTTTGGTCTAATTTTCCCATTGGACAGAAGTAGAAGACTCGAGATACTGCAAGTTTGTGATTGGTAGTTTAGTTGATACGATGAACAGTGTAGGTTTCAGAGTTGTTAAAACAATGTCTGGACAGTGTAACCTCAGAAGTAAGGAAGCAGTGATCTGAAGGCAGACGTGCTGAGATAACTAGATCTGAAAAAGACGAGCCACGTGCCAGACTTGGTCGAGCACCATAGAGGTGAGTAGATACACGTTGTGTAAAAAAACCTTAGAATGTGTGAGGTCTTGGAAAACTGTTCTGAATGGCTCAGAATTTTCATCAACATAAAAAGTAAATCCCCTTATAACTACTGAGGCCATCCATTTGTGTCAGTGTGTAACAAAAAAAGGTAGAAAACTATATATATATATATATATATATATATATACCTTTTTTATATATATATATATATATATATATATATATATATATATATATATAAAAAGGTAGATAAGGCACTGGTGGTCGATATGAAATTGCTATAGAAATTGATTGCAACTTAGAGTACAAGCAATTTCTATAATATAAAAACAGCGGTGATGTAAAAAAAAATCGAGGTGGTAATTGGGTTTATCATTAACAATCTAAAGTCCTTGCAGCAATGCCCCCAACTCACTTGATTCTCGTGACACTTTTATACGATAGTTTAATTTTGAGGTGATGCCTCATTTAAACTAACAAAGTCATCTGGCTTTAGCCAGGTTTCACACAAGCTCGTAAAATCAAGGCTATGGTGATTCATTATGTCATGGATACGCAAGGAATTACTAGGGAGGGGTCTGATGTTAATAAGGCCAATGTTTTAAAGTAACATTTTGTAAAGTGGCAGGAGATGAACAAAAGAAGGTCTTAATGTGGGTGATGCTATTCTGATTTAAAAAAACGATGTCTCTTACACTTAACATCCAGGGTATCACTTATTAGAACAGGGGTATGATTATAGGCCCTGCGATAGGCTGGCGACCTGTCCAGGGTGTACCCCGCCTCTCGCCCAATGTCAGCTGGGATTGGCTCCAGCCCCCTCACGACCCTTAAGTGGATTAAGCGGTAGACGATGGATGGATGGATGGGTATGATTATAGTCGTGGAGCGGATGGTTTATAAGTGATGTCAGGATTTTCTGGGACTTGGCCACTACCATTAGGAGTTTTATCATTTCTCTATAAAGAGTGGGTTTGTTTTGGATCAAGATAGGGTTGTAAGGGTCTCGCTCAGGTGTGGGTCAAACGGAGTTAAAAGCTAGACAGTTGATAAAAGTTGACATTAAGTTTGGATGTAAATGGTAAAATGGACTGCAATTATATAGCACTTCTTAGTCCACTCAATGCACTTAACACTACAGGTCACATTCGCCAGTCCACACACACATTCACACAGAGCTTCTTATCTAACACACACGCTCACACACCGTTGGTACATCATCAGAGGGAAATTTGGGGTTCAGTGTCTTGTCCATGGACACTTTGACATGTGGACTGGAGGAGCCGGGAGACAAACCACTGATGCTTTGATAAGTGGATGACCTGCTCTGCCTCCTGAGCCAAGCTGCCACGCAATAAGCCACAAGTTTTATATAAATCACGCTCAGTCCAAAAGATCTGGTTGAAATGTAGTTGTGGGAGTGAGACCGTATAGGGCCAATGATTCCAGGTTTTATGGGAGAATGATTGATAATCTGGGTATGGCGTAATTTCAAATAAGTGTTGGTGAGAGCTTAATAAAATCTGCCACCAGAAAGGCTGTAGGTCACAGGACCAGAGAGATTAAAGAATTTTATCATGATCAATCCAAACATCAGAACTTCAGGCTTACTTTGTTTCCAGTCCAAATTAGTTTGGGAGGAAGCTGGAGAATAGCAATCACCACGCTACCTATGCTCGTCACATTGGCATCGTTGGAAGAGGAACATGCAGCAGCAGCAGCATGGACGAGGTGGCGTTGGCTGTTGTATTTCCAGTTTTCGTCTTAATTGACCATCTTCCAAATTCTTTATATAAATTTGTATACAGAGTGTATTTTAGTTAGTCCGTTTAGTTAAGTGTTAAGTGTAGCTCTTAGTACACCAGAAAAAGAAGAGGTCATGATGTCCATTCTTCTGATGTTTACTATGCCTGTATGGAAGTTAAATACTAACGACTGTCTGCGAAAATCTGCGACTTTGCCACCAGACTGGCAGTTGGTCAGGAAGTTGGAAGTTAAGACGGCATTGAACAATGGAAGAGGAAGAGAAGCAAAAATTAGCCATGGTAGCACATGTGGGGAGTAGGAGACTTGTTCCAATCAACTCATATTTCTATGCCTCGGTCCAGGGACAATATTTCTATGTCATTACATCAAAACGAGAAAATGTGACTAACTGTGGACTTTCTCACCTGCATGTAAAGTTGGATCCTTCGCCGTCGATGCAGGTGGCTCCATTGAAACAGTATGCGACATTAAGAGCAGCCTCTTTGCAGACGTCTACATCGTTCTCACAGGTTTTCCCGGTGTAACCATCGTGACAGAAGCATGCGTACTTATCAGTGAGATCCACACACGAGCCTCCATTCAAACAGGGACTGGAAGCGCACTCCTGGAAGTGAAAAGATAGCAATCATTTACAGAAGTGTTGTTAAAAAAAAAGGAAGAAGAAAAAAAAGAGGAAATAATCGGTTTTGGATGAATTGTCAGTGCTTAAAAAGCAGATGATCTGATTATCCATTCAGCTAAATGCTCACAGAGACCTTGTAAGAAACTGTGTTTATCTCTGGAGTCCAGCACCAGCTGGGGTTTTAATCAATTAGACATTAGACAAAAGCATTTTCTTTTAATCGGGGGTTTGTACAATGCTAACATGATCCTGATAGATCAAATGACCGATCTTGATGAAAAAAAATCAATAGAGTTAGTGATACCAAAGAATTCTTTTGACTTTTTTTCCTCCTGAACACACAGCGGGTTCATTCACCAAGCTCAACTCACGTCGATGTTCGTCTCACATCTGCTGCCGGTCCATCCAGATTCGCACTGGCAGGAGAACGAAGATACTCCATCCATGCAGCTGGAAAAAAGGCCACAACACTAAACATTTTAGGTGACAACCGTTTAAAGTGAACTCAAAAGCACTCAGACAAGCGCGTCTTTTCTTCAGCTGTATACGTAGAGTGAGATCGAATCTTGTGAATGAGAGAGTGTTTCCCCATCGTAGGATTTAATGACTATAATTTAAGGACCACCGAGACAACCTGTAAGTGCATCGCATTAGCACATGTGATGTACAATATGACTCCAATCACTAGCAAGGAGTGTAATTAAAATTCATGGCAGTGTTTCTGTTTTAAATGATGGAAAATTAAAAAAAATCTGTACCCTCCATGAAGACAAGGCGCTGACATGCATTCATTGATGTCGGCCTCACAGCGGGGCCCCACGAAGCCATCAGGGCACAAGCAGTGGTATCGATTCGGTGCGTCAATGCATCTCCCACTATTTTGGCACGGGTTTGAAGCGCACTCATCGATGTTAACTTCACACCGTGCCCCTAGGAAATTGAGCATGTGTTAGTAAGACGTTACAAGGTAAACAATTGACATCATTTAACCGCTGAAAAAGGGGATGTATACAGTCAAGAATTGAGATGGACAACAAGGTTTGATATCTCTGTCTCACTTTAATTTCATACAAGGGAAGAATTTTTATTTTAGAATAAAAGCCATAAAAGTGACAAGCATAATCTAAACCATTCAAGCCAATATGCTGATTCCTGTGTGCCTACAATAAATCCTTGTGACAGGTCTATACAGTTCTCTATTTCAAATCTTAGGGGCCGGCTGTATAGGCGTTTTAACCCAGTAATGATAAGTGGTGAATTCTTTATGTGATTCATATTTTCTTTAATCCCAAATGCAAACCTTTAAAAGTAAAATACTGTCTCCCAGCCGCAGCGAGCGAACTGTCCAGATGAAGCTGCCTCGCCAGCATGACATGTTTTTCCTCTCTGGTCTCTTTGGTAACCTTTGATATAAAGTGATCAGAGGCTGGCAGGGGTAGTAAACATGAGAACGCAGTGTGCAATGAACTGACATCGCATTAAAGGATTTCTGGGTTGTGTAAGTCAGATTTTTTCCCCTCACGTTACCTCTTTCTGCCATATTATTGTTCAGTGACTCAACACACTTTGAATGCTTTCAATGAAAATTGTTCGGCAATGAGACACCCAGCTCAAAGTGGATTTAACTTGTGACTCATGATTGTGTCTTATATAAAGAGACACACATTCATTTCCCACAGACATTAACTGGTATTTTCAGTATCCAGCTTCGATACTCAAGCAAACGGATGAAATGAAGCATGAAGCGAAAATATGATCTCCTATACTGAACGATATAACTAGCGACTGAGCAGATGGACAAGACTCAGTGTGCTCAAATGGTGATTAGACAACCGGACCTTTTGCCTAGTCCGGGGTCGTCTGGACGAGGAAGACGTTGTTTGAATGGAACAATAAAAGTACGAGGAGAACGTTGTTTAAACACAACAACAAAATGAAACATGAATATGTTTGAACGGGTGGAGCATGCCGGAGGACTCGTTCTAATAATCACCATAAATCACGTTACAATGTAGGGCAATCTGTCTGTCCATGTTACACATTAGTTAGTGTTTAAATACCAGATGTTTTAGGTAGTTTTGAGTTTAAGAATTTTTTTTTCATATTTTGTGTACGCCGATTGATCACACATAAGTATTATATGCATTTTATGTTAGAATTTCACTGTCGTATTTTATCTTGATTTTTATGTTTTAATTATACTTTGTGACTTTATTTACACTCATCTTGATTTTGCTGTTTTAATTATATTTTGTGACGTAATTTACAGTCATCAGGGTGTTCATGTTTAAATTTTTCTGTTTTTATTTACATTTTTGTCCATTGTTCATTCATAATGTAAGGCAGATTCAATTCATGCCAAGACGGTGGTCGCGCTACACGGGAGGGGGCCATGAGGAAATTTTCCCTATAAATGCAGTTCATAGGTTTTTTCGTCCTCATATGCTTTGAGTCTGCGGGGATCTTGCTAATGTTGAAGGCATTGAAAATGTCTCATTGTTGATCAGCATCGTTATAGTAATATCGGAATGATTTTCAGGTATTTACATTTTTAAAGAGTAATTCATGATGTTTAGGTATTTGTATTTGTAATGATGATTAAGGACACAGTGTTTTGATGATTAGAAGACCCTCAAAAAGGGGGGATATGTAGAAGCAGAATGTGTCCTGAGTGTAAGCATTGTGAACAATATCTTGGTGGTGCTAAACATAATCATGCTGACGCCGATGTGTCCTTGCTGTGACCAGTATCTCGTGGAAGCTATCGAATGTAAGGACATAGATGACCAATGTCATGTCAAGATATCTAGTATGATGACGCGGATGTGCACGTGTGTGGACAATCAAACATGTGACATCCCACGCTGCCTGTTTCGTAGATAGTGAGTGCAAAAGAACTGTACACCCAGTGTACTTGGAATCGTCTTCGTTTTGTGCTATGAAAAGTGAAAACTGCTCATCGGCTGCTTCGACTTGTCTTTCTGCAAACCTCCTGAAACCTGAAATTCCTTACAGTTGGAAACCGTAGTTTGAAACCAGACAGTTATTTGAATATGACTGATGACAGAATGACTATAAACAGAAGCAGTTTGTTTTATGCAGTAAAAGTATAAATTCACGCAGATCTTGAAAGAAAGGAAATAAAAAGAAAGTAACCACAAGCCACTAATATCACATACTAGAGAAATACTAGTCTTTTTGCCAAATTCTAATTCGTGAAAGTAATACGGTATTAATATGTTGACTCACTAATATCTAAACTAGAGCTCGAATGATTAGTTGATTGTCCAATCGTTAAATCTACAGGAGGGGTTGCATATTTTGTGTTCACAGTACTGAAAAAGTTCACCAGCTACGATTCTTTTCTGGAGTGGAATACAAAAGCTCCACAGAATTAATAGTATTTCTTCATGACAGATGTTCCAGTGAAAAAGAGTTCACGGAGAAGTCTCTGCTTTTCCCCGCATGTCTTTTAAAATACAAGTTATTTCTGAGGTTTTTTCTTTGTTCTTTTTTTTTTTTTTCATTCTTTACTGCTGTGAGCACCACAAACCAAATTCCATTCACATCCACTCTGCTGGGATACCAGAGGAGGACATCTCAATAAAACCAAAGCTATATCGATGTACCACTAAAACTGAGAGTGAGAGCTACTTTTCAAAAAAAGCAATCTTGATGAATTCACCCCATCGACGACAAATATATTTAACAAAATGAATTCTTGATCATAAATATCCAACCGAGGAGATAAAAAACCCCAAACCAGTCCATTAAAAGAACTGTGCATGCAACAACTGTAACTAGCCCCTGTGATGACTCTGAGAGAGCCAAGTGAAGTCTGACACTGAACACATGGAAGTGTGTCGTGTGCCGTAAGAGCTGTATATCCTTAGAGCAGGGACTACTCAGTACCATATCTATCAAGGCAAAACACTCCATACAAACTGTACTGTACTGACTTTAAATTGGAACACGTGAATTGTCCTCGAAACAACTCACATATAACTTGGCTGTCGGTCGGACGCACTAAAGATAAGTCTGAGAGACTCGCTAAGTAAGTCGGCTTTCTTCAGGGAGTTGACGATTTTCATTATTCAAGCCGACGTCTCAAAAATAGCAACGAGATCACGGCGGAAATGAAGGGGAGGGAGAGTTCAGGCTGGAAGCTAAACACCAGACAACACAAACTGTCAACAGTAGACCTCTACTGCCAATAAATCAGAACACACGATGGGAAAACACACAGATGACATAGCAGGTAGTGCTTTGGAGAGAGCAACAGAAGTGACTGTGTTTGCTGAGGAATTAAAAATGAATGATTCTGTTGTCTTATTCTAACACCTTGCATTTTTTGTAATGTTATTTTTCACTTTTGCGGTAAATCAAAATTATGACTGACCCATAGTGAGTCATTTGGTTTGCCTTTTTCATCTTTCGGGCTGAGACAGATGTGAGGCAGCACAGTGACAACGGGAGCAGGAATTTATTTATTGCCTCCCATGTTTTATCATGAAAGAGAATAAATAAAGTGTTTTAAGTCTACACAGAATCTCGGATGGTCTCTCGTTACAAACTGTAAAACGATTCCATTCTTGTCCTGAACTGAAAACCTGTTTAATTTAGTCAAAGAGAAAAACTGTTTGACTGCAAAGGTGACGGAACAACGTCTGAAACCAAAAATAACAAAAGGGTTGCAGCAGGAAAATAAAAATACTATGAATAATGTAATACAGGAGGGTGATAAGGGAAATTAGGCAATAAGTAAAATAAATTAATTAATTAATAGTCGTGGTAGAAAAATCTCTTTTGTCATTTAACACATTCACATTATCCATATACTGATGCTATCATTAAAAAACACTCATGTAGGGTTAGGGTTGAAACTTATTAAGATTATTATTTACTAGTTATTACAACAAGACTACAATATGTCTTGAGGCTTAATTGAGCACTAGAAATGACACACTGACATACTGACTTCAGTATTTAAACCAAAAAAACACAAATAACTCATGCGCTATATCTGTCCTATAAAAATTGTATCTGCTTTTTATTGATTTGATTAATACATGTATTATTAGAAAGTATTATAAAAAGTTAGCACAGTAAGTACGCGTAATTCCACGCACATTAAACTTATCATACACATCTACAGCAACAGATCTCTGCATAGGCTCCGTAACAAACAATGTTGACATTTTATTTATCAGGTTCCCCAAAGCAAAAGCCGGAATTTACTGGAGCCCTGACATGGAAACAACACTGCGGGGGCCAGCACATCATCATCTGACAATGTGCTGACGGTAGGAAGCTCACAACAATGTGCTGATTGCACTGTACTATCACTCAAGGGAACGTGCTCCTTAATGATGGGTGAAGAAGAGAAAACAGAAGGTGACGAATAGTGTGCTTAAACTGTGATTTATATAAAGAGGATGAGCCATTAATCATGTCACTGAAATGACTTCTGACCTCAGTGTAGAACACAGGGCCGATGTATAGTTTAATAATACATTATTGGGATTGCAGACGCTTTTAAATCAGATGTCTTGAATAATGAGAAGACGGCTGAGATCCCGGCAGCTGCTGGTGAGAACCATTACTAAGGACTCTTATTGAACAAGTAAGGGATATTGATACTGGACTTGCCAAAAAAGTGAGAATCACTTTTTAAATCTAACACTTTCTAAAAAAGTGGGTCACAGAGACTTTAAGAAAAGGTAACAAAGGAACGATAGAAGTTGTTGGAGGTGTCAGAAATGTGACAAAAACTATTTTTTTCCGGGGTCTGACCTCAAAAAGTTCTCAAAGCTAAAAGAATTTACGTGTAAAATGCCTTAATCATTTTCCATCAGTTCTGATAAGACAGGGCCACAGAGTCACAGCCCGTAGATGACGTCTTAGAAGAAACTGCTGCAAGAAGACCAGCTGAAACCACGCGATTGAATAAAAGAGCTGAGCATACAGATGCACTGACTGACTCATTAAACAAAGAGAAACTAAGGAAATTCAATGAGGGTGGCGATGCGGGTGGGAATGAAGTGTCACCATAGCTTAATCACACCCACGAGAGTGTGTGGATATGACACCAGACTCATTTATTAGTAGGGCAGCTTCAGGTGCTACAGTCAGAATGAATGTTGGCATTAGAAATGTAAAAAGAAATCCCTGATGGCAGGAGCAAATAATATGATAATACAATCGAGTGACACAACAGGTTACACTATTTCAGTGACAGAAGAAAAGGTGCATTATACCATCAAAGCAGAATAACATTTCAATCAATTTCAATCAGGCTGCACAAGCATGACACAATGAATCACCCTAAGACGGCAGAGCTACTACAGGACCAGAATAAAAAATAAGTTGCACGCAGCTACGGTGGCAGCATGGACCCGTTTGTGTTCTCGTGAAAAAGTTGCAGAGCTGTTACATGAGTTACCAGAGCAAATATTTTGTATGAGTTCTACTTGGTTTGAGCCGATCCAGACTGTATCCTCTGGCCACTTGCTCTCTTGGGGAGCCCTGTTTCCTCAGATGAGCTTAGAGCAACAGAAAAAGTAATGACTTGTACTATGCTGTGCGTAGGCCTAATAATAAAAGCTGCTTCTGTGGGAATTGGGCCATGCGTGTCAGGTTCTGCTCTCCAGAGAAGCAATACCTCAGAGATTTCCCCCCTCTCTCAACTGGGGAAGGATAAATTGATGATACAGTGTGGAAGACAAATGAAATTAATCTTCCCAGTACCTGACAGGAATCGGCTTTAGATTGTGTGTGCGCGCACGCACACACGGAAAAACGCACACACGGAAAAACGCACACACACACACACACACACACACACACACACACACACACACACACACACACACACACACACACACACACACACACACACACACACACACACACACACACACACACACACACACACACACTATAATACCTCAATATCCTTCTGGGTGGAAAATAAGACAAATGGATTGAAGTAAAAAAAACAATAGCACCATGAGTCTAAAGAGACTGGTGAAATGAAGTGACAGTGATAAGTTTTCATCAGATAAAACAAGTGACATTAAATGTATCTCTTGTTAGCCTTGCTCAAAAAACAGGAACTGTATCTTGCAAAGGCAGACGGGGCCAATTAAAATTAAGCATTGTGAAGCAGGTTTTCTTTTTTTCTTCTTCTTCTTACACTAAGCCAGATCTGTGTCAGAGATGCCTCAATAGTGTGTGGCCGCAGCAGCCGTGATAAGCCTTTTTAGACTCTCACATTGATCTTCGTGTCACCTAAGGGCAAAAGAGCTACCTGAGTATCCGGGGCGACAGGCACACTTGAAGCCGCCGGGTGTGTTGATACAGATGCCCTCGTGCAGGCAAGGTGAAACTTCACACTCATTCACATCCAGGTCGCACAGCGTTCCAAAATAACCAGGAGGGCAAACGCAGCGGTATCTGAGGAGGATGCGATAACACTCGATCAGAAGGAAATCAATTACTTACAAAATAATGATCATACTTATGTGTTCAGTTATTACTTTAAAAGAAGCAGAATAAATATTACAGTAAAACCTCCACGTATTCTTGCAGAAATAACTGTGTGTGTGTGTGTGTGTGTGTTTGTGTGTGTGTGTGTGTGTGTGTGTGTGTGTGTGTGTGTGCGTGTGTGTGTGTTACGAATAAATAACCAGGGGGGGCAAACGCAGCGGTATCTGAGGAGGATGCGATAACACTCGATCAGAAAGAAATCAATTACTTACAAAATAATGATCATACTTATATTTTTCAGTTATTACTTTAAAACAAGCAGAATAAATATTACAGTAAAACCTCCAGATATTCTTGCAGGAATAACTCTGTGTGTGTGTGTGTGTGTGTGTGTGTGTGTGTGTATGTTTTTGTGCGTGTGTGTGTGTGTTACGAACCGGCTAAAACAAACTTACTGCAGATTGAGACTAATTTTTCATTCTCAACTCTTCGTACAAAACTAACAATGTGACAGCACTTAACCAACTCAGTGTGTAACTTAATTTGGGTTATGTGAGATGACGTATTACTAAAGGGAAGAGCTTAATCTGTGCAGTAAATTCAATTCAAATCCCTCTCTGCAGCTGTCAGTGGGTCTAACATCTTCCAGCGCACATCTCGGGTGTTAGGTGTGAAGAGGTGGGATAATTCGAAGAACATGCAATTAGAAAATTTCTGCGTAAAATATAAACTCAATCAATTATTTAAACATAATTTTGGATCGCTAAACCAGTTACACCACATCAGGCTTCAGCAATGTGCTAAACAGAATTGTTATTGTTGCGTGGAGCTATACACTGCTGGATTAGTGTGTGTGTTAACACTTTTGATATTTGCAACTCATTTTTATTCCAGTGTCCACCGAGTTGGTTTAGTTTCATACATAAAAGCTGCACTGTATATAAATAGTTGGGGAAAAACAAAGTGACCCTTGCAGAGTCAAACTCGCAGTCTATTAATGCAAAGGATGGGTTCATACAAGACACAGCATGGGCTCAGTGAGTATACTGCCGAGGCTGATTCATCACCGCGGCACAGATGGACTCGCTCGGCTCGTCGGGTCAGGGAGACGGAGACAGCGGTGCGTATGCAGCTCGTGGTGGGCAGCAGGGTTAAAGCACACCTGATGTGAACTCCCAGGACTGTGCAATCAGAGGAGCGCTCTGAGCCGGGCCAGGTCACATGGGAGCGAAATCATGACGGGAGACAAACTGGAGACAAAACATTTAGGACTCAAATTGGCCCTGGGACTTCTCTACCCATCTGTCCGACTAAGCCCAGAAGCCCCAGGGCTCCCATTAAGCACAGCAGAGAGAAGCACCAGTGGAGTAGAGCCCAATCTAGATACATGATGTGTTCTTGCTGAATTCACTCTCCTTCTTCAGAATAGCAGCTTATCTGTGTCAAGGATGAAGACAGGCTTGTTATATAAACTGGAACACTGAAGGGGAACGCCAAGACATTGTGTGTGGGGTTTTTTTTTGCTTCCTTCCAAAACATGCTTTGGAAATTACTTCTGCCCGGCCTTTATTGATCTGTTCAAAAGTTTAAAAACACACAATGCATGAGCTGTTTAGTCACATTAGGTTACTTGTTACTTACTTGTTCACGAGGTCTTGACAAACGCCAGCGTTGTGGCAGGGGCTGGAGGTGCACTCGTTGATGTCTTCCTCACAGCGAAGGCCAGAAAATCCCATCCTACAATCACAGCTGGAGCAGAAAAGAAAATCATTAATATTGATATTTTGCTTCGCATGGAAAATAGAAGATCTATCAATATCTGTTTCCCACGTGGCACATGCACAGAGTGGAAAAAAAGATCAATAGGAATTTGATAGTGTTAATTACACATATTTAGTCTGATCGCACATACGGTGCAGGAACCTACGTGTTGACTGCTTAACTAAACATAACATTGTTAAAATCTGATATGAATTTAAACCTGAACTGTTATGTCTATTAGATACTGTGGAGAACAATTAAACAATTTAATGTAAATTACCTGAGATACGAACAGGAATGAGGGTTTTCCAGTACGGACACTGCATCGCTAGAAAATCCCATATTTGCTTGCCTCCTAAGAATTGAAAAGCGGGTTATGGACAACACTCCTTACCTATAACCGTTGACCTGGTCCACGCAGTCGCCCTGGTTTTGGCATGGATTTGAGGCGCACTCATTGGTGTCAATTTCACAGCAACTTCCTTCAAATCCTGAAAGATAGATGAGATGGTCATGGATCAGCAAGCCCCACTTCACCCTGAAAACGTCAGGCACGATGATAACAAAGGCCCCAGTGAATGCCATTTTAATGGAACTAGTAGCCCCTGTAGCATATCTCATCTTCCAGCTCTCGGCACTCACTGTTTCCCCTTTGAGAGTGGGTAAGTCTAATAATACTTTAGTGCCACAGACAGATTGGTCTGAGGGTTAGTGGTTTGGGGTTTGGGAGTTGTGTGTGTGTATGTGGGCGAGGGAGAGAGAAACTAAGCGAGTAGGGGGACATCTTGTTAAGTTAGGGTAAGAGGGGGAGGCTAAGCCCAAGAGCTCTTTTGCTCTTGTTCATTAGGGGGTTGAGGGGCAGGATGGCTAAGCAGATCAGCATGGATGTTTTGTTGTACTTCTGAGGACAGCCTTGGAGCCTGTAATGTTCTGCCTGGCGGAGGTTTTCCCTCTGGTGCTTGGTGTAGTCCATGAGATATCTGTTTTTCAGCTGAACGAATCAAACTGCATGACATAGTTTTATGGGGTAAAAAGAATTCATGAATGTTAAAACATGAGGGAATCCCTAATGTCACATTACATGGACGCAAATAATGGACAAAAACAAATGCAAACCTAATTACCTCCAACATGGAGGTCATGTTTACGCCTTTGTGTGTTTGTTCTTTTTGTCTGCAGGATTACGCAATTTCCACGAAATTGCTGGGAGGATGGGACGCGGGCCTGGAAATAACCATTAAATTAAAGAAGGGCATTTTTGGCATTTTCACACATTTTCCAGGGAATAATGCATGGGAGTAATCTGATATCTATGATCTATGTGCAATTTGGTGCAGCTCGATTGAATTTTAAGGTGACATATTATGCTCATATTCAGGTTCATACTTTTAATTTGGGTGACCACTTTAAAAAAGGTTTACATTCTCTAATGTTCAGAAAAGGTATCAGTGTTTTCATACTGCCCATTACCGCAGGTCCTCTTTTCAACCTGTCTGCAGCGCCACGATTTTGTTTAGCCCCCCCTTCCGATACACCACTGTCTGCTCTGATTGGCCAGCTAGCCCAGTCTGTTGTGATTGGTCAACTGCTTTCAAAATATGTAGGAAATGTCACGCCCCTTCAGCAAAAGAGTCCATCCATGACATCACAAGCAGGGAGAAATCTGAACCAGTTGTTCAGGCTTTAGGGTTTAGCCAGCCCACAATACCAGATACCCAAATTTATGTGCAAAAAAACTGAAAAAGTGATTTTTGCAGAATATGTATCCTTAAAGGGAAAAAGTTGGGCCTTGGCAGAGGTCTGCTCTGTAGGTCAGATAAATCAAGATGTGAAATGTCTGTGGACGTGACAATCCAGGATTTCAGGTATAAGCAAACTAGCGTACCTTAATGATTCCCTATGGGAATAATTTCCTTCCATATTATTGATTTTCAGTATTGTGTGTTTCTGTCTTCAACAATACGGGGATTTCCTTACCATTACATTATTTCTTGAGATATTCTGTCCACCTCCTTTAATACAGTACACTGCACTGAGACTTCCAAAAGGAAACTGCTGTGCTGTCCCCACAGAGTAACATCTGCTACGCATAAATAAAGCGCTACATGTATTTAACAAAGGGGTTAATAGAACTAAGTATTATAGTGGTTATTCCTTGGCTCATTATGCTGCTACTCCAGCTGCTTCAAGTTAAAGTTACATATATTTGGACTATAATGGCTTTTGGCTGTTGTAAGCAGCAGAGAGGAGAGACTTAAGAAACAATAACAATGATTCAAATCATTTGTGAAAGAAGCACATTTAGTTTAATCTTTTAGATTTGAACTCGTGAAACCCCAGGAAGTGGATAGCATGAAAACTTGTACAATGTTATATTATATTATATACCTTAAGGGAACATTTTAACCGCTGATTACTATGTGATTAATACTGGATTGTTTGTTTTTCTTATTTCTTATGGTTGCCATAGAAATGGTTTTCTGTACCGTTTCTACTGATACCATACATCAGCCACCAATATATATAATGCCCTGTAATGGCAAATTTTTGTCATTGCAATGCTTTCAAAATGTGCTGCATCACCAGTTGGCTGAAAATTGTACAGAGCATAAATTTCTCTTTTGAGATGGACACAACTGGAAGTCAGTATTTGTAGTTTGCTCTCTAGCCACATGAAGCTCAGTACTTTAAAATAAGAAACTGCTCGACTGCTGGATGAGGGCTCTCAGAGAACTGCTCATTGTGCATTCTTAACCAGCTGAATAACCTAAACTATATATCATCATGTTGAAAAGGAAAAAAAGACAAATTTCTGAAACAACTGGAGTGATTCTAGAGAAAAAAAAAGGAAAAAGAGTCCGACGCCGACACAGCCCTGCGCACCATGGGACGTGAGACTGAGAGGGAATCCATGGGACCACAGAGCATCTGGTGAATTATGGGACAGCACAGGTTTCACAAGCTGCTATGTCAGTCAAAGCAATGGTGGGGCACCTCGGGGACTATTTGGAATGTCGCTGCGATGTAATGCATCTTCTGCCACTAAGCAGTGACTGGAGGCCTCTCTTTGACAGAGTACAGGGAGGGAAACCCAAGGCACGTGCACCACGTAGTCATTCCATCATTTGGCCAGAGCTTCAGTATGTGATCACCGCTCCTGCCAGGGAAAGGCCTCAGAGGAGAAGAAAATGTAGGTAATCTCTGGTGGATTGTGGACTTTGATCGACGTTTCAATTGAAATATGAGTGACGTCTTCATTTTGATTGTGTGGATTTGGTTTGGACTGTCAAATTTGTAACCATAGTCTTTTCATCAACGTTGCTGTCAGGGACGATGTTAACAATCTCTCAGAGTATTACATCATATGAATTATATCAGCCACCGTTTGTTCCATATAGATTATTACAGTTTTTGTCTGTGGTGTCATCTGTGTGCTGTCACTTATGACATGAACTGTCAGCTATCACTGATCGCTAAATCATAATAAATGTGTCATACTTCGGTATAAACAATTTTCAGTTGAACTGTGTTGAGTTGTGGTTTTCCATGTTTAACTTATGATCTTAAATTGTTGAGACTCTATTTGGCCAATCGATGCAATGTTTTAATAAGATGCAACAAATGCAGCATTGCTCCAGGAGGCATCAAAACTGTATCATTGATTTCTCTTTGCATTTAGCACTTCACTAGTAAAGAGTACAGAACTAAATCATTAAATGTTTCTCTAATTTTGATGATGGTGATTAAGATATAATTTCCCATGGTGGTTTACAGGTGATGAATTAATGCTTCGAGCACTGCAAACATCATAGGTTATGGTCCTGGATATCCTTAAGTACAGTTACTCGAGACTGTCAAATGTGAGCACGATTTTAAGATCCTGAGATAATTTATGCTTTTTATTTTGAAATCCTCATGAGCTTTCATCTTGTGCTGATCACATGCCAGACTGCCAACCTGGCAGTGAAGACCTTTAATAATCCATCAAACAGAAAAAAACCCTCTACAACACGCGTTACTTCAATGTAAACATCAACTGGAGGAAAACAGGAACATGAAGAGATTTCATATCTGGCATGGCCTTGTTGGGCAGTCACCAAGTGGCCTGTCAGCAACAACAGTGCGCTCCTATCTTCAAGAGAGCAAGGACGTCCTTCTAAAACTCAGGGAGTTATTGACTTACATTACAGTACTGTGTGAGTTTGCCAGGTGCCAACACTGTGACAGACTGTTTTTTGAAACCCTGCTAGCTAATTACTCCACATCACATCGTCCTGTGCAATCAATAACCAAATTTGGGCAATCAAAAACAGATACAGATGGACAATGGTGACAAACACACTGGGAGTCAAAGCAGTGTTTTTCTTATAATCGGGAGAACAGCAAGCTTATGAGTCCTTCACCTGCACTGAACAAAAAAACGGCCTTGTTGGGGTAAACGGCTTAAGAATATACATTTTTGTGCATTTATCATCAGCCCTTGAAGACAATTTACCCTACTGTTACACACCTGGACCACCACTTCCACAACGCTTACAAAGGCACAAAATATTTAACTTAACCATGGCTATTCTCTCTCTTACACAAAGCACCCTGCTTACCCGAGGAGAATTTTTCTTTTTCATCAATTTAAATTGTCTAAATCTCATTTGGTAGATGTTCCCTCTTTGTCAACAGTCATTAGTGACAGCGCAGAGTGATTGCAGTGGATGTTTGATACCCTGCTTTGGAATATTTCTGTAACAAAAAGCTAATTAACAAATTTACAGGCTGTGTATTTGTGACACGTACCATAAAATCAGATATCTGCAAAATTATGGGATGATAAAATTATGTGGAACAGGATGGTGTCACTCTTTTATAGCACCCATACTTCATAACCTTGCCAATGTGCCTGCTCGATGACAAACTGCGCTCCTCAATGGGTGACAAATCTGAGCTGTGCTCTGAACGTAAAGGCGCCGTTGAATACTGTTTCTCGAAATGACTATTAAATCACATGACACTGTTGTGTGAAAGGAGTGTGAGTGCTGAAAATTCCACTGATAATCAACACTGCATTTTTCCACTTGTTTTGGTCCGCGGTTCCATTAAGTTTGAGTCTGAAAGTTATCAACTCGACGTCCACGTGTCACCAGATGCTTTTCAGCAGCTGGCAGAACAATGTGTGCAAACAGGGGGCTTGCGTTTTGACAGGTGACAAGAAATTAATATGTCTATGTTGCTCTGCTTAGTTCATTTAAGTAACAATATGCATTTGTTTGCCAACATGTTTCTCATACGAACATGACGTGTTAATACAGTACGCTGCTATTGACTTGTGAGTATTGTTTTCCTCTTTGTAGGACAACAGATGGATGATGCAGATAATGCACCTTTTACTGCAATTTAACATTTCAACAGCAGCAAATACTGAGATTGTAACTCTAAATCACCAGTCAAAAAATTGATCAATAGTAGTTAAGCTTAAGGGCACAGTTTCCACTTGGAAATATGTAAGACATGCTTAAACTTTTAAACCAGTTTTTCTTTTTACAGTTGCTGTATAATCTAAGTAAATGACTACGTCCTCTACAAACAGTGTCCTGCACTGCCCACCTGTCATAATCTTCAAGATATAGTTATGTGGCAATGTGTATGTTATAATACAGTAAACATTACAAGTGTGTCCTCTAACAAATCTGAAACCATGTGCCCATGGGTATCAACCATATAATGTATTCTGTCAGCAACCATTTGGGTTTTGGTGCTGTGAAGCGTTCAGGGGTTAAACACCAATTTGTTAGAAGCTACTTATTCATGAAGGGAACATCTCTGATACCACTGTGAGCGCATTAATGCTTTCTTTTTTTCTTGCCTTTTTTTTTTGTAGCTGTTTGGGCTGAAGCAGCGGTCTCAAAGCTAAACTGGAGGAAAAGAACCACCTTTTGCCCTCAACAATAGAATATCAGCAGCATGCTGAGACCTTTGCTCACTGAAGGGGCTCGCTCTTATACTGACACTGAACACCTGTTACATTTCAATGTGTTTTTTGCCTCTCAGTGCCTCACTTTCAAAGTATTAGTCTAGATATTAGGGGGCCATATTTCACACCCAGCGCAGAGTGCAACACAAGTGTCTTTGCAGGTTTCAGACCAATGCAGATGTAATTTATTTTGTCCAGCGCCCATGTTGTTTTAACAGCAAATGCATCTGGGCATGTTAGTCTTAAAATGACATGTGTTCAAGAGCATCTTTGACCAACAAAACAAACATCCTAGTCCCAGTTGTCCAAATCTAGCTGTGATTCACATGATATGAACTTGCTCAAAATGCAGTATGGAATGTAAAAGAGCTGGGGTTGGTTAATTTCTTAAGATAGGCTTTACGTTTATCCAACACAACAGTTTTTACTTCTTTTACCTTACCTTATGTTAGACAAATATATATTCATATAATCACACAACAATTTTTATTTCAGTTAACAAGGACCAGGATGATTTATTGTCATTTCGTGTTAATCTCTGTGATTAAATACACAAAAATATATAATTATAAAGTGAGGACAGTGTGAAGATATGACTGTAAAAATCTAAAAGATAATACAATGCCCAAAGTTGCAGTGATGCCCTGGTATGAAAGAATCATAGCAGCAAAGTGCTCAGTGAGAGTGCAGAATTATCAGTCTCAAATGGCAGCAATTTCCTGACATGGAGGAACAGCAATAATGGCAGCAATTGTTCTGTGGGGTGCAGCATTTGTCAGCCTCACAGCATCTGGAAAGAAGGCAGTTCTACATCCTGGTGGCTCTGGCCTCGTTGTTGTGTAGCCCCCTGCCCAAAGGGAGACGGGCAAAAAGTCCGTTAGCAGGGTGGGTGGTTTCCCTCATGACGCAGGAGGCCATTTTTCTGCCCCATACTGCTTTAAATGTCACTGAGGGCGAGCAGGCTGTTGTCAGTGATTCTCTGTGAAGTCTTCACAATCCACTCCAGCAGGGCACTTACATTATGACACGGTGATACAAGAGGTGAGGATGCTCTCCAACGCACACGTGTACAAGGAAATGAGAACTTGGGGCGCCAAGGGCACCATACTTCAGTTTCCTCAAGAAGTAGAGGCGTTGGTGGTCCTTCTTCACTATCCTGGCAGTGTTGATGCTCCAGACGGGGTTGGCAGAGATGTGCATCCCCATGCTGTCAAAGAAGGAGACCATCTCAAAAGCTCTCACCCATGTGGAAGGGGTAGATACCACTGCAGGTCGTTCTAAACCCACAATTATCTCCTTTGTTTTCTTTACTTTTGCACCAGGTGTCCAGTTTCTCAACTTCCTAAATACACACAGACCCTCTGCTGTGACTGATGACTTCCACAACTGCAGCATCGTCTGCGAACTTCATAATACGATTCCTCGGACGCTTGGCTGAGCAGTTATAGGTCAGCAGTGTGTACAGTGGGCGACTAGGGACGCATCCCCAGAGGAAACCGGCATTGAGAATGATGGGGGAGGATGAGATGTAGTGGATTCTAATGGATCGGGCCTATTTCGTTAACAAACCCAATACCCAGTTGCACAAAGATGAACTCAGTCGAAGTTGTGTGAGTTTGTTTATCAGGATTTGCTGGATGATTGTGTTGATTCACTCTAAGTTTAAGTATCCAAAATCTGTATGCAGTAGCAACCAGAAATTTCCAATTTACATAGTTTATATACATTCTTTGGATTTAGAGTCCAGGATGAACTGATTCTATTTTGGTGGTCAAAGTTCAAGGTCAGATCTGGCCCAATCTTGAGAACATGATATATCAGGAACGGCTGAGAATTATATAACATCTGGCAAAAAAACAAACATCCATGAACTGATGAGGAATTGGAGGACAAGGGTCGAAGGTAAAGATACTTTGACCAAACATAATACACATTTTTGGCCACAACGCAAGAAGTGTAATTAATTTAACTTTTTGTGATTTCATAGTAGATGATAGAGTAAACACGGAGTAAAAACCATTAAAAAGAGAAGTTAACATTCTTGATTTTTTAATGGATGACAGATTAAGATTTTATCAGCCATCAGTCCTCACTCCCTTTGCTAGAAGTAAAAGACAATGTTGAATGGTTGGCACAGTTTCAATCTTTTTTTAAATGATTGTAATTTACATTTCTAAGGCCTAACACATTGTAATTTTTATTTATGACAAAGAATATAAGTTGACATTTTTACAGTGTGGTCACTGACCGCCTCTTTCACGGACCATTATTCTGAGAGACCGATTACTTTGATCACAGTAACTGTACAATGGGGAGAAATAGTGATTAAAGAGGCTTACTATCACAGTATATCGGCTGAGCTACATTTATCCTAAGTAATGCATCAAAATACAATACACGTTATAGACCACATTTTCATAAGTTTGTAAAATGTTTACCTCTCAATATCTTAGAAGTACTATAGCATAAATTCTATTTTGAATCATAGTGTAGCGCTTTACTCCTATATTAAATTATAAGTGTTGATAAAATCTAATGACAATACTAATATGCTAATATGAAGCAAGACAGTAAATGTGTTTTGCATGAAATAAATGTATATAGTTAGAATGGATAAAGATAAGATAAGAAATTTCATCAAGTTCACTAAGAGTGCGTATTTAAGTATGTATATATTAGAGTAGGTTGCAGTGCATTGTGTTATATATAACTATACTGAGACAAAGAAAAAGGGTCTGTGGTATTGAAACACATCTGCTTGGGCATCTGGTTTATAAATTGAGATACATCTACTAGAACTCAAGCTTCCCTCCTCCTCTATGAAAGAGAATAATCACTTAATATGAATGAGGCGAGGACAGGCTTTTCATACACATCTCTGGCAACACATGTCCTCAACACATCTTTTTCAATATCATATTAGGTATGTGTCAGTTCTCTTGTTGGCATAGCTTCACAGTAGCTCATTAACCAACTGTTTGGTGGGACACAATCTCATGGAAGGTGAAGGCTACTGTAGCATGCCATGCAAATAGAGGGGGTTAATCTCCATCTGGCCAGGAAAAACCTCTGGGGATATTCTGAGCCATGGAGACCAAATGGTTTTTGCATGTAAAGGGACCACACCACACAATGCTTCGGAATTCATTCACGATACTACAAGAATCATATTTTTTCCACTTAAAATGGACTAGAGGCATACTTGCTATCCCCCTGTCAAATAACTCACTTTTAACAAACTGTTGGGATGTTGATGTTTTTAAAAACGCCTTTCACTTCATATTACAAATGCAGGTCCTTAAACATAATTTCTAAGAAGTTCCCTTAGAATACTGAGTAATACTCTTTAAATACTTTGGATTACTTCTCTTGTCAGCTTATTACACTGTGAATGAACATGGCAATCATACAATACTGCTATAGACTGAAGCCAGGAGTCACTCTGATCAGACACGGATGTTTAGTCTCGGCAAAAAAAAAAAAGGCAAAATTCTTCTTTGACCTTTTATTTTCCAACGCACGTTAGAGTTAAAACCAGTAAACGAGGTGACGATAAAACTAACTGTGAATTTATAGATCCATAGATCCATTTTGTTTTCACTTTGTCGCCATGTAACTAATCCTCTTAAAACAAAAACAACAGAAGAGAATACAGTGATTGCCTTCTGTGCTATCCCACAGAATAAAATGGGTGAAAAGGATATAAATAACAAAACGTAAATCTGCAGTGGAGAACAGATTGAGGAAGCTAACTCGCATACCAAAAGGTTAGAGTTCTGAAACTGTTGTTAAAAAGTTTACAGACCTTTAGGTTGATATATTGGATAAAAAAGTATACATACATAGTCAACATCATGCATGCTGTAAATTGTATCTGGTTTGATTTTAAATGTTATGGTGAATAATGCAAAAAAGGGGAATCCTTTAGAAAAAATCTATTGATTTTAAGAATGTTACTGCATTCTGATCACCACCTAAATATTAACTGTAACTATGCCTAAATACAGTTAATCATATTTTGTATTCTAAATACATAACTCTTACTTTCCACAACTGCTTGTACCAACCCAATGAAAATGTAGCAATGGGGATTGGCAAACTCTGATGCAGATAGAAATTATGTGACATATTATGAAGTCTTTGATGAATCTATGACATTAAGTGCTGTATCACAGGTTTGAGATTGATTGTAGGTCTATCAAGCTGCATCCAGTTATGATAATATTTGAACTAAGAATGTCAGTTATTTGGGAAATAATTTCCCAAAAAGCACATGAAGCACAATATAGCATTGTTTTGGCATCCGTTACAAAAATACGTGGATACAAAAATAAGTAAAGTTTTTGTTTTATAGAATTGCACAATGGCACTCTTGGATTGACCTTTGTGTTTCCATATATAGAAAAAAATGTTGTGGTTGAAAAATTCCATTCTATTGTGTATATTTTTGTGTACTATACACACATTTGGAGACAGCAGTGTGGACAGTTACAGACAGTTTACATGTGCAAACGGGGCAGCAAACTGAGCAAGGGCAGCCACGCCTACAGATTGTGTGCGGAACTCAGAAACAGCGGTAACTCCGCCATTATCATTGTTGAGCGATGCTTTGCATGTTTGTTTCATTTGTTGTGGTTGTCGGCCGGTGACCCCCGCCCCAACCTTTGCCCTAACGCTTCCATTTTCAGGTTGCTCTTCTATCAGCTCTGGCGCTCCCTGCTGAGGTTCCTCATTACGAGGAAAGTGGAACATCTGTGCTGCTCGGCCAAGATGACTAGGCTTCCTGGCCAGAGCCCCAGTGGAGAGGCACTGCTAGGAAGAAACACAAACTTCCCCCCAGAGTCGTCTACAATCACGAGAAGATAACCGCTTCCCTTATATTTTCTTTTAAGAATATTCTTTCAGCTGACTTTGGTTTTAGTCTGGCCTCCCGGTTCTCACAGTATACCTTTGAAGACACAGCTCATTTCCATTGTGTCTGTGTTTTACAAACTACTTTAATGCCACTCCCTGTAGGCACCCCCAGATAGCTGCCTTTTAGTTCCTGTTGAATTGGTGCACACTAAAGTTGCCACATCAACCTTTTTGTGACACTGAAATAGTCTATTGAGCTGTCTTGGGAAAACTATCCCCGTGCACTTAGCTTTATAACACAGTCTTTACAGAGGGTTTTGAGAAAACTGATCATTAAACCCACTGCTGAAGGGCTCATCTTTTATATAGGGAAAAGGATATTGTCATAAGGCTGGCCATAAAAATATGACAGTGACCATCCACTTTCAAAGTTATTATCATTTTCTCCTGGGTATCTTCAGATTAGACATTATTCCCCTTTCAATCAACAACTAGCTAGAAAGTAGCACATACATATATATATATATATATATATATATATATATATATATATATATATATATATATATATATATATAAAATCTTGGTAAGTAACACTCCTCACCTTATTCAAAACTCTATGGACTTTGAGAAGAAGGTATGAGTGCTGAAACTGGACACAGATGTAAACACGATGTTGACCTGCATCCCAACTAGGGAGGCGGAGAAATCTGAAAACCACCAACTACTACGTGACTATGCCCTTAATAATAACATAAACCTTTGCCCAGATCAGATATGCCAAATACCACCAATTTCCGGTACCACGGTCTTACAGAGAAAAGCGTAGCTGTACCATGGGCTCACCAGTGCCTCCCGTTGTGGTCCCTGCATGTAAGAAGTAGAGAGCAGGGTCCTGAACCCCTTCAGAGGAACAGCACTGTGACACTTGTTCCGATAAGTGGATGACACATGGGCAGGCCTCCATGGAACACATTTAACTAGTGGACAGAAATATCAAGTTCTCACAAGAGGATATCAGGAACAATTGCTTGGCTCTCTTAGATTGTACGGTTCGCAGACAGGAGCCTTCACATTGGAGTATACAGAAAACCAACACATCAGGACCAGAGCCTTCTCTTTGAATCCACTGACCACTGGAACATAAGCTAGGAGTTACCAAAACCCTGCAACACCAACAACTTTCCAGGTCCAAGAGAAGGAGCACAAACACCTGAAGGATGCACTTAAGGCTTGTAGGTATCCCCTAACTGAACTGAAATTAGCCACTCGATCCAGAAAGAGCACCAACACTGTGGGAGGTGAAGAAAAGTAGAAAACAATCAACAACCTTGTCATCCCATATGTGTAAGTATATACTAAACTATATGTGGAGTATCTGAGAAACTCAGGAGGCTCTTCAACAAGAACTGCATCCTTGTGTTGCCCTCTGCATAATTATTCTTCGAGAACCATAACCTGGATGACATATAATCTACCTCAACGCACATCTAAATTGTTCAAACGATGTCATCACGTCAAAATTAATTATCAACATCATGTTTAAATAACATAAATAATCAAACTCCCTTTCCCTAATTTGCTCATGGTAGTTAATCTGGCATACACAGGCGGACACATTGTAATTTAATTAGGCCTGGGAATAATGTAAGGCCTACACAATTCCCTTGACAAATAACCTACACTGAATTGTACATAAGTCTGTAAAATTGTTATACTGGGATGAAGCGACGGGTTATATAACGGCTCTGCGTTTGTTGAGTACTAGCTATGTAGGATGGATTGATTTATGGTGAATAACAATAGCGAGTAGTGAGTCATAATGCTTGTGTGAAGTGAAAACGACCGAGCCCACGCAAAGCTGTTGATGTAATGTATGCAGCCGTCACCTCATTTCCTATTCCTCTCTGAGGAAGCCTTCTGAAACGAACTCAGCTGCTCTATTTATATCTGGCAACATCTTTTCATCTCTGTGCTGATAGTCATTAGGTACAGCACATCCCAATAGCATATTGACCTGCACACTAATAACAATGTTAAAACCCTACATCCTTTATATTTCCCCCAGCTTTTAGGGAGCTTACTGATAAACTTCATTACAGGTTATCTTACCTACGCAAGTGGTAATTTTCATTGTTTCATGATGAATATGTTGCTTTATTTATAAGCTGACAGAACTTGTGAACTTAACATGATACACATGAATCCCCTATTCGGATTGTGTGTGTGTGTGTGTTTGTGTGTGTACTCAAGTCTGAGTGGATGTGTATGTCTGAGTCATAGATTTATTTTACATTTGCAGTCATTTGATTTCATCTTAATAGTCATCCACCCACCGTAGTTATAGCCTAGAGGTTGAGTTGTATGTCTTCATATGGATTCCGACTGTGACAACTTGTGTTCATTTGGGACGGATGTAAACGGACAGTGTGAAGGATCAGACTACTGTTTTTCAAATGTTGCATATGGTTCACACTGACACAAGACACTTGGCGTGGACTCAAACACAACACAAGATGGTCAGTAAAATTAGGATTTGTATGTAAGGAAGCAGTTTGTACATGTGGCCTTGTTGGGCCTTGGTTGCCAGGTAGTATCATGGAAATTAGGATGTGTTTTCAAAATGTAGTCAGTTATGAATGTACTTTGCACAACTAAATTTTATGACCAGTAATGTGGACAATTTTGTGAATGGTGTAAGGACATTTGAGAATATAGTCTCTTTTTTTCTTGTCTCATTTTTGTTAAATGATTGTTGATGGAGGATTTATTCATATAATTTGGATGCATGGTGCAATTTTAACGGTGAATATGTATATATACTTACCAAATATTATTTTTCCACTTTTAGCATATAATAATGTTTTGTTAACATTGGTAGAAACCCAGTCAAAGCAACACAAGGCTCTCGCATAGTGCACATATGCGAATACCTTTTACCCATCTGTTATCCTGCTAATTCCTATTCACAGTCATAACACAGTGTTGAATGATAGCACTGGGTTTAACCGGTCTTGAATATTTACTGTTACAGTAGGTCGTCAGGGGATAATTAGCCTGGGACCCAGACGAATTCTGGGAGCTCATTTCATTTGCTCTGCCAGACTACGGTCTGGATCCCCTCCATTGGGAAGTGATTTCCCGTCGGCAGAAATCTTGAGGGTCCCACAAATTATTTTCTGATAATGGGCGGGGTTTATACCACGACACGGAGAGGAGCCACGTTTGTTAACAACCAAGGCTGCCGCACATGACCCAGCATTTAACTTAAAGTACCCCATATTTTTAACAGACGTCACATTTTTTGTTGCTCTCATTGGTTGTAGGTCTATCCAATTGCGTCCGGAGGCTTTTTTGGCCTACGTCCATTGGTAATGCCCCGAAAATGAACCGAGAGGTCCCATACAAATTTGTATTTGAGTATTAGTCTGACCACGCCAGGCTAGGGCAAAATACAAGCAAGATCAAGAGGTAGATAAGTTCTTCTCATAATAAACAAAAGAGTCACCTTGGTCCTTTTTCATTGCAAAAAAAAAAGAGTTAAACTTTTAAAAGCCAACAAATGATTGAAATCCGTGCAACACCAACTTTCCTGCAAGCCAGATTTGATCATTATTCTGAACACTCTCTTTAACCCTTGACCATCCAATTACCAGATTCCAGCTAGGGAGACAATTCAATCCTCCCCCGATGGCAGCCCAGAATAAACGTCTCACTCTTTTGTATGAATCACTCTATTTAAATCATTCCTGTTTACTATACTATCAAATACATTTTTTTAGCTTCAGGAGTACAGTACAGAAAGAAAAACACCATTCATCGTCCCTGTTTTTTTTTTAGAGGACCTCATACATTTTAGAGAAGAGATACAAATGATGCACGCTTAACTGTGATGGGAAAATCCGTCATCTTCTTGCTACAAGGATTGATGTACGATGTATATGTTTAGCGTGTAATTTTTCAATTGTGTTTTTTTCCTGTAATTTTCAAAGTACTCTCAATGTACCGAGACCCATTGCACAAAATGGTGAAGATACGCTTGAAAGTGTGCAAAAAAAAAAAAAAGGGGGCACTATATACGCACTGTTAGTATGGAGCTGTGCATGCCGGTGTGTTCACTCACCAGCTGAGCATCTGCAGGAGGCTGTTCCATTGGAGCGTGTCAGGCAGGTGGAGTTGTGCCGGCACGGATTGTGAAGGAGGTCGCAGGGGTCATAAGGCTGGTTGCACAGGGGGCCACGGAAGAAGGGGGGACAGGTGCAGGAGAACTCCCCTGGTATGTCTGACTCCTGACACTGAGCTCCATTTAGACAGGGCCCTGAATCACACTCATTCACATCCTCCGCACAGTCCACACCTGTCCAGCCCAGTGAGCACAAACACCTTGGATATAACAGAGAGGAGATATGGCACTGTAGAGGATCCTTTTGGCACGACCTAAAATGAATCCTGAATAAATAAAAACTTACAACGTATTTATTGGTTTTCTAAAGGATTAGGGGTGTCATACTCTGTCGGCGACAATGGTTCGAAAAATGGAATAACAGCAGTTGTATGGGGGATTAACTACCACGAAGCATATACATTTTTCCTCGAATTTAAATGATCTACATGACACACTTGTCTGCATACAAATACATTGCGTCACAATACATGCATTGGCACTGCCTCCTGGCAGACAGTGTGCGGAATTTACAGGTTAATTGTGCTGCTGGTCGGAGCGGCTCTTAATTCTGGACAGCTGAATGTAGGACACGGGAGGTTAGAGCACTGAGTGGGGGATTAAATGGAAATGTATGCATGCTAGACACAGAGAAAGAGAGAGAGATGGGGGACAGAGAGAGTGTGTGTGTGTGTGTGTGTGAGTGTGTGTGAGTCCTAAGTATCTGCTCCTAAAGCAGGTTGACTATTCCACTTGGTGGCAGTGAGCACCTGAGCACCACCAGCCACTCCAGCTCGCATTCCTTTCCATCCCCCAACTTTTTCCTCTTGAAGCGCTTGTAAGTCTCCCCAGCGGGAGGAGGGCATTAGCTGAAGCAGATCCACCAGCTTTTCCCTCCAATGAGTCACAGATCCCCTGGAACCTTTTCATGCTGTGAGCAATTGATTGACTCATTTGTTTTACCTGCCATCTGCAATTCATTATCTTTGCTGCCAGTGGAAGGACACATTGCGATCTCTGAGCAGCTTTTTTTTTTTCCTCTGCATCTATTAAGTGAGTGGTGCACCTCGCGAGGGCCACGCCCTCCAGCCGGCTCGCACACTTACTCGTAGCCGCCGAGAAGGTCTTTGCAGGTGGCGTGGTTTTTGCAGGGCTGTGATAAACATTCATCAATTTCTTGTTGGCAGTACTCCCCCTCCCAGCCGGCATGGCACACACACTCATAACTCTGCAATACAAACAGAAAAGGGAAGCACTAGTAGATCCAAGCTGAAATAGACGGATATCTTGTCTTGGTACAGTAATTTAAGGAAGAGTCTTGTTTGTTCATTAGCAATGCACATCATGAAAAATTTAAAACATATACAGTGTTACATATATATTGTACATATAGATTTATGGACTGGTCATAGGGCATTTTGCATCGTTTCATTCTTTACAAATTTTATACCCCTTACATTTGAGAACAAACGTGTAGCAATGCTCAGTATACCTGATTAAATACATCAAAATTTTCTTAAAAGTTTTTGCAGAATAAAACCTCCCACACACACAAAAAAGACTGGTCCTGTCGAAATCTGTTTAAACTGTGAAAGAGTCGTGTTTGTCTTAAATTTTCACATTACTTCTATGCAGATGTATTCCTCCTACCACCCAGCCTCTGGACAATATGCAAGCCTTGTTTTTTGTTTCATACGGTACAAGCCTTTCTTTGTCAATCATGCAATAGTACCATGCGTATTTATTTTACATGTAAAATATGTTTGGTAAACATTTGTCAGGGTTTCTGTCTATAGCCAATTAAAATGTTGTCTCTACTGCACATGGAGAAACAGTTTTACATATCACTCCCACCCTTGTTAATCTTTTCCAGTTGATTAGATTAATTTCTTCATTGCCATCTGCAATATGATAATTAATCACAACATGTGAGATGAATGGCTCGTTGTCTATTAATTTACAAGGTACAGTACGAGTTTGATTGCGATTCCTCTTTGCATACAGGATTAAATTAGTCATATGGTCAAGGGCTTTTCAGGATTCCTCAGTGCCAGCATCATGTCTAAAGGTCTGGGGTGCTGCTGGTTGAATGCACGCTAATCTGTATTTCATACACTGGAGGGGAGCCGTTAAACTTTGTCTGATATAATTTGTACACCGTGGGCCCTATGGTGGTGGGGGGAAAATGCCGTCATCTCATGATAAATTAGATACCTCCAGGAGACTCCAATTCCTTACCCCTGGCAATAGAACATAATCTCATTTTTGCTGCTAAGTCACCTTCAGGGACCACAACTCTCCAAAATAAGCTAAAGCTCTGTGGGACACAGTGTTCCGAGAGAGGAATAGCTGCACTGTAAACAAGACTATGTGAAGGGGTTTCCAAAAACTGCCCCATTTGAATAATGAGTTGAGGTTGATGGTGGAGCAGAGAACAGAGTAACTGCAAAAATGTTGGTTGAGATTTCATTATTACCCTCCTATATATACCATATCCCATTCCTTCCTAACGCAGTTTCCTTTTGTCTTAGGGTTCACAGCTTTTTGTTTGTCCTAGAAAATTACACTGAAATGTTTTAACCAAAATTGGAATGGAATATACTTTTTTCATATTATGCAAAGGAAAAAGTAGCATTTGTCCGTAAGATATCCTTATATTGCTATGGTAACACTTACAATCAATGTGGCTGGATAACTGCTGAAGAATATGTTAGTTTGCTTCTGGTATTGACATTTAATACACTAAATTTACCAATGACAGACTAAGGTTAGGTTTTGTTGCCGCAAGTTATCATTATTTTTTTTTTTATAATTTAATGTTGACTTTGAAATATAAATGAGTGGTGTAGCAATCCCTGAAGTGGCTTGTCAAAAGGTAAGTTGTTGGATAAAATACAAATCATTAATGTTGTTTCTATGGAGGTGGACCAATGTCACAAGCTGAGAGCTCAAAGCATAATTATGAAAACAACAAAGTTAATTTTGGAAGGTTAAAGGTTGGTGTTGAAACTTTATGGGAATTAGAAAAAGGTTCTCAAATACGATTTAGAATAAATGTTTTCATTTGTTCATTGTCATTTTGGCCCCTGCAGGTCTCAGAACTGAAACATGAGGTTTTTGTTAAATAATATAAATCTCATCTTTCTTACATACACAATGCTCTAATTTTCAAGAGCACAGACTTATTTTAAACCTGAACATTAGGTGTTAACTACGCACCAGAAGTTATTTGTCTTTGTCGGAGTAAAAAAAAACTGACTTTATCTATGACACATCTGTTTCACTACTGCAATCTGTTAGCAAATAAGCAGCTGTTGGAGAAAAGGGCCCCTGGTACTCATTGCACACTTTGTGAGCAGCATGCAGCTCCCTGGGCCTTTTTGCAGCTGCAACAGATCAATGTTATTGGCTTAAAAAAAAACACTTGAATAAGTACAGAAGTAGAGCTATGCCTTGAAAGACACAGAAGTCTAAAAATGTCCTTTTTAGCGCAAGTGTGTGTATCCGTATTAAACAGACAGTATATACTCGGGAGAAGTCGTTCAGAAAATCACCTCAGAGAATCGACTGACCTTGCAGCCAAAAGTAAAAAGCAGGCCTGTCTTATTTATTCTGAATATCCAAGCAATGAAATTCAATTCAAACTGAGCTACATTAGTGTAGCTACAGTATTACCATGTAAACTGTGACGGAAAAGCTGTGCTGTCAGAGTGGTGTATTTTTCAGAAAGAAGACAAACTGTGTCCAATGTGTGGCCATTTTTTTTACAGTAGACTTTTGACATAGGCATTCATGACATCTCATCTGCGCCTACACATGTTTTCCAAAGCTATGAACGGCTCACCAGAAATGGAAAATGCATTTGAATGCCTTCATACAAACCGACTAAAGTATTGACACTTTATATTGCGCTTCCTACATGTATATATCTGTATCTGAATATGAATCCTAAAGATTAACACTTTTTAACAACGTCTAATTACTCATCCAAAGGAGTCAATACATGCAACATATGATTATGATTATATATTTCATACGTAATATTCACCCATTCTAAACTTCTTGTGTTTGCTTCCAATTATACTTTGGAACTCCTTTGTTAATTTTGGGCCAATTATAAGTTTAGCCGAAAGCGTTGGCATAATTGGTATAATTGGCATGATTGGTATAATTTGTCTAATAGGAGATAGAATAATGAGCTGCATTTATTAGGCAGTATTTGACATTTTCTGTCTCAGCCTTATTTCACCCAGACGCCTGAAACTTTAAACATGGCTGACACATTCCCAGCACGACCAATAAAATCTGCCAGACACACACCTGTACACACACCTGTTCCGTTGTTGTCCTGCGGCAGACCCCAGAGTTATATAGTGGCGTTTTATCATTTTTTAATGATACACCACTATTCATGTTATTGCACAGTTGTTTATGTTTTACTGCAACGGGGAATGCTTTTAAACATCGACTGCATGACAGTCATGAAAAGTAATAGGCGGTACCTTATGTGATTCAGGTCTGTCAATATTTTATGAAAAACTGTAGTGTGTTTCAGTGGGTTACTAACTGAAGTAGTTTAAAGGGCATTTAGACATTTGGTTATTTCATATAAAGCCTTTAAAGGACAATTATATCACTATTATGCAGCCAAACAAAACAAAAACTGTCTTCTTACCAGATGGAGGTCCTTGCAAACAGAGTCGGTGCTGCACAAACTGTCCGGGCAGTCATCGATGTCTTGCTCACATCTCAGCCCGGCATAACCAGGACTGCAAAGGCAGTAAAAGCCATCTACAACTGAAAGGAGACCAGTAGGACAGTTACAGCGCCTTGCGTCATAAATGAATTCACTCAGCTCTCAGTAGGCCCTACATCTCTGCACAGGTAAATGCTGATTACGGGCATAAAGGATAATCACCCACTGTGATTCTGTTTTTTTTTTTTATGGATAACGCCATTAAAATAAATGTCTTCTGCTGTATCAGTCAAACCTGGTTCTTGCTAAATCTATGTGACGGGTCGATGCCACGTCCCCCCCATCAGTTTGCCAGAGTTGGACACACTAACCATCTTTAAATGGAAGTGTATGTCTGCAATGGCCACCGGGTCCTCTGCTTTCCCTGTCCACTGTCTGTCCCACTCTTTCTTAGTGAGAGCCTCACAAGGCTTGTCATTTGTTTCCACATTCTCAACCCGTTGAATGAGAGTGGGGGAACAAAACAGCGAAAAAAGAGGAGAGAGTCCATTTAAGGACATTCTTTATTCAGATGTTACAAATGTGCCAATTTCTTCCATCAGAAGTTTGGATCTCCCACATCTAATCACGCATTTCTTCCTCCTGCTTAATTATTGATGACGTTAAAGAGGGATGCATCCCTCTGTTCCTCTAACACAACACTGGTGTACAGGCAGCCAGTGACAGAGGTAATTGCAGTTCTTACAGGAGCGAATTTATTACTTCCCCCAGTCAGGGTCCCAGGATTCTTCATTATCCCAAAGATTTACCACGTAATCTATGCTGTCACTCTGTCTTGGTGCGTGTAGCTGCTATTACTCTCATTAAATGCTTTAGGTCCTGGGTGGCAGCAGCATTACTCATCGCAGCCACTGTGGCTATGCGGTGCTCTCCCTGGTGGCTGGCTGGCTGGCTGCTGCTGAGCACTGGCCAATGGGTCCTCGTGGCATGCCTGACTGACCCTAGGCGAACTGGCTGCACTCAAGATTAGTCAGGACAGCTGGCCGAGGTCCTCTGTAGCACAGCGGAGGATAGGATACTCCCAGACTGTGATCCACTGCCATCACGGTTCTGTTCTGGCATGAGCCATTTGACACAACCGTGGCAAGATTTCAGAAATGCCCACAAACACAGGAATGCACAAATGTTTTGCTACTGACAAATGACTTTGGTTAAATGTAATTACATGTATATTAAATGCTAAAATATTGATGTTAAATATGTTAAAACAATTGACCAACTGGTAATGAGAATCATATTTTGATCAATGAGGTTTTTAATAACTTTGAATATCATTGAAATCTATTAAAATCTTACTGACTGTCTACAGTAAAAAATCTGCCTTGAGCTTTAATTATATTAATTTAGTAATTTATCATCCATTATTCAAATTACAACACTTTGGTGACGCTTAACTGATTCTCCTTTCCAGTTGTATTAAGAAACGCATCAAGCCCAGACCAGCAGGTAATGTCCTAGATCCTCACATCAGATGGAATAACTCTACTCTCATAACAACCTGATTAGCTGTAATGGTGACCCACTTGAAAACGGCCTGTCAGACTGAAAGTGAGCGAAACTAAATTTGACAATCAGTGTGTGTGTGTGTGTGTGTGTGTCCGCGCGCACGTGCGTGAAGGGAGCTTTGCCTCCATCTCGGGTGTATGTTATTAAGCAGGGTGGAAAGATAGACCGTTTCATACCATCATAGCAGAAGCCGTGAAAACAGGGGCTGGAGCTGCACTCATCCACGTTGATTTCACAGCGGGGTCCGGTGAAGCCCCGGCGACAGTGGCAGCGGAAGCCCAGGGGGAAATGGTCCTGATCCAACTCCTCCACACACACTGCACCGTTCTCGCAGGGATTACTGGCCTCACAGGGTAAGAACTCACAATTATGTCCTGGAGTGAGGCAAAGACACGCACATCTTGGTTTGTTTTTTTTTTAAATTATCTCACATTTTGCACTCACTTCACTTTCTCCCAGATATATAGTGGAATGGAAGAGTTTTAAATGTTAAAACTGAAAAACCAATGATAGAAGCAAATATGTGGCTGTTCAACACTTTAACAATAAGGTAACCAATAAGATTACTGAAAGTTACCCTTTTGCACTGTTAAAACTTTTGAGTCACTGTGTTTTAGCAAACTGCTCGAACTGTACAGACAAACTGTGGTGCAGGTGTTGGACAGGAAAGAAGAAACCATCTGTCACAGAAAACCACAAGCACAAAGGAGAAAGTAATTATTTAAATAAAAAAAGGAAAGAAATCAACTAAAAAACGTGCATAATTACAAATGTGAGAAAGCAAGTGCAGATTGCCAATCAAGAAAAGCAATGCACATTGAATCTGACAAGTTAGGAAAGTTTCGTTCTGGCTGTATCAGCTTATTACATATTCAATTTGGTGTGAATATTGAAATTGGGTGCTTTTACTGAGATATGAAAAATCAGTTTTCCAGTCACTACGTATGCAGTAAACAGCAGCACAGTCTTTCGTTGACAGTTTCTCAGTGCGGACACGTCATGGCCAGGCAACAGCTACTTTCCTTGGGAAAGAGTCGGCAGCAATAATATTGTCCAACACACACCACCGTCAATATTTTGATAAAGAAAAACACTGAATCAAATGACTGTATTGTGAAAGGCTTGCCAGAGCCACCAGTCTCTCGGAGAGTCAACAACCCACCGCACAGCTTTTGAGGCGTTAAGCTCTTTTCAGCTCAAGCTCTCCTTAACGCCAGGATTAATATTGCAAAGTTTTCACTGCCAAGTCCCTTATTTAATCACTATAAACAATGTACACAATGTACAAAGATTATGGCACCAGATTTGGAGCAAGCTTGTGTATCATATCAAAGGAAGACAAAGAATGTATAATTGACAGGGGAAGATGAATAAGATGCTTCTTGGGTCATTTATAAGATGCAGCTTTGATACTGAGCTGAAATCCTCAGCGTCCATGTGATTTGTGCAGCGTAGGACTCTCGGATCACCAGCACTCTGAAGTAGATCCTCTCTCTGGGTTTATTTTATACAGTACCCTCTCATCTTTGAGGAAAGTAAAGCAACCACATCACGGGGCAGCCACTGCCCCTGCAAAACAGTGGAAGAAGTGCTTCATGGGTAATCAACTGTGCCTCATTTGTGCCACACTCTCTATAGTCCATGGCATTTCATCTGAAGACTTCCATTTTTATTTCCATCAGTGTTTCTCAGTGTGTCTTTGAAGTGGCTTTTTGTAAATTCCGTGTGTCTCGTTCAGAAGTGATTTCCCTCCTTGCCACTCCACTGTAAAGCCTGGATGTGTGAAGTCCTGCCCCGACCGCCGTCCCTCCAGGAAGATCTCACAGCCGACAGGCTCATTAGATCCGTCAGAGTGGTCCTTGGGTTTTCACTGTGGCCCATGTTGACTGGTTGCTCAGTTTGTGAGGATGACTGTGACTAAGAAGAGTCTGTCTAGATTAATGTTTTTTTTATTTATATATTGTAGGTGGATCCTTTTGTGCTCTTGTGAAATTTTCTATCTGCTGACACTTCCTTTGAGTGTACTTTGACACGCTCAGGCAACAGTACATCTCTAATAATGGCAAACAGCTCGTTTTGTGTCGTAAATCACACAGCAAATTGCAACATTTACCGAAATAGGACATGTACAAGCTATGCTAACGTCACAAACAATAATAAAATGCTGGTCAATTTGCATCATCAATCAATTAATTTCATCTTTAATTATGTTCGTATGCAGGTGAAGGTGGAGCATGAGCAGCAACATCCTAGATCTTCTTTCTCCACCATGTAGTTACAGAATAACAACTAATTAAATCCAAGTGTTATGTATGATATTATAGAGTAACACATTCTTATGTTATCATATACTAAAAACCAAACCAGCCAATTGCGGTATCAACAGTAGAATATGATTTACTAATAAATACATAATGCACACTGTCTGAAATATTATTATGGTGTAAATGGCATGCACACATATGTGGTAAGACAAGAGTTAAATGATAAAGATAACATACTTTAACTTTGATTAACTTGCAGTAATCAGTATAAAAAAAGTAATTGGAATGTACAGTATACTAATGTTTTGGCACAAGTGACGATGGAAGTTGTCACCTGTGTGGCAGACGCACTAATCGCAGCGTACGTTGTTCTAATCACGCGGGTTTTTCTTTATTTAACCACAACCAGCAAATTAAGATGTACTACTGTTCTTGAGACATGTGAAGTTGGTTCAGACAGGTGAAAAAAAATTGCATGTGAAGTTAATTAACTTTGCTTTTTTTTTTTGTCCCCGGTCCCTCGGTGCTTGTTACCTTTAAACGGAGCCACACATTGGCAGAAGTAATTACCAGGCTGGTCAATGCAGGAGGCTCTGTTCTTGCAGGGAGATGAAGCACACTCATCAATGTCAAGTTCACACCTTGTACCTTTGGCAGAAAAAAAGAACACGGATCAATCAATACAGCAGCTCGGAATATGTGGAAAAAGCTCACCGACATCGAGGTTTGGCAGACCAAAAAAAATTCAAATCACAAAACACATTACTGTAAGTTGAGTGTAAGTTGTATGATAACGTCACTTTGGAACAACCACGTTTCAGCTGAGCGTAAAACCGTCACTGCAGCCAGTTTCATTGTTTGTAATGTACCGTGATTCATTCTCTGTGGGAATTATTAGAACTTATTAGGAAACCTTTCAGTCGCTGTCACTATGTTTGACTTTAACAGGTGTGTTGTAACCCTGAGTCCTTATTCATCTTTGTTCTTTAAACAGCAGGCATCAGCGCACCGCATGTGGCGAAACTATTATCCAGCAAGACTTCAAAACGTGTGAAAGTTAAATGAACTTGTACATGCTCTGCCGTCTCCACGCTATTTTGAGCAGCTGCCGACGACACCATTGAAATGTACCTGTTTCTCCCGCCGTGATCTGCGAGTAAGGATGTGGTCGGTTTAATTGGTGACAGACACACGACGAGGGCAAAGCAATCCCTTTTCCACATGCAGGTCACTTTATCTCCACCTTTTGTCACACGAAGGAAGTTAATACGACAGCACCGGCTCTCCCCGCGACCCAGGTGGGTTTGTAAACACACACAGCACATTAAATATTTACCACCATTTTCAGCAGCAGCATCATCAAACATAATTAAACCCACATGGGCTGCGCAAGAGCCCGCGCCGTTGTCCACATTCAAAACCTCAGACAACTTCTCAGGACCTGAAGCAGTGGTCAAGGTAATGGAACCGCAGGCCTTTTATGATTGGACTCTTGCTTTGCAATTGTGTCCAATCAGATTCATATGTGGAGACGGGGTCAAATGTGTGGACGCGCTTCATGTTTTCTGCTTTGTGAGTGGGCGCAGATGCTCTCTTTGTAACCTTGCCAATCATAACGTGTGCACAGATTTTATTCACGCTCTCTTTCTCTCTCTTTCTGAATTACCTGATTAAATTTTTTTGCAATGACACATATTTAACATAAGGTCTTCTTAATTAAAACATCTCTCCTTCCTAATGCAGTTGTACAAGACAGTGTGCAAGAGTTCTCTGCTCATAATTGAAAAAAAAAAATAACCATCTTTTCAACACACAGCACAAACTTGAATTCCTCACACAGATTCATTTTACAGGCCTACAAAGGTTGCGTTACATACTACAAACTTTTTGGATTTATTTGTGAACATGAATTTCAAGCGCAAAATCTTCTGGACCCCAATTTGAGCCCATGTCATCCATTTGGGCTCATATTCATGGTGTGAAAACACACAGAGATACCCGTGGCCCAAACTAACCTGTAAAGCCCGGCGGACAGACACATCCAAAGCCATTTACGAGGTCAACACACGTGGCATTGTGCAGGCAGGGGGAGGACGTGCACTCATCTATGTTGACTTCACAGTGGTCCCCTGCAAAGACATGACATTCAAAAGAGTCAGTGATCACTGAGGTCCACAGAAGTTGCCACACAGCAGCTTTGATATGCAACATTCTGTGACTGGTGTTCATGTTTTTTTTTTTTAAACTTTCCCTCAACTTTGAAAATGATTTGTCGCATTTGACATGAAGTGTCTTTGTGTAGAATTTTAAATGTTATCGCTGGTGACACCTTTAATCCCTTTCATTGTCTTATTTTTGACAGTTGTCAACCAGCTATTCCACGTGCACATTTTACACCACAGGCTAATTTAATTGTTGTGAATATTCAACAATCGGGGGCTCTAAATCCAGATGTTTTCAACGTTTTAACAGCTACACAGCTGTCCCTCTGAAATAACCCACATAATTAGATAATAATGAGTAATATTTCTGTCCAAACAGCATACTCTGTGTATCTTATTTACATTTATTAACATATCATGTTGGAGACCAGGACTGTTCTTTGTAATACGGAATATAGATTCTTATCTTTGTGTTTTCCTCTTCATTTGTTGTCTTTTGAAATACAAAGCAGATCAGCTGTGTACAAACTAAGTCTCGAGATTTATTTGGACCATATCACACAGTTGTTGCTGCTGTAAGCTTTGGAGGAAGCTGTTATATAGTGTGAAACGCCAAAGTGAGAATAGGTCTTTGAACTATAGCAGCATTACATGTAATTACATTGTGCTGCTCTTGTAACGCTCTAAAGGATGGAGCTTGTTTTACAACCTAATCGCCTTCCTTGTGGCTTTGTTGGCCCAAAGTTTACTGTGAGTTAAGGTCCTCTTTGACTTCCTCTGCATTTTATTATATATTTTGCCTTATAAGCAAGAAGAGTTAATCAAATAATTTGGCTGGTCAGTGTATTTTGGTCCGAAGCAAAAGCTCAGTGACCACTTGCCTTTGGGATGGAGATTGTTAGTTTCAAGATGAATTTTGTGAATCCATTACTTTTTTCTACAGCTGATTTTCCTTCCTTTTCTTCACTGGAGAAAATCAATCTCCACAGAGAAAAACTTTTCTTCATTAACTTTTTTCTGGCTTCAAGCTCGGACAAGTGAGGCAACTTTGCACACAAGATGTTACAATTAAATGGCTGGACGAGATGTCCAAGGTCCTTCAAGGGACTACTAATTATGACTTAGCAATGTGGTTTCTAATTGCCAAAGAAATCTGGTAGAGATAGTCGAGCTCCCACAGGGAGAAGCCCTCCTCTGGTCCCAAAAGACAAGTTGTACAATTTTAAGAAATGTATAACGGGTTAAGAACCACAAGGGTTAACCACAAAATACCAAAGCTTTCCAAAATAGCCTAAAGCATTCGCAAATTATATCTTGAAAATATAAAAATATCCTGAATCACACTACATACGTTTCATGAAATATGATTATCGATGAGACGTCACAAAAATAGAACCAATTTAATAGATTATTAGTTCAATGTTCAATTTTACATAATCTAACCTGCCTCACACGCTCTTCACATAAAAGAAAAATATTTCTCCTATAAGATTTCTGTGCCTCCTCTATAACTGTTCCTTCATAAATGCTTTCCATTACTGGTAGGCATCATGTTTGAATGCAATGTAACCAAAAACAGTATACATTTAAAATACCAGCTGGAGTTTAAGATTAACAAAGCCTCAGACTATCAAATATGAGTATGTCTAGTTAGATCCAGCCCCATGTACGAAAACACAATTCACACACTTCAGCTGTGGGCAGAGACGTCTTACCCCTCTTTTTTTTCCTAAAGCCTGATCAGTCAAAGATGTTCATTCATTCATCAACAATGTTTCAACTTTTTATGAAAATACAAGCATTTTTAAGATTTAACTCTCAACGTCGGCCCTCAAACATTTGAAAGAAAGTGACAACCCACTAAGCATTAGCAGGACGTTCTTTTTGTTTTAATGCTGTGACAATATACCATAATTGAAATATATACAGCAGTTGGTTGGCATGGAAACAGACAGTGATCAACATTTGGCGAAGCAGACTCTGGAAGACTCATTTCAAACCAGTGCCTGCTGAGCACAGCTTGGCTGAACATGTTCTGCTGTCCACAGAGAACGGGGAGATACTTTTTTATAACAGACGCCCAACTGCTACATATCATACAAATATCATATGACCTTAAGGATTAGAGGGCTACGCGGACATATACTGTGATTACACACTGAAGTTTAACGCTAGAGAGAATATATTTTAAACAAAATGACTTGTTACATTATATGTTTTTGGCTGCGAGTTGGAATAAATTTGATAAAATTACATGGCATATGGATATGTTAGATCTGAATAATTTCAACTACTAATGTGTTGACCACGTGGCATTTTTCTTTTCAAATTAATTCAAGCTTTTCTTTTCTAGTCTTTGAAAGTATTATTTAGTTAATTATTCAAAGAGGAATGCAGGATACACTTGAGATATGAGGCAGAGCTACAGTTAAATGTCTAGTTTGGCTGCCTCTATTCAGATTTTATGAGACTGCATTGCATGAACATTGTTAGCATATACTATATTAATACCTAACGTGTATCTCCTTTGTCTAGCAATGACAGCTAAACTCCTGCTTTGATCTGATTTCACACTCCCCAATTAGAAGATCGGATTTTTTAACTCGTCATTCATCGTTCCGCAGCTCAAGAGATGTTGTGCAAACAAACGCATCCTTTGGTGGGGTGCAGATAAAATACCTGTGACTCCGAGAGGACACTGGCAGCCGAAGGAGTTGAGCTCATCAATGCAGGAGCCTCCATTTAGGCAAGGCTGGCTGAGGCATTCATTCACTTCAATCTCACAGTTGCTTCCTGAGAAAGTATGGAAGGCGCACAACATGTTGACACGCCGCATTGCCTCGGTGAATAAAATGTCACTTTAACTCACAAAGAACAACTTTGAATGGCCTCAAATAGCTCCCACTTACCAATAAATCCAGGTGCACAGAAGCAATTGTAGCCGTTCAGAGTGTCTTTACAAACGCTCAGGACTCCACAGGGCCGTTCTTCACAATCGTCGACGTTTATCTCACAAAACTGGCCCGTTACACCTGCAGAGAGGAAACAGGCATCTCTGTTTTTAACTACGCCGAGTAAATGTCAACGATCACACAGTTAGTTTTTAAAAAATGTATTATTTAACAGCAAAATATCCAGCACGTGATTAGCTGATTTTCTAAAAAGTCTTACTGTGTTATCTATTGATGACCAACATTTGTAATGCAACTTTAAAAACTTGACAAAGATACACAAATGTCATTCAAAATTATTTTTAGAATGTAATTAAAGTAATGACTGGAGTGAGTACAGGTGCTGTTTTTGACCGATGTAACACTGTGGAGTAAATGTTGGGCAATGGATCACTGTTTTGGTTTTATTTTAAGGGCACGCATGAGGACGACACGATTCTTGTTTCTACTAACCTTTAATAGCAGGCGGCAGTAATGTAGAAAGACACATAGCACTATATCTGAGGGCAGTAAAGGGAACATTTGTGTGGCCAGGGTGGGAGGGGGTCTAAAATTATTTTAATTTGCATGCTATTATCTTTAGTTACATAGAAAATTATTGCAATGAAAGGTACATTTCTAAAAGAAATAATCATTTTTTTAACTGACAATTGTAATTATTCCATCAGAAATATTAGCTAGTCTTTGCCACATAAAGCACATTAAGAGTCAAATGTAACGAGGGTACATTGCTATAAACTAAATTTTTCGCCGAAACGCCGACAGAAGACTCCTGGTGCCTAAGTGGGCAAACAGACATTCAAGCATTTTGCTTTGAAGTCGGCACACAAACTGATGAACTGAGCCCCGACTTACACATTTTATAAGACTGTTATGTTTTGTTGCTTAAGGCCAGCGAGATTAGACTCCCACAGAGGATGAAGCAGAACAAGTGAAGGCATCAAACCGGTAGTGTGTGTCGGCTATGTAAATGATTCATTTGAGGAATTGCCTCTATTGGAAAAGAGCCCCTGTTGGACGGCGAAGCTACCTGGCAGACAATCACACTTGAACCCTCTTGATGGGTCCGCACACACTGAACCACGTTGACACAGGCCATCAACAACAGCGGTTCTTGAGTGTTTTGCAGTGCGGCCCGGTGTATCCATGTTGACACACACACACACACACACACACACACACACACATCTATAAGTATTTGCCAGCTCTTCACACTGAAGAGTCGCCCCTCAGGGTCGCAAGGATTTGACACACATTGGTTCACAGATGAGTAGCAGTCATCGCCACGGTATCCTGTAAGTTGGGGGATCAAAGAAGTGATTGATGTGCGCTGCTGCGTACAGTATCCCCCTGCCCTCCCACGGCTGGCAGACATCATGGATTGTGATTTCAAGTAATGCTGTCATTGCCAGTGTTTTTCCCGCCCTGCTGATTTACATGTTTCATTCAGCCGGAGCATAACGCTCTAAAACCAAGCAGGGATTTCAGCAGCAGCACACAACCACGAAAAAGGAAACAAAGCAACAACTGTGGTGTTTTGTTTCATGGATTGTAACTAATTTGTGGATTTGTACGTGTTCCTTATAATGGTATTCACTTAAAAACACCAATATGTTTTTCACATGCAATGAGGGGCTGAATTTGCAAAAGTGATTGATGTATAATATACCAAGAAGAGCACATGACACACTTAGGTTATAATGATGTTTTACCATCTCGTATTACTGCTCATTTACATTTTTTAAATGGAATAACCATGGCAAGTATTTACTATACCTTGATTCATATAACAAATAACAAAGACTGCACTTTTCTAATTAATAGAACAATCTGCCATGATAAATGTTTGTTTAATACCTGGACGGCAAATACAATGTATTTCTCCAGTTGAGCTTCGGTAGCAGGTTCCTCCGTTCTTGCAGACCTCGACATCTGATTCACACGCAGCGACGAATGTGGAGCAATTCTTACCTGAAAGGTAAATCAAGCTTGTGAATAGAGCTTGTCTCTGTTAATTAAGATAGTCCCACACTAAGAAAAAATAAATCACATAACCAACATAATGACAAACCTCAATAATCTGTCTCGCCAAATAAGTTTGACGGCAGAGAACAACAGCCATTAACGTGATGAACTGGCATACTAGCGGTATGACTGTGTTCGGTAATGGAGCCAAGTCGGGGTGAAACTGCGACATAACAGCTGATTCTTTTGTACTTTCAGTGTCGATCACAATAGACGTCATCTAGTTTCCAATCTGCCTAAAGTGTCCCAGCACAAAAGAACACAAATAAAACTGATAAGGATACATGGAAGTAGAGCTCGGCAATAAATCAAATTAATCAATTCATGTTTTTAACGATGTGGAAAAATGCTTAAATTGCAAAAAAATCCAGTCTAGTGCGCCCTTTGTCACTCAAAAGGCAGCGCCAGTAGTTCTCTGTAGTAACCAGGAGTTTTCCCAGAAAAGCCTGCTGCATTTACCCATCTACAGACTTAACGTTGTTTGATTGTTGCACAGCAACATCGCTATATATTGTTGGGAAGGAGAACATACTGGAGACCTTTCTTGCTTATTTGTTGTAATGCATTCACTGTGAGTTTTTCTCTGAGTATTTTTATAGCACAAATATTCTATTTTTGCAAAACTTCAAATGCTGCCTTTTTATCATTGCTCTCATTTGCTGATATACAACATACTGTTTTAATAAATAAATGAATTAGTTGTGTCTTGAGGTTGTGTAGACAAAAACAAAATGACTAAAATCATGAATTGTCCATAACACTGAAAAAAACAACATGATTTAATTGTTTGCCCAAATCGCCCAGCCCTATATGAAAGTAAAATTCACACCACACTTAAATATGAATGTGGAGAAAAAATGGACACATGTTAGAAATATTCTGGGTAGCAATTTGTCATCTTGATCATACAGAAAAACAGCACATTCTTCAGATTTATTTTAAAACTAATATCATATATGGATAAATACTTGGTCCTATTTTCTGTTCATACAGTAGGAGAAAAAACGCTATCTTTATACTCAATCAGCCGTTCTGAAATCAGTGAATGAGCTCTAACAGTAGACAATAAGAACACTCTGATGGTTATCACTGCTTAAGAGTCATCAATCTGCACTGTATTCACTGAAGCCTAAACTATGAAAATGATGACATAGATAACTCACCAGCAAAGCCCGGAGGACAGATGCACTCGTAGTCTGCAATCAGGTCAATACATGTGGAATTATTGGCGCAATATCCATGGACACATTCATCATAGTTGATTTCACAGTTCAAGCCCTCAAACCCTGGTATAGAGAAAAACAAAAAAGCTCATCAGAGACGGCGCGTGAATGTCAGTAATAACCAGATATGAAAATACAAAAAAATTGTATCAAATTACACCCAAGAGCAATGTATGACTGTTGTGAAATTATGGGTGGACTGCACAGTATGTATTTGAGGACATGAATAATATTTTGTGAGTCTTCCTGATCAGAATTTTTCCATACTGACTTATTCCTAGTTATAGCTGCACATTTGATAATTAAAAAAAGGTTAAAGTCATGAAGTAAAAGTGAGCGCTGCCAATTTCTGACATTTTAGTTCCCCATAAATATATTCCACCGCATGGTCACGCTACAAAATGACTATCATTAGCACTGTCACACACTGCAGCTACAGGAGACCCATGACTAATCCCTGGCTATCAGCGCCATCGATGCAGGTCAAATTCTCATCATTTCTCAAACTGACCATGGAACCAATTTCCACCTCTCTCCATGTCATAAAATTTGACAATTACTCTGACTTCATTAAAAATGCATAGCAGGCTTCACACGCAATCAAGGTTTAATCAGAGGTATGTCTGACAGGTAAGATGTCAACTGGACCAAGAAATTGCTGGAAAAATAGCCATGGGTTTATTTTTTTCTCTAATGATGCGAGTGGTGATTTCTCATGTAAATGCGGCACAAACACATTTGAGTAAGGAACTGCAGGCTGGGAAACTTGAGAAAAATGTGTTGATTGAAGATGATTGTGAATAAAAGGTAGCAATCAACATGCTCGTGCTCTAAGGAAGAAACTTTTGTTGAGAGTATACAGGTTTTCATTCCAAGTAAACACTACAACAATTGAGTTCACTGATTAGTTTCTGCTCTTTTGTTCAAGTTGTGCTCATCAGCAATAAACCCACCTGCGATGTCTGGTTAGGATAAATCCTGTTAACTCTCAACCCTCCACAGCACGTGGAGTGACAAATATCATAGATAAAACTTTTGCTGTCATCATATCAATGACATGGGTTTGGGGTGAAGAAGAAGATATGAAGAACTAAGGATTTTCTCCAACTGTACCACTGGCAAACAACTGTTGAATACTTGTACATCCACTTGTCGTTTGAAAGTAGTTATCTTTTAGATAGAATAGATAGAATCAACCAACTTGAGTCTACTGAATGCAGTGTTTGAGAAGTGGTGGCTTCATTTAGGAGTAATCATTTTTTAATATCATAGCATGTGATGATTTTTCCCCTTTTTTTAGCAGAGTCTAGGGGATGATGTTTTCAAATCCTTTTTGTGCATTAATGAGTGCTTGAATGGATAATGTTGATAAACAAATAATTGTTGAGTGACCAACTGGATCAATCTCATAATTGGAAAAAAAAGAAGCAATAATTGTATCTTTTCCCCCCCCCCTTTGGTTCTCTAAACCGTTTAAGAGGTGGACTGGAGTCACTGAAACAAAGTCAATTTTTACAGTAATTACTGGTCCCATCAGAGAAATGGAAATTGGCATTGGCTCTCAATTAACTGCACCTCGGGTTGTGGTTAAGTTTATGCATATAATTTAGTGTATAAGGGATTTGTATACCTAGTTACTGTTAGTGAAATCTTTGTGTCATGATACGTTATTGAGCACAATATAGAATACTGAATACTTTTAGCTGCACTCACACGTCGTTAAGATCACTTCTAAGACATGTGTTCTTCCCTGTATGGTTGATAAACATCCGGACCAAATGGAAGAAGGTACTTGCTTGTTGCTTTGAGCTGCAGCTGCAATGTCTTTTTAATCTTTAATGAGTCTGTTTATCCAGAGGAATAAGAAAAAACCACCAGACCACAGAGTGGACAAAAACAATAATTATGGATTTCCCATTTAAGCCAAGGCAATAACTCCAGGTCAGAAACCAGGTGGTTGCACACTTAAAAACCAACTAAGAGAGTTAACCACATATTATTATTGTCTCAGCTACTGGGGGGATCTACTGTACCTGCATTGCAACTTACCCTCTGAGCACAAGCACTGATAGTCGTCTGTGCCGTCCACACAAATACCACTGTTCTGGCATGGATTTGACTCGCACTCATTGAGATTTACTTCACAAAATGCTCCTCCAAACCCTGCAGGTCATGTGAGAAAAATAATAATAAACCAAACAACAATTATTGTAATCTTTTTGCCCGGTTCCAATTCTTCGGCCAGTTAGGATCAGTATCACTTTGTTTTCACACACAAACGCTGGTTTCCCTAAGCTTGTATTGATTCATGGGGGCTTGCTGGGCACATGTAGACTCAGCTCACTGGATCATTTAATCATGTTTAATAAGAGCCAGTCATTGCCCCTCTGATTTATTACATTAAACAAGCCAAAGTTAGTGATTTTTTTAAGATCAAGTCAATCTATGCACAACGGGAACCACATGAAACAAATAACACGCATCGGTGCACACGTGTGAATGCTCTCACGCGCCCCACACACACACACACACACACACACACACACACACACACACACACACACACACACACACACACACACACACACACACACACACACACACACACACACACACACACACACACACACACACACACACACACACACACACACACACACACACACACACACACACAGGTCATTTAAGAGAAGGGGCATGTCACTGTTAAAGTCACATTATTGCTGCATGGTGCTACGTGGGCTGTAAGTGGGTTGACCTCACAATTAGCTACCACACATAATTGTTGTGTGTGTGTAGAGTGTGAATATTTCACACAGTCAACCCAGGACTGAAAGGAGTGCAAAGATCCTGGGATGCACTTCACATTTAGAAACATGGAACACCGCATACGAAATTAGAAGTCGTGGAAGCTTTCTTGCTGCAGCATAAGCAGGATCTCCTCGGAAATAAGACTGTAACGTTATGGAAAAACAGGAGAGGAAACAAAACCAAAAACAACTGCTGTATTGCAAAAACCTTCTCGATGACAAAAAGTCTCTCATGCCAAGACGGGCTTTTGATGAAACAACAGCTTTTGGAGCGCAAATAGCTTTTTGGCAAAAATAAGTCTTGCACTGCAAAGCTGTTCCTTTGAAACGAATGCTAATGTAGGACTAAAAGACACTGCTGTCGGAAAATTGTTTTTGGGGGTAGTAAAAACATAATTATTGCCGTGCAAAAACCTGCTTTTCAAGAGAGTTTAATCACTTACAAATCTAGGAGGAATTCCCCACGCAAACCAGTTCTGCATGTGCTTGTTTTTGTGTGTAAAACACACAGAAAAAAAAATCCTAAATTCCAATCTATATCTATCTATATCTATCCATCTATAAAACCTTCTGAGTTCAAGGATAGGATTTAGTGCAAGTACAAACTACTGGGTCAAAAAGTTGACAGCGTGGTATATACAGAATGGTGAGTGACATGTTTTGCGACACATCAGGTTGGAAAACATCAGATAATATGGATGCCAAGACCGTTGACCTGAAACATCGGGACAAGACGAGAGCGCGTGCCCTTGAGAAGTGATCTGCGGAGAGCAGTTTGCCGCGGGTTGCTTTCATTTACATAAGGAATCACTCACGATCCTTCACTTTGACATCTGGCGAGCATAAGTGCAACGGGAGTAATGAAGTTACGGTTATTGATTGGGTTACATGAACTTGTGTGTAATAGCCATTCATTTGGAAAACAGATAGCGGAACTCGTGTGGAGCTCGTGTGGAGCCGTGCTGACTGAATTATGACTGGTTTGGCAGGCAAAATGTTTTTTTTAATTTTTTAACTGCTCCAGTGCATGAACATGCAGTACTATACTGGCACTTTGTCACCTTCTGCACACACAGGCTTGACTTGCAAAACTCCTGGTTTCCCCTGGCAGGCCCTCGGAGGGTCTAACAGGTCAAGCCTCTCCCTCTTACTCCTGTGTCATCCCTGTCAATGCTGCCAGCTACGGCTGTGATAACGCTGTCACTCTCATGGAGAGGATTCAGGATGACTTGACTGACACACAAAATGTATTTTTTAGCTTGGACAATTTTTTGAAAATTATTTTTATGCATGATCTGGTAAGAAGACTTTATTTCACAGCAAGTAAATGGACTGTATTAATATAGGGCTTTTCTAGTCTTATTGACCACTCAAAGCGCAAGGACAAGTCACATTCCTACAGCGCTGCTATTTCCCGTGCCTTTTATGTCACATTCATACAATTTGAAAAAGTGTCTTGCCCAAGGACACAACGACATGTGGACCAGGGGAAGCTGGGATGGAACCGCCAAACTTCGGGGTTAGTGGACGACCGGCTCTGACTCCCGAGCCACAGCCGCACTAGTAATTTAGAAGAACCTGACTTTGTGTAAGACAGTGGATCTACATGACAAATATGAACTTGTTTTCATGCATTATTTGTTCAAATGGTTAAATCAGAGGTGCGCCTGACCAGTGAGATGTCAACCAGACCGGGAAATTGTTGGAAAAATAGCAGCGACGAATATGCTCACACTTTAATGATGCAGGCGGCGGTTTATGATGGAATGCTTTCATGTAAATGTAAAGGCGAATATATTTGTCCACCTTTGCGAGTATTAAACTGCGAGCAAGGAAACATGAGGAAAAATGTGTCGATTGAAGATGATTTTGAATTTTTTTCTTTTTGATGCATGGTCTGGTACGAGGACTTTATTTCACAGAAGGTAGCACAGGAGACGTACTCTTCTGCCGTCTCCTTCTGCAAAACATTTACTATTTGATTTAATATTTCCCCTGCTACAAGAAAACACGACTTTGTGTAAGACGGCAAATCAGCATGAGAAGTTTGACCTTTTTGTTCATCACATTTTCACTCTTGCGATGTGCTCATCTCCCACCTGTTAAAGTAGCTGCTTGACTGATATATCATATATACAGTATCGCCCGCCAAAGGTCTTGCTCACCTCTTTCACACGTGCAAGAGACATTCTGTCCACCTCTGGTCTCGGTGCATATCAATGTATGTTCACTGCAGATTCCAAATGAGCAAAGGTCAATGTCCACGGAGCAGTCGTTCCCCTTGAATCCTGAAAACCAAAACAATGGAAAAGGGTGTATTCAGTAAAACAAGCGATAAGGACCGCAATCATAAAGAAGCAGCAGCACGCGCTGTGCGACACATACTAATGCGGATATTTGCTTTATTAGGTAAAGACACCTTTTCTTTAGCGGATTAATGGGGGTATTGATTCTTCCCCATGCAACCCACCTGCTATGCAGTATGCTAATTGATTGAATCATTGACAGAGACCGCCCCAACCAAACTGATCCATATCACATTTATCTGCCCCGCCAACTGCACGTCTGCATGTCACTGATAGATACCCATGTCAATATCTATTGTAAGAAATAAAGCACAGACAGATGGTGTGACTGATACATGTGTTGGATAAATAAAGATGACCTAAAAGGAAAAGCCTAAAATAGGCTTTGTATCACATGCGTGCGCCCATTAGGTAATGTAGGTCAAAAAAAAGACCAATGTTAAATTACAAATTGACATTTTGAATTTATTGCATTTACAAATAAAAAGAACAAAGTGGAAAAATGGGTTTATGGAGTCCAAATGTTCCAAATTTCATACTCGTACAAACCAAAAGCCTCTTTACACCACAAGCCTGTAAACAGGAAGAATGTGCCCATATCCATGTCACGTTCATCTGGGCACAGTCAGTCAGCGTCGGTAAACTTTGAAATATTTCAAACATCGCTTCCCAATGCAAATTCCCTTTTTTACGAAGACATGAATATAGTCCAACAGCAGCATTTACATAAGACAGCGTCACATGTTTAGCTGTCAGCAGCCTCTGTTGTCTTCACATTGTAATTCGTATTGATAGCAGCGTACCTCACATTCACACATCCATCTGCATGTTTGATGACCTTCCGACTGCCCTTTTCCCGTCATTTTATATATTCCCTTGACTAGTTAATGGATAGCTATTGCCTCCAACAGAGTGTTTCAGAAGTGTTTAATAACCAATTGTGCATGCAGTTCACTCTGAGGTTAATGTTGCATGAAGGAATGTCACATTTACAGTGTCACCATCTCCAAATGGGACTCGCTATTCTGTCTGACAGCGACTAGTGGCTGGGGTCAACTCCACTGCAGAGAGACAGGCAGAACGTGAAACTCGTATTGTTTTATCATCGCGTCCCCAGATGCACAGTAACAAGACACATACAGCATTGTCTCGAACACATCACACTCATACACCCATGTTCAGTGGTTAACGGTAACAGCCATGGGTCATAACTAGTCTTTGGCTCTGAGAACTGCTGTTCTTCAGCATATTTAATCATCTCCCATCAACAATGTTCTGGTTGCTTCACTGAGCTGAAAAAGTGAAAATCATGTTCATGGAGAGATGGAAGTCAGTTGAATAAATCAAACGGGAGTTATGGTTATGTACGATTGAGAAGGCTGGATTTAGTTTGTGTAGTTCATTACCTCCGCCAAAGAGGTTATTGTTTATGTCCGTGTTGGTTGGTTAGCAGGGTGGATACTGAACAGAAGTTAAATCAATTTGGTGAAAAGCTCTGGGGAAGGGTCACGGATGGACTGAATAGTTTTCAATTCTGAGCTAAATGCCGCCATATCCATGTATGTAGCACCACTGCCACTTGGTAAACGGATTGCATCTATGGAACACTTTTATAATCTGACCGACATGAACTTCGGAAAGTGTCTCGAAAATGTCCGGAAAATGGCGTCCGGACATTTTTCGGGAGTTTGTCATTCACTTGGCGAAGGCAGCGGGGAGATTGTCCGAGTCAGACGCGTTCACAACAGCAGGGATATTTCCAAAACATTCTGTGGCGTGCAGGAGGCAGGACATGACGCTTATTCCACTGTGGAAAGCAGTGTTTTGGTTTATACACACATCAACATGCCCACTCGGTCGCTGTGAAGTCTCCAGAGATTTCCCTGCTGTATTCTCACATGGGCTCACTCATACATTTTACGCTGGGAAATGTCCAGACTTCTGTGCGTGTCTGAAAGCAGCTTAAAAGTCACATCAACCCATTCACTCATTCACTCATTCACACACACACACACGCGCGCACGCACACACGCACGCCGCACTTTTCCATCACACCTCATCCACTCACTGATGGAGGGTTCAGTGTCATTCAACAATTTGAATGTTCTTCTAAACTGTTTCTGCTCAACTTCATGTTATCTCTGCTAGATTTTTTTTGTACAAACATCATTTGGATGAGCCAGTAAAAAGATAATTTCCCTGCTACTAGATTCTAAACTTCTTGTATCTGTAGGCGTTAAGAAAAGGTCTTTGTTGCTCTTATGAAATTCTTCTGAGGTTTAAACCAAAGTTTGAATTTTAAGTGTACTTAATGGTACTTAATGAACACAAGTCTGTCTCAGTCATTGCTTGAATAATCTCCAAAAAATATGGCTGCAAACAACAAAGTATCACAATTGCCAATTATAATGTGTAATGCAGAAACAGACGCAGAAACAGTCATAGGAGACAACCTTGGAAATAGAAGTGCAACCTTAGCCTAAGTCATAGTGTGTCCTATTGTTTTTTTTTTGGGGGGGGGGGGGTGGGGGGGGGGGGGGGGTTGTAAGGAAAGGAAGCCAACCTGACAGGCCATTTATCTAATTGAATTTCTGGAATGATAAAGTGATCACAGACACCTGTCTATAAATCTGTCAATGGAATTACAACGGTAATGGGGTTTTTACTGACACACCGGTGTTCTGTTTTTGCCCAAATTGAATTTGGCAAAAAGGCAGGAATATAGTAAGAGCAGATTATTTACCGTGATGCATTAGCTTTGTCCGTAATTTCATAAAAAAAGCACCATATGACAGGTGCTGTACGTGTTTCGAGGCAGTAAATGTTTTAATGACTGCACCCACGTTCGTGATTTGTTGTGCAGTGGAACAGAGACATATCGGCTGAGTGGGAGGCACAGCGGACTAAAAACACAATGCACAGTAACAACAAAAAAAAATGCCACTTGAACTTAAACAGGAGGGTAGACTTTTGCAAACACAAACATCCAGAATAACCTGTGCAGTTCTTCTCCCTTTGTGAACTACCTTGAGAAATTGGCCAATCCCAGATTGTATTTCGTATCCTGTCAACTTCTGTTTTCATTTTTCAAATATTTGCCCGGAAGTCCTGTTCTCAGGACTGTGGCTGTTTACCACCGAATGTGACATTGGGCTTGCAATGCCAAGCGCTATGGCTGCGGCATTCTGACTTGTAATCAAGTGGTGATTAAGTATTTTATTACCAGAGGGCATAGTAAAATCAGCTGCACAAGACCTCCCTCCATTATGGACTGATTATGGATCCTTTCTGGAGCATGTGTTAGAAAATGTCAAACATAAATAAATTTGTAAAACAGGTTGTCACTTGATTAGATGACGATGCTGAAAACTAAATCAGAGTTGAATTAGGGACGTTTAGAAGCATCAGTGCCTCGCAGGACAGAAAAAGAATTGTTGTTTTCTTCACAGGTCTGCTCACATTCATTTTAACCTTGACGCCAGAAACTAAAATGTGAAAAACCTTTTTCTTCTTTATGCCTTTCCAAAATACAGTATTACTTCTATTTACTTTGCGCTTTTGTGTGCTTTGTGCTTTTCAACCAGCTTCTAACCTGCATTCAAACTTATAAGACTACTGTACTTGATAATTCCTGTCTTTGGAGGTGCATCTTAAACAAAAAAGTGAAAAATGGAAGCAGGAAACATGAGTCTTTATGTAAATGTATGAGAAATGCAACTTTCCACATATTCCCAGGGTACAGTAGTACAGTAAATTAATAGCATGATATTTTTGTAAACATGCTCAATAATACGCAAGTAGCTGTTACTTACCAAGGGGACAATGACAAATGTAGTCATTTATCAGATCCATACACAAGCCTCCGTTTAGACAAGGCTGCGACCAGCAATCATTTACATTCTCCGAGCAGGTTCTTCCTGCAGGAGAAAGAGAGAAACAAATACACTCTACTTAATGTCACAGCAGATGCAGTTTAAAATAGGTTTCTACTAAAATATGTAGCTGATTGATTACCCTAAGATAAGAATGAAGCTTCAATATGAACATCAACATTCAGAACATGTGCAGTAGAAATGCCAGTTTATTTTCTTAACAGTGAGCCACATCTGGTTTATTGAAGACATGGCAGAATTTCATGAGGCAGCCGATTGCCCCTGATTCCACTGGCTCACAATGTGATGGAACGATTATGTGTGTGCAGCCTGTTTGTATCTTGTATGTACAGTGTGCATAAACGGTGTGACTTCAATTTTAGTGTCCTCTGGGCAAGAATTACGTATGGAATTGATTTAAGATTTTACTGGCAAATTTAAAGCTCCACTAGGTCTGCCCTCTGGCGATATTACAGACCCTCTTAGTTCTCTATGAGCCGCCTGCCCGACATCCCCAGGCACTAGTGTACAATTTGCAATGCTGTCTACACCCAAAGGTAATTGTACGTTTGCCACCATGACCCCAATACACTGGCAAGTACTGTTAATCGTGCACTGGAAGAAACTCACATAATTAAGGTAGCCGCTGACTGTATAGTACCTCCAGCCTAAATATACTGTACAACACACACTTTATACTACACACTCTGACTTGTATGATACTGAAGGCCAGCTCCTCATGCCAGCCAATATTCATTTATTTACCTGCTAACACGTTACATTTTTTTTGAGATTTTCTATGCAATGGCTGGTGGTCACACTGCGCCATATGACTAAGAAATTTATTGTTTCAAATATATTAAAGCTAATATCCTGAAAAAAATGTAACTATCTAATACCAGGTAATTTTGGTGCATTTACCAGTATAAGTGGTTTGAAGATTTTGAAGTGCAGGCTTAAAAATAATCATGAGATCAGCTATGTAAGAGTTTAACAGGTAACTTTAACCACCTGTTAAACATTGCACACATTTTATGCATTTGATCAAAATGTTTCGATGTACTTTTACCGGAGAATGATGTGAAAATTGTACAATTCTAAATCACATGACCAATATCTAAAGTTATTTAAATTTTCCATATATACTTCAAGCCTGTATATTTGCCCTGACCACTGGACACTTCCTGTCAAAAGTGAATGCTACATATTTCGGTTCATGTGAACACCGAAACCTTCTAAAGGTTGACTGGCCATGCTAAATTCTGCAAACAGGCTCTCATCATTTTGCATCAGTTGGTCCCGTACCCTCAAACCCAGGGGGACAGTGGCACTGATAATCACTGATATGGTCCACGCAGGTGGCGCCCCTCGCACATGGGAAGCCGCTGCACTCATTTGTCTCCAGTTCGCAGAGCGACCCCTCGAATCCCAGCATGCAGCGGCAGGTGAAGTTATGCTGCTGGTCCAGGCAAACGCCGTGTTCGGAGCAGCGGTGGCCGACACAGTAATCAATGTCCTCTTCACAGCGAGCGCCAGTGTATCCTCGGGGACAAAGGCACCTGACAACAAATTAAAGAGAAGCTCTTAATACTGTACAGAGTGAGAAGAATTCTTTGAACCCTGAAGGAGGAGGCCAGTAAATGCCACGGCTTTTACAGCCGCTGACATTCCGGTGCCCGAATAGCCCCGAAGCTAATCGAGATTTCAACACTCACCTGTAGCCATCAATCTCATCCACACAAGTGGCTCCATTTTGACACCAATGTTGAACACAATCATTGACATTTATATGGCAGTTGTGACCGGACCAACCAGGCATACAGATACAGGCGTAGCCGCCGGCCTCATTCAAGACACAGCGTCCTCCGTTGGCACAAGGCTGTAGATAGAGGAGGATAGAGCTGTTAGATACATACAGCATGAGATGAGAGATACGCTGCTCCGTGTGCGGAAGCAAAATTGCCTCATATTGTGTGGTAATATCTGGGATTGGACTGAGCACATTCCGGTCCAAAAACATAACCATCATTTCACAACGCGGGCGTCTTAACCATTTCTTTTTCTGCCTGGCTTAAAATGAGCTTCATTACGGCCACTTGACACATTCCTGAATACCAATTTATGCTTTGCGCTAGATTCGCTCAGTATTCCACGACATTGTGTCTTACAAGACAAGATCAATGGTCATTGAGGGCTAAACCTCCCAAGAGTTCCCAGCAACAAAGGGACATGCCTGTAGCTGCTACATGTGTGTGTGTATATATAGCACAGGGGAAACAAAGGGGCAGAGGAAGAGCTGGCTTGTGGGAAGGCGTATAATGCAGACATCATGGAATTTCTGTAAGGGGGCCAGCACAAGCTTTGCTCCACAGTGAGTGATCATCTCCATCTGTCATCTGAAGCAGCTTCCTTGTTTATTTTTTTTTTTAAATGCAGAGGACCGATTCATCCATACAAAGAGTATCGTGTGCTCAAAAATCCTAGAAGATGTGCAACCACATTCAAGATATAAAAAAACACACGGTATGCTGCCTTATTTGAATATGCAGCATACAGTGTACTGTGAGTACACTGTATACTTACGCCACATTGTCCCTTGCCAGGTGTTTTGGTATTCAGAGTCAGGTGTGAGGTCAGAATCCGCCACTTGATTAAACTCACAAGGGAGCAGTGAATTCCCATGTTAGTCAAAAAACGTAACACTTTCTTTCTTCCCAGGTGAACAGATGAACTCTACAGCTTCGGCACCAGCTGATTGCTGTGTTTATGGATTATCGCATTTGCTGTCAATCTCCCTGTGGGATTTGTGCTTATGTTTATCCGCGTGTACAACAACGGATTATCCCACATTTTATGAATACAATACTGAATCATATTGGATACCTTCTCACTTAAGTTCTCAGTGTTTGTTGTTCGGAGAACTCTCACAGGTTACTGTGAATAGCAACTTTCTTGAAAAAACATATCAAAGTGTTTCAACCCTTAGGAGACTTTATTTTTTTTTGCATGCGTGGTTTGATTTAGTTTTTATACCAAGGGGCCACACAGCTAATTCTGAGATGTTAATGATTAATGTGTCAGCAGGTGAGTTCTATGTGAGATCTGCATTCTTATATGTAATTTATTCAAAAATGAGTGTGGAAACTATATAGTATATGTGAAAACCATATTGCTATGGTTCTCTGCTGTTGTAACACTGTTGTAGCACTGCTGTAGCAGTTAGACCGAAATTACTCTAAGAAAAACAAGAGGATTGCAAGCTCTTTGGAAATGTATAAGACAAAAGAGGGACGGTAAACATGTGGATAGAACAACGGATGAGGAGAAATAGTGCATGAATATGTTTTTATACCCACTTGAAGGTTTTGAGGGCAGGGAACACGGCAGGTGTGTTCAAGACCACCTGGGAGATCCAAACACTGAGTGTTTAGTGGACATGTGTTGTTGGGTAACGCACAAGCATCAACGTCAACTTCACAATTCTCTCCCAGAAAACCTGCAGGAAAAAGAGGATTTCATACAGTTAATGTAACTGATGCGAGACTTGACCATGAGAAAGTAGATCTGTAATCAATGCCACGAACCCATCTCTAATTCATGTCTCTGAACCAGGCCAGCCCTTCGATAAATTTAATAAACAAGGCCAACAATTGGGCCAATTGTGGGTTGTCTGGAGGATTGACCCCGTCTTGAAGAATAGTCAATGTGCCACTGTGACTCCCTCATTTTTTTTTTCCACAGTTACTTGAGCCTGAATCTGAATTTTACATTTAGATTCAATAGGCTAACTTTAGTGTTGTGCTTCTTATTCTAATGGGTTACTGGAAATAATGTCTGATATTTTGTTCTCAAAGATGATTTGGCATGACCAGTTTTGGAATTGACCATAAAGGAACATAAACTAATTCCGTAGGCTTAAATGCACTAGTGTGTTTTTACACATGTACTGTTGATGAGGACGCATCTATTGTTGAGTTGTTACAATAAAGTATATTGAGCGGCAGGTATAAGGCTCAGCTAAAAGATAAACAAATTGTATTTCAATCATGTCATGAGGCTTAGTTTGGTACTCTGGTCCGCAAGTGTGGTCAAAGACAATTTTCCTATATTGTTGAAATCATGCCACGATGACAAGGTGCAGCAGACGAGGCATATAAGTGGAAGAGGCTAAGATTTAGTGTGATAACGGAAGAGATTAAGCAGCAAGGCTGGAAAGCCGCGGTGCGCCCGGTGGAATTTCGTTACCATGGATCTTTGGCCACATCTAGTACCAGTTTACTCAGGGAGTGAGGGCTCCGTGGTCAAGGATTATGGCAGGCTGCAAAAGCAGCTTCAGAAGGCAGCTAAAGAAGAGCAAGCAATGGCCCCTGCCTGGAAAGAAAAGGCAACAGCTTGGGTGCAAAGTATGGATATCTATCTTGTGTTAAACATAGGAGATAAAGCAAATATTTGCGTCAAATCAGTGGTCAAACAACAGTCTCTTCTCTCTGTATAATCTGCTTTCATGGCTCACTCTTGATATTAGGGGTGAGAGCCTAAACACAGTCATCATGAGTACATTTGTGAAACATGTATGAAACACACAGTGAGGCCAGTGCATATGAGGTACAGCCCTGACCCATGCTCTGAGCAGGTGTAACGGGGGCGGCACACGGTAACTCTCGATGCATCTGCGGTGTTTAATTCAACTTGACATCTGTGATAGGAGGCTCCCACTCAGTAACCCCCTTGACATAGCCATCAGCCCACCCCCGTCTTTTCCAATGCTTACTATGCTCACCCCCAAAAAAGCACAAGGGACAGTTACATCATATCTGGTATATTGGAAAAGCATACAGCATATATGTACATACGTGTACATTTTTGTTGTATAAAAGGTCATCTTCTAGAAAAACTGTTTGGATTGATTTTTTTCTTAAAGCTCTCCCAATGAAATGTTTTTCCTGCTTAGTAGATTCCTAAAGTAGGGTGAAGTTTCCCTGTTATCTGTTCGTTGTGAATTGTTATTCAGAAGCTCCATGGGTTTCAACCTGCTGGTCTTCCAAAGATCTCACAGTGTCTACAAAGATTTCCTCCGGTTTCCTCACCGAGATCAAAGACATGCTAGATAAGTGAACTGGAAACTCTAAATTCCCTGTAGGTTTGACTTTGTTTTTCTGTCAATGTGTTAGCCATGAGTTGGACTGGCAACCTGTCCGGGGAGTGCCCCGTATCTCGCCCAATGCATGCTGGAAGAGTATCCCGCCTCCCTCAAACCCAGATCAAAACAAGTGGTACAGAAGATGGATCGACGGATGGATCATTACAATTAATTCACAATCTTACTATGGACACTGGGCTGACGCAATTTTTTATTAATTTGATGTAAATACAATGCCACCGATGAATGCCACCTTAACTAGTGACTCGAATGTGCCTTTCTTTCAGCAGCCGATGAAGCAAAAGCGTCATTAATGCTGGCATTGTCAAGAGGGAGCACAAACATTATGCACCATTACCATAATCATTACATTTCCCTAAAAAATCATCTGCTGAGAACAACAGTGAAAAAGAAAATATTGCGGGGAAAAAACATCACCTGGGCACAAAGATGCTCTGCCACGGTGTCTCTGGTCTGAACTGTGTAGTAAAACCTTCCAGTAAAGTGGGCACGAGCCGTTTCCAGACACACTAACTGTGCCGTGCCAACATCAGAGAGCTCCCGCAAGTGGTCTATCAGTTTGCATTCAGTGAATATAAATTCAGACTCAGCCGGTGAGGCACAATAAGCAATTACAGGACAATTATAATAATGGGAGTTTCATAATGTAATATTTGCACAATTTGGGTGGCATTATTGAGCTCTGGCAATGAACTTGGTGATTTCCCCCCCCTCAGCTGTCAATCACAGGCCAAGACTGTAAACTGATACTGTGAATAATGTTGCCTCTACTGCACAATGGAGGATGTTATGATCAATGGCTTTATATAACAGAAGGAATCACCGTGCTTTTCTTAAACATGTTTCTTTTTAGTTATCAGGGTATAAGTAAATATGTTTTATGTGATGGATTAAATCATGCTGACTTCTCTTGCCTATTGTCTGTTGGCAGGATGTGTCACAGTCATGGGGCGCTGCTGGTAAAGGCTAATCACCCTTTGTTTCAGTGGACAGTGTGATGGCAGGAGGAGCCCTGGCTGAGGAACTTAGGCCGAATTCCTGCAGTACCGCCTGCTTACACAGATACCCCTTAAATAGTGTTACAAGCCCCGCTTTTGGACATGGTCCAACGTACCTGTTGAACATTGGCACTCGTAGCGTCCCAGCAAGTCGGAGCATGTGCCGTTGTGCTGACAGGGGCTGGAGTCGCACTCGTTGATCTCGGTCTCGCACTTTGTTCCTGAGAGCAGAGGTGTAAACATGCTGCAATTAGTTGCATTTGAATTGCATCACTATATCCTCACATTGTGAAGCTCTTTACGAGTCACAACATACTACATATTTCATTGCCTGTGCATCGCATTGTCAAAATACAACATGCAATTGTTCTGGGAAATACACGTTTTTGCTTTTAAGTCCAGCGTCAGATGTCATCATACCATTTGTATGTCAAATAGATTTGCTTGGAACAGAATATGGGGGGATGGGCGGGGAAACAAATCTACCTTCCAACATCTGTAGAGCTAACTAATTAGCATGCATCTATTTCTTCTTTAATCTTCACATGTAGCATACAGATATAAGAGTTGTATCCATTTTTTTAATCAGAAAAACCTAAATTAGGCCACACACATTCCTTTACTAAGATGCTGTAAGAAGGTGAGCCCCTGGGAAAGCAAACAGAGATTCCAGAGTCCAGAAAAGAATAGACACTTAATAACGAGCCATGTCCTGTCCTGAGCAAATGAGGTGGGGATGTAGTTTGCTTGATAGGAGACTGCGTTGGTGCTCAGCTGCCTCAGCAGCTGCTAGGGGTGGGTGTCTTCCAGCACCAGGTTATTAATTCAAAATGTCCCATCATCAATAACGGAGCAGCGATGACACGTAGTGAAAGTCCCTTCTTGACAGAGGCAACCTCATGCTACAGCACAAACACTATGATTGATATCATCTGCACAGGAGTCGCTACAGGTCGTTATATGCAAAATATGCCGTGTGGCAGCAAATTAAACACATTTGTCCTGCTAATATCTGAGAAATGCCTGTACTCTTTCATAACTGTGAAAAAAATAAATTATGTAATACTGTACCCTCTTTTCATGAAACATTCATACTATGAAATATGGTGATTGACGTTTCCTAAAAGTCTAGAAATATTACAAAATAAATACATATATATATACACAGAAGGTCAATATGAATTGAAGATTCTATTAAATTTTTTGACAAAACCTCTCTGGCTCTTGTGTACAATCATTATTTACCAACAGGTTGCTTGAGGCCATGCAGGGGTTCGTATTTTCCAGATAAAGGTTAAAATGCAAAGATCTTACAATGTACATTTCAGGTGAAAAATCACGAATGCTTTCACAATTTGTCCTTTAAACACGCTCCTGGATCTCAAATTCTATGCTTTTACTACAGGAAGCATTATACATGTATAATGCATCTTACATTATGCACACAATTAAATGCTAATGAGAGTGTATGAACGAGACCAGCAAAAACATATGTGGAGTTTGCTGTTCCATGAAAAATAAACCTTTCCAAAATAAAACCTGTGTGCCAGTGCTAAATGTATCCTGAGTTATGATCTACGATAGAGTACTGTGGGGTTTCTGGGCAAAGCTTGAAATTAAATTGGCCTTCCTATGCTGCATGGCTGGAAATTCCAAAGCAAAAAATCCCAAGATGCCAGAAAATGATGAATTCCATCAGTCACTAAGACCTGCCATGGTGCAAGAGACAATTTTCCATTACTGAAGTGGCAACAGATTTCAGCTTTGAACAGAGGGGGAAAAAATCTTGTTCATGGAGTGCTATGTAAGGGCTTATCTGACTGACAGGTGAGTGTGTCAGGACTTAAGGCTAGATGGGGAAATATGCTATTGACCAAAGCCTGAGTGCACCAGGGGGAAAAAAATAACACATTCACCAGTTGTTTAAGCAATAAAACAAGAGAAGAACAATGCTGTGATGTACCGTCATAACCCTTCTGTTGTATAAACAATGTTCGGCAAGGATCACCAGCTGCAGTGCTATAACAATTTCTATATTTAAATTAGAAAATGTAACAACATTTGAATAGAGACATTTCCAAAATGTATTGTACTGATCATTTGCTTATGATATAACAGTACAATATAATACAAAGACAAATTTCTCAAGAAAAATGTATTGACCTTCTGTTATGTTGTGAAATGGCAGAGCAACGAATGAGTTAATCACTTAAGCTATCATTTAAAGTACCACTTATTTTTCTTAAATATTATATTATGTAAGGGCTTTGGTTTTTGGATCTCCTGTTCAATTGCCCCCTTGTTTTTTGGAACAGTTGTCACAGATATCTTAACAAGTTTCGGCCATGTTCCGAGTTGGCAGCGAGTTAGGAAGCCGTTTGCCACAGCACTTGGATTAAATGCAATCAACAGAAGGCCCTCAGAAATCTCAAACCGGAAAGGCTGCTACTGGCAAATTAACTTCAAGGTAAGAAAAAATTTATATAATTGCTTCATCAAAAGAGCTGACCTTTGTTAAAAAAAATCTGACCCCTAGTTGCCATTTTTTCAAGTTATTTTCACTTCAAACACAATTCATTTGTGTCATAAATCATGGACACTAGTTTTTGTTTTTGTCTCTGTGTTTCGACAAATCAAACGTCTTTTGCCTCTAGCCCACGTCAGATGCACTTTCTTGAGGTTGCGTATGCAGTCATCAACAACTACTACAAATAATACATGTATCGATCGCTGGAGGGAGCCTCTGATTTTCTCTGTCCACCTCCTCGGGGCGGTCAGGGGTCAGTTATGGAGCAGGAGCCCTTGAGCTGGCTGTGATTCAGTCTTTGAAAACATTAATAAAAGATGCTCGCAGTTCGGCAGTATGGGCCTAAACCTAGACGATTAAAGATTGGCCTCCCCTCTGTGTCGCCCCGATGACCCATGTGCAATCAGCAGCAATAGAGGTCGTTGAACAAACCTCAATGTGATGCCCTCTCCCCAAACAAACAGGCTCTTAAATGAAACAGGGTACACTACCAGGAGATATTAAATATTTGTTAAAAATATTAATTTGTATCATTTTTAACAATAATACTAAATTATATTGCATTATACTTTATACTTTATATTAAGTGTCTTGTGTTTGGTTGTCCAGTTTGTAAACTGGTATTCTATCACAAATGTCTAAATTGTGTGCTGCCAATGGACTGCATTCATTAATTAGCTTGGCAAAAGACGGTATAATGCACAAATGGTGACATTTATGTTTAATATTGTACATACAGTGGTCAAATACAAGTATAGCAACATTATTGTCTGTAATTAAATGTTTTTATTATGTTAATTTGACCTTCACACTGGAGGAGCAGAAAATGTGAACAATGAGGTCAATTATTGTGTCCACTCAAATGAAAAAGCAGAAGCTCCCGGTGCAAGGGCAAATGATAAGCTAGCATGGAAGCGCAACCACTGTCAAAGTGAAAGTCAAACATGTAGGAGGACAATTTTTTTTTTTTTTTTAATTAACGAACTAGAGCTGAAACAACAGAGAAATTGAGCGTACGTTCACCAAGTTTGCTGCAACGTCTCTGTAAGATGCTAACACAAAGGTTTATTTCTGTGGATTGGTTTTGGCATTTTTCTGCCCCCTAATGGTCAAAATGGTTCATGCGGCCTTAATGTTTGCTAACCGTGGATAAAACTGGCTACAAACCAGTGAGTTAACTGATAACGCTTCTGATTAAATTTGAGTGTTTTAGGTGTTTCTACAAGGACATGATCACAGTAAAGACTGCATTCCCTTTGCTGAGCTTTTTATATGCCATCAATTTTTAATGGACACCTTCCAGCCAATCAGAAACCAGTGTTTTATTTTTGTGACCACAGAATAAGTGTATTTATTCTAGCAGATACGAATTATGCATGTCTGATGGAATACGTGAGTTTCTCAAGTCTTGTTTCAAGATTTTAAGCAATATTTCATGCCATCTGCCTTTACACACCAACAAAAGGCAAAATAGAAACATTTATAATTTATGGAGAGTTCTCAGCGTGAGAGCCCTGTGTCAAATGTCTTGGATCCAGAGTGCACACTCACTGTCTTGAAGGAGTAAAATATTCAGAAAACTACTGCTTTCACTACCTGTGTTGGCCTCACATCTTCGTAAAGCATTGGTCATGTACAGCGCATTCACACGATGTTTACATCAAAAACAAAGTCTGTAAATGTCGAGACAGAAAACAAACCTCTGGCAATTGCATGTAATTGTCAAGCTATGTCAGTCGCACATCATTCAGTCAACCAAGCTGCCCACAAAGGTTTGTCCCGATCGATACATCCTGCCAACAGTACACAGAACGATGGAATGAGGGCCAAAACAGACAATAACTCAAAGTTATCTTACCTGTGAAGCCGAGCGGGCATTTGCAGGTGTACTTTGGGGGAGATGATGGCAGACTTGTTGTAATGCATGTGGCTCCATTCAAACAGCCATTCGTTTTAATCAGACAGGCATTGCCTACATACTGACAAAACTCCCCTATCCATCCTTGGGCACAAACACACTGCAGGAAAACAGAACAACATTTAAGTGATGAGTGGTAGAGTATTATCGGGCCTTTCATAGCCACACCAACAAAATATTATCATAAAAAAGTTGTGTGTATTAGAGCAGAACTACCTGGATGTTTTCTTTTTATTGTTTTTTTTTCCCTCTGCCGGAGCAAATTGCATTTCAAATTAAACAATAAATGTGGGGGTTAAGTTGTTGACATTCATTTTTAAGGGTGTTTGGTAGTATCCCCTCCACACTGAGTAAACAGTGTTGGACTCATATTCCTTTTTAGCCTCAGGAGCATGGATAAAAGTGGCAACAATTTGCACACAGTTCATCTGATGTGGCTGTAAACGCCCTTGAATAAAAAGGGTCAGTTGAACAAAACAACAAAAAAGCCATACTTTCTCACCTTTACCCACACAGATCTGCACACGTTTGTATTTTATTTACTCAGGTTTTGAGGAATACTCCTCTGAGAAAACTGCCACTGCCTCAATATGATGGGGGTGAGTGGCAGAGCAGCATCAGTCACGACATTACAAATTGTCTTGAAGGAAACTACGCAGTAAGTGTCCTTGTTGCTCTGGCAGTTTCTTGTGTGTGTAAAAAGTGGTATAAATGGAATCTATTGTCAGTTTTTTTTATATATATTTATTTCTAAATGCAGAGATGAACACATATGAAGTTATATTATGGTGGAGACAAAAAACAAATGGCTATTGTGAAACAAGATGACATGAATCAATCTATTCACATGTTAGATATTGTGCCATTATGGGTATTGGAGGTAAGAAAATGTTTTATTTCTTCTAATTTGGGTGAACTGACCCTTTTAAGCAGAAACTCAGCACTAATTAATTAACCTTGGTCATTTCCTTTTTTATTTCAAATCCAATGTGCTGGACGGCTCTGTATATCTACCAATAAAATCAGCTTAATGGGATCTCTGGTTTTAGTCTGTGAAGAGCATCTTCGTGACAGGGGGGGAATAAAATGAATGGCCTGCCCTTAATGAACTACCCCAATGGTTCTTCATGCTCAAAGCAAAGTCACATCAAACTATAAATAAATAATAATTTAAAAAATATATTTAAAAAAAAAGAAGAAATGGCCCATTGGAAGAGAGCAACACTCTGATTATGTCTGACCCTGGTTGGAGGCACATCAAATCCAAGCATCTAAAAGTGGATTTTAGATTAACAACACTCTCAGTGGTCTAATGGAATAAGATTGATGGAGAATAATTAGGAGCTATGGGGCATTACGGAGCGGTCTCAGGTGTTGTAAAAAATATAGACATTTGAGGAGAGTGCGCAATGGAGGCAAATTAGGCCAGAACCTGTACGTCAGAGCAAAGACTCCACATACTCACAATGATTAATGGGTTAGAGTTGGATTACTGTTGTGTAGACACATTCTACCACTGACACTACTGTTATTCTTTGTTTTTTTGTTTTCTTTCTTTAAATTCCCATGTTTTCCCATGCAAAGACCTTTACAGACTAAAGGTGGAAAGTAGTTGCAGGGCTCAGGCATCGATCATAAAAATCAACGTTGAAGGAGATGATGAAATTTTGTCTTAAAAACTATGACATGTTAACATGTAAAGTACATGCACAAATCATGCACACTGTGATATGTTCATAGTATCTAACCAAGAAAGTGAAACCAGTTACTAGTGTATCATATTTACACAATAAAGCACACACACACAAAGCGAATGGAATAATGAAAAAGGAATCGCCATTTTTTATTAATTTAATTCAATTCAAATTATACCATAAGTTTAGCTTCTGCAAAAAGACTTTAAAGTATTTCTACTGAAAGAAAATATGTATTGTGTGTACTGTATGTACAGTATCCGACTCTGCTTACGAATGTGTTCACCTCCTGTTCATTGTGTGACCTCCATTAAGGTGCAGTGTGAGTCATATTTTGTGGGCTTCAGAGTATTTCATTAAGACGGAAACATCGAATTACTTACCTGATATCCGCCAATTACACTCAAGCACAATCCCTCATTTAGGCAGTTGATATTGAGCAGCCTGCAGTAGTCAATTATTTCGTCACAATTCTTCCCAGAAAATCCTCTCAGGCATCTGTTGGGAGGAGGTTGGTGTCATCAAAATCAATTCCCCTGGAGCACTGAGCACTAACAAGCCATATTTTTTTTTCTTCATTTTACAGATACAGACCTGGGTAAGATAGGGTGCACAAATTAGACCTCCAAATGCAAACCACAGTTATAATTCATTCTCTTTATTTTACTGATTGCACTGGCTAATGTGGAGAATATCACTTCATTTCTTTACCTTCTAAAAGTAAAAAGGGCTTTTTAAGAAAGAATCAAAAATCTAAAACATGCAGGTACTATTCCATATTATTTAGATCTCGGAGCCAAGATAAGATTTTATGTGTTGACTTGAAACTCATCAGTCTTGTGATCCGGTTCAGTACAATAACTGGATTTAAGGCAGATACATTTAAAAGAAGAGCCTTAAAAAAACAGTGAGTCAACAATAACATTTGTATTTTTTGTCCGAGAAAGTTTTTTTCACAGGGATGGTTCTAAATTATACTATCAAAAAGCCTTATTTCAAGGTATTTCTATGATTCTACAACTTCAGTTTGGATTTTAAAAAAAGACTAGCAGCACGAGCACAAACAAAGTCCCACCTCAAAACCAAAACTTAACTCCTTAGTCCATCTTTCACTTTTAACCTCCCAGGGACTTCAGTGGCTTGTACAACATGTCCACGATGATAAATCCAACATTGAATGACTTAGATGATCATTTTATTCCCGTTTTTCAAGTCGTAAAAGGCTCGAGTTGTTGCTAGCGGACTTCCAGCCTCCACGTTTGAATCCACTTTGACCAATCAGACTTTGACCAATCAGACGCTGTGTTGTCGACAGGTCGAAAAAAACAAAGATTTTACACTGAAAATAGGACCTCTCACTCCTCCTGTTTACTACTCCTTCTACTACTGACACTCCTCTTTGTCACTGCAGACAAGAACTGCTTTGCAGAATGGCACAAGTGACTTTTTAGGTTAAAAAATCAGAGGACTTATTTGTAGATGGTCACTTTAGGTGGGAGTGGCTTATAATACAAGAAATATTGAACTACCAGTCCAAACTTGTGGCTTGAACTCTGCTCGAAGGGCATTTGTGAGAGCTTTTTGAGTGAAATGTAAATCCTAGTTAAAGGTGAAAAGAGAATAAAAGAACCCTTTTTATTCACCCACATTGGGACGCACACATTCACAATCCTAAAAGAAGGGGACTACGAGAGTGGCCTCTATGAGATCCTCTATGTGTTTTCACCTGCAGACGTAATCATTTCCCCTGGACACGCAGGTGCCATTGTTGAGACACGGTGATGGGCTGCACGCGTTCCGCTGCCTGCTGCATCCCGGGGCCGCACCACCATCTGCACAGACACATTCAGAGGCCTGCATGCAGAGGCAAAGCGAAAACAGGGTAAGACTACACTAAAGGAAAATGACAATATTGACAAAATAATTGACTCCTATTGATAAGATAAGATAAGATAAGATATAAGATAATATTTTTATTTGTTACTGATGTATGTACATCTATAAAGTCAAATTTAAGTAAGAGAATAAATAATAAATGATAGAATATGCCTACACGATTAATGGATATTACAAGAGACTAATAAACGCTAATGTTCTCATAATTCAAAGGTAAAAGGATTTGAATTCCATATTAAATTCCTCTGAAAACAATGTTTGTCGAGCAGCAGCACTGTCAGGCATTATTTTTGATGAATGTCCCTTTAAGCCTACTCTACTGTATTCTTAGGTGGGTTGTGAAAATGTGTAGTGCACTTGGCAAACTCTAATGAACAAAACAAAGGTCACAGCGAGACAATTAGACCATTACTGCATTTTCTCTCGTGTATCCTCTGGAACATTAGAAACATGACTGCCTCTGCAGAATGCACTGGCCACAATAACATTTCCAGTGAAAGGTGAAAATTACAGCAGGCATCCAATTACAAATGCTTTTGATGAGAGCCATTTCAAACTGGCACTTAAATATGCGCCGGGACATTCAATCAAAATGCTTGAGTAGGCAAACACTCTTTTCCCTAAGCTCATCGTCATGGGGGAAATATTAATTGCTATCGCTGCCTTCAGAATGAAGCAATTTGATCTTGTTTTATGACACTATATTAATTTCCATGTGCCATTTCTTGTTTATATCCCAGTGAGATGAAAGAAACAAATAAGGGAAATTAAGTCCTCACACGCTCCCCTGCAGTACAAATGTGCTCCTCCTGACATGCGTATGACATGCAGTCCAAGTCAAATATGGATTCACAGTAGAGGCCCCCGAATCTTTCTGGACAACGGCAGACGAATCCTCCAGGGCTCTCGTCACATAGGCCACCATTTCTGCACGGGTTCTGATGACAGGTGGCTTTCTTCTTCTCACAAGGTGGGCCTACAAGACAGACAACACGACACTGCGGCACTTTCACCAGACTGTGGGAAATACATTTACTTTCACAAGATATGACGAGTATGAGAGCTGCCCATCACAGAATGCGCACACATCCATTAAACAGCAAGTTGCTTAAGTGGAAAGTAACATGTGTGAACCTGCTTCAGTATCATTAGAGCGAGTTTATGCCTGAAAAGATGTGACTGACATGATTGACACGACTTATATTCCATGGAGGACGAGGGTGATTGACGCGTTATATTAATAATTACACAGGATAGAGGCGGGTGCACTCCCCTGTCATTATGCATGTATACAATTTTAGAAAATATTCTCACAATTAAACTGGAGGCAACTGTACATGATGTCATTTCTGTCAGAATTTCCTCTTTGCATAATTGCTAACTTTAGATAACATCAAATCAACAGCAACCAGCCACACCAATTATAAATAATCAGAAAAGAAACAATTCTTTTTACATTTACATCAAGAGACAGAAAAGTCTAACCTACTGGAGTAATTATTATAATCATAGTTTGGAACAACCAGGGCTCATTTTTTTTATATGGTCGCCTGGCTAAACTGAGCAATTGAGAGTGGCCAAGAATGGTCACTCTGTCACTCTGGAAACTTCGGGAAAGAAAAAACAATTCTGAGATTAATGTTTGTTTTCCTCAAGACATGAAGTTTAAAACTGGAGGCTATCAGTTAAATTTGAGGTTAAGCCCCACCGTGTAGCCCCACCGTGACATCAGCCGTTGGTTTGTGAAATTATGTTTTGGAGCCTTGAGTTTTTGACCGGCGCCATGTTGGTTGCTTTGCAACCAGATGTAGAATTGGGGTGGGGTCTGACTGAGAGCTTGTCTACTGCGCGCCCATCTACACCTGCAAACATGCAACGATTGGACGGACGGATTGAAACTAGTGATCAAATGAATGGCTCAATTGATCCCTGAACACAGCATTACAGACATACATATACACAAGAGGCCATATACTCTATGCATGTATGTATGTATGTATGTATGTATGTATGTCGTGGTTTATAGCAAACAAATGAGTCATTTCGGACGGTGATAGGTCATTTTTATATCCAATCTATACAAGAACAATTCTAAAAGAAAAATTATCAAAAAGATATATCCTGGGACGATTTTCACTGAACTGAACCGAGCAGTCCGTGCTTTGGCCTGGTTCCTACTGAAAGCATTTTCCCAGACAAAGTCATTCTGAATTAAGCTGTGGCCAGTCGTTTTTCTAAATCCTGCAGCGCCACAACACTTTCACCACCAGCCGCTTAACCAGAGACAAGGTAACGCCACAGTGGCATCGCATGCAACGGATAAAATTAGATTGAATTCACTGCCAAGTTCAAGGTGAATAAAATTTGATGTTATTCCCTTGTGAGGGGTTTTCATTTTTTTGTGTGTTCTTCACAAGGTGCCTACACATTTATCTTTCCAGTGACTCTTTCTTTGCATATTTTCTTCAATCCCCCTGCTGATACAAGTGCTCATGTCCCAGAGGCTCCTCATCGCCTCCTCTGCGGGCATCAATCTTACTGTGTACAACTTCAGGGCCTGCTCTCGCCTCAGCTCATTTTCCACCAGAAATTTACTTTTTCGTAACTGGTCCACTAAAAGTTGCATCAACACAAACTAATATATATATATATTTAGGAAAAACTCCATCTGCCATGTTTATTTATGACACAGATAAGATGTGGCACTCTCTGCACTCAAGAGAGAAGGTTCTAATATGTAATCATTTCGGTTGAGACCATGCATGGTATATCTATTTCTGTGTTTTTATCATCATTTGTATTTGTGCTGCCATTTATGTCTACGCCAGATCTCAATCTCTGGCACCCCCTATAATCACAGTGATTATGAACGGCAGCAATCTAATATACATAAAGAAACAACATTGTGTCAGTATATTAAATAGTTTAAAAGGGGCAATGGTTCGAATTTAACTTAAAAAAAAATGATATCACTACGAACAAGATTGCAAAAACAATTAACACCTCATACCAAATGGAAATGGCCCCATAAAGATGGTAATACTTGGCCACAAATACCCGGGAGGTACTGCAGAGGCGAGTCAAATCAAAAGAAAATCTCATTTGAAACGTCCCATGAGTTTGGCTCATTATTCTGTGCGCATAGACTTTGGCCTATGAGGGCAGCCAGCGCTGGAGCAGCCTCTAACTTCCAGTTGATTAATGAGGCAACTGCAGCAGGGAGGTGGAGGAAGCGCGAGGTCCACAGAACTCCCAAGAAGCTGATGGGACGGGAGGACACCATGACTATGCGAAAGCACCCAGTGGAGTCCGCTTTACCTGAGAGGGCAGCGGCGGCAATTAAAGCAAATTAGATAAAAAGCTGCAAAGGCAGAAGGACGCGTGCGATTGAATTGTGTGACTTATCCATCTCTGACATTTTTACCATGACTATTGCTTGGGTTTTACCAAAGGTCACGTTTGTGATTCAGTTATTCATCTGCCTTTATTTCCTGCTTATGTTGGGTCAGCTCACCTTAAAAAGTCCATCAAGAAATGCATGGTTTATCTTTATTTTTGGGCCATGAAAGACATTTAAATCTTGACAGATTATAAAATTCCACGAGAGAAAAAAAGGATGGATTTAATAAATGAGGTAAAAAAAACCTATCAAAGTTCTTGTGAGATCGCTATGACATGTTATACGGTAATTCAATGTTAACCAACACACATGAACTCTTTGTTGAAGGTGATATATGTTCTCGATCATGGTTTATTCAATTCCGAACGCATTTGACATGAGGATAAAGGCAAAGCAATATTGTTCCCTTTCAAAGATTCAGATATTTAATTTTAATCTTCTAATTTAAATGGTACAATACGTTCTCTGAAATGTCTAACGCCGCTCTATACTCCCTATACTGAATACAAGCTAGAAAGAAGAAAAAAATCTCTTCTTCTTCTGTATGGCCTTAATCTGCTCTTGTAAGAAGTGATGCCAGGCCGCGCTGGAAGTAACCTTGAAACCACATCTCCAAAATAATAAGCTGAAAGCATGGGCTGGACTTGAAAGGCAAAGCTGTGACACTTCAAGAATGCTGCCAGGACAAAGTGTGCTCCAAACAAAACAATGAATCAGTGCGGGGACCCACCTGGAGTTTCTTACCCCCTGGAAAGTTCACCGCAGGCTTGTTTTTACAGCAGACAGTCATCTTCAGGGCAGCCCGGAGGAGTATCCAGGTCCTGTCGCCCATTCGTGTGTGATACTCATTAACCCAACTGTACGTCGGTGAGACTCATTACCTAAATACTGGGCGAAGCGATAATGTCTCACAAACAAGCTCGCCGCGAGTGCCAACGCTTGTACGTGATCCTTCAGCAATTTGCAGGGAGCATAATGTGTCTGCCAGTGAAAAATATGTTTCTAAAGGTGGGTAAGCTGAACAAACCATGAGCCTAACGCACAATTATTCAAACAGAATTTTGGAACATTAAATACTTGAAACACAATGAAGCATTAATGTTTGTGTCTTTTTGCCATGCCTTAGGTTTTTTTTTTTCCAACAGGCTCACAGAAGCTGGCCAGTGTCAAAGTTTTGATTTAATATGCTCCGGAGAAACAATAAACAATAAATTATACTTTAATCGATTGCTGTAAAGCAACTGTGACATGCTCAGTTAGCCATCAGTTTAGCCCTGGCTTTTTACAACCGCATGCCACTGGTCGTAACATGTGGTGTTTGATTTGAAGTGGCCGCTTCCTATATTACGACATTGAGGGGGGTTAGGTTTAAAGCCCAGGAGGCGATTGGCTTTTGTTGCTTTGCATTTTCGCCCTCCCTGAAAATAGTTTGGCCCCTTTGAGGTAAGTGACACGGTTCTGCATTTGGAAGTGCTGATGCGGCAACATCTCTTTTTCACTGAACCTTTGGTGTTCAGCTTTAGGGGAAACTGACCATCCGTGTACAATTTGTCTGTCGGGGATCAAATCCATGTGAGAACATTGAACGTTTGGGTTTTCATCGTCACATAGCAACAGACGATCCAGATCAGCTGAATAAGAGCTACTTACCCGAGACTCCCGTGTCACAGACGCATTTGAAAGACACGGGCGATGCTCGAACGCATGTCCCGTTTTCACAAACTCTGTCACAGTTTTGCCTCCCGATGACTTCAGAGCAGTTAACACCTGAAACAGATAGTGAGTCAGTTGAAACACAAAAAACACACGGAGGAGAAGAGATGCTCGGATTGAAGTTTGTGTGCAGGAACAGACCGCCATTGAAATGTATTTAAATTTCTGATTAAATAAACAAAAAATTCAACTATTGCTGTGCATAGTACTGCTGCAGGGAGAGATTAAGAAAGAAGTCATTTGGAATGCGAGCTGTTTTAATATTAATTGTGTTTGCATTATGTTTGAGTGTCGGACCATTTGCTGAATAACATTAATTTGATGTGTCCAATAAATATATAATTAAGAAGGCATCTTGATTCAGTTTTAAAGTGGAAACAGACCAACTTTTCAACCCCCCCCCCCCGAGTAAAACTGAAACAGAGTGAAACTGTGCAAAGGCATCAATCAGAGTTAACAAAATATACAAAAATGGATTGAAAATATAGAGATGGATTCGCAGTCATAACACGGTACATCAAATAACAACTCATTTAAAGTAATTGCACAACAAAGATGAAACTCAATGAAGTGTGACAGTAGTTTTTTGATCCTGTTCTAATCGAAATAAGTTGTGACAGCTCGCTCAACGAACGCCGTCGGTGGGTTCTCTCCTTACCTGTGAAATGTGGAGGACAAAGACATTTATATGTTCGGTGCATCGGATCTGTGGATTCATTGCTCAAACAGACTCCTTTGTTTTCGCACGGGTTATCCATACAGGCATCAAACTTTTCACAAAACCTCCCAGAATAGCGTTGGTGGCAGTGACAGTGGTATGCACCTTCCCAGAGGTCTGTTTGACAAACACCGTTCCCAGAACAAAGTCGCAGCAGAGGAGAGCCCCGACAAAGTTGCGCTTTAACGGACACATTGAGCCTCAGGCCAAGCTTGCACAGCTGCGCGTCGCCCTCGTGCAGAGCGATGAAGTAATGGCGCCCGGGGACGAGCCACTTGGCCTCCACTTGCGCGCTTTCGTTTATATTGTGGGGGGAAAGGAACTGATCGGCTGTCCGTCCATCCGCGGAGCAGCTCTCAAAGTTGCGCTCTGAGACGTTGAGGAGTCTGACGCCGTACGACCTCAGGGATTCGTCGGCGGACACCAGCAGTTTGTCTCCGTGTTGCAGCTGAAGTGGACACATCTGCGGGAAGATAGGGCGGTGCCCGCTCGAGTCATCGCTCCCCTGAGAGTCCCAACACGCGGGAGTGCTTCTGCAGATGTCTCCTCGGAGAGACCAGTTCACTTGGACTGTTTGTTGTTTGGGGTGCCATTCAAGTGACGCTCGCGGGTTGCACACCGTTTGACAGTGGATCATGCAGACAGCCACAAAGACGGCGAACAGGCGAAACAACGATGCTCCCATGTTTCCTCGATTCAATCCGATTCAATCAAGGTCTCTCGAACCCAACTTTTGTAGTCTGGCGAATGGGAGGGGGAAAGACGTCGCATCGTAGTTCATGAGATGCTGTTCAACATAGACCGGCCTGGGGGAAAAGACAAGCATTTTGATTAGTGATTTGCAAAAGCAAGTTGACTCCTCTAAAAAAAGTTTTCTTTCTATAATTCAATTTCTGCAGCTTAGAATTGGATTAAAGGGCAGGACAGTTTGATACAGAGCCCACACTGTTTTGTTATGCAGATCTGGCTCCACTGTAACACAGACTTACAATCTTGCAGAGCTTTCATAATCATGTGCAGTGCTGCTGACCACCGAGTGTGTCACAGCAGCCCCGGCCTCCCCGAGGTTTCTACAGAGAGTGACAATGTCAGATAAAATATTCTCTGTCCCCTGCCGCTGCCCGATACCTCGGTGTCAGGCAGCGAGATGAGTTGAAGCAGACAGTGTTGTCTCTCTCCCTTCGGGCCCCTCTTCCACGCGTGCGCCCGAGATAAAACAACCAAGTAGAGAAGCCTCACTGCAAGTGAAAAAAGCCCTGCTCCTTGATCAGCACACAAGGGCTGATATGAATAACTGCAGGGTGATAAGCAATAGAACGCTGAATATGGAACACCAATAACAATAGAAGGGGGAGTGATGAATTGAATGAGATTGCAAGTATTGTCACGGGGGCTGCGTAGGCACCCAAAAGACCTCCTTTATGTGAGACGAGGTTTGACTATTGTGTTTCACCGAACAAATCGGAGAAGCTGTCACCTGATTTTTGAAGAGGGGGGAAAAAAACAATTAAAATTCACATAAAGATGACAAAATGCGTAATTGCTTTGTTTATTTATGCCCTTTTTGGCAGGGTATTCATCATTTGCAGCGGTGCGAGAATAAATGTCACTCATAGTTTATCTCTTTTTATATTATTATTTAAAGCTGCTCTAATCAATATTTTTATATTAACATTGACTCAAATGACTATGTCTAATGTGAAACTAGATTCTCGCGTAATGACAAACCTGTCATCCCCCTCAGTTCTACAGAGCGTTATAATAGGTTTTAATAGCCCGCACCTTTATAGTTTTCGTCCGCTGCCAACCCTCTAATCAGTGTAATGTTCTGCGGGCAGTGGTTTCCAATGGACACTACCTGCCCCGTCCCAAAGGGACCGCAGAGAGACTGTGCCACGACCTTCAAGGTTTGACTCACGATACTGACGGAGGCCGCCCGCGGCGTCAGTAGTAATTTTATGGGTTTTCGGTCGCTTCGCTCACTTGTTCACATGTTCACGTTTATCAGCAGACAACACAACTGTACATGATAACCATCAAATAGACATAAGAGGACAACATGTTGTTCCTTTATCCCTTCGCCTCTCCTCAGTTTTTTTTTAATTCAAGCCCAATCAATGCAAAAAAAAATGATGAATTTGAAACTAATTAAAGACAAAAATCACCTTTCATGAATATTTGTGCAAAGGTGACTTTGAAACCACGTATAAATAGTGATCCCTGCACGGTGTTCTATCATGTCTGCACTAAAGTTCCATATTTCACAGCTCTTTCCCTCAGATTCTTTCATGTGTACATCTGTCACCCGGCACGGACTCCCAGCCGCTCTGTTCACATCGGGCTGGAGAAATCTCACTGCAAATACTGCGATGAGAAAAAGATAACAAAGTTTCATTTTGAAGAAACAGTTCCTTCTTCTTCTTAAAACGTGTCGACTAACGTTTCTGGATCGGAACTTAACAAACATCGTCACGCCCACAGTGTAGATTTGATATGCACCACATGCTAGAAGATTAGTTCAGGAGTAGTTGCAGTACATCCTGGTTCGGATCCCTGGATAGTCCTCAAGGCACAACAACAAAGAAACAAACTGGTGAATATACTACAGTGCGGCATTTAGCAGCAAAAAAAAAAGCATTGATATGTTCCTCCGGAGTGGATGAATAGTTCTGATCACAGGGACACGAATGTTGCTTCATGTCTGCTAGATGTGCAAGTAAGCAAACAATGTACCAGCTTTCTCCACCATGTAGAAAGCAAAGTTTTCAGAGTCAACCAAGCTGTCAGTAAATAATCCTCAATCGGCGTTCTGCTCTAGATAGGCAGCGATAACAATGAGTGACAGGCTTACAACCTAAAACTGACACGGAGACAATGTCCCAACATCTTTACAATGTGATGAAAATTTAACGCATGATGAATAAAACTGCCATCCATGAAACAACCCCAAATTCAACCTCTGACCTATAAGCAGTCCAAAATATCATTATATTTTTAAAGCTAGGTGAAAAGCTAATCTAAAAGAATTAAATAGGTTAGTCAGACTAACACCAGATCGGAGCAGGTTCTGCAGCTACAGTACAGGTAGTCCTGGAGCAGCGGTGTTTACTGCTGGAATACACTGCGCACTGCACAACAGCATAATATTACAATGTGCTCATTCATTTTCACCTCAACTACCAGCTGGGGTATTAAAGAAGGCCAACTGATGTCACTGTGCATGTGACAGCAAACTGTCAATAAGCGGCATGAGTAATAGATCAATTTTAGAGGAAATATCGTGGTTGGGAAAAAGGAAAAAAAAGAAATGCAGCAGTAAGTGCTGCCCAGCCATTGTTTTTTTTTACCCCCCCCCTTATTTCCAGAGAAATTCAGCGACGACGCAGCGAGCGCACAGCGCTTCATGGTTTATATATTTTAGTCAATAGACTTGATCCTGAAAACTAAGTCTTCAGAATAACCTCTAATGTACTGCTGCTAATTTGTTTTATTACAATCCAATGTAAGATATTTAGAGGCCGTTTCGACCCTGCACAGTCTGCGTGATGAATGCAATTTAGACACGGAATCACAGTCATCCTTCTTAATTGTGCTCTGGCTCGAGCTCCTTTAATCTGAATTACATTCAATACTAATTCATACCATTACACGAATCCATGCTGTTGGCCTCAACTTGAATAAACAAGCCGAAAGGATTTTCTAGCATATTAAGACACCTTAGAGGGATCGATCAGTCCGGATTGAACCGCAGGCCACACACACACAGGCGCTTCAAGTAATAAGGGTCATGGGGTCACGAGCGAGGTCATGTATACCGGGGTCAACCATTTGTCTCCCTCGGCCTCCCGCTTTCATCATAGCTCAGATCAACCCACATTTTAGAATGCCAAACACGCAGGTGTGCAGAGGGCAATGGACCAAGGGAGCTGTGTAAATCCGTTTTCTGACTGATGACTAAGAGACGCGGAGAGGACACAACAAATGATCACGTCAGACTGGTCGGCCCACGTGTCCCTTGCTTGTCTGACACACGACACAAAACAAACTACAGGGGCTGAAATGCTCAGTTGATTAATCGATTGGGCCACAGACACAAAGATCCATTTGTAGAATCATGACATCCAAGAACTTTTTTGGGGGTTCAGAGTCACATATGTGATCATTTGCTTGTTTTCTTAGTCTTCTACGATAGTTCAATAGATAACTTTGCATTTTAGACTGTTGATTTGGCAAAGCAAATGAAAAAATACAAATTGAGTCCTGGGAAACTTGTGAAGGCTTTTTGTTGCAGCAGAATAATCAATAATAAAAGGGACAGGCATTCAATTTTTAAAAAGCCTTAGATGGGCGATTTCCAACAACAAAGCGCACCGAGTACAGTTTGAGCATTAACTAGGCCAAATCTGAAAACGTTTGCTAACTTGCCGTCTAATCTGAAGGATCACGTTTTATTTGGGGGTTTTTTTTTTACGTAAGAAGCAAAGTTTGGCTCATTAAGCCGTCAGCGATGAACGAGGCCCAATCGCTAGTTACAGTAAAATGGCCCTTGAGGATGAGGACGCACAGGTGTAATTTTGAGGCAAACATTGTTGAGATAAATAGCGGACGCCTCCTTTTATGTGATCATTTCCCATCGTGATTTGCCTGATTCGGATCTTTTTCAGAGCCTCACAGCTGCGGCGACTGAACGCTGTCGGTGTTTACTCTCGCGCGGTGCATGTGAGCGCAGCGTACTTTGGAATGGGGACCGAGCGTGACTTCTTGGAAGGTCGTGTCTTACCGCAGGCTTAATAAAGTAGAATAAAAAAAAATTGCATTTCAAGCTGATGAAATCGGATGCTTTTTCTTTGTAATCACATTTTCCTAAGGAACGTCTACAAAGAGGGGGGGCTTTACAAATCCCTCCACCTCAATGAAGCAGCTGAAATCATTTTGACAAAAGCAAAAAAACGAATAATCTCTCCAGTTACAGATGGCGAGGTATGAGCTGAAGGGACCACTGTATATAGGTTGTGTTTAAATGATCGAAAGGGTATGGCGCATTAAGGGTGTGTCCGACTCCACGTTTGCTTGTGTAACCGCAGGGGGGGATGTCACTGTGCCCGGCTCTCGTTCAGAAAGGTTGCACTTAGCCTCCTAATTAATCATTGATGTGTTTTGGGCGTAATATGCAATAAACCAATCAGAGAGCCATCTCTCCCATACCCCTTAAGAGCCAGGTGCTCTTGCACCTTGGCAGACTGCATTTGCCAGGAAGTGAGAGAGAGAGAGAGAACGCGTCTCTGCCCCCTCGCGGATGATCGGACCACCTGTGTGCGAGCCGAGCGCCCGCGTGTTGTGTTGACGATACGTCCTCAAAAAATAACGGCGAACTACTGCGTCACTGACTCCAGACCAGGGTGTTGACAGTCAGAAGACGAATCGCTTTCCACCGCCACAGGATAGCAATCCACCAAACAATGCAACCCATCACACCTCATTTTAGGGACGCACACGCCCACCGGCGAACAAGATGGGAACAAGTGCATTTGTTATTTAAACTACACGGGGCACCGGACGAGAAAATGACAACTGTGTCAGTCTAAAACAAGCACTTGGCTCCGCTTTGTGCGAGGTGTAACCAGGCCCCCAGTGGAAACCATTTCATAGTCTTTAGAGGTTGTTGTGTTTTTTTAACTCACAAATAATTCAACGAGATTTTAGGGTAGACCCCAGCATTCCTAGTCATCGCTGCGAGACACCAGTCCTTTTCTCTGTGAAGAATAACTTTTGCAAAGTTATTTCCACCAGAAAATCGCTCAGGAGCTATAAATCAACTGGCGCAGAGTCCACTCATTGTTGAAAGGTCCGTTTCCGACGCCCCATTTGAGAGCAGGTTAGAGCAGAACCAGGTGTTTTTGGAGAACGGACACATTGGACAAATCCCAACCACTTTGGCTCCAACTTTGTGACGCTTTACCAGAGCCATTATAATAATTTGAGCGGGTGAAGCATAATAACTAGGACGTCCTGCAGCCTCACTTCAAATCTATGAAATTCCCTTCATTATTTTCCTTGTTCTGTCATCAGCAGGATGCCACTGATACAGAACTGAGCCGCTGATGTCACGGCGGACTGATTAGCCAAACACCAGCAGCCTGCCGGCCACAGCCGCTGTCGGGCCGATCGCCTGTGTTCCCTGGGTAGCTATCTGGATCCTCGCTAATCAGTTATAGCACTGATGAGGGTCCGGGAACCGCAGCGCTGCAAACCAACCCCCCACGTCAATTTCCCTACTCTGAATGCGGTAATTGATGCTGATGACAAAACTAATTTTAACTGAAATCTCGGGACTGTTTTTTTTTTTCTTTTCTTCAGAGCGCCGAACGTTAATGGACTGGAAAATAACAAAAGAGAGAATCACATCGTTCTGAATGAAATCTCAGAATAGCTACAAGGGCACGGGATAATACGGCGGACACACGTCTGCTCTCGCCCTGCACACATTTAACCTATTTTCTTTGGTTCTGTCTTTGTTCTGGGAAACACCCGAGTAACACCTCAAAGAGTTGCAACTGCAGGAGGTCTCCGAGACCCAAGCGAGGGTGGAAGGTTTGACATGGGGGTCAAGTTAGGCCGGAGCCAGCGGCAGCACAGCTTCGCCAGCATGACTCCGCTGCCAGGAATTTCTCATTTTTGTTTGAAGAAATACCTTCATCAGTCACCGGCCCCCCATGTAGTATAGAGTCGACTGTGTCCTCCTGTTTATTTGGTGCTCTGGAGGAGAACCTCGCTAAAGCTGTGTGTCTCTGTTTGAAGCACTTCTGCACTGCTTCGGGGAGTCGGGGTATTGTCGTCTTTCAGAGCCTTGAGAGTCCTGCATGAAGGAAACACAGCAGGCCTCCGAGGCGGCACAGTCACATAACCATGATCCGGCTGCAGGTTAGTTTGTATGTGGTGCTTCTGCACACCAAGCAAAATGCTTCGTGGTTTTTCTCACTGTGCGGGCAGGTCGATGTGTAAAATGATTTTTTTTTTTTACTTTAGTTTTACTTCAATCAGGAAAACACACCTCCAAATCTCCTAATACTTCCCCTGGAGAGCTCCGGTGCATTTGTTCGGAGGATAATCAGTCCTTTGTTAGTCAAGATCTTTTTCTGCGCATCTTATTGCCTTTACATGAACTATAATTCAGCACAAAGCAAACCAACAAGAGGCCCTTAGCTACTGAATCTGATATCGCGTGCTGCTGTGTGTAGTGCAAAGTGAGTATAGAGCTACATAATCATCAACATAAAATAAAACGTTGTTAAAATCAACCGCCTTCATACTACATATTTTGTTGTGGTTTAGAATTTACTCAAACATGGGTGGCTTGTTGAAAAGACACAAGATGCTCACCAGATGCAGAAGTACGTAGAAACGTTGCACCTCTGGGCTTTGGCACATCGCAGACATTTTTCGTGGGGTAAAGAGAAAACAGGTCTCTACTGATTACTTCCACGAGGAGGTTAAACTTCCAGCCCCATGCGTTTGTTCTTCTGTTATTTCAGAGGATATCTCAAAAAGCTGTTATCAGATTTCAATTACATTTGGGGGAAGGTTTGGCCATCGGCCAAGGAACAAGTGATTCGTTTTTTTTTGTGACAATCCAGATCCAGATGTGGACCCAACACTTTCTTTCATTTATCTATCACTGAGAGGTGAGCCATATCTGAACAATTTTCACAACTACTGCACTTACGCGAAAAAAAAAAAAACTGGAACAGGACATCCTTGACTTTATCTCATACTATGTTTGAAGGAGGGTTCAATCATGGTATTCTTGGCAAAAGTACAGTCCATACCTAAACATTTTCAACTCCAAAAATTGTGAGGAAAAAAAACCAAACAATCGAAGATTATGGAACCTTCTTGGATACAACTGCTCTTTGTGCTTTCTTGTTTTTACAAAGGGTTTGGCTGTTGAGCACAATTTTAAGACATACTTGATATTATACAAATATATGTTACACTGTTTGATATATATATATATATATATATATATATTCATCCATGCATAATTAATTGAGGCACTCGGGCCCTCATGTCTTCCACACTGTGTCTCGCGGTGATTCCGTAGTGGTTACGGTGGTTTACGCTGTATGTTTCACTTGCATTAGTGTCTGTCACACATGTAACAGTCCATCCTTCCAGTGACCTCCAGGTTTTCTGCAGTGCTCCTGCAGGAGTCCACCTGCTCACTCAGGCCTCCTGTCTGTGACCGTGAGGGTGAAACTGACGGAGACACTACTGGCCCACAACACTGCATCTCTCTCACACAGGCCTGCAGCCACACAGGGTCTGCAGTAAACAGCAGCTTAGCGTTAAACTCAGCCGACGCGTCCCTCTGCCCCCACACTGGGCCCCGGGATTTACTACGGACGGGTAATCTGACTAGTAGGGTGCACACATTGGCCCATCTGCTGCTTGGGCGACGCAGAGCGTTGCCACCTCATCTCTGTGACACTGTGCGGGTATAGTCCTACGTCAACGCGGTGTGTGTGCCGGGTAGGATGCATTGCTCACCATCAGGCTGGAAAGGTTGTTCCGCGCTGGGACGTCGTTCTGGAGAGTTTCTCACTCAGACGCCCCTCCCCCGGGTGAGTATGACAGCTGAGCCGTCTGAGCGCACGGCAACATGTTGCTAAGGAAATGTGATCAGACGCTGAGGGACGGAGGCGTGTCCGCCCGCAGAAGGAGAGGGCCCCGCGGGGCAGGGCGGGGCGGGGGAAACAGCCTGCCTGATTGATTATTTAATTGGGCTTAACTAAATATTCATTAGGCAAGCTGAGTCATTATCCTGTGCAAACAACTGCCGCTCTCCCAGTTAATGAAAATGGTTTTACATAGGCTACCTGTGGGGTGAAAAAGAATTAAAAAAACGAAATTGACAGGACTGTCTAATCACAATAATTGGACTATAGCAGATCTGGATTTGGATGGGGGGTTGGGGTTGGGGTGGGGGGGGGGGGGGGGGGGGGGGGGGGGGGGGGGGGGGGGGGGCAACATTTAATAAAAACTAAGACTCCAAAACTATTTAAACCATTTATCCAAAGAAATTGGTTTGCTATTTCATGCTTTACCTAGCAAATAAATATAAATTACTGTAATACTTTGCCATGCATGAGCTATCTGAATGACTCTGGCTGGTAATTAGATGAAAAGTATACTCTGATCATTAACGCGGCCACTCTGAAACTTCCAAACTTGATGGCAGCTTCCAGCGTTGCACAGGATTAAAGGGAGAGTTAAACATGTTTGTGAGCCGCCTTCATTTGGTTTCTTGATGAGTGTTCGATGAGAAGATTGATACCACATGCATGTCTGACCCTTAGACTGTAAATGAAGACGGATGACACGTCTCCACTTCCTCCGGTCGCGCTATCGGTCATCTTTCACCCTTATTTTTTTTTTTTTTTCCTTATTTAAATCAGTGTGATAAAAACTACCTAAAATGACGGATCAGACATCTGAGAAAAATGATTTGCAGTATATTGTTCTTGGTTTGGCCCATGTCCCATCCACTAACATGGAGGAGGCAGGGTTAATGACCTATACTACAGCCAGCCACTAGGAGGGCGATCAAGAGTATTTTGCATCACTTTTGTGGAGCTGTCATGTCGTCCACATTCATTTACAGTCTGGACGGTGAAGCCACAGTTGGCAGATGGTTTGCGTATCTTTGGAATAAAGATTGGAATCAGGAGGACAACAGCGAGCCTATCAGTCATTAACAGCACCTTTTAGAGCTCACTAAACATACTACATCTTATGTTTAATCTGCACAAAAATCAATGTGATTAAATAAAAGGGACGCCCTTGGAGTCTTGTTTTTTTGCAAACAAAATAAACAAGAAATAATTTGTTTTTTTATTTGCAAGAAACGCATATTCACAATAATGCAGAACTGCTGGTTTAATATTGCCCTCTGATCCAAACTGGGTTAAATTTGGCACTATTTTACTGTTCACTTCTTTTTTCCCCCATTCCCCTTCTTCTTGACACACACACACACACACACATATCCACTCCATCACATACACACACAAACACATACACACAAGCGAGTGATTCCATTGTGGGGTTGTATTTATATCACATACAGTGTTTTTTTTCTGTTCAGGACAATGTTTTTACAGCTTGTGTATGAGTTTTTTTTTTTTGCAATGACCAGCGTCCCCACTGCAGAGCTATACTTTCACACCGGGGAGCTGCACTGCAATCAGTCTTGCAGGCTGCGGGGCAGTTACCGAGCAACAGTGAAAGTAAAGGGGTCAAGTGCCTTGCTCCAGAGCAATCTGCCGGTAGTTGCCATGGGGGGAGAAACCTGAAGACTGTCCATTCATGAGCCTGCGACCAATGTCTGTCCATGAAAACAGAGTCCCCAAGAAAGTCTGTCAGAGACGCATCTTCCATCTTGATTTGCACCGGCCTCTTTCACTGACATCAGCCGTGAGGTGGCTGTGTCACTTTTCTTCTTTAATTGTTTCATAAAGTATAGGAAGGGAGCTGGTATCACAACAACCCAAAGTGCAAAGATTTGCAATTACAAGAGATTTAAATTGTATTAACAAAAAAAGAACAATTTCAATTTATAATACTAACCAATGTTAGTATGTGTTCAGAAACGTACCAGAATTCCGTTTCAAATAATTTTTCCCTCCTCATTTACTACAGTGGAACTTGATTTTATATTGTATGATTTCTTTTTAAAGGCTCATGTCCAAAACACCAGCATGATGCTCTGACCCACTTTTAAAAGCCCACCAGCTGAGAAACACAGAGTGAGATGACAGATGTTTTTATAAAGGTCACTGGCTTCTGTTACACCTTTATTTTTTTTCCTGATTGTTTGTTCACAGTAGGATTCACAACATATTTCATTTTTAAACAAGTGTAGCTTCTGCAGAGGTGTACGCTCCACACCGATCCTGCCCTCTGTAAGATGTCTCCTCACAGAAGCTCGGCCAGTAATGCTCGCGCCAGTAGTCAATTTCAAGTAATTTCAGGATCAATTTTGCGATGACTACTGCTTATCAAAATACATCAGCAGGAAGCACCTGTCTGACCTTAGGACTTGACACATTCTACCTCCTATGCTTATCCCGGTGAAAGACATTTAAGTCCTCGAATTTGGATCGCTTCCCCACTGTGACTAGATTAACGAGCTGCCCTTTTGCTTGTAGCGTTGGCCATATTTCCTGCAGCTTTAGGTATCTTCATTAGACGTAGAAATATTGACCTTCTGCGCTTTTTATGAGAATGTATAACAGAGAAAAGCAAGCATTTATCCATATAGCTCTGCAAACTATTCTCATCATTCCATATCTTCCCCGTACTGTACCAGGCCCATGTCCGGGGTTTTTCTTGGTGCACTTTGAGGTCTTATGTGACGACCCCCACTTTCTAAAATGTCTCCCAAATGAATACAGAACCAATGGAATGTGTAAATGTGAAATAATAATAGCTGTAGCATGAGCACCTTATGTGACTGCATTAGCCACTCTGCACAGTCGCTGTCTTTAAAATATTCTTATCATAAAAAACAAGAAATGAAAGAATGATTAAAAGATTCAATTGTACTGCAATAAAAACGATTTAGACATATTGAGACATTGTGATACGGAGGTACGCTTTATATTGTATACACTATATTCTACAGTATTTCAATTACCAACACATTAAGAAAGTGTTAGTGACACAAACACTGATAATATTTTATTACATATTATGTGATTTGGTGCATATATGCAGCCAGTGCTAAACAATTGAAGAACTGCAGTGGGAATTATTAAACTTTAATTGACTGAAAGTGTTGGAAAATAAATTATCTTGAACTAAATGAAATCAAAAATAAACAAAGAAAAACATCGAACAAGAGCCCACAATAATTGATCAGCAGTAATCTCTGGTCCTTTTTGAGCACCTTGCTGTAGGTTAGAAAGTCTGCGGGCTTGGAACTCTGTACTACAGTATGTGCTGACTCAACTACTTGTTAATCAAGCCCGCAGTTGTGCATACACAGTCAGCTGCACGGGGCCCGCTGAGAAATACTCAGATCCCTGTTGAATATACAGTAGATATAATTAGATCAGTGCACAAGAACTTGCCGGCTGGATTATGAACGCGGGTACGCAGTGTATGTTCAGTGTGCAGTCTAAACAACGCCGGCAGAGTGTAAAAACAGAGATTTGGTAATCGGATGTGTCACATTATTCCTATGTTTGTAATGTAAATGGCTGAAAACATTTATTTACACGTGTCAGGCAATATTACTTCTGCGGATATTGTCAGCTGTTGACTCCAGCAAGCGGTGAGAGTGTTACAAAAAACAACCTAAACGGACAACATTTTCAGAGCTTCCAGCCCAGAATGTCAAATATGAAAACACGGCCAGAAAAGTGAAACATAATGAATACAGCCAGGCATTACTAAAATGTCACAGAAAAAATATCCATAAATTAATTACCGATTCAGAGGCCAAATGCCATGTTGTAGTTGTCAAAAAAAAACTTAAATGTTTGAGGTGATAATATTGAAATATTATATTTCGAGAATTTCCCTGAGACTAGTAGAGATTAATCAACATGTACACGCAGCAGTGCCGGAGTTGCGCGACCTTTCCCACTCTCTTAACCGCGTGCTGCAGTGCTCTGGGGTAAACGCTGTCGCACCGTACCTGGCGTACACCCATTTAATACATATGCAATATATTATCCTGCTAGTTCCCCAAACTGACCTACAAAGAATTTATTCCCATCAGGTTTGGTGGAAGGGAAACATGTGCACAATGAGTGATTTTTTGCAAATGATGGGAAATGAATCGGTGTTCACACAGTTAAGAAAATGCTCAATCGGAACACAACAAACACATACAATCGCAAATACCACAGAGATGCATTAAGTTGCCTTAAGCGTCACTTTGGTTTGTAAATAGGACAACAGATGTGCGTACCACACGCTGCACAAGTGGACGATATCAAAGAAAATGGTATCATTATCTCGGAATTTTCTGCATGTCAATTGCTTTAAAACGTTGCCTCTGTATAAGAGCCATTGCGCAATCATGATTGCCATATTCTTTTAACTGCAACGCATCATAGTTGTACTTTTTTTTTTAAACGAGTATGAACGCAGATTGTGCTTTGCCGTGTGACTGATCACTCTGGGCTGAGTTGACAGAGTGTAGGGAGGCCGCTTGAAACAAGGACACCGCCATCTCTCTGTCTTCACCTCTGGGATTTAAATATTAAACATAAAGGATGGCAGATTGTTATCCCCGTCACCTTGCCTTAAGCAATGATATTCGGTTTCAACCGTCCCTGCTGTGTCACACATTAGCGAGATTTCAGGTTCTCTGAACAAAAAGATTGTTTACGAGGCCGGTGAATTACGGGTCAAAATGTATCTCTGCCTCACAATCGCTGGTTACAGTTTTAGATCATCTGTGTTAAGTGCATTTAAATTAATACCATGATTATCTAGGATTATTTAATAAAGATTGAAAAAAATCTCATTTTACCTGACTTTCAACGTGTATCTTATGCAGTTAAAAGAAATTCTGCAGTGACAATATGTTAGGGCCATGTATTTATATCTAATAGAAATTATTGTCAGATGTTCTGAGTTCAAATGAAGCTTGTTTTTTTGTTCTGATGTCCTTATTGTAGAGTTATGTTTAGACAATGATCATTGAACAACGCAGTGCAACGACATTATACATTCCGAACTTAACAAGAAGCAACTTTAAAGGGAGTATTAACGCTGTTGTTGTTTTTAAAAACAAAGCAACAAAGAAACAAAGCGTGCAAACATCCTCCTCAGCACTGATGCTAAACCCACTTTTGTCAGCCAAAGTGCTCATAACATTCGATGTGAAAAACTCAAATTCTTTCTCATCCACTTGTAATTCAAGCCTTCTGACTTGGAAGTCTGCAAAATAAGCTTAGGCTTTTGTATATGTGAGTGTGACTGTATTAAAGCGATGTTTTCATCTGACATTAGCAAAATGCAGAGATGAGCGTATAAACAGGAGCCGTAGACGGCAAACCACAGCTCTGACCACGAGAAGGTGACAATAAAATCAATGCTCAGGAGTCGATCTACTTAGAGCCTGCAAAACTTGCTGGGGAACACTGGGAATAGAGAGCAAATATCATGGTCATGGTAACTGCACAGTGCAAGGAAGGTTACAGTGTTTACACAAATCCGGATTCTGCACAGTTCCACAAAGTCGGCGTGGCCTGAGAGCTGTCGGAGAGCAGCATCATGTACCTGCATTTCATCTCTCAAAACAACATCGCCCCCCCCCCCCCACGTTTTACCTTGTGTATTTTTTGGCACAGCACCAAAGCACATTTCCAGCAGGAAGAGCTGGTACCGTCTCCTTGTTTTCAATAGCCCGTTTCCATGGCAACATTGCTCATAATGCCGTTGCCGCCGTCGTTCTGCATTACAGCAGACAATGGCATGAAATACCAAGGTTCATTCAATCCACTCAAGGTTTAAATTGAATGCATATCTTTAGACTAAATAAGGAATATTTACTGCTACACACATCATTTTCAAATTCACAGCTACGCCGCAGAGAGAAGGAAATGATTCTTCCGAGTTGTTTTTGTGTTTCGAGGCCAGGAATGTACCCGCAAAGCAGCTTTAAGGCTAGAGCGGTTATAAAAGGCAAAACTGGGTTATCTTAAGTTCCACAATAGGATAGTGGGGGGAGATATAGTTAGATACTTGACTGCTCCGACTGTAAATAGACTAAGATATGTGATATTCCTAACCACTTCAGCAAAAACTTGTTTTCACCAACTTTATTCAGAAAGCTGGCTGATGGATTTTTACGCTGGTTTAAGGGGAGCTACGGCGTCAGAGGCATCATATTAGAAGCATCAAACTTTGTTGTGTCCTAAGAGAGCTATATGAAATCCTCAAAGCCGGCAAAATAAAAAATCATCACAGGGGCACTAGACATTTCAGTTACTGAGCTCTGCACTCACATGAAAGTCGCAGTCCACGCTGAGAAAATCAGTGAAGTAAGAATGTCACTACCTGTCTATACTGGTGTGCTTTCTGGCAGCATCCTCAAAGTCGCTCCGCGGCTTCATCCACCCAGCCATTTGGAGCCTAGCTTCATGACACACACAGAGAAGATACTGTACCCTAGTTTCCTTGACACAGTGTCTTATCTGACGAGACCCACTGAGAAATAAGAGTACACTGCAGTAAGGATGCCTAAGTAGTGGGGAAAAAAAGAGAAAATAAAGTTGAATCTTTGAATCCAAATGATAATAAAAAGATGAGGATGGGGAATGCTCCACTTCCTTCTATTGTGACCTCCTGTTATTTTTAACATTGGTTCTTTTCAGGGTTTTGATTTGACAAAAATAATGAAATGCTTTGATGTGCGTATGAGCATTTTTCTACCTTGAATTCCAATGACAAAACCTTGCAAAACACAGTTTTTTGGCCCATTATTAAATTAAATTATAATTTATATTATATTAAATTTTTGTTTCAATTTTGGCAGCAGCTTTGGAGATTTTAGGCAAATATTTCTTTCATGAAATCCAATGGCACGAAAGAGACATGCCAGCTATCACCCATAACGCTGAACCTGCTCTGGGACGGAGTGTACATCGGTACAGTAGCTTTATCTTCTGTTGCTTTAGGGGCCGTTTTCTCTGCCTCCCATGCGTTGCCACATTTCCTTCTGCAGCTGCACTCTAACTCGTACAAGTAAGCCCTGATTTTGTTTTGACAGCCAAAATATTATAAAATATGTAGTCATTCATAGCAGCCTCCACACTGGTATCTGTTGGCTGTGCCAAACATTGTTTATTCATCTTTACTGAGTGGTGTTTTGCAGTAAACGATGCTCTGAAGAGATCATTTATCGAGCTGTGGAGTAGTTCAGACGTGCACATTGCACGGTCGACCGTTCCACTGTGTTTTGAAGTGAACGTGAATGAGCAAGACAACGTGCCTGAAGTTTTTATTTCTCTGATAGTGGTTACACTGCACCAGAGGTGCTTTAGGAGCTCACTCAAAGTCAGAATCCAGAAAAACCATAGGGAGCCTCTGTTTGGATGCTACCGTTGTGATAACTATATCATAAGGTGAATGTAAGGATTACAGTATTTGTATTGTAAGGATACAATTTGGTGTTTGAAGTTGTTTTGGAGGGGTGGGGTCACTTCAAGGATGAAAAAGCAGATGGAACATGGTAGTTAATTTGGACAGCTTGTACAGTTTATGGGATGAAACCTTTCCTACAGGCAGACTGTAGGTAATTTTAAAAAAAGGGGGAAAAAAGCATAATCTGCAATCTTCTCTGCAGCTTTGTCTTTAAAATTATTGATCTGTACAGATACTACACTTGTCCATAGTATGTCTTCTCAGATACATTGAACAAAACTAAATGAAGTCCACCTTTGAAGTGTTATATATATTTAATACCATCCATAAGCAATTATCCCTGACACATTTATCGTGACCTGCACTTTTAATTTACCAATTCATGTTCAGATTCCCTCATGAATATTAATTAACGTGCAACCCATTAGCATAGGTTCCTGAAAGCCTTGAGTTGATGAACACATTTCCCCCCCCCCTCTTACTGAGGAAATAGATTTTTTTCCCCTGAATTTCTATTAAAAGAAAACAATAATTGAAGCCAAGTTGTAGCCGTAGGATCAAGGGAGAACGGATCAAGCACATCCCGCTTTTGACCTAGTTATCAGTCGACCTGGCCTCCCTCCCTCCGAATCATTACATCTGTGGCGTGATCTGAACCAAACGCCACTCCTGTCCCATTACCCACTGGTGTCTTCCAAGTCACTTCTGACTTTGCTCAGTCTCGCTGTAATTCCCTTGATATATTATGGGATGGTAATTGGATGGGGAGTAGCCGTGACTCAGAGTGGCCGGAACATGAATCAAGTTGGACAGGGCATATCTTTGAACCCAGTGACACCTAAGAGGTCGGGGCGCTCGGAGTCCATAAGCCTGTTTTTTTCCATTCTGACTGGTAACCACAGCACTGAAATGCTATCCTGACAGCTATTTTTGATTTCCTGCATCTTCAAGCTACTGTTGGGTTTGGAATAAACCCTTTGACAATGTGTTCAAAATTAGAGAGGGGGAGGAAGAGAGAGAGAGAGAGAGAGAGAGGCTACGTCCATACTACATTTCAGTTTTAAAACGCACCGGTGCTGCTACGTTTATGCCTGCAGTCCACACTTTGGAGTTTTCCACAGAGAGAGAGAGAGATCGATGAAGTTTTTTTTTTTTTTTTTTTTTTATCCTTTATTTTACCAGGAAGGTCCCATTGAGATATAATAGCTCTTCTTCCAGGGAGTCCTGGTCAAGATGGCAGCGAATTGAATTTAAAAAAAAGGTTTCATGTACGGATAGAATTCAAAGACAGATGACATTAACACATGATAAAAACACTTACTAAACACTTACTACTAAAAGCAATGACTGTTCTATTTATAACTGATGTATCAACTGATTCAAAGTTTAAGTTTTTGTTATTCACACCTGACTCATAAGACTTGTGTTGACCTTTAGAGTTGGTGGTCGGTAGGCTATAATTTATTCCCTTTGGGCGGAGCTCGACTAGCTGTCGCTTCCTGTGTCCAGTCTTTAAGCTAAGCTAAGCTAACTGGCTGTAGCTTTAAATAGCCTAACCCCTGATTTTCTGTTTGGGGTGCTGGAGAATTCCAGAGCGTCTTCAATTGAAATATGATTTTAAAGAACTAACTGCCCAAGTCCCTTGCAGAAAATTACATATCACTATAGTTTCGGGGATTTTGGAGACAACAGCTGTAAACGATGGTTATCCAAAACAAGTATATCCTATATCTGTCGACAGCATACCAGTAGAACAGTAACATTGCTATGTAGGATGTCATACTTTACAATTTAAATAAATTGATTCCTTAAAAAAAACTATTTTTTGCTGAGTCTTGAGCAAACAAAGGGACTATGTTGTTCATGAACAGATGTGACTGTCTGAAAAACCGAATGTGAGGTGCATTACGTCGCCCCTGCTGCATCCGGTTTCTTGCCTTTGGTTATTCAACCAGTTGCTCGGACCAGATCAATTGTTCCTTTGTGAGGCATGAGAGGCCGTCCACCTTGGAGGTTCCCTTAGTCAGCAGACTCTGTGCCTTGGATGTAATATCCTGTTCCTATACTGTGCGCTGCAGGTTATTTGTTATATTTCCCCTGGCACTTCACACAATATGTTGTTCAGATGAAGTTGTGTCTGTGCGGCAAAATAACAGCTTGCTCACTTTGAATACATATGGCAAAATATTGCATGACATTAGAGGCCGAGGGTGCAGAGATTATAATGCCACATCTTTATTTGTTTGGATATAATGAGTGTAAAAGGTTCTTTCCAATTTGTCTTGACCTTGGGCACTGGAGGTGGTGTGAGTCTTTTCTACACCACTTTGCGTATTTCTGTCTTTTAATTGGCAATGAGCACTCAAACTTTATATACAATATTATATATACATATATATATATTTGTATGTGTATGTGTGTGTGTGCGTGTGTGTGTTTTAATGTATTTCTCTAAGACATGTATGATCAAAGGCATGAGCCAACCTTGCAATTGCAAAAATGAATTATTGAATGCATGTTCTGATTTCCATATGCAGCATACTCTCTGTAATGCTCTCAATGATAATATCAATAACATGGTTTAACTAGTTTGTATGCCCCTGAGACTAAGCGCTGTTGATCAAGAGCAATATGTCTTTATGTCAATATTTCCCCCCTCTCAGTAATCATTTCAGAGCTCTGGGGATAAAAAAACATTGTAATGTTTTGAAATGCCATAATTTTGACCCATTTACTCATCAGACCTTATTTGCACAGACAGCAACATTCTCTGCATCTGCGCTTGGAGGGGGAGATTCATCCCGCTCATTGCATAATCATTTCTTTCTCTCCGCTCGCTATACTTAGCGAAGCAGCCTGACATGCCTCACCAGCGAGGCCCACAGACACCTCCATCCTCACAGTTTTCCAAGGACTTTTTTGCTTTGATGTACGGAGACCTGGCATTGTTAACATCAGGAGCGTGTGCCTCGCATGCAGATCCTGCAGATACTATTATTTGTACAGGTAAAGCAGAGTGTTACTCAGGATCTCCACGTTGCCCGTGTTGAAGGTTATGTTTCTGAATCTGGCTGTGCTCATCATAAAAAAGGTTTCCCACCGAATGTGTGCTCCATCCTAAACAGTGTACGCCCCCCCCCCCCCCCCCCCCCCCCCCCCCCCCACACACACACACACACAGGCACACACACAATATTTACCATACTGTATGTATTCTGCGTTAATGCTGTTGCTTAGAGGCTGCTCCTTTGGAAAAAATATTACCTGGAGGAATAATGTCTGGCTATTTATACAGTCAATAAATTAAATAATTAATATTATATTTTGTTTAATATGATGCCAGGCTACCATACATACTTCTATGTTAGACACAAAGGAATTATAACTAGAATCGTTGTTATGAAATATAAATGTATGGGTTTATAGCTGACTGGAATCAAGTCAAAATCTTCCACTTTCATCGTACACAACATGGGCATGTTGGTAATGTTTTTTCTCTGTTCCAGACGTGCATCAATGTATTAATATTTTAATCTACAAATATGACACCTCTCATTGCTACGTTACTGTATAAAGACTGAAAAGGTAGGGTTGGCAGCCCCCACCACATCACCAAAAACATGTTATATGTACACTAAAAATGAATTCAGCCGCTTTACTCCTAGTGAATTGCAGATTGCAGCTATAATGATATCATATACAGTAACAATCCACAGGCTGCGGGAAGATTCTTAACAACCTCATAACTCAGAGGCTGAATAATAATTATCTCTCAAACGAAAAACAAAGTGTCAAAACAAATCACAGATAGTCATAAATACCCAGTGGCTGCATTATTTATTTATTTATTTATATTTTTGCAGGCTATCTGTTGAAAAGTTTTTCTAATCATTACATAAGAATTCAAGTAAAAAACAGAACAATTATAGCAAATTAAAGAAAAGCGGATCAAAACAAATTGCAGTGAAAAGTCCAAACTGAAAAGTTAGATCAAATATCAGAGTAGAGTATCAAATGTTCAGCGGATGTTCTTTCTTCCCGTTGATATGTGATGGCAGCAAATGCACCTTGGTGCCATCAACCCCCCTCTCAAGACAAGTGCCCTTTTAAAGCGGCCGATCAGTTGACAATTGTTTTACATCATGTATTGATGGAGTGTGAGCAATTGAGTGGGTACAACATGTGATTCAGCGTGCTGGCATTACTCCAGCAGACGGCTTGGAGCTGTTTTTGTCAAATGGATGCCACAACAATGCCAACACCTTGACGTGCAGCGTAGAAACCCTTCACGGACGACTCAAGTTTAAAGTTATGCACATTCTATCTTGGCTGGACTCAGGCAGGTGGAATGGGAGGTCGGAAAGTACTGTCAAAGCTAAGTTCTCAATGGGATACACAGTTTCTGTGTCAGTAATTGATAAGTGTCCCTGAAACCTCAGAAAGGCTCCCTTGAACAATCACATTTACAGCATCTTTCCTGTTGCAATTGTACTGATACAAAAATAATAATGCAATTAAAGTCTGACCCTGATTCATAGCGCCTTCAGTGAGGCAAGTTCAAGTGTAATAGGAAACCGTAGGGTAGAAGAATGTTCATGAAATTGCATGTTAACATGACAAATAGGCCGAAAATGCGCCCCTTCAAAAAGCTCACAGGGCTTCTGAAATAGTACCAGCTTTCAATGGTTGAGATGCAGGTAGCCTTCGCAACCTATTGCCCAACCTTTACATCCAATCAAACCGCTGCCTTATATTTAAGCTTTTTAAAGGTCAAGCTGAGTGCCACGGAGAGGCTGCTGGCTGTAAAATTGGCGCAATGATTAAAATGATTGATTATTGTGAAAATGTAATTGACATTACCTTTAATAATGTTGCTTATCTAGCTAAATGCAATACACTGGGCCATATCACTTATTGCAAATAGGAAGAGTGTCTCCAGTTCAAATGACTGTGATTCAGCCGTGAGGGTGTGTTTTGAAAGCATTTTAACCCTGCGTGGTGATGACAGAATGAGCACTCAGACACAGCCACCATCTTATGAAAGGCACAGACTGCATACTCCCACTCACTCTGCTCCCAGAGTCTGCAGACAATACCTCCTCTCCTAGTCTGCCGGTTTCAACTGCTCCCATTGGGTTCCTGTCTCTGCCACACAGCGTGGACAACAGACAGACAGCGAGACTAGCTCCTGCCTCAGGCCATCAAGCTACTAAAAGCAAACACGACCGCAACAAGAACCCATGCATCTAATGTAGAAACTGCTTGGCCTGCCTGTTAGCAGTCGCTGAATAAATGTCCACCCTCTTTACGACTGATGCCTTTGTATGATCGTAGTTCAGTTGATGGGAAGCCGATGTCCCTAAAACAGCTACCCAGAAAAGATAGCATGCATTGAACTGATTTACATTAACCAACCTGGATAAAAGATTTAGTGGCTTACGATTGGAAGCTAAATTAAGTGTTAACTAAATGATACGTGAACGTGAGCAATTCAGAGCTTCCTCTCACCTTACCTATACTGTCTCTCAATCCAGACACTGCGTATACTGACGTGGAAGTACAGCCTGTCTCTGGCTGTAGAGTAGCTGCTGCTGCACAAAAATTGTGAAGCAATGAAGCACAAGGATGTTTGACAGTTAAGTGATGTACTGGAACTGTAGCTCCTGGTACCTGTAGTTTTCTTTCTTCGTGTTCTGTGGCCAGATGTATGTTTGTCACATACTTGGTAACAGTTTTAGCCACACTAACGGCATGGCTCTAAGCAAGTCTAGGTTGGCAGGCTTGGTCCATCAATTCAGTGTGGCGTGAAATACCCCAACTATTAGATGAATTGCCATGTAATATGAATGAAGCCCACAGACTCTGGGAGGCCCCGATGACTTTTCCTGTAGCACCGCCATGAGGTTGACTTATATTTTGTTTTGTGAAAAAGTATTCGCAGATATATGGGGTGGATTGTCAAAACATTTTGTATAGGTATCAACGGTGCACAGAGGATGAATCCTATTGAATGTGAATTCCAATGCCAAGGTCAGTGTTTTGCTTCAATCCACTGAACGATCTTTGCATCATAGGAATGAAAAGGCGCCTAATTCCAAGACATTGCTGGTTTCCAGGTGATGGACCCCAATGATAAATGCCCTGATAGTTATTTTTCTTATCTTGACTGAGATGTCTATGGGATGGTTTGCCATGAAATTTGTTCATTCATGTCCCCCTGGGGATTAAATGTAATAAATTTGACTGAATTTACATCCGGTGCCATAATCAGGTCAACATTTTAATTTGTCCTGGAGCTCTCTAGTGGCCAAACAATTACAGCAAATGCCGCATAACTGAAGCATTTGTGGTTGGATTCCAGCTGTTGACCCCCTTATTTCCTGTCCGTCCCTTTGTAATCGACTATCAAATAAAGGAAAAACATAATATAATAATAATTTAAGAGCAAATACTTGCAAAACCATTTTTGCAAGTATTTGCTGCTCAGCCTGTAGCCACAGTATTTGGTGTCATATACTGAGTACTAAATTTTAACTAATTTTGCTAATAGGCTGAGAAGGTGAACATTATGCTATATTATATCCCATTTTATGTTTATGTGTCAGCATGTTTATTTGCTGGTTGCATCACAAAGCTGCTAGAGTGGCTGTAGTCTCTTATCAAACCCAGTGTGCACGTTGTATATATGAAACCTGTGCATATACATACTATATGCATGTATTACATTTTTTTTATCTTTATAATTTTTTAGCAGTTAAAGACATATCGGCTCCAAAAGTTAATAGTGTGGAGATACCCCCCCAAGTAATAAAGTTTTGTGAAAATACGTTTGTTGAGTTATTTTGTACACACACTTACAAGAGACAAACAATCAAACAGCACCCTGCTCCTGGCTACATCAGTGCGAAGGGTAATGATAATGAAAATAATAATGATGTGGTGTGATTGCAGGGGGCAGAGAGAGCAGAGCACACAAAGAAAGGCCAGAGAGAGTGATTTTATCTACAACACGCTCTCATGAAGGTTTTCAACCATAAGATCAAGATGTACACTGATTAGTGAGGTTAGGAAGTTGACCTGCCCCCGTGACTACATGTTCTAAACAAAGACCTGACACTGGCTTGTATGAAGGTATGCATGATGGACAGGTGTCTTTGTTCTCTATAACCTATGATTGATGGTGTGATAAGGTAAATGTTAACAATGGCCATCAAAAGATGGCTTAAATGAAAAGCTTCTTCATTTCATTGTTTTGTACTTTATAATGACGGTACATTTTAATGGTTGGATGCTTAATCCTACTACATCAGATTTTAAGCAGAGCTTTTCCTACCGACTATTTATTACGCGGACTGTAACCTTGACTGGTTGATAAATATGTGCAAGAATTGGAACAATGTGACCTTTTGCAAGTATAAATGTCTCTCGCAAGACTTTTCTAATTGGCTGCGCTGAATACCGCAGGGAGAACAATTACCGATAACAAGCAAGTATCTTCGTCCCTAAACAGTACTGTGATGGAGTGAAAACAAACGATTCAAAGCTGTGTCTCGGCGTGCATGAGATCACAATAACTCTTTGCATGTAAGGTAAATGGACACACCTTGCTGATTCCGAGTCATTCTCGTGAAGCAGATTAGACACCCGGTGCGCTGCAGAGGTTAAGCAAAATGCTACACGTGCAGGAAATGACAATGTCATTACTGAGATAACTGCAGCATCCTGGAGACATGCTTTAGCTCAGTATACAGCCGACAACCAACAAGCTCAAGCCCTGAATAAGACTCGTCGTGCCGCTGTAGGATAACCTGCAATGCACAGCAGCACGTGCACACGGATCACAATCGTTCAGACGCACGCACGACATCGTAAAGACATTCGGAGGAAAATGATAACTGATTTTAAATCCACCTTCTATTTGTAAAATCTCTACACTGAAAATAGCGGGAGGAACATTTTCAATGTTGTGGTAGATGCTCTACATTCACAGTATCTAAAATTCATAAGATAAGAAGAAGAACACTAGTTTGTCTGCTTACTTTTGCTCCTCAGGAGTTTGTGGAGCCCAAGCAACGCTGCTGCTGCAGTATAGCTATGCTTGAGGAGTCTGTTTTTTTGTTGTCAGCAGGATTTCTTTTACTCCTACATAATTCATAACTCTGTCCTTCACTTTTATATAGTTCTACTTGAATGCAAGACAACCCCGTGCACACAGACACAAAAATAGATTTTTAGTTCTGAACATCCCTTTTCCTGCCACAGTAAACCCCCCTAACTCAAATGGACTTGAAAACTTAAAAATCTGACTATGGCAAAGTGTGAGACTTTGTAGATTCAGTGGAATATGTATTTGCACAGGTACACAGTGAATTAGTCATTTCAGCATTGTACGATGCATAACAACGTGACAACTTTTGAAATGCAGCTTGTCGACTCTCTTTCAGCATGTGGGCGGCTTGTTATTGAATCTACTACACAGTGAAATCATGTCATTGAAATGTATCTGGAACAGTCTTTGTTTAAAGTAAACTAAAAAACATTTATTTTCAAGGAAGCTGTGTTTAGACAGCAGCCCACATCAGACTGATACTGCGTGCAGCAACGACTCTAATTTTGCCGAATTGTTGAAGGAATATTTTTACAATACATTGTGGGGAATACGCAAATTCAGTTTCTGGCTAAGAGTTAGAAGTGAAGATCAATACCACACCGGTTATGTGTGTTTTGGACAGAGTCCACCTTTCTGTTTCCAGTCGTTATGCTAAACTAAGCCATCCAGCCGCTGGATGCCGCTTCATGTTTAATGAAAAGAGACGTGTAGTATCAATCTTCCTGCAAAAACAAAATGATTTCTCCAAAACTATTTCTGTAAGAAATAAGCAACTATTTAGAGAAGGGGGAGGTCATTTGTTGTTGTTTTTTCCGATAAAGTCTGCATACACACAATGTGTCTTTCATAAAAAACAGAACCCTGTAACAGTCGGCTGCCAGTATCACTTGATAAGAGAAATGCTCTCAGCAACACAAAGTTGCCTCCCAATAATAACTCAACGAGGATGGAAACATGGAAAGGAGAACCTGAAAATCCGAGTGCTGTTGTTTATCTTATAAACATATGGGAAGCGCATTGAGGTCGAAGGTTGTGTCTGAAGCAATGTGCTAACTCTCTCATTGCACGGGATGTGTTGCCAGAATAGGTCAAATCATGTTGCCATTAATATTTCAAACATGCTAAATGGAAAAAGATGTTCATATGGTCCCAGTGTCCAAATAGCTGTCTCTTTTTCTAATAAGACGATGAAAGACAATTTCCTACATCAGACCGAGACGATGGCCCTATCTATTTCTTGTTGAGTCATTTATCTTACCAACATTGATGAATTCATTATGGTGACAATTCCTGTCGCTATAATGAAATGCCACCCCAAAGATTGGCCCCTGGTCAAAATGGAGAGCAGGGATATCTACCCCAATTATTGTGAGATTTCACTTCTTGGGAGATCTATCTTTCTTCGGTATGCTCATATTACTCAGCACGCCGATGCATCTGCCAATGTTGAAGGTCTCTTTGACGTCTAAATTAGTTTGGAACACCTCCCTTTGGCAAACCTTATTCTTTAATTGTGCCCTTTATAGGTTTAGACAAGGATAGGAAACTTCCATTAAAACTCATTATGGACCAAATATGTAGCCTAAGTACCAATTATAGTTTTTGTCATAGTATATTATAAGGTTAAAAAGACTATTATTCCTAGATACATGATTTTTAGACTTTGGAATTTATTGATGACAGACAACCAAATACCCTGATTACCATATTATAGTATACAGATTATTTAAAGTCAATGGGAGCTCGTCCTTAAACTATAATTTGCTTTTATTTATATTCCAATTAATATACCTAAGACTGGAAATGAAAAATGCTGAACACAAGAAATATAACTCAAAGGCACCAGGTATAAGTATATAATAACTCCCACGTAGCCAGTTAATATAAGAAAATTCTCAATAACAATATCTCCCACAAGGGCCAGACAAGACACAAGACCCATTTGGGAAAACACTGCAGTACTTTCAGTTGGAAGGAAGAAAAACTATAGATGATCTTAACACGCCGTTAATCACAAGCTGTTGTCACTCTCCACTGCCCAGTGCTGCAAAAGATTTGATAGGTTGTGTGTCACTGGATTATCTTGCCTACATTCCCCCCAGGCTTTCATTTGTAGGTCTGTGACATGGGCACAGGCGTTTAGTGACTCCCAGGTGTCACTGGCAGCGCAGCAGGACCCCGCAAAGCTCCGGGAAACACCATCTATCATTGTCATAAGACCAATCACCCACATCAGCAGGGCCTTTTCTTTCAGCAGGAACCGTGACACCCATTAAACAGTTCTCGCTGACCCTGTTCTGGTATATATCATTTTTCCTTTTATCATGTTTTCTTCACCCCCCCCCCCCTCGTGGTTAATATAATATCATCATGCAGTGTAAAAATCACTCCAAAACTTGTTTGGTTTGGTGCCGTGACTGGAAATAGAATGTTGGAACCAAGGTAATCATCCACCGAGGAATGACCTCTTGGCAGAGTCTAAGTTGGGCGGTAATTGCCTTCTAGATATTTGAGTACTTTATAGTGCAGATAAAGTCGGGATTATGTGAAATAGCAGTTGGCTGATTGTCCTGCTTTGTTACATCCTCACCAAATAAGGAGCTGCTTGTATGATAAGAGTTATTAGATATTGTATATTTAATACCTGCCATAATGGACTCTACAAAACCAGAACTGTAGGTGATTAGTTCAGTATCGCGTGGATTGGATCTGAATTTCATGCAGTAAAAACTGAATCAATTTGATGATGATGTTAATGATGATTCTAAATGAATACTACAAGTCTTACAGCAATATATATTATCAAGATGTCTGCAGCGCTAGTGTGTGTGTGAATTTATTTCATTGTACACATTTATAAGGACATACATATATTCAAGCTTTCAATGTACGCTCCCATTATATAGATGTGTATTATGAGGCTAAAAGCTCACAGCCATCCAAGTTTTTTGTGCGAACTTATTATGGAGAATCTGTCAAAAAAACCTGCAGGGTTGCAGGCTGACATGTCCCATTATTTAAGGTAGAAATGCTCAGCAAGAAAAAGTTCTGAGTGGTGTTCAAGTTAAAATTTATACAGTGCCTAGTGAGGCAAGAAGTTAATTTCAAGCCATGCTGGCAGTACACAAATGAAATGCAGTTTGTTTTGGTCAGTTAAAAATTTTTCATGAGCCCATATTCCTTGCATGCCTGTATATCACATTGCACAGTCCCGGAGCTCAACCATGAAGTTCAACTACAAAATGTAAAAATTACTGGTCAATCAAATCTGCACATGCCCATTCTCATTGCACTGACAGTTGTTACGAGAGCTTCACAAGCCTGACAGCACATGCTGAGTTCTCTGCCCACACTGCTCCCACGTTCCAGCAGCTTGTTAATTCAGATTCCAACAAGGAGAACCCTCTGCTTTATTCCCTTGGTGCACATCATGAAATAGGACGTTAGCTCATTTAGTTTGATGTAGCTTATCACTTTTAGCCCTACCCTGAGGGATAGATGGGGCCTTGGCCAATTCTGTGCAAAAGAATGGGTTCTCACTGTACACATCTGGAAGAATCCACCTGCACCTCTGGAGAGAGGTTCAATTCAGGGCACACAGCCATCATTCCCCTGACCTGTGTCAAAACAGCTTACAAGCAGGATCGTGCATCATTTTTCTTGGTTGTCCAAGCAGCAAATGGACAATGTCATCATGTGTGTCAGTCATTTGAGACACGCAGATACACATGTCCCAGCATTAGAATTTTATTTCAGACGCGACGATGGCAAACGTTTCCTAATCCCAGGGTGTGAATGTATTGTGGCATGCATGTCCCTTTCTGCCTTGCAGCGCAGAAATTTGGCATCTCACGTTTAGCTGAATATTTAACCTTTATATGCGCCGACTTACATTAACTTGGATAAATTGTGTATATCAATCATAAATGAGCACACGGCTGCAGAGGACAGCTGTATTGCCCCGAGCTGTGGAATAACTGCTCCGTGCGCTGTCCTTTTCCCAGCATTCGCTGCGAGGGGCTGGATGGAACAGCAGAGCACGAAAACATCCTGCAGCCTAACAGCCATAAATACGATTGATGCTGGCGACCAAGATGTTTGACTTTATCCAGCCGAGCTTGAGAGGGATCATTCAGCTTCATTGAGCTGCGTTGCGCTTTTGATGGAATTGTTTTTCCCACAATAATTTCTTTACCTGTTCGGAGCCATTATCACTGGCTGCCATGTAAAGGGAGGATGAAATGATACCTCGTATTATTAGCTCAAAATCATCTTCGCTATAAGGTGCCCTGCCGGCTTAGGATAGCAGTATTTCTTCTTGGAATGGAGTTTAGATTAAACATACTTTAAGTTTCCAAATGAGAATGTGATGTTAACTCTTGTGTGAACATATGGACATAATTGGCAGCTCCAAAACATGGCTTCAGTTTGAAAATCTCAAATGGGTCTTTCACGTGGAAGTATTGGAAACTTGATTCCTAAAAGATATTCAATTCCAAAATTCATAATCCACTTTGAATGGAGAATTTAACTGATGGAGCCATCTCTTCACAGCAGAGCAAACAGACAGAGGGAAGACAATACGATTGAAATCCCCAACAATGCATGAATCTAAGAAAGTATCTAAGAGGGACTATGCCAGGCCGGCCGTTTGCTTTCACTACAGGCTCATTTGTAAAACTGTGTGCTGGGAAAAGCAATTCATTGCTGAACGTTTCTATATTTTTTGATCAGGAGAAAAAATCAGCTTCACACTGCACTCACATAAAAAATTAAATGATGCTTACGTTCTTTGAGGGGTCTGAGAGGTATTTGACTTCGTCCCAGTGTTTATGGAACCACATTGTATTTGTTTAGCGGTGTGCTGGGAGGTATTAGAATCGTGCAATATTGGAACATAATGAGGGAAGACTGTTTGCACCATAGGCTGCATCTGGTCCTGTAAATATAGCCTCATATTCCTTGGTAGCTACTCAAAATGCATTGCAATCATGGGACCTATTGTCTCTCATGAGTTGGCTGTCCATACTAGTACAGGGCCAGCGCCATCATATTAAACAGTCTGTGACAGTCGTTGCATTTCGAATCCAATCTTTTATATCTGCAGACTGAAGTCCATCTGGATTTAGAAAATGGCCCAAAAAAAAGTCACGTTTCTCCTTTTCTTTCACTCAGAGCTTATATTTTCTTTTCACTCAGAACTTGTTATCGTGTCATAATTATGTTATCAATTATCTCTTTCATACATGTTTCTTCTTTATTGGAAAAGGAAGTTTGTGTGACATAGTAACACAGACCGCAAATAATAATAAGTGAAATTTGAATGTGAAATATTGTTTTTCTTTTAAAAATTAGATAGATTTGATCTACTACCTCTACCTGATTGTTCTTCAGAATTCCATGTCATTTTTAAGGATTTTATAGGTGCCAGTACAAAAATAAAATTTACAATGAGACTTTCTATTATCTGATATTGACCTCTCCGCACACTGAAATGTGTTTGGTGTTTGAGGAGAGGCGGGCGTAGAGGTTTGGCCAGAGTCCCAATTGATTTTCAGCTTTTTAAGCGACCTTTGCGCAGTGTGTGTTTGTGTGTGTGTGTGTGTGTGTGTGTGTGTGAGAGTGCATATTATAATGTGTAGCCTCAGTCTGGCTCAGAGTCCTTACTGCTGGGCAAACTGTGCTACTGGAGAGTGCATGGAAATGAGCATGTGGTGTAATCGGTGGCAGTATGGATACACAACAAGCTCGCAGACTTCTCCCAGAAAGAAGACGTTGGTAAAAAAAGGAAGTGCTACCTGCCACACTTATTCAACACCCTTTCAAGACAAGGAAGAACGGAAGGGATCAACTATTTATCTTAAAACTTCCTCTCAAAATGAACAAATGAAAGCATTTTAAATACAAAAATGACCTACATTCTGTTGCATTGCTTTGTGGTATTATTTCCAGAAACTGGATGTAACAGAGAAAGAGATTAATAATAATAATATAAAATACCTCTTTCTTTCCTCAATTCATTGCTTTGTCGCAATAATGTGGATTTGTTGAATTGCAAATATCATAAAGGTTCTATTCGAATTTGACTTCAGCCAAAGCATTGGTGGCAGAATTTCTGTGAGAATGAGGGAAGAAAAACATAAGAGCAAAAAAACAGTGAAATAAGAGAGCTAATTAAAATGCAGGATCCCGTTTCCCCCAGAACTCTCACAGGAACATTTGCATCATATCAAGTCTACTCAATATCACACCTGCATGAAATGTCTGCAGTATTTTCTGGAACCTTAGCTTTTCACATCCAATGATGCTCTGACCGCTACGCCCTCAACAACTGTCTTTCTCCACATCTCTCCCTCCAATCACCCCTTGTTGATATCACGTAGGACCTCACAAACAAAATGTTTTTTCCGTCTTTTAATTGTCATTGGTGCAATGGATAAATAGATTACAGGGTGCGAGTCTTAAAAGATATATGAATAAATAAACATCATCAATTTCTTTTTTTCCTGCTGTTTCCATGTCCCGAGTGAACTCCTTGAAAATCAGAAGTGCCTTATCTAATCACTGCTTTACAGATTAGCGCAAGTTATGCCAAATTAGGCTTCCAGCTGGAAGGTTTGTAACCAGGTGCCCAGTACCCAGCAGTGTGTGCCGTGTTAAGTGCAAGAAAACACAATCGATTTGAGACTATGACAAGCAGATCTGAAAAGAAGATTAATGGAAATCCTTGGTACTAATGGGACAAGTGTTGGTTTCAGGGTGGTTTCCTGGGGCGATCCTTCCAATATCTTGCCGAGATAAACTTTTCACTTAAAGCAATTCATGCTTATAAATAATGAAAAATTAATGGGATGAACCCTACATTGGGATGGAATGTTTTTTTTCTTCCCCCCAGTAATACGAGCACTGCTGCAGTGCTTTGTGCTCTGCACGTTTAGTAGGCGAGAGCAGCGAGTAGATCAACTGATCGTGCAAATCATGCAGACATGCGCAAGCAATCATAGTTCTAACCCAGAGTGGCATGTTTACTCTGAACCTCAGAAGAATCATGAGCACCAGTGTGCTGCAGCTGCAGCCTCCATCACTAATACACCATGGGAGGAAAAGAGATTCTTGTTTGGGAAAGAAAATAGCCTCAACAGAAATATCTGAAATAATTCCAAGCTTTGTTGTTCGTTATTTGCCTCAAACTACTGTGCATATTTGTAATTACTTAATACTTTAACCTAATGACGCTGGAAATAGATAAAGGAAAAACACAGAAACAATTGAGTCAGCATTTTCCGTTGCGTACCAGTTGCTGAACGGATAATGAATAATTAACAGGAGCTCCATTTAACGCCAGGAGAATGCTGATGAAAATGCCCACCCACATACCTAAAGAAATTTACACCCTACATTAATATATATTGGAAACGGACTTGAACGCATTAATATAGATTGGCATTTTCTATATGGGTTAATTTAACTAGTCAAATGTCATTAAATGTAACCTTGGTTTATGAACACCTGCCTGGTTTCTCAACAGCTATACCTGGGTGTTAGCTAGGTCATAGTCTATTCACAAGAGAAGTACACAGCATGATTCAGATATGGAAATGTGATCATTGGAAATAATGTAATTGGCATTCTGTGCAGAGTGATAAACAATTTCAGCTGCAAATGCCTACCTAAAAAAAATATGATTGTGTTATGTTGCCATACCATACTTATACAAAGCACAATCTCAAAATGCCACACTTTATGAATACCGTTAAGAGTCCAGAATCCCACAACCAGGTTGGGAGAATGTCCAATGGCCAACATAATGATATGTTCATTTATCAAATCAAAAAATTGCTAGCCCTTATCTATTCATTTTAAGTTTCAATTATTTCTCAATGTTTTATGGTCTAGACGTTGTTTTACATCACTGCCATTGGAATGAGGAGGGTTTAAGATAATTCTAATTTTAATTGTATGCTTTGTATAAAAAATAATGAATAGGAAATAAAATTAAACCTTGCTCAGTTCACAGTCAGTTTGGTACATGGTCAGTAAGAGTTTGGTTTTTGCTGCTAGTCATTTTGCAAAATAACTGACACTTTTTCTAGATTCAGGTGTGACCAGTAGCTTAACATCAGCTCATGTTTGCAAACATTAAATAGATGCTGATATTTTTCTATTTTATTTATGACATTACTTCTGGAAGTCAGCGGCTGTTGCTGTTTTCTGCTGGTGCTGTTATTCTGTTCCCTGCTGTTTCTCTACATATAGTCTCTTTTCAGTGTTTCGGAGATAACCCTTTAACTGCTTTCATCACAAATGTAAAACAAGAAGTGAACATGACGGGAGAAGCATTTGCCGCTTCCTGGTTGTGGTCCCAGTGACTGCAGTTCAATGGAATTCAGGAGATAATGACAGCTACGACGCTGTAAATATAGATTACATTTCCATGCAGAAGTTCAACTTCTGAGAGGCAGTTTTCTTTTTATATTTTTTACATGTGAAGTAAAGGTAAAGTTAAGACACAACATAAGTATTGTTTTCTTCCACCGCCCATGTAAACAAATTGGTAAGGCCCCTAAGACCCTCTTCTGTGAGATCCTGTTATTATGAATGTATGAGGACACAGAAAGATAGAGGGAACACGGTGGAAATGTGTCTATCACAAATGAGTTACTTCAAAGAGGAGTCTTTCGGCACTGTGGGCTTTTTGGCAGCTTAAGAGGAGAAGGCAGCTTCCCTTGAAACCCACATTGTTTTTTTTGACAAATCATCTGTGAATGGCATGTGCTTTTAAATCCTGCTTGGCATACAAAGGGGAAGAAGAAAAAAGCTCAGAGCAGGCAGACATGACCCTAGTAATCACCTCAGCAGGAATTCAAAACATTAGTGAAGCAAAGAAAGAAAAAAGAAAGCTTGAAAGACGTGGCGGATGTTTTGAGGTTTTGAGATTAATGTAAATGGAATTTTCTGGCATATTACTTTTACATTGCACTTGTTGGTGAAATAACAGACTTAATGTTACCACTTGTTTGCCATGTATTCTGCTGGTCTGTTGATGAAGAGCTATGAAGGATTTTGGTTTCTCAAATATAATTTTTTCTACCTTCCCCACCGAAAGAGAATGAGCCAATGATCCATGGACTCTATGCTTTTTATCCTCAGTCAACAGGTACTATCTGTTTACGGCTCGCACTCCTGGGACCTAGTAGATATTGTTATTGTAGCACCCTGCCGCCTCTGAGCTGTTCAACAGGTTTCCATTTTCATTGGATAAATGCTAAATGTGTTTGTCTCCTCTCTGCCACGGGAACTCTCAGAGTGAATTACAAACATGGAACAGAAAAACCAAATCAGCTACACCGCAACGTTTACATAACTACAAGTAGAGTCAAGTACACCACTCATCACCTCCTGCTCACAACAAAAGATAGGTTAGTTTACATTAAAAATGTATGTCCCATTATGCCCCTAGGGCCACGGTTGCTGACCTTGGTCCAGATACAGGCTGCGCCGTGTCCTCGGGGAAGGACCTGTGCCACCTGGAGTTACTTGGCTGACCTAAATCCTGGGCAACAGCGGTAGCGCCTGCTGTGACTCACCTTCTGTGTTTTGGTCTCAGCATACAGCAGGCGGACTATTATGTGAATGCTCTTTGAATCCTTTTGTGCAGCTTATTGTAGCTATAGTACGAAAAGTAATGAGCTATATGTGGTGGCCTAGATTTATGCTTTACCTTCAGAAAAGCCTCATTTCACTGGAGTGAGCAGAAGGTATCCTGTCCTGTACTCTCTGCAAAAATTGCTGAGGAGAGGCTTTTTGAAGTGACACTTCCTACCCCTACAGTAACTTCATATTATGTTCTTCCAGGAAAAGGATCATATAAAATCTATAGTGTGATAAAGGCTCAAAGAAATGACCATTACTGACATTTAATGAAAAAACTAAAACACAACAGCAATAAAAAGGATAACTTTTATATTATATTATGTGTGCAAGTCATTTATAATAATGTATACACGCATAGTGATCTATATATCAATAAGCATTAAATACTTTAAACAATATTAATAATTATAATAATGAATGTTACTTAATTGCACTTAAGGTCACCTTACATCAAGTACAGTACTAAAACATACTACGCATGCCTATTAAATAAATAGTGTAAACTGACAACAACTACTGCATAAATCTGCTGTTTTCTGCAAACACCGCCAGCTGCGACTGAAAGGAAACGTACAGTATTCCTCAATCTGGCAAACAACTATCTTCACAGTGTTCAAGATTTATCACCATAAAACAAGTTGAAATGTTTTTGTTTTTTTAAACAAGCCAACATATCCAATACGGAGTTTGCATGTTCTCCCCGTGTATGCGTGGGTTCTCTCCGGGTTCTCCGGCTTCCTCCCACAGTCCAAAGACATGCAGAATGGGGTTAGGTTCAATGGAGACTCTAAATTGACCGTAGGTGTGAATGTGAGAGTGAATGGTTGTCCGTCTCTGTGTGTGGCCCTGTGATAGGCTGGCGACCTGTCCAGGGTGTACCCCGCCTCTCGCCCAATGTTAGTGGGATTGGCTCCAGCGACCCCCCGTGACCCTTAAATGGATAAAGCGGTAGACGATGAATGAATGAATGAACATATCCAATACGGTATGTGCCATATCTATTCATGTTTACCATCCAGATCCACAAGGAGAATAATTATGACTGACGAGGGCTTGATGCTGAAAAGCGCCGCAATTTGTTTGAAGGTTTAATATGATCATGCCATGATCATAAGGACATTTTAATTGTTTTCTTGGAGTTTTTCTTGGATTTTGATGTCTACATGTAGACCGTCCAAAAAGCAGCTCAAACAAACTCAATCTGATTCCAGGAAGAGCTCCTGCCCAAACAGCTTTTAATCACATCCAGTCGATAGAGAAAAGATGGAGAGATAAAAAAACAAAAAAACAAACAAACAAAACAAATTGTCTGAAAGTACTTGTTAAAGAAAATCTAAAAGAGTTTCCCATTGCCTGCACTTCTTCACTGGGGTGAGCACTGAAGTGGATAATTAAATGTAAACTGCCCAGTGTAATTTGTCATGTCACGTGAAGGACCCAAGGCATTTTCACAGTGAGCAGATGCTACTCAGCACTTCTCTAGCAAAATTTTTCATATGGGTCACAGTTTCCTTTGCTGTTGTTCATGCCAGATGGCTAAGGTAGAGGGTTCTGCCTTCCAAAACCTTTCTGTGTGCATTTTAATGGCCTGTAAATGTAACACTAATGAGAACCCAGGAAATGCAGGTGCCTTTGAGCAAAACAGTTCACCCCCAGTTGTTCGTGATACTGGAACCGGTACTGGATGTAAATACACTGGGTCAGAAATGAAGCAGGGTATTGCGGGAAAAAGTTCACAGTAAAATAACTCTCCCTTTTTAACCTCATCAAATAAGCAGCACGCATGGAGGGTGTCGATTTATTCTCAAAATGATATAAATTATGTTTTCCATTATTTTCAGGACACTGCATTCCTTTAGCAAGGTGTTTATCGATGCAGTAAAAGAGAGTGTAAGTACAGATCATTAACGTTCCCTAATCAAAAAGACTGTCAATGCATTGGTGCGCCAAAAGTCTTGAGTTGTGTAATTTAAAAATATCAATAATAACCATTAAAACCACTTTCAATCAATTTCATGGGAAGGGAAAAGGATTTCATTGGTTCTGTGTACCACAAGTGGGCTACATTCCTCTGGTCGCTAAACCAACACAATTCAATCCCCATTAATATGAACTATAGAAACATGTTCCTTGGCTTGAGTTCTGTAATGATTCACAACAATAAAGCAATTAATTTCATTTGAATGAAAGACTGATTTGAATATTCAGGTGAAATGTCAGAATATGTGGATACTGTGAACATACTGGACGGGCTGGGATAAATCTGCAACTTTATATTTCTAATTTACTGTATATAGAAGGATTATATCATTCACAGCGACAATTTTCACTTTCATGTGAAATGACTAGATATTACAGAAACTACTTTTGCTCATCTGATTCAAAGTCATATTCTAACTACACTTTGCACTCAACAATAACAAACAGTACAAAGCAGGCAAAAAACATTAAAACTCTGAACTGTAAAGACTATCTGTGGTGTAGCCCACAGCGTGACTGACGTATGGAGGATAGTTTTACAACGTTCTTTTGATTTACTGTAGCTGGAATACGATGCCAAAAGATGTTGCCTGCTCTGAAACCAGTGTGATCTATTTTGTCACCTTGTACATCAAATAAAGAAAATCTGCCTGTGATCACAATTTGACCACTTTTAATACTTTAATTCTAACCGCAAACCAAAAATTATGAATCTTGCATAAACACTGACTGTTATTCTACTGGGCCTATCTAGTCACTTCTGACTGGTAAAGTATGTATATGTAACTTCACTCATCCCCAACCAGTCTGTGACAATGATGGACATACATCATACATGTTTGAAATGAATTCATCATTTCAAACATGTAGATTTGACATTTAGAGTATTGATCTCGAGTATTTTGCAATCTCAGGGGAGGAAATAGAAAAAATGTCTAGAGCTCTTTAAATAAACCTTCCAACATGCACTACAATCAAATATTCCTTTTAGCATTACTTCTTCTAACAGCTGTTGGGCTATTTACTGCCAAGTCATGAAATGCTTTTAAATTCTTGTGAGAGGTTTTGTGGATTCAACCTAGTCAAAGGTTAACTTGGCAGACCTAGAGAATATTTCCTCAGCGGAAAAATGTTCCAATATAAACTGCCGAGAGCAAATATGCAAATCATCCAGAGTACATTGAAAACACGTGCAACTAAATAAAAACAAAATCTCAAAACAATGCCTTTTTGTATTTTATGTAAAAGAAAATTGCATATTAAAAACAGAACTCTGTCAGGTGTTTATATTGCTCTTAGTGGATTATAATTGCTGAGTATTTTTTCCAGTCAAAAAAAATGCCCCGTAGCAAAGATCTATAACTGTCCACTGCTGGTGCAGATTATTATATCTGCCCAGACTATCATCTATTTTAATCTGTATGAGTGTTGCAAAATTGCAGCTGTAGGAGGAAGGAACATGGCAACTTTGAGAATGTGACACTGATGACTCTAAATTGAATTAGACTGTAGTCATGCTAAAAATATCTCAACATGGTGTCACATTATCTACATTTGACCAGATAGGCAGAAATCTAAATCACGATCATTTTTAAAATCTTTTTTAAATGTTGGTTTCATTCATGGTTGAGAATTTACAGTGACTAATAAATGTTCCAACCCTAGATTAAGTAAGCCTTTGCTCATCTTTTATCCCTTTATCTTTTAGTCATTAGGCCCTGCAGACCTAATTTGTCAATTGTGCCATAGTAAGCCCCCCGTCTTAAAGATTGGTGGTTGTGCGCAGGCAGAACATCTGCAGTTATTGATCCAGCAGACTCAAATGCCTCTCTGATCCATATCACTGTAAGGCCTTATCAGTGACATACAGAGATTTTCCGTGATGCTTATAGTCTCCGATGAAGTTTAATGCATGAAAGCCTAAATGGATATTAGAGTATGAAACTTCTATCTAAAGCAGGAACAGGAAAGCGCAAAACATAAAAATATGTAATTGATATGTAAAATCAATATTAACTCATATATTTGGTGGTCTATGCATTTTATTGCCCTCTGTGAACTTTTATCATTGTCCAGCTCTTGTAGATTACTATGCTTGGGACATACAGAATAAACTGCAGAAAATTTCGAAAGAAACTTAATTGATTGTGCTTTAAATATTTGACATATTCATGCTGCTGGAACTGTGACATGCAGTGTGGAGGCAGGGCAGAGCTTATCAAGGGTAAGGCAATGTGTGCTTGTACGCCAGTCATGATGCTGTATAGCAAGTCGACTAAGAACCAAAGTGGAGTTTTCTACACTCAAACTGTCCACAAAAACAATATGTTGGTCAGGATAATGCAACACAAATGATAAGTAATCTTCAATATAACACGGTAGAGCAGATTAGCACTGGGAAATGATTTGCTCATTTGACTTGTCAAATGTGTTTCGAGCAAGGACCCCAAAGACACTTATACTCCATATTGAAACCCCTACAAATAACCCAATTAGGAAATAAGGTACAGTATCTTAAGGATTTATGACTGCTTACAAGTGTTGGCTTATATATATATCAATGTATATGAAATGTTTTCAAATTAAAAGCTATACCTCGACTCTCATCACCATACTGAACCCCTGCAAAGTTCTACCTCTTGTTTAAAACTCATTGTCCTCCAGCTAGCATCTGAACTTAAATGTGAAACACTGCTCTCATTCCCAGCATTCCTTTGCAAGCAGAATTGGGCCAGGACTCCAATACAAAATAATAAAATCTCTGTGGTCAGATGTCCTGCTCCTTTCCGCACCCTCTTTGGACGAACAAGATGCAGTTGTTTCCATGGCAATGTCAACTTTAATTTTCTCCCTTAATGCTCCTGTTTTCAGGTCCCTTCTTCTTTCTCTCGCCCATCTCGTCTCCCGCCAGTGCAGAAATCTCACCATTGATTATTTCATTACAATTTTACTGCAGAAACCTGAAGCCACCTCACAAGATACAGAGAGCTTGCAGAAACCGTTAAACATCTCTTCCAACCTAATGACCCCTTTAAAATTGAGTTCATGTGGCAAAAAGAGGCTTCTAAGCAAGTTCCCTGCAAAAACATGAATCCTCCAACATGTAAAATCTAAATGTAAATTTAAAATGTACTGCCAGTGTCATTCTAGAAAATACACCACTTGATTTTTGTCTCCACGACGATGGTTTTCTCGTACACTCATACACTTCCCTTACTAAACTTTTTAATAAGTAAATTGTTTTATCTTAATGTTTTGCAAATGTTATTGCTCACACCACCACACTCTCTGGCCGTCTTTGCCATGTCCATTTGCCGCAAGCTGACAACGGCACTGACAACGGCACTCAGGACATAGAGGGCATGTGTGCTAAAATTTTTGTTAAACAGTTTCACACTGAAGTTACCACCTAGCCAAGACATTTGTTTTATGAAGCACAGAGCACTGGAAAAGCTCCTCCTACAGCTCCTTTTTTCACCCTCTGTCTAAAACGTCTGAATTTCTTTAAAAAGAAAAATTATTTTAACTTGTTAATGTTGTAAATTGTTAGCTTAAGGTTGAACAAACTTAATGTATTTGTGTCACCAATTGAAATAATATTTTGATTTCAATTTTCTTTTTTCAGTGAGGCTCCACAATGGTTGCTGTGAGTGGAGTGTCGCTCTCATCGGACATTTGTGTTGTGGTTTAGACATATGGCCTTTACGCGAGTCCCTGAATCTGGCGTTCACAGAGAAACATGTAGAGATTGTAATTTATAAAACTCTGATGTAGCTTTACATTCAAGCACTGTCCTTTAATTTACTGGATGATTAGACGACTTTATGAACATTTAATGTACACATATTAGTTCTCTGTCTTGTTTCTGTCGTAGCCTTTGCCTCATTCCAAAATAAATAAAAGCAAGCTGCTTCTGTTGTTGACATTGTTGTTGACATATTTCCCCCAGAGTGTTAATATGCTAAACATTAAGATGACTCATTCAACAGTGACTACTTTGTGAGTGTTTTTTTTCATCATCCCATAGATAATGGCAAAGGAAATATTTAGATCTAATTGTACAAAATCCGGGGAGTTAACAAAACTCAATTCAAAGCATATTACTTACTGAAAGTTGAATTTGTTTTGCAAAATCCCATATCTCGGTTGTACTGTCACGAACACAGCATCACTGAATGGGAATACTTGCTGAATGTACATGTGTAAAAAAAATGCAGAAAAATTCCCCAATTCCCCAATTTCATCAGGGTGAGACCTTCCGTGCTGGAGGGCAATCATTTTGGCAATATTCAGCTTACTGTAAACAAGGCAAAGAGCATTAGACCTGACATATTTTTGTTTCAGAAAATTCTGGCAAATTCAGAACCGACCTTGCTTGATTAGCATTTTAGAAAGCAAGTCTAATATGTACATCTCAACGTATTAAAAGTGTCATAAAGTGGCTAAGTGATCTCAACCTCAAATTTTCCTGGTTGCTTCCCATGGTGACATTTTATGGTGTAATATAACTTCATTTTTTTTCTTTTTTTAACAAATCCCTGTGGTGTGATCAAGCATTGTTTAACCTTACAGTAGCGGGAGATCAACGTTACTTTGGAAGCAGGGCTACTATGCCTCACTATAAAAAATAATGCTTGGTTTTCATATCCTAAGTGAAGTCACGTTTCAGGTGTTCAGAAGACTCTCCTCCAACCGAAACATTGGACTGTAAATCAATATCTGACAGTTCTTTCACAAGACAGTTTTAAAAGGCTGACATTTACTCTATAACAATAGCAGGAGGGGGTAAAATACACAAATGAAATTCATTTAGATTTTATGAATTGCTCCTTTTTACCCCTGAAAGAATTTGGCCACATTCTTTCACCCCACTACGTATTGACACAAGAGAAACCAACACATTAATTATGAAGAATACATTTAAGCTACTATACATATTTAATGTTTGCACTGTTCAAAAACCCTTTTAATTATCCAGCAAATTAGTTTTAAAAGGAGGGGGGAAATCTACACTGTCCAGGTTATCCAGGTGAAGCCATACAGTATGTAACCTCATGTTAATGATGTGTGACCTTTAGCTGTTTGAGTGTGTAGTTCACAGGACCCAAATTGCAGATTGCAAATTGTTGAGGCAGGTATTGCAGAAAAGCATGTTTTCGTGTTGCAGACACAAAGAAACGCAGATATACGAAAACTCAAAGTTCAGGCAGCAAATCAAAGGCACAACATGGAAAGGAAACACCAAGGAACACGTCAGGAACAAAACCAACAAAGAAGACCGGGGAGCACCGAGACTTAACGCACGAGGGAGGCATGAACAATCGTGCACAGGTGAAACAACATTCGGGCGAGGCAGAAAAATCACAGGGGGGAGAAACCAGACGAAGACAGGAAGTAGAACTAGCAAAGGCCCCACAAGGTAAGTAACTTCACAGGAACTGACAGGTTTCAAGTCCAAACAATTGAATTACAAATCCAAAAACATCCAACAAAGAAAGCTCCAAAAAGTCCACAAAGTCATTCCAAAGACCCTAACAGGGGCAAATCCTTAGCATTGGCATCGTGCGTTAAGTCTCTAATTTTCACATTGGCTGGAATTCAATGGAAACAGTGGCACGGGAAATTTATCAAATCATTCAAAACCTTTCTTTGGTCTGTGTAGTCTTCACCCACAAACACAGTGCTGGTAACACACACGTTTGAACATGAAGACCACACTAGAGCTTGAAATATACAATAAACATGATGTCAAAGTCAGTGCAGCCAGTGTGACACTAATGACTGAAGTCTACCTCAACAGTGTGCTTTTGGGCAGGAAAACCACTTAAATGCATGCACACCACACGGTGACAATCACACGCATATCTTGGACTCACATAGATGATTGTGCAGTGGTCACTCTGTGTGTCTGAGTATCAAGGTACCACTTCTTCTTCTTCTTCTTCTTTGAGGTTTAGGTTTGGGTTTCATTCTCGCTCACTGTGTGATTCTGTGCTGCTATGCAATCTATGGCCACGCCCCAGTAAATATACGGCCACGCCCCAGTAAATATACGGCCACGCCCCATCGTTTGACTTTAACAGATGCAAATGAGAGCTGAGAAATAAATATGACGTGATGAAATAAATGTTCAAATAAAATCCTTTTTTCATAGAAAAATCCTTTTCTAAAATGAAAAGCTGTATTTATTTATTGACTCATTTGTGAATTTACATTTATCAATATATGCATTGACTCATTTGTTAATTTCAGGATTCATTTCATTGCCATATAGATTTATTCGGGCATATTCAGTTGTATATGTATATGTTTATGTATGTCACTCAATTATGACTTAAATGACATTCCATATGGCAATAGCGTAACGTTTTGGCCATGGTTGTTACCACATGGTTTGCTGCCTTCTGTTGGTCTCCAGCCTTAGCACAACGCATGACCTCCATCCCAACGAAGCGTGTGTCATTTCTGTCTCCGTGACATCATTGGTCAGATGGATCTCAATTTTAAGTGTTTTAAACATGAATTCATAAGGCAGCAATATAAAAGAAAGAAAAAGAAACATACCCTGCTTAGGAAAGAAACACTGCAGGTGCGTTATGAATCCTAATTTGCTCTGATAATGTTAACATTGGTGTTCCTGTTTATTTTTGTCTCAGTAAATAAAACTTTAGCACTGGCACCTGCGCTAATGAGTCATGAAAACACACCGCATTAAAATTAATTTCCTCGCTGTCCTGCGCTGACAGACGGACACTGTAGGACTACATACTCATATAACATAGTGTAATGTTTCCATTTTTGTAAGGCCAATGACTCATGGCATCCTAGTCTGTAGTTTCATATAAAATATTAATGTGTCTCTGCGAGTCTTTTAAGTCTAGCCAAGTTAACACTTGCAGCACACCTAAACCCCATATCAAACAGCAGCAGCTGCAGAGAAGCCCCAAGCCACCTCAGCTTAATCCAATTTGACTGGCCATCACTGTGGGCGATGCTGGATGGAACATTATGTGAGGTGGATGGAGCTTTATACTGTGCATTAGTGGAAAGGCATTTATCAGTCCACTTTTGACTTTGTTGTGAGAAAAAAAATTGGTCAGACGCTGTTATTCATGCCGTTATGCCCTACCACAGGGTCATTTGACTGATAAAATAAATAATCTTGCGTTCATCAATATTAGTGACATACAAAAAATGTCACTGCGTGGAGATCATGGGTCTGTGTTGACAGGTGGGTTTAATATATTTACACAACTATTAATAATTTCAAAACAATTGCTTAAGAGATGTCTCACACTATTGCAAATGATTTGTGTATTTCCTCTTTGACCTTGAAATGTGATGCACCTTCTATTCATTTATTTTTTACTTTTAAGGGTAGATGCACAAGTTGGACAACCTTCCATTTCTGTTGCTTGAACGCTTCCCAGGCTGCACATAATTTGGAAACTGGTGAATTGTCTGAGGAGTCTGAGCTCCAGTGACAGAGGAGGTGCAGAAATAAGCTTTTAGCTAATCCAAGCCAAACATATCAGACATCTGTCACTTGCAGTGCTGGCCAGCCTTCTGCTTCGCAAGCTCATTTGGCACTTGAAACCAAAGATTTTGGAGACAATCTTCAGATTATGCAGCTATATGCATTGCCCCTCTATATAGTTTCATGGTGCATGTTCTCTATTCTCACTGCCAACATAACGGGTCCCTGTGGTTTAAATGTCAGAAAGATGCTCATTCCAACCGACAGAATTAACTTACAGTCAGCTCAGCAAGCAGGGGCCCTCAAATGATATCAGTAGGTAATGTTGCTCACCTGAGCTGCAGCACTGTGAAAACTAATAAGATGTGAACAGATGTGGAGGCACTGTGGCATTATGTTGATCTTAAAAAATAACCGCACAAACTAACAAACAATTAGCATTGTGCAATTTTTGTGTAAAATAAATTTATATTTTTAATGACTTTAATTAGTCTATCTTTGAAAACAAACCAAAAATGCATATTGTTCATTTATTTCTCAAAAACACATTTTATTCTTTGTTTCTCCCTCTCTCATAGCAGATGGTGAGGGTGATTCACTCCTGGGTCAGCAGCACAAACAGAACAGGTACTGTGTACTGTAGTAATGAATTTCAACTCACTGCATTGTTATTGAAGTGTGTTTTTCTCAATAACAATAGGGGAACAAAAGTTGGTTTAAAGGGATAGCCTGTAATCCTTTTTTTTTTAACCTGTCCTGCCCCATATAGCCTGTAATCCTAACACCGCTTCACGTAGATGTGTTGGCACGGTCACTGTTCCACTTTTTTCTTTTTCTTTTGTCATTTCAATACATTTGCAATGCAAATTAAATTTACTTTGCACATTTACCATTTGTATCTTAGCTAATGAGATAAGCCACTGCAAATATTACCAACCATTGACCTGAAACAAAATTCAAGACAATTCTCGTCTTGCATCTCTTTTTAAGTGAAGCCCTTGTCCAAGGTGCAATTTTCATTCATTGAACACATCCGCCATAAAAATGCCACATTTCAAAGGTGTAATTAAATAATTAATAATGTGCTCTTGGACAATGTAAATAAATGTCATAACACACTTTTTGAATTCAATATCAGCTGAGTATAGTTACTTATTTTTTGTACTTTGTAATGTGTAATGTAATGCAGTAATCTGTGTTACTACTGATTACAGGTGTTGCTGTAGCACCATGGTCTTTTCTCAGTAGAATATTGCTGTGATATTAATTGGAATGCCAAGGAAAGAAAGAAAGAAAGAAAGAAACCCAATTATCTGCATTGTGTTTCCATTCAGTCCCGATTGGAGACCGCAGCTCTTGAAGACCAAAAAAAAAATCCAATAAAGTAGACAGAGGACTGGTAAATCAGCTTTATAAGCACCTGGGAGTGAAAAGTGTAATATGCTGATAGAGAGCAGCTAATAGGGATTATGTAATGCTGTATTGACGGTTCATTTGACAACGATGTCTTAAGGAGGCGCTCAGAGGTTTTTGCCTTTACATTAAGCCTCCCCCGATTTAGTGAGTTCAATTGGTTCAACTGAGCAAATTGTGTTTCTTTTGATAGTGAAATAGAAACATAATCTTGCGGCCAAGGTGCGTGGTTTAAGCAGTGAGATGTGGTGTGCCTGGGAAATGTAAAACTAAAAAGCTTTGGCACCCTCTGCTGTTAGAGGGATTTCCAGATGGCAGAGATTTACACAGGCACCTGCTGTGGTGATGCAGACATGGCAGAGGGCAGGAGAATGTCGAGCAGACATGGCAGAAAGGTGGATGGAAAAGTAGGTCCTCTGAGATTTTAGGACATTATTATGCTCTAATGATCCTACTGTTGAGGTGTTTTATTCTTTTTATTTTTAGGTGGACTGTGTCTCCCCTTGATTTATATTTGACTCATTTGAGGGGTCATCTCTTTTTCATCACAGGTATCTGCAGTTCTCTGTTTAGATTCGCTGTTGGAAAAAGAACACAAGTGTTTCTCTGGATGTGTTGTTGTGTTCAAAGCTCTTTCTCCCATGCAGGAGATGATTCCCAAAGGTACACCAGACTAATTGTTGCTGCTGGTTGTTCCATAATCACCTAATACCTTGCAGCTTTTCTCCTGCTCCCAGGAGTATCGCACATTTGCTGGGCTGATATTTGTCGGGGGGCAGTGCTTTGCCCACATGGTGTCTGGTGTGCTCTGGTTATCCGGCTTGAACTAAGACAAACATTAATTGGTGGCACTGGATCCTGTGCTCTGTGCCCGCTGTGAGCGCGCCGCGCTTCGGTGTGGCAACCCCATCATCCCCCCCGTCCGAAATCTCCTCTGACAGGGCCAGCAGCACCGAGCTCCTGGTTATCATTTATCATCCCAGCAGATTGGCTCGTGTAACGGCGAGGCCGACTGATGGGTCATCCTCATGCTGGGGACCTGGCTGGAGTGAAGCCACGGCAAGTTGTCTGCGTGACTGGAGAGCTGAGAAATGGAGAAGGGGGCCTTGTCATTAAGGAGAGAGGAAGGACTCTTCTAATTCATCTCACTCGTCATCTCTGTGCAGTGTAAGTGCCTCAGACAGCTCTGATATCGCATTAGCACACCTGCACGGGCCCCGAGAGGAAAGAATGGGACTTCTTAGAGGTGTTCCTCCCCAGCTCCCTCGGAGATGTACACAGGAGATTACCCCATTAATATATCCCACTACTCACGGGAGAGGGGCGGGGTAGCTCTCCTCCAACGCGCATCTGCGGGATACCACAGGTGGCCTCCCCTCCACACAGTGGGGTATCCTGGTGGGTTTTTTCAGGGCTCATCAGCTCCATTGAGGATGTTTGGTGGGTTTGTTGCCACCTTCAGCATTACATACCCTTAACAAGCCATCCACTCTCTTTTCCCATTTGGAGTGCAATGCTGTGCAATGTTCAGGCACTTTTTATTTTTCACTTAAAACGACACTTTTCATCATGACTCCAGTTCATTTATTGTGAATGCCTCGAGCTGATCAAAGGATAGTGGTTGACACGCCATCATTAAGTAATAATCTGCCCGAAAACCCCTTTTTTTTATTCTTAACGAATAACCTAAGATCTTGGGCAAAAGCAATCAATGCATTCCTATGAGCAGAGACTATTGTTTTTGGAAAGGTCAAAACTGAAACACAAATCAATGACATCATGAAGAGACATTTCCTTTAACCACTACATATTAATGAGTTTAATTTCATAGCAATGCTCAACTAGGGAATATCTCTCTCCCATGGACATCACCATGGATACTGACTCTTATTCAGTGTTAATGGGGCGGACATGGACAGTTTTGCTTTGATGACAAATTGAAGTATTGGCTGGCTTTCATCTGTTTTAGAAGAAATATGGTCTCAGACACAAGTCTAGAATTCACTGTCCAAGTTTATAGCAGTAATATAAACTATATTTTAAAGTGGATTTTTACTTTAATGGAAATTACTTTTGCATCTCACTTTTTGGCATCCAGCCCCTCAGCTGTCTTACTGTTACTCATCTTCTGGGATGAACTCACTCTGACAGGCTCCGATATTATTACGGGTTTCATAAACTAAGCTTGTGCACTAACAGTAATTTGAACAGGAGGGGGCTTGTAAGAATATAATAGCGAGGATTCCATTATTAAAATTCACATTAGGAAAGACATTTTAATACATACCACATCTAATTATTTCTGCTAAATCTGTCAAAACTCTCTTACCCACTGCGATGTAACATGCACAGGTTCCACTAGTTATAGGACATTCTCTGAGGAGTTGTGTGGTGCGATGTAAGTGGACTGTTTGGTTGTGTTGACAGAGGCACAGTTTACCATGACCATTCATGCTGCTGATAGCTGCTCTCTGGGCAGATGTGATCAGCAGAGGCAGTGTCTCCCTCCAGCCCAGATTGACAAGCCAGACCAGACTCATGAGATGGATATCACAAGGGACAGCTGAGCTGCAGGAAACCAGTGATGCAGGCAGTTTCCAGCCGGCCTCATTGCAGTGGACAGGTTTATCCAGGCAATTGCTCCTCAGACGCGGAAGCACTAATTGCGTAATGCAGTATAGGATCACGATTATGATACCGTTCCCTGGTGTAAAAAAAACAAACTACACAACTGGCATGCTTGTTTTGTACCTGAGCAAAAACAAAAGAATGTGTGAGCTGTAATATGAACGGCACGTGGCGTGAGGAGACATATTGTTTGATGCACTTAAAACCAAATTCCTTTATAAATAATTTCAGACAGGCCACATTAGTCAGAAGTTAAACTGCAAAACAGTAAGTGGGCAATTTATTTGCACTGTGTACTTTACTATTGCAATCACAATTAGTGTTAAGAAGGAAACATCTTGTCTGCAATTTGCCTCATTCACTTCATCTTGTAAAAGTGCATTGTTTATGCTTGTCTACTACTAAATATACAAGCATCAGATCAATTATAGCCTTATGCACGGCCTGTCTGCATTTCAGCATTCCCTCGTGTGTCTCACTCACCATGGCAAGAGCATAATCTCTGAGCATTAATCTTTATTATGAAGCAGATCCACTGCAGAATTCAAATCGCCAACCGTACCCTCAAGGTCACCGTTAAAAAAAAACATTTTCCCCAATCAAAATGTAAGTGGAAGACCCAGTATTGATTGAGGTGTCCTTTTTTGCTCAGTAAAACCATACTGAATGCATATTTCATAACACATCCATAGACAATAAAGGGATCCAATTGAAAGATGTTCGCTTTACACATACTGTTTTTTTATGAATCTGGCGATTAAGCATTCTGAGGTGGTAGACTTCATGTATTGTGCTCTGGGAATGCAAACTGCCCAAGACAAGCAGTTGTGCTCAAACCTGCTGTGACAGCGGACCGATTACTGGTCAATCTTCTGATTGGACACTCATCTTATAGCACCCAGTAACAGTCAGTACTGACCACATACAATACTACAAAATGAATGGGGTTGGGGGGAGGAATAGTCTGCATTCAAGAGAGTTGTAGCTATATTTTTTTGTTCTTCTTTTTTCACTGGGGAACAATACTAAAATGTGTGGAGTTGATCCACTGTTGACCAGTGTGTCTAACAGCTCTACTTTACGCTGCAGTCCTTACTATGTCTGGCTAACTGGGTTAAAGACCCCACAGAGAGCCAACGCAAAACCAGCTCTGGATTCTATTCCAGAAGTCAGAAAAGCTCATTTAAAATCATGTTTTCATTGACTATAACACTAACTAACTACGAATACAGACTTGGGAGTCTTTTTTCAAAACTAGTCATATGGTTCTCTAAACCGACAAAGATTAAAACCAGTTCAATTCAATTTTACTCATATAGAGCCAAATCACAACATATATAATCCCAAGGCACTCTATCGCAGAGAAACCCAACAGTTCCCACAATGAACAAGCACTTGGCGACTGTGGAGAAAAATGTTACAATATTTGAAAATGGTCAATGGTAATCCCTACTTGTTCACCTCACCTTGAAATGAATTCCCTGTTTAGTGAAAGCAGAACTAACTTAATGTAACTTGTAGAGTGTTTAAAAAGTATTACACCACGTTTTGATCCACAAGCGCAGACCCATGTGCCCACTGGGATGTGACCACTCATCTAGGTACAGCTGGTTTACAAAAAAAGAAAAAAAGAAAAGCACGACTCAAGCTAGCGGTGAATGGTTGTTTGGGCCTGTGATAGACTGGCGACCTGTCCAATGTCAGCAGGGATTGGCTTCAATCCCCCTGCAGCCTTTAAAGGCTAAGCAGTATGGATGGATGGATGGATGATGGATGGATGAATGGATGGTGTAAATCGCGGACAGAGTTGTCGTTGTCCTGTCACCGGCAAATTGCAAGATGCTCGAAAAGTTTCTTATCAGTTAATTTGAGTGATTACAAAAGAATTTCGTTCTCCATTGTGTGCTGCGGAGGCTAATTATTTTATCATAGAAATTTTAATTAGCTGTATCTCAGGGCTGTCCACGGAGCTACAAAAGCTACAATAGATAGAGCAAATAGTGGATGTGAGGCTTTTCATAGGAGGAACTGTGCTTCACATTGAATAATACAAAGAAAACGTGGACTGTACAGGATGAATGAGGAAACGGTGCGTATGATGATAAAAAATAAAGTCTCTGCTTGACAGTGCAATACATTCAGCACAGCTTAAGGGAATGTCAGTATTACTGTGTGAGCCTTTCTCACAAGGCAGCCAGTGCATTGGCAGAACATTTGAGCTGTAAAAGACTCTGATTTCTACAGTATCATCTGTTACAAGATGAATGGGATGAAAAGGTTTTCGGAAACGCTGTGCGACCATCAATAAATCCAACCACGCCTCGTTCAGATCAGTTGCATAATACTCGAGATCTGAAGTTAATAACTTTACAGCAGAGGGGGCAGAACACTGGGGTTTAAAAAATTAAGGTGACAGAGATTTATTAGTGGTGCCTGATTGATTGGCTACAGAAGACAATGGAGCATGCGATCACCAGTGACAAAATGATGGGGTTAACTCATATTCATTCCGTTATTAATGACTAAGCAGCTCTTTTCCTGGCTTCTTCAAGATTGTCCGTTTTTTTTCTCACCATCCCGGCCCCTCACTTCCTCATCGCAGGGTAAAATAAATTACAGGCCGGTAAATGAAAATGTGTCGGTGATTTGTCGGAAAGATAGTTTGTTATTGTGTGCATTCAGAATTGATAATTGCCAAGGTGACCTATGATCTCCTTGATTAACAAGGACACAGCTCGCTCTATCCCGACTGCTGCGGGGCTATTGCTATAAAGCCCTTTGTCAGCACAATTTCCCTGCCTTTTTTGTACTGAAAAAATCTCACTCATGCGATATCAGTCATCTTTATATTGGTCCCTATACGCTGCTAGAAAAAGAAGAAAAAAACCTGTGAAATTATAATGATCTTTACTTAATTTACTTGTTGGAATTTGAACACCTATATAACAAGGGGAAGTTGTGGCTTGATCCACATTAATTGGAAAGTGCCCTAACGGCAAACGATGATGTGCTAAGGTTTAAATAAAGCGCAGGTTCTTTTTGCCATCCCACATGTTGTTAAAGATGAAGTTTTCAGGTCAAGAATGCTTGTCAATCCCCAGTGTGGGGGGGTAGCAGCTCATGGAATATTTACATAGCCAGACGAAGGGGGGGTCCAAGGGCTGGCGGTTGAAACCACATTCAAAGGAATCGTATAAAGGCCCTGAGGATTCATGCAGTGCAGAATTGTCTCTGACAAAAAAAGAAAGAAAGGAAAAAAAAACTAAAAAACAGGAACACTGCTGGGGAAAAATACCTTGATTTAAATTCAGTTCTAAACCCAGGCGTGGAAAAGGCAAATAGGGGTGTGAGTGGAATGTGAAGCAGAGCTGTACACACCAGACTGGCATAGTTTGGGTCACACATGCATGACAGCCCCTACATATGCCCCCCCCCCTCCCGAATACATAAATTCCAGTTGAGGAAATCATGCTTGTGGAAGCTCACTGGTATCTTGGCCCAATAAGGCTGCACAGCAAGCATCTGCAAATCTCACAAACAGGTTTTCTTTGCGTTTGATTTCTACGCAATGTATTCATCCTCCCTAGAATCCTCCAAATGATGCCCGCTTTTCGTTCACATGTATTAAATATGAAAGTGAATTTATTAATATTTATAGCGAGCCATATGGTAAACAAGTTACTCTGTGGCTGGGAGATTTGGTCCGGTTTGGTGGATGTCAGCATTCTCTCACTGAAAAAGAGAGAAAAGTGAAAAAGCTAATTCCTTTGGGTAGACAGCAGATGGGTACGGCCTATTTAACATCAAAAAGACCTGGGAAGAAAAGTACTCAAATATGCTGTGCAGAAAACACATCATCATCATCATCATGGGGATATTCCAATACTGTAGATGTTTGATTGTCTTGTTTGTGATCGTTTGAGATAGTTGCCACGGCCACAAGTCCAGATAAAAGGTCGCGTCAGAAAGGCCATCCGGCGTAAATATGCATCTGTTGATCTGCTGAAAGAAGATGATCAAAATGACATGACATAATGACCCGTTACTCAACGGTGCCAGCGTCTGTACATGAAAATAAAGCCAATGACGCCACGACAGACTCCTGAAAGGCGTTATTGTCTTCCAGCCCTCCCATCACATCACACCTGCAGAGCCGTGAACCCAGTTTTCATGATGGTGTTCTGGTCGATGGAGTAGAGTGTATTCTTTTTTGAAGAAGAAGAACCAGGATTTGTTTCCATCCGCACATCCTGCTTCTTCCAGCAATATGTCAAACTGCTGAAGCAAGAGAGCATAAGCATAAGTTGCCCTGGGGTTTGTGAGGACTATATCCAAGCTATGGAGGCTTTGCTAGTGTGTTGGTGACTGCTTGCTCCACTGCGTTCTTAAAAAGTTATTTGACTGATGATTAATTAAAGACAGCATCCTCTCTGTCGGAGCCCTTGGACTCATTTTAAGCCTCATCATCGTTACTCTACACATGCTCGGCTTTTGGCAGACTGTTATCAATTTCTAAAAAAGAAATGGTGTTGTCGACAATTCGTCAGACAACACACAGCTCGATCCAGCCCCCGGAAACCCTGTCGTCAAAACAGACTAGCCACCACCGAAATCAAGCCTCACTCAAATAAGCAGAGTGTGTTTATTTTATAACTGTACATTAGCTCCTTCTCTTCGATGTTCATATCCAAAATCGATACATCTGTGCTCTTAAGTATTTTAGTCAAGTTCAAGGTTCATCTGTGCTTTTAGCTCTTCTGCCCGACGACGAGCAGCAGCAAAGGTTAGAAGCAGCGCAGTCACTGCTCTTAAAAGATGAGATCACCTCACCCATATAAAGCGTTTTTTACACTGTTGACTAACTGACTTTAAACATCCCTAGTTACCGCGGGGATGCTGCGGGGTCAGAAGAACAGCTACAGTGCATTTAGACTGGCAACACAACATGAGACAGACCTCGGCCTGGTGTCTCTGAGCAGAGATGTTCCAGGACTCAGAGCGCCACACATTTCACCTCATTAATCAAGCAAGTTTAAATTAAAAGTGGAAATGTACTTAGTTGTAAGAGAAAATGAGCCAGTACAGTCTATTGAAATACTTTCACTTATAAAATAAAGCACATATTCATGTTTCAGGGGTGTGAAATTAAAGTTTTGATGAAGGTGGACTGAATGTATTGCTACATGACAAGTCAATACATTATCCTGTTGTATTTTTAAAAGACTGTCCCGCTGAGACAAAATTCAGATAACAAAGGACATATTTTAATGGCAGCTTAGCTTTTTTTTTAATCGGTTAGTGTTAGGGAAAGGGAAAATCAAATGGATGATAGCACTAGTAAGAATAGTACATCACTCAATGATGTGTTTCCACATCATTGAGTGAACAACAGTTTCTTTAATTATTTTGAAATTCAAATTGGATTGCTAGCAAAAAAAAAAAAATGCTTAATAAGGAGTCAAAGGCACAATTCCTCACATGGGAAGTCATCTCTTGATACATTGATTCCATGTGCAGTATATCTCCAAAGAGCCACAATTATGCATATCTCTGACAGACATTGATTATCTCATAGAGTTAACATACATTTCCCTTTGCACTCACTTGAAGTGTTTATGATTGCCATACAAGAAGAAGTGCCCTCAGCACTTAACCTCATCTCGACTATAGCACTCTGCAATTTCTGCAACAGTTTTTAATTAAATATGAAGAAAAATGGGAAAACAGCCCTTGAAGGAATGCAAGCAAAGTGCCCACACTTTAATTTGTTAATAGAGCAGTACATCATTAGCGTAAGGATTGCATCGAACCATAAGACACAAGCCTGTATACACTGATGTGACATCCGGCACACATGACGCATGGAGAGCATTACTGTGAGCATGAATTTAGAATGAAACGCGTTAAAGAAATCACACTCAACAGACGTTTTTGTGGATGCCCCCAGTCTCAGAGTGCGTCTAGACATTTTCTCAAGTGATTATGCATTTCTTCTAATGTCCCAGGGTAGATTACCGCTTCCCTATTTAATAGGGTTGCTCTAAATAGTATGAGATCTATCTGGGAGTTCTTCCTAGGAGATTCTTTTTTTTTTTTTTACATTAAACTGCAAGACAAATAGCCCCTTTACAAAGGATCAAAAGTAATATTTAAGAGTCAGCAATTCCAGCTGTTCTGCAAAACTGTACTCTGCCTCAGCAATGCTAAAAGCCTGCTAACATGCTCACAATGGCAACTCTAACACGCTGATGTTTAGCAGGGATAATGATTACCGCGTTCAGCATCTTAGTTCTGCCCATTAGCATGCCAACATTGCTAATATTGCTCCATGCAATGTACATTAGAGGCTAATGGGAATGCCATTAGTTTAGCAGGAATTTAGCAGGAGAGAATTGGGCAATATGCATTTTTGGCTAAATGGCGCTAGAGGAAAAGTCAGGGAGTGATACAATCCATCATTTAGGGAAGCTGGATGTCTGTGTGAAGAAGTGTAACCTTGGTAAACTGGTGAGGGTTCATAGCACACACATTCTGTCCAGAGAATCCTTTGCTGCAGGAGGGTTTGTGTATTCTAAAACAAACAATACGTTTCATAAGGTAGTGCAGGGACACATGTACCAATGTTTGTGCTAATCCACCCAGTAGCTTCCGAGCTTCCACTTGATAGGTGAAACACCTTGAACAGTAGCAGTAGATCAAAAGTCAGGGGATCGCTAAGAGACGCAACAGACAACTTTCATGCCTCTAGTGGTTCCAGGTGGTATTACTGTTTGGTCACTGCCGTAAAGACAGACCTCGGAGCACCTGAGAGATAACAGAGGTAAAGAAAGAAGCATGTAGGCTACACTAACGCTCCTACATTGTTTTTGGATTTTAGCTCCTAGCCTTAACTAGTTGGAGTATTACCGTTTAGTTCAATGCTAGCAGCCTGGCTACTATCCCAAGCAGAAAACAACCATAAAAATCCGAATTTGAACAAATAACCTCAAGTTAAACATCCTGTAGAATGAATACTTAGTCTGGTTGTGTTACGTACTGATCTAGTAGAAAGAAAACAAATTGCATGTTGTTTTTGAAGCCTCACAAGTCCCGGAGCCTGCTCCATGGAGTGAATGTCCATCTGAGGTTCGCGCTTGTTTTATCTTGTTTTCTATCACTCTTTGTCTTCGCCTGCTTTTGTTCCTCCGTCAACAGGATTCTTTTTTTCTTTGCAGGTGGAGTTGTTCTTCTCAATTCAGCTGTTCCACCTCCTGCCATTTCCATAACTGGGTATAAATACCAGGAGACAATATTTTCTTCTTTGTTTCGGTTACCCAACGGGTGACACAGTTGCTTTGTGCTGTAAATCGAGTCGTCATGTTTCCACCAAAACCATGCCTCTGGTGGCAAAGAGAATAACGTGGTGAAAGGAAGGCTTCCAATATGAGAATGGATGGTGTCGTTTATCTATCGCCATTACATAAACATTATACCTGTTCCAAATTTCAATGTAATCCATCCGATATTTGTTCAAAATTCTTCAGCGACAGACAGACAAATTGACACAGCGTACCCTAAAGCTATTCTGATAATGTGGCTATACAGTAGGGAAACATATTTTAGTTCACGAGAATCACTAAATCTGACTGTCTACCATATACTTCAAAAGGGCGGATGAACCCCTTCTGAGAGAAGGGAGCAGCAGTACTCCCAGATCTGCGCATTGACGAAATATGTAACTTCTGTAATGACACATGGTGTAATGAAACTTATTCCGCAACAGCACAATAGAATAAACAAAAATAATTCATTCATTTCAAGAAAAAAACTTCTTTCAATCATGCTCATTTGGGGTTTTACCGAGAAGTTATCCAGCTGAAATGCCTACAGGGAGGATCCCATTATCACTGTACTCAGACTAATCTAACATTTGGACTACCTGGTGGTGACTGAGTTGAGCGGAAGGTCTGAATACATTTCACTGGTGTCTGGAGACTTTACCCCATGCATCTGCGCGTATGTGTGTGTGTGGCGGGGGGTATCTGCATTGTACTGTATGCACTGGTAGGCACAATAAAAGGCCATAATATTTTTCTTCGACAGTGATAGTTCATATATTCTAAAAGAAGTCACACTACTAAGATTCATAACGCTGGTATTACATCAATAAACTGATGGTTATCACTTAATCAATAAACTGATGTTTATCGCATGGGATTTTGTTATGGACATGACTGCCATGTAACAGCCACTATATCAAACCGACGTACTAGTCAGCAGCCACACACATACATGCAGGAGCGCACGCACGCTCGCGCGCACGCACGCACACACACACACACACACACACACACACACACACACACACACACACACACACACACACACACACACACACACACACACACACACACACACACACACACACACACACACACACACACACACACACACACACACACACACACACACACACACACACACACACACGAGCAGGTGATAATAGATCTATTCTTTATGCAAGGTCATGAATAATTCAAAATCCATGTTCTCAAACACATTCTTGACTTGACAGAATAATGTGACAGTCTGCTGCTGCTATGAGATCTCAATTGTTTCGTAGATTCCAGCAGGAGATAAATTGATCTGCTGTATGTACTACTAGTAAGCTCTAACCGAATGCCATATCAAGATATTTCACAAAATCCAAAAGGCTTCATGAATGTTTACGTCTATGAGTATAAATATTCATAGACTAGTAGTACTAGTATGTACTACTAGTAAGCTCTAACCGAATGCCATATCAAGATATTTCACAAAATCCAAAAGGCTTCATGAATGTTTACGTCTATGAGTATAAATATTTCCCACAGAGACATGCATTTGACATTCTTTTGACCTGAGCATAAGGCAAATTAAGCTCTTTCTAGAACGCAGTTTAAAACCCCAACACAGAGTTATTTATGCTCTTCATTTATTCATTTTTTGCCTTTCAAACAATTACAAGGAATAAATATTTTATCGGAGACGTGACGTTGCCATTGTAACTGCATAATGATGCACACCGTTTATTCCACTCAAGATCCGACTTCCTCACCATGTCATTATATTTTATTCAACTCTGACCCAAACTCCAACTTTTGCAAATACATGCAGGGCGTCATTTGGAGTCTGGGAACGTCCTTTGCAGGGGAGAGTGATGGCAGCGTTCCTGACACTTGGCAATTGGCCTCCGCATGAGTCAGTGGAGAGATACTTGTTCTGTTTTCATTGTTCAATTAGGCTTTGCTTGAATTTCTTCCACCTCTTAGCTTATTGAGCCAAGAGCTCCCCAAACGCCTAAAGTCTTCATTATGGCCATGGAAAGTGGGCTGGCTCGAGGTCACCCCTGATGTTCCACCGGCTGCCTGGGGAAGACTGGAATTAGACAGCTCACACTGTCACAGGCCACGGCAACCAACCAACACACCACGCTGAATGACTCCAGTCTCCTTTTATAATTTTGGCAACGGATTGACAGTGCTGTAAACACTTCATGGTACAGGATGCTGGGGGATATAAACAAATTCTTTCACATGCTCCCACTGCTGTGGCTGATAACTGTCAGCGTGGTTCTGGAGCATTCTTTGGACAGAAAAAAGGCTGGCTCGCAAAAAACGCTTCACACAGAAACTTCCAGCAAATAAATAAACAAATAGGCTCTTCATGCAGCATCTGCTCTGATGGAACCAATTCAGTCAAGGCCTGAAAGAGATGGCCAGGCTAATGAGTGTTAACTGTGCACAGCAAAAATGATTAGAGCGGCTGACACAACCCTCCATGAAAAGTAAAAAAAAGAAGAAGAAAAAAAAAAAACTGTCTGGCAAATGCTTACATATGCACTGGCCAATCTAATCTCCCCCTTTCCTGAGTATGCATGCAATTCTACATATGCAAATTAACTGTGCTCCAACGTGTATGAAGGTCATACACATTCATTTCTCATTCATTAGCTTTTTTAATGAATATGAAAATTGAGGGCCTATAATTGCAAATCGTATATGCTTTATTTGCACCAGATAGCCCGAGAAAAGATCGACCCATGAGAACAAAAAAAAACCTTCCTCCATCTTCAGTGGGAAGGCAATGTGATCAGCAGATGACTCCCAGTGTCCATTAGTTCCATTAGTCCCACAAATTCAGCCAGTGGGCATTGAAGGCTATTGCACAGCCATGTCGCATTGTCAGTGACCAACTGCTGAAGCCTGGAGCATTTCATTGGACCTAATTGACTTTTGAACTAGTAAATCTCGGAAAGTGACAGGCAAAGTATTTGAAAGAATGAAGAGAAATTTTAACTTTACAGCTGAAGGTTCCGGTGTAAGAGTTCCTTTATTTGCCAAGTTGCTCATGAACACATTTTCCCCTTACCTCCAATACACACATAAACATTCCCCCTTAGAGCACACATGTCTGAGAAGATGGAGAATGGGGGGGGGGGGGGGGGTTTGGACAGCAGTTTGCAGTTGCACCTGCAAGGTGCCAGACAACTTTCCAAAAAGAGAGCAGAAGTTGTTCCCCGTGCGCAGTAGTTCCTCCAGCGGCGATGGGGAGGACGCGCGGCGCGCTGCGCACTGAAGGAACCAAAACAGCAGCGGCTGTCGCCCCGCAGGAGACCAGAGGGGGGGGGGGGAGAATTACCAGACACACCGGCGAGTTCTGCAGGTCCCACTCACAGATCGTGACTCATCCCCCCCCCTCTCCTCCCCTCCCAAACAACAGAGAAAGTCCATGAAATATTCCCGTTTCGGTGAACGCTGCTGCGGCGGCGGAGCGCGGCGTTGTCTGTCTGAGCACAACTGCGAGGGTCCGGTTCAGGGGGGAAACCCTTTAGACTCGAATCAAGGGGAGGCTGTATGAGGAGGAGTGGGTGGGTGGAGGGGAGGGGGGGCAGGGGACCGAGGGGGGGGGGGGACAAAAACGGGGAGGGAAGGGAAGACAGTGGTGGCGGTGCCAGACGCAGCGGCAGCGGAGAGCGTGCGTAGACGTAGACGTGCTCCATCGGAGCGGCAGGAGTGTGTGACGTGATATTGCAGCGCGCTCCTGGAGCTCTGCAAGCCCCGATCACAGCGCGTCTATTCCTCCCTCCCTCTCTCTCTCTCTCTCTCTCTCTCTCTCTCTCTCTCTCTCTCTCTCTCTCTGTTGTAACTCACTGGCCCCCCAACATCTTACATCCATCCAGCGCGGATCCCGTTTTTTTGTGTTTCTCCTTCCTCCCTCCTCTTCCTCCCCACCACCACCACCGGAGTGGGACGGCGTGCGCGCCTTGTCGGAGAAGAAAAAACACACATCAGTGGGAAATAGAGACGTGGAGTCTTGTCGATTCAATTCATGGCAATACTGTGAGAATCGCCCTCTTCTTTCTATCACTCCAAGAATCTCTCTCTCTCTCTGTCTCTCTCTCTCTCTCTCTCTCTGTCTCTGTCTCTCTCCTTCTCCATCTCCCTCTCGTTCTGTCGTGCGTTGTTGCGCTCCGTTTGGATGGGAACAAGCCAGAAGAAGAGGAAGACGACGGGGGGGATATGATCGGACAGCCCGGAGTGTAACGCATTGTATTTTCACCCGTCGAACCATCTTGTTGCGCCGGACTTGTATCTATCGCCGGGGATGGGGAGTATCGATTCACTGGACGGCTGCAGAATTTATTTATAAAAGGATGTGGTCAAGTATGTTGGAAAAATAGCCATAGCTTCCGCAGTGTAAGGTAAGATTATTATCATTATTGCAAATTTATTTTATTTTATTGTTATTGTCATCATTATTGCATGCAGGCAGCCAGAAAAGCTCATTTTCATGTGTCATCTGTCAGTTAAAGTTTAGCCTCCTCCTGTCAGATATTTGTCCTGTCTATTGCAACACGATGGCTTTGGAGCTCTCACCCGCGCGCGCGCGCACAAGCACGCACACACACGCACGCACACACACACACACACACAGTCCAGAGTGCTTAACAGATGATTTTTTAAAGAGCTGATCTCTCTCTTCAGGGGGCAAAAATCACTTGAAAGTGCCGAGCGTCGAACTGACACCGCGTGAGATGTGGCCCCGTGTCTCTATATTCACATCTCCTCTCGAGACGAAATTGCTCTTAGCCGCCGAGGCAATAAAATCTGCGTCTCCTGACGACCGATTTATCGTCTCCGGAATACTAATTTCCGCGTATGGAGCCGCCTGGCCGTGATTCTTGCGGAGGGGATGTTGGAATCGTATGGATTTATCGCGACTGAGAAAGCTGCTTCCACTCCACGCTGCTTCCACAAATCCTTATGTAACACGGACATTATCTTAATGTAGTGTGGCGGCCAGGTTCTTTTTTTAATATACATATATGTATATATCATTAAAAAAGGAGGAAGTTGGAGACAGTAAGTGCACATTTATCCATTCTCCCTGGACTCTGTAGCAGTGCTTTGGATTTGGGGGATTGCAACGCCTACACACACACACACACGCACGCGCGCACACACACACACGCACACACACACGCTCTGCTGTGACACTGCTCACAGCTGCATTGCCTGTAGGATTAAAGCAATCAGGACATCGCATTGCATTCCCCCTCTCTCTCTCTCTCTCTCTCTCTCTCTCTCACACACACACAAACACACTTAGGCGCGCGCGTGCACGCGTTCTAGCACACACACGTTGACACACACACACACACACACTGGCTCTTTATCAAATTGCACCGTCAAACATGTCAAGCCCTGAATCTCAGAGACGTGCAGGTCGTGTAGTGGACCGCAAAGGCGCGCAGGAGGCAGCCGGCAGAAGGCAGGGGAGCCGGGGGCCATGGTGCAGATGAGGCGCAGAAAGACATTTTGTGGGGTTTTTTTCTCCCCTCATCTGTGACTGTGTCTTTTTCTCGTGTTATTAAACTGCAGGGTGAGGTTAAAAACCGGACTAAATCACGAAGAATACAGCTCGACGTGAAGAAAAAAAAAAGAACCCCGTTACTGCGTAAAATGAGCAGTTGCATCCGGCAGCGTGGCGAGCAGCGCGCAGACAGACTTGCATCACACTTTAAGGTGTCAGATATTCTAAACAAGATACATTTGAATGCCTCCAGGAACTGTGCCATACGAAACACGACCCAATTAATTAGGTCTGAATAACTCACATTATTGCTGCACCCCCCCCACCCCCAGACATGAATAATAAATAAATAAATAAGTCATGGCTGAAGCGACCACAAGGTGGCAATGTTTGCACAAAGTATAGTAATGAAGGAGTCAGGATGGGGGGATTCAAAAGACACGTTGCTGAGGTTAATAAGCCCCCCCCCCCCCCCCCCCCCCCCCATTTTCATGGTAGGACATGATAAGTGTAAATTGATAAATGTGTGTTTAGCTCATCGGTCAGACTTGATAGACATCACCCACCATGTCTCCTGTGTCCTCTGCTCTGACATGCCTTTGTGTAATTCTCTCCATCTCTCCTTGCAGGCCAAATGACATAGGATGAAGGCTGTTCGCAACCTGTTGATTTATATATTTTCCACCTATCTTCTGGTTATGTTTGGATTAACTGGTGCCCAAGATTATTGGTGTTCCACTCTGGTCAAGGGGGTCATTTATGGATCATATTCGGTGACTGAAATGTTTCCTAAGAACTACACAAACTGTACATGGACGCTGGAGAACCCAGACCCAACCAAATACAGCATCTACCTGAAGCTATACAAGCGAGACCTGAGCTGCTCCGAATACTCTCTGCTTGCTTACCAGTTTGACCATTACTCGCACGAAAAGATCAATGAGTTGCTGAAAGTCAACGAGTCTATAGTGTACCTCTGCGATTCAAAGAATATTTATGTATTTTTGCTGTATGACAAGAATTTCGTTCAACTACGGAGAGTTTTCCCTTATGATTATAACGGATTGACGCCGCAGAAGCTGGATGAGGAGGAGAAGTCTAATGTGGAGTTTCTGGTGTTGAATAAGGCGAGCCCTAGCCAGTTTGGGTGTCAAGTGCTTTGTACATGGCTGGAAAACTGCCTGAAGTTAGAGAAAGGGACAGTGGAGACGTGCGGGATCGTGTACACAAAATGCACATGTCCACAGCATTTAGGCGACGGAGAATCAGAGAGTATGCTCATGCTCAACAATGTGGTTTTACCGTTAAATCCACAAACGGAGGGTTGCTTGTCGCCCCAACTACAAGCTGGGCAGGTCTGCAATCTGAGTGCAGAAGTGAAACGGCCTCCGAAAGAAGGTAAGTATCCTGTCATCCTCCCCCTTTTATGCTGAAATAGATGTAGACTTAATGGACTATACTGTATGCGGTGATAAGATAGTAATCATGTCGGTCAAATGTGCACGTCAATGACTCCCTTCTCTGCCCTTATTGCATGTTTGAAGTGTGATGGCCCATGAAACAAAGAGCACACATAGATATGTAGATGCAGTTGGCTCAGAAATGTGTCAACTTCAAGAATGAAGCTGCCAGAGGAGTTGGGTGTAGTAAAGACCACATCAGCAAAAACCAAACCACCTAACTGGGGGGGGGGGGGGGTTCTTTCATTTGGTTGGATTCAAAATGCACCATCATTGCTGTCAAAATTTAAAATGGCTGTTTTTTTCTACACATATTAGAGTTGAAATGCCTGCGAATCCAAAGACAATTTTTTTGGTGTGTTAATACATTTATGTCAGTTGTCATCCATACAAAGACCAACAGTGGTCGATATGGACACATCCATCAGTTTTGTTTTTTTATTGGCATCTGTGTCACATGGAACGATTGGGATTATGGATTCAGCAGTGTCAGGTTGGATCACATTGCTCACGCGAGCTCATCTGTTGGAAATAATAGCGAAACATATTTTGTACTCAAGATTATTGAATACATGAGATTTCAGTATTTTCTGAGTCGATGAACTATATGGGGTTGCTACGTATCCACTGTAGCCATAGAGCAATGCAACGCGTTTTCAGTGAATGTTGGAATTTAGCTAAAATTAACATATGGCCAAACAATTTATAGACCCACCTGCAGCTGCAATTCACACATGGGTATAAATACATGTAGCTGTGCATCCACGCACATTCACAAGTGGACAGCTGAATGAACATGTAATAGTAGCGGTTATAATAAGGTCATAATGATTGTGCTCATTAGTGGCACCAGGTAGCAGGGGAGTTTTTGTAGTTAACACATTTCTGTAGCTCTTTGCATCAAAAAGGGAGTCCTTCATAACACATAGCTGCTTGCATTCCACCAGATAGCAGAGACAATCCCACAGGAATAGGCTACATACTTCAGAGGTGAGCTGCATTTACCGAGAGACATGAAGGAGGGGCATTCATCACAACACACTGAACCAAAAATAATGAGTCAACCGTCAGATTCTTTTGGGGGGAAAAAAAAAATAATGATAGCAGGAATGTTTTGGAGCTGTCTCCCCCCTGTGGCACTAATAACAGCAGCTATAATAGCACCTTGGAGAACAGGTGGCAGTTTTCTAATGGAGAAGAACAGGTGAGCACGGATGTACTTGTAGTTATTTGGAGTGCAGCTGCATGCTAAGTCCAATTTTTAGGCATGTTTTTGCATCACACTAATACACACTTTTTTTTCTACGAATATTAGACCTACATTCTAATTTGCCTTGAGCTTTTTTTTAATGCTATTGTAAGAGTTGCTCTTGCTCCAAATCTCCACATGATTTATGAAGTGGCTAGCCTCCATCAAGTTGGATGATGGAGCCCTTAAGCAACAATGTACACAGCTTCTGATGCAAACCGCCATTACAACTCACCCTGCAGTCGAGTAGCGTGTGCAGTCACATCAGAAAGTATGACTAAGCTGTGATTTTCTTTTTCAGATAATTTAATCATTTAGGGAATCTTATGTCCAGATCACAAATATGACCAGAAAGCATTATGCGCATTTTCACAGAAAACTCTCTGCTCCCAAATAACATTTTACATTTTTTTCTATCAGCATGTTGATAACAGCTTAAGAGCACAGCTTATTTTTTTCTCCCCCCCCTCTCAGAAGATTTTCCACAAGCTTCTATTTATAGCGTGGGTTGATGGGAGGTTGGAATAAATCCGTTTTCATCTGGATAACGGGGGAGATCACCACTGGGTTTTAAAAGAGCACTGTGTCTCCTGTGGCGTCGTGGCGACAGGGTGGGTGTTCCTGATAAAGAATAAAGCATTACAAACAGTGGACAAGGACTCCATTTGATCAAATGGCTGGTCTTTGATCGTCTCAGTTCCTGGTAGAGGATGGCTTCAAGCGCACATCAAAGCAAAGCAGGGCTGGAGGTTGTGTACTCCAGCCATGCCACAGAGATGCCCCGCCAGTGTTCGACACTAGACCGAGGGAAACAACTTTAGAGGTTAAAGCTCCTGACTGTTTAAGGTGATTATGCAGATAATGGACGGACCACACAGTGGCACTGTGGAAATCACAGTGACTCAATGAAAGCATAAACAGATCAGGTACTGGGGTGACTCATTTCTGCAGTTTTCTATTTTTTTTTATCACATTTACCCATTTCATGAATAGAAGTTGTAAAAGGTGGCAGCACAATGACGCAGTGGATCTCACAGGAAGAGAGATTTAGTTCTCTCTATTTTTTCTTATTGGAGTGTGTGTGTGTGTATCCTGTGTTCACGTGGGGTTTCTCCCTTATCCCACACATGCGAGTCAAGTAGACGGTTTACTCTGAGCTGCCCACAGGTGAATAAGTAGTGACTGAATACCTCTGACGTTCCTGGTGATGTGCCCTTGGTGTTTTCTTGCTGTCAATCCGATAAATTCTCAGATTCAACTGGCGCGACTCTGAATTTTGGAGCAGAAAAACAAAAGCAGACAAAAAAAAGAAATTAAAGGCAGGAAACGTTTAACAGATTCTCTATTCTGTCATCCATTTGAATTTACCTGGTGCATTTGTTTTTTTCTTTGATAAAAATGAATCGAGCTCACGAAGAGGCATTCAGTAGCCAGATAGACATTTTACTACATGTTCTCAACCAGCTATTTGCCCTTTCCGTGTCCAATCATGTGCAGATGCTGATGTTTACATGGCTACAAGCTGAAAATCCTAGAATTCACGTCATACGGTACAAAACATCCATAAATTGCACATGGCTCGAGGAAGTAAACATCACGGGGCATCATCTTGTTTTGTCTCTCAGTCTACTAGTGCCCTTGGCTTAGGAAGTGTCTCATCCTTTGTCTGGTTTGGTTGGAACTTGCCAGTGTTCAGGGATCGGGGACAATGGCTCTCTTTGTTTGAGGGGAATGTGCTTTGTTACATGTCCTCCTAGGTGTTCATTGTTGATGCCTCAAACAGGGATGTTACTCTCAAGATTCCTCTCTATTGCAAGAAAACCGATTCCTTGCAAAGAATTGTGACAATCACCTTTCTGTCCCCTATAATATTATGACCTAAAACTGTTAAGTGATTATTTTAAAATGAAAAGGACAATGTCAGTTTTTTTCATCCAAACATTATGTTGATTCTGTCAGATATTTCAGTTTATATAACCGCATAGCCTCACTCGTTCTCTTTCTGCGTTGTCACTGACTTACAGGTAATAGTGGGGGAAAAAAGATGACAAATGTGGCAGTGACAAGAAGATGCCTTCTGCAGATTAGAGTTCATAATTTGTTTTAAACCCGATACGGCAAAAGAGTTTGAAGCTTCTAGTGTGTAAAATATTCAAATACATTTTTAATGAGTTCAGTAAGCGGGCCTCCAATCTCATTGTTAGCACAAGAAGTAGGTTAGTAATGACTATGACATCACAGATTTAAGTCCTGATCCTTTGTTTTCAGTTGAGAGAGAATCGCTCACACTCATGAACATTGATGTGACTCTTACATGCACCATGCATTATGTATCTTAATTCTTTATTTAGATTCTTTAGCTTTGTTTAACACGGGCGATTAAAGGCAACCGGCACAGAATTGATATAGCGGGGAAAGAGATGTCACAGTTCTTTATCGCAGCGGTTTTCATATGATCTAAGGAACATATCCACTTTAATTGCAAATGCTTATCTGTGCGGATGCCCATTTGAGCATGCCGCTTTTCGACAATGCAGACCATGTGCCATGTGGAAAATGGCAATAGGATTTTATTGGCAAATGTGTGTGAAGCGTTCTAATGCACCGTCACCTGCCAAAGTCCTGAGCACTGCAGCAGCTCAGCCTTGCTGCCTCACACAGTGAGGCCTTTTATTCACTTTGGATCTCAGTCAAGTCACTCAGTAGTCACACTGCATTATGCTCACCCCCATTGTTCGGTACACTTGGAGGCCATTTTAGTTCCAATTCAGTGAAGGAGAGAGCTCAGCTCGAAGGCACAGAATTTGTTTGTTTTATCATAGACATGCATTATTTGTCTTTGGCTGTATCCGATATCTCGAATATCCCATGTCCCAGTTACCCCTAAAATCCGGCAGGCTAAATACCCTTTAAGAATTGTAGCTTGCTGTAAATCTCAGCTCATGGATTTAAAAAAAAAAACAACAGTATTTAAGCTATGCCCTCTATGTTCATTCTTCTGTATAAAACCTCCAGAGGCATCAGTGGAAATGCAAAAGAAAGTTGTTGTGGAATGACAAGGTCAACACAAAAAGCATGATACTCTGCAGGACCCTGAAGAATCAGTGTGAAAGTGCCATCTTCTTTGTCCATGAACTGCAGATTAAAATATGCCTTGAAAAATAAAGAGGATATGGTGCAAAGTGCTTTATGCTGTAACCAGTTATAAAAGCTTTGGGCCAGTTCCAGTCATGTTTTGAGAAACATATACAGAAAACTGATGAAATGAAGCTAAACATTGCACCAAAATGTAGTTCAGGATGTGCAAGATTGTGATTTTCAGGAGAATGGAGTTCCTTTCCTATGCATGCCTACATTATGTACCTATACAAACTGTATATTCTTCAAATGGCCCAGGCCACTGTTTCAGGATATGTAAAAAAAAAAAATTCATGAGGCTCTGCGGTGACACTTAAGTCATTTTACACAGTGATATACAATAAAACCAAACTGTTGCTATGTTTAAAGTTCGGCTTGCACCACTCTCATTGTCACACATGGATGCAAATGGGCTCTTTGGAACCACAAAAGTCTCTATTTTCCAACCATTATGAATTTATGATACAATAAAGTACAGGGCCCACCACACAGAGCTTGGTACGGTTAAAGTTTAGAGTTAAAGACTTAAACAGACAAAACTTGCTAAAGTAATTGCACTTTCTGGCAATTGTTTTATTAAAGGCCCCCGGAAATCAATTTCCTCAAATAGGTTCTTTCAACTAAATATGTGATCCAACACAAACAATTTCATTTTCTGCCCGACTTTGTTGAAGTTATTTTTACCAAGCTCAATGAGAAAAGGGTGATGTCACAGTAACATCTGATTGTGGCAAGTGTGTGGTTGTTTGTGGATGTTGCCAGCTAACTGTCAATCAAAGCAGATCCCACTCATCACCCCCGAATCCTTAACTCAGATTGTGGTTCATATAAATTATAAATACAAAAAGGATATACTTAGCATTTGCTTTTGAAGATTACAGGGATTTTAAATAGCAATAAGGTGTGAAATGAAGCGTGCCTAACTCAGTTTCTCAGTTAGTCTGCGTGGCATGTTTAGAATAGCTGAAATTGTTTGAATCCTGGAATGCAAGGTTTTATTATTTTGGCATCTTAAAAGTAAGCAATTTAAGCTTTTTGACTTTTGGTAATTTGATTTAAGCTATTTTCGAAGCTGTAATAATTCTGAATGTATTGAAAGTTGCCTTTGGATTTGAAATGAAAGATAAGATATGAATGCAGAAGGACTAGCCTATGCGGTTCTTTTCTAGGACAGGCAGTGGTCTTAAACTGGAAAAAATGCCGTGGTTTTTTTCTCCAATTTCATCTGTGAAATATCATTTTAGTTTTACTCAATTATTATCAATCATCAAATCCAGCATAAGTGGCCCACAAAGAATTGATTCAATGTGGACCTAGCTGTGAGTCTAACAACAATAACCTGGCAGAGGGGGGCGGATGTAGATGAGCTGCTCAATTGACATGGATTTGTGATCACAGTCTCGGGGCTACGTTTCAACAGCGTGACAATCGGAAGTCAAAGTGATAACTCTCCACAAACACAGATTGTGCACCGCAAAAACTGCCTGCAAGTAAATGAAAGCCAGGTTGTCACGGCTGAGCTGCAGACGGGATGCAATGAAATTCAGAAGAAAAGTCTAGAAGGAAAACCTGAAAAGTGAAAAGTGTGGACATCATTTATGTTTTTCAGACATTTAGGAAAGCATTACACACTATAAGAACCAATAATTACAACTACAAAAAATATTGCACAAATACATTTAAAGATAAAATGTATAGAGTAAGGTAAATGCAGAAAAAGTGGTTTTAGTTCAAGCTACCTCCAAATTAAATGAAAAAAAGAAAAGATTTTGAATGACTCAACTGAAACTGAGAAAAGTAAAAGTCATTCATTATTGTGAGTAAAAAGTATTTTGAGCTTTTTAAAATCGAGTTAATATATTATTTGTCTACTGATGCATGATCATGCATGAAACACAAAAAAAGGTGCTTATTTACCACACAGAGACATACGATTGTAAAAGAGCTCAGAAAGGCAAAAAGCAACATTTTCCACCACTGCTACTTGAGAAACAAATGAAAGAGAAAAAGAAATCTGGAATAATTTAAACAGGTAAATCTAATACCATGAGAAAAACTAAAGAGCCAAACAAGGAGGGGAATGTGATCAATGATCCAAGTAAAGTGGCAACTGCACTGAATACTTATTTCATTGATTCCACAAAAAACTCTGACTGCTCCCCTTCAGACAGAGAAGTGACCGATTCCAAAGTAAATGTGATTATTTCCTCTCCTGATTGCTCCAGGGGAATGGATGTGTAGAATGCACCAATGCGTCTTATTTCAAAGATTTTAATTGGTTCATTAATGACAATTTCCAAGTGCTTGGAGAATGGTAATAATTCAATTACACCAGTGCTCAAATCAGGTGACTGCGTGGCCATTAGAAATAACAGATCCATCCATTTCCTTCTGGCAGTGTAAAACAAATCCAGAATAAACTGATCTCTGATCAGATAACATCATAACTGAATGCTACTTCCTTCCCATCACATCAACCTGCCAGGAACTGCAGATGGAAATTAGCCCTGTATGGTTAAATCTGGCACATTTACATGATGGACTGAAGTGCTCATGTAAATTCATGTGTTGTCCATTTTTAAATATAATAAACAAGTAAGTAGCGTTTTCATCTTTATCGCTACATCATATTTTATAAACTGATTATATATTTAGTATTCATCTAAAAAGTAACAACTATAGTTGGTTGTTATAGGCCTTGTCATTTATCTTATATATCATCAATGTAGTACAATATTTCCAAAGAAGTATAAAGTAACAAGAAATTCGAAGTACAGTACTTGAGTAAGTGTAACAGTTACAGCCTCATAACCCACATTTCTTAAACTGGTGCACCAACCGTCACTTTTGCAGTGTCATGGAGGTGACGAGTCCACCTTTTCAACTTTTACGGCTGATAATAAACACAATTGTAATAAGAATGTATAGGTAACAGTTGTTGCCTATAATAATGTCATATTAGAGCAGCAGTTGTAATCAGAGTAATGGGCTTCGTAATGTTGTATCTAATTCTGCAGCCACACCTCTGTAGTCCTCAGGACTTTCGCGATTCCCCACTAAAAATCCTGCATACGCAACGAGTAAAAACATGCACGTCTGATTTATTATCATGCGTATTCCACCTGTATGCATGTTTCTTGTTCGGAAGTTCACACGCTGGTAGATTTGTGTGCCTGTGCGTCCGCGCTCCGCCGGCTCCATAAATTCTCCTAGAAATGCCACAGATATGCCTGTTTAGCATTCAATCGCTCATTCAATGCTTTCAGCTTTGGCTATTAAATGAAAATAACACAAAGCCACAAATCTAAACCACCACTGTGTTGTGGAAATGTTGAGCCGAGGCCGGATTTATATGGATACTGCAAACAAAGTTAAGTGACATGCAAAGAAGATATATTTAAATCTTTTGTTCACAAGCAACACCATTTTTCCAATAAAAGGCTGAACTGGAAACATGTGAACAGTGTGTGAAAGGTTTTGACCTTTACATTGAAATGGTCTTAGTTAAAATATTATTTGTGAAAGACCCCCCCCTCAGCTGCAGAGGAATTACTCCACATCTAATCATGTAGCACACTGGTGCAGCATCAATTTTGCCGTAGTGTGTGTCTTGGCTGGAGCCGATGCTGTTCTTTGTCAAAGGCGCCGTACGGTGCACTACTGTGCTGCTTTATCACCACAGCAGCAGCGCATATACTTATCATGAAACATTTCCATTTGTGATTGCATGTCTCGCTTTGACATCACAGCATCCAGACTCTATTTTGCAATTTATGAGTTAAAGATAAGTGGACCCTTTAAATCAAAGGAATAGCCACTGTTGTGCTATTTTTCCTTTGACTTCAAAAAGGTTTTTTCTTTATGAATGCAAAAAAAGAAACAAGTCTCTGTAGATGAAGAACAGTCTCATCTTCTTATTATACAAATTAGATTTGTTCATTGCCGTCGTATGCATAATTCAATACAAACAATCATTCCTGATTCCCTGCATAAAAAAATAGAAGAAAACAACTCCTGCTGTCTCATGCAGGAGGAAAGAGGGAACATTGTGAACTTGTTTCCAATATCTCCAACTAGAACTGAGTAGTACTGAAGTGAAGGTTTTGTATCTTTGCTTCACAGCATTTTAGCTCACTGTAAAATGAAATAAAAATTGGACAACAATCACCACTCTCCTATGACAAATCCATTTAGAATCCAAAATCCTTCAGAGTGGGCCTCTGCCAGTGCGTTATTCATCTTTGTGAGAAAACATGAGCAACATTCGCAAGTCTGTTAAAGCTTTGCCCTACAATTATGAAGCAAGGGCGAATCTTTGAAGCTCTTTGTGTGGATGAACACAGTCAGATGTCTTGAACATTTTTTTCTTGTATCTTTTATCAAATCAGCTAAGAAATAATAATAATGAAATAAAAATCATATTTTAAACTTTTGTGTGGGCTGACTCAATGCCGTAAATTTTTACCGAGCCCTTGTTGTGCGGAGCCAGAGATGTTAATATGAATTATGCACTGCTTTCAGCCTCTCAGTTGCATGTTCCTGCATTTCAACCCAGTTAGTTTTGGACTGTCACTGGATGGCTATTTCAGCCCACAGAGCAGAGGCATTTGCATAAACATCCACCCACAAAACCTGGCAAATGAGTCTGTCACTCAAAGACACCGTCTGTGTGGTAGAGGGGAGGCAAAAACATTTTTTTTACTCAAGGGGCTTCTCTAGCTGCCCTCACTGGCAATCCCTCTGCAGGGTGTCGTGAGTGTCCTCATGTAGCTGTAATGGATGGTGCCTTTAAACTTACATCGTATGATCTAGGACAGCATACAAACACTCAATGCATAATCAGTGGCATGTAAAAAACTGATAGTGGGCCCATTCCCACCACTCACTTTTTTACCCTTTCAACACAATAAGTAACTTAGGAATCTGGGAAATTGTATTTCAAATTTCACAATAATATTAATCATGAACTAATACCATTGCAGTTGTAGTAGTATGTCTAGATGGACATCAAGACCTGACATCTTCTATTTGAGGCATTTACTCTGGAATTCACCTTCATGGTCAAGGGCATGAGCTTAAGGAGAATATCAGTCTCCTTGATCCCAGATTGTGCAATTTAGAACTCCATTCCTTTCTCCTACTGCTACAAATAGGTAAATCCAGACTGATTTGTCAGGATCAGGAAATCCAGACTGAACTCGTGAACTATCTTCTTTTCTTTTTTTGCCTCCTGTAACCATCTGAACAAACAAATAACCACAGGCAAGGTTTCTTCTTGCTATACCTTGATAAAAAAAAAAACTAAATCAAAGGTAATTAGGATTAAATAAAAAACAACATGAACTTCCTTTGTAAACAAGCCATTTACTTTGATGTGGAACGACACGACTGAAATGCTGAAATGCTGAACGCCCCACGTTCTGCTGCAAAATGAATAGTGTAAACAAAAAACTAAAAACAGGAATTGCATAATGTGCTGCAAGACAGGACAAACAAGTACAATACAAGTCGTTCGTCTAGCCGTGTCAGTGTTCAGGCAAAACGCATTATGAGGGTTTTTAACAACAGTCTCAGAGTGACGAGATTATGTTTTGTTGTATGCGACTGCAGTAACAATAAAGTTGTATTTATGTTAAACAGTGAAAAGCTTTCAGCTTTTACAATGGAGTGTCATTATAGTCACTTGGGAAAACAACCAAGAGCAAACACACTCATCAGAATATATTAGATACACAGGCCTGCACCACAATTATTATCAATAAATCCTATCATATGATTTTTGCATTGATTATTAATCTAATTTGTCTTATTTGTCTGATTGATCCTTTTTGTTATAATGTTTTGTGTGTGTGTGTGCGCGTAGAGTCACAAATGTCCCCACTGCACTGCAGCTATAAGACAGCTGCCCCTCTCACCTCCTTTACTTAAGGCATTGCAATTATCAACCGTATCCTCAGAACCTTGACAAGCGGGCTCTGTTGAATGACAGCACTAATGCTGGACAGGATGCATGAGGGGACATTTCAGTGACTGGGCTACGGCGAACGGAGACTAGCCGACATTTGCTTGCATTGCCTGCATGTTTCCATGGCGCGCTGTGGATGTTCAGCTCCCCTCACTCTAAGGCAAAGTGTTACGTAACGTGGAATGAGATTTATTAAAAATTATCACTCTGCAACAATCTTGTGCCAGATCGTCGGCTTGTCCACAGTGCAGCTCTCCGTCTGACACGGCACGGAGGGAAAAAAAACTCTTTTGACAGTCCATGGTGAATATTCATAACCATAATTATAATAACAATAAAGTACTAGAGTGTAAATAAACAACTGAGATGTCAGATATGAATGTAAATTTCATCTTTGACATGTCCAGATAGGGATCAGACTGTTTCATCAAGGACACGTAGTGACTTTCATTTACAAATCAGATTTGAGCACATTTTGTGGCTGTGTTGAAATCAGATTTGAGTGGATATGTGTGTGTGTGTGTGTGTGTGTGTCAGTCTGCCTGTTTGAATCAGATTTTAAACTGTCCTGTACATGAATAGCAAACCAACTCACAGCACTGATGTCACATTCACAGCAGGGTTAGCCCGCTGACATTGCCTCACATCGTAAAGTTATCCGTCACTGATGCTGTCTGGTGCGGTGGCACAAGTCCACACCAGAGCTAGATATGCTATGGCACAAAGAGATGGGCGGTCTGTGAATCCTCACGTGGCCTGCAGCATGCTCGTCTGAGTCTGGTCCACCAGTTCACATACCTACACACTGCTATGCGATTAGCATGGCAACCGCTGCAGATGGACATACTGTACTGTTTCTACCTGATCACAGCAGTGTGGTTTAGTCAGTGGTGACTAAATGTGAATAAATGTGATTTTCTAGTTTTTTTATATTCAACCATTCAAGGATATTGTCCTTTTCAAGATAGTATTCCCCCTATTCATCTCAGTGGGACTTTTTTTTTTCAAACCATCACATTGGTTAAGGTCTGGTCAACCTAAAGTCGTTGATTTAGCCTCGGTAAAGTGGTGCTCACAATATTATAGTCAAGTGCTTTGCTGTGTCATGGAAAATTTATTTCTATTTTTGAATATAAGATAAGATAAGATAGGATGCACCTTTATCGATCCCCCAAAGGAGAAATTTAAATTGGACCTGGACATAAACATAGACGATTGCTGCCATTTCCTCCGAGAGGATCGTCTCTGTTTTCCTGCATTAATTTAGCAGCAACCTGAAGAACCACTATTACTGCCAGTCGATATCATGGAGAGCGTAATTGCCTTACTCGAGTTTGTAATATTATAAACATGCTCTTTCCTTAAATAACCCTTAATTGCTAATTTACTTGCTACCTACTTGAAGTCTCAGTGGTGGCATCAGTGTGCGATCTCACATACACGGCGAAACGAGCATATCGCACTCCACCAAATTAGTAAAAGTCTGCTGTATGGGGAGCCCCATCCACTTAGCCAATACGGAGGACACGTCAGGTGTTTAAGATGCTCTCCGCAGGATTGTGTTAAAGGGAAAGAGCTTCGAAACACAGGAGCCACGGTGGAATGTGATGGATAAATCAGAAGCATTTGGGAAATGGCTTCGGATTACAGAATCAATACTGTGCCACCACAGGAGGTCCAGACTTCTCAAACCTGCTCTGTTTGAGTTGCAACGCCTGTAAAAACCCATCGTATCCTCTGACATCACTGGCATACAATTTTATTTTTATGCATAGGCCACAAAATAAAACAGCTTACAGTATATAATATAAAGTATATGATACAGGCTGGTGAAGGCGGATGGTGTCTAGCATCTGAGCCTTACAAACTGTACACACACACTGTGCAATCTCAGCCTTTCGAATATGGACTCAAGACAATGCGTACCTTTTCATTTTTAACCACTAACTTTTACAGCGACTGTAATTTTTCCTTTTAGCTGACTGGGGCAAGGATGTTGGCATCCTCGGGGTTCGTTCGGTACTTTGTGACGTCGCTGTGAGGGGAGATGACAGGTGAAGCGAGAGGGGGTCCGCGTAACAGTGACTTTCTGTTTGTTGTGAAGTTGTACCTGAACCGTGTGAACATGCAAACTGTTAAGTAAATGCAATCTATACAATGTAAAGTGTTTTATCATTGGCCATATTATTCTATATTTAATTTCTTCAAAAAGTCAAAATGCTGGATTGATGAAGCTATATTTTACTTGTATGAACAATTCAAACACATAAATAATTGACACAGAACTCCATCTAGTCGCGATGATTTTGCCCTGAAACTCTGGATTGGCGCTGCAGTGGCTGACAGAGTTCATCTGTTATTATAGTCCTATACAGCACCAGGCCATGATTGAATTATGCAGGAGGTCAACCCAGACACAGTGAGTCAGTGTCAGTGTTATTCCCTCCGATGAGTTTGGTGTGAGTCAAAGTGATCGTGACTGGTAATGGCAACCAAGCCGTGGCCTTAGTTACAATCTTTGCATGGCTTGCTTATTTGATTCTGACGTATGGCTCTCACATGGTTTATATGAAGACAAAGAAAAGAGAAAAATAACAGTTGAAAGGAAAAATCCTGAAAATATTTCATTTTTTTTGATGGAGCGTTAATGGTGGATTGAATATCGGCATCACAGCATTTATATGTCATATTAGAAACATTATACTTCATCAATCTTCATGTGGCAAATTATTTATCACAGGGTGGCTGTGAGCTACAGTACGTGAATTGTCATTGTGTTTTTTTCACTGTTTAAAACAGTAGTTAGTATTTTTATATAACAAGGGGCTGCTGGCAGCTAGCTTTATGGATCTAAAAGTTATTGTTATTATCTTTGATCCATCATTTTGGTTTGATTTTACATTTTTATTCAAATCCTATTCCTATTAGCATGAGCATGAAATAAATCCAGAATGGCTGGCATGTAAATTCTGTGTTCACTCCTGTAATCTGTTTATTCTTTGATTTGGTGCAGTAAAAGACACCTTTGTTTCGGGAGGGAACAAAAGTAATGTCTGAAGCAGTTTTGCAAGCCTTTGATTCTGTCTCTTTGAAACGCACATCTATGAAAAGAGGTCATGAGACACACAGCTGCTCTGAGCGTGTGTGTGTGTGTTTGAGTGTGTGTGAGCGCCCGCATGTGTGTATAATATCAAGCTAATGAATATAGAGCAAATGGCACTGAAGTGATAATGTAGAAAATAATCGCCCTGTGATTCTTACCCCTCCTCTGAGCTTCGTTTGGTTTCAGTCACTATTAATAAACAGTTCTTGCAATTCTGCATCATGATGACACAGTGCTGGTCCATGCATTTGTACCGGCTTTAAAAGATTTTATCCAAAATGCAAGTGCATATAGAATATAGAAATGTACACACGGGGTTCCTCCACGAGGTTGTTGAGAGTTTGACCGTCTAACTCTGCAGCCACAGTATGTTTTGGAAGCAGGAGTCAGTGCAGGGCACCGGGAGAACTGAAAGCCAAACCTTCAACAAGCTCATTTCAAATTCTGGAGGATTCAACAACACAGTATTCCTTGGTCAAAAGCCATCTCCCTGCTTTGCTCTAAAATGCATAAATGCAGGGAAGATGGCTGCAGGCCATTACTTGGTGGTCATCCTTGTGCGTCAGCTGGTCATGTGATCACTCACTCCTACACAAAAAACCCTGTTTTGCCCTGTGCTATGTGCAGCACAGACAAGTCGTACACATTTGCATGAAATGTTTTTTCGATTCATGCAATAGATCTAAAAAAAAAAAAAAAAGTTGTATAATAAATGAATGTATCACTTGGTTTACGAGCAAAATATTTTGACTCATGTTTTAACGAAATGGATAAGCATCTACTTATCCATTTGATATGCTGACATGCAACAGGGGTAGTGGTAAAGTAAAATCACAATATTGATTATTTCTTTCTGATATACAAATTATAATTGTAGCAATAAAGATGAAGTCAATCTTTCTGTTGAGTGAGACTGATTTGTCTTACCACAAATTAAACATTTCATCTTAAGACTAGAATTGCTGGACCAATTTTAAAAATACATGGAAAAAATGATACCAGAGAGCCAAAGATTTATTTGAACAAAGTTTCATTTGTTCAAGTTTAAAAATCCAACCCTTCAAATGCACGGCGCCCTCACTTGAAACTTGCCATATAACAAACCCTCCATTTCTTTTTGTGTTAGCTGTGTAAGACCACCGGTATCCATGGAAACCATTTCTGTAAATCACTCATGCATTCAGAACATGTGGTGCCAGCAACTGTACTGCCTGTCTAATCCTTGCCCAAACTGACGGACCTGCAGTTGCTGTACATACAATAGGGTGTAATCGTTTAGGTGACCCTGCAGTTACATGAAAGCCTTTTTGAACTGAAGTTGATAGGAATGTAAATCCACAATTATCGAACTGCAACAAATGTTATAGTTTCGCTTTGGCAAGAAAAAAATAGAAAAAGAAGACTGCAGAAATATGACAATATTAAATGTCCTAATGTCAAAACTCAAACACATATATTAAAAATGTCCCGGCCAATATAAGCTTTTGTTTACATGCTGTGGGTCATACTGTGAACTAATTCTTAGTTTTCTGTGATATTTCTATATGTCATGGAGCAAATGTGATTGGGGCAAAGATGTGGGGTGTAATTTGCACTTGCCCGGGCGAACATGCACATTAGTGGTACTGGTTTGGACCGTTCTCCTTTGGCCTGATAAAGACGTACGAGTGAAAACACCCAGGCCAAATCTTTATTTGCATGAGCAACCAAAATGATTGGTCCCATGATTTATTTTATGCCGGCTAATTTGAAAACTATTAGCCAAAGCAATTTCATTAGCTAACGAATCAGATTAATTTATGCTGTCAACGAGGTAACCGAGGTCCAACTTTTACATTTCTGATCTTTTTCTGTCATGATGAAACATTTTCAGTAGGAATCATTAGTATCGATTGGAAGATATTGAATTTGAGTGTGATTTTACCACTAGAAACTTTCACAACAGTGTGTGCACACCCACTCTGTTTGTGTATGACCACAAGCCCGAGAAATGTATGACATCACAATTGAAGCTGCTACGTAGCTCTGATGGAGGCAGTTTGGGTTTCTTTAGGCACCAGCAGCTGGCAACGCTCTCAGGGTTTACCGCTCCATAGGCACATTTATATGAAAATATCCATGCCCTGCTCTCACACAGCGACATAAAGCCATCATTTAGCAGGTGCCACGGAGCCACGAGAGCCTCCAGTTTGAGAGCTCCGCTCGTCACACCATCAGCTCAGCGGTGTCCAAAGCTCGACTGTTGTGATGTTGTCTCAACAGTTATTCAAGTGCAATAATTGCAGCTCTTTCCCCTCTGATGTGAGGTGACAATTAGAGGAAGAGGGTGCAAAAAAAAAAGAGGGTTTAGCAGTGAGAGTGAGAGAATACTTTGCCATTTGGCAGAGTGAAAGTACACATACTGAACTGCGGGAACAATCAAAGGATTTTGTAAACAATATTCTCTGTGGGTGTCAAGAGATGCAGCGTTGACATTTTTTTTCCGAGTGGCTCCAGATAAGCGATAAGGCCTGAATATATTTTCATACTAAACAGGAGCTTATTATGTTGCCGCCTGTCTCACGGCTTCTCTTTGGCAATTGCAAAGTTCACCTCGGCTCTGTGACCGTGAAGTGTAATCGACATCTTTTAAGGTCAGTCGTGCCTCATATCTGTGACCCAAGTGACAAATGAAAAATAGTGGCGGAAGACACTGATTTTGTTATCTTTGTCCCGGACTGACTAAGGCATTACAATAAGCCTCCGAGGTCAGGGTCAGTGGGCGGATGCAGAGATTTCTAATGTCAGCACTTAGCACAGCAGCTTGTTCCAGAGTGTCATGTCTGCGTGACCTTATTATGGTACGCAGGGGTACGCAGAAGTCCATGAGGTGAATTTCACCCTCCAGTGGCTATTGCAGTCCCTTTTCCTCCCGTCTGCTGTGCACTTCTTATAATTTGCACAGTTTACAGATTGCTGATTGGAAGTGTCCTTCTTAGAGCTGTATTAGCTCTGACATATGTTGGTGGAGCAGCGGTAAAGAGGGGACAAGAGATGTTAATGAGTTGCAGATTACAGGGGGATGCTTCTTCACAGCACCACTGTTTGTTAAAGGAGGAAACTGAAACTCAGAAGACAGAATTGAATCAATAATGATTAAAGGCCCTGAAAACACACAAGCACTCCAACGACCACATATAAGATGTGTCCCTACCCTCTGGAACAACTCATATGTCCGATATCCCTGCCACCGAATGGGCAATGCTGCCGGAGAAGTTTTAATTCACTGCAAATTGAAGATGTTCATTGACCAAACAAGTAATCAAAAAGACAATTGACAGATTAAATAATGAAAATCATTCATTGCAGCCCTGAAATGCATATAATGTATCACAGATGAAGACTCTGGTCTTAGTGCATTATTCATTTCCAAAGGTTTTGATCACAAACAGTAAAATACCAAATTTTTGTGGAGATCAGATCAGAACCAGCAAGATCAAACCAACAGCTTAGTTACTACCAACGATTTGAAATAGAACTATGATGAAGACAAAGGCCTTAGTTACATTTCACATCGGTGCAAAGTGTGAATCAAGTATTTAATTTAGGTTAAAGTGACACTGATGCAACAGCAGTTCTTAGATGTGAGAATATTCATTCAGATATATATATCTATGGTAAAACAAGCTCATGTACTCAATGTAAAAATGTAATGTTCCACTATTAGTTAAAAACAAATGCAGTCAACTGGATGTAGGCTATTACAGTCTCCATGGGCTGGATTTTTTCCCCCCCATACTTGCGTCTCTATTGCCTGCACTTGCTGAGGTAATGCTGTGATTAAATTACATCAGAAACTTTCCTTGGGGTCTCACCGAGCCCAGCGAACCATTCACAAATGTATTTGACAATCCAGATATTGAGCCGGAAGTTATTTTGATAAAAGCGGGCAGGCAGAAGTGCGGATGAAACTGGGCGGATCATTATCAAAGTGGTGATACCCACGAACACGCGAGACATATAAGTGCAGACACTGCAGTCAGCTGTTTCTGGGATTTTGGAATGAAATGTACTGAGCAGGGACAATATTGCATCATGTTAATTTGGGGTGTGCAAAAAATGTTTTTAAAATAATTTAAGTGATTTATTTCTTGAAGGTCTTGGGTGGGACTTGGAAAGAGTTAATCAAGTCCTGCCCCACCAACATCATGTCAACAAATGTTCCTCCCTTTGCTTTTTTTTGTCAGTTTGTATTTTTCCAACCTTGGCATGGAGCTGCTAAGAGGGATCTTGTGTGAGTAACTTTTAACAGGCACAAAACACACCAAACGAATGTGTATGCTTTGTGCCCTGAGGCCACACTCGTTCACAGAGAAAATCATGGCAGACTATTTTTTTTGTCCTTGAGGGGAAGAACATATTTGGATGTTTGGCCAGCACTTTATTTGTGCCTGTCCTACAAACGTCCTCCATCAATTTCTTCTAGCGTCCGTCTGAAAAAGCATTGATTTATTGGTCTCATAGCTGTTTTGGACATTAAAAGTGAAAAAAACTAATTTAATATCAGAGGGAGGGTTGGTCTGTCCATCCTGCAGCATGTCAGGTGTGTAAGCCTGACTGAATTCCCAGATGGACTGAAGCCATCAGCACAGACCAGACAGATGAATCTAAAGGAAAGCAATGAGGTTTCTGCAGTATGACTTTCAGCCGAATGGCACTGGTGAAGTAAGTGTGAAAGAGGTATTTGGTCTGGACAATGTCTCCTTGCTTTTAAAAGCCGAGTCTTTGTTTAGAAAGCCCTTCACGTTCTGGGGTAGGGCAAAGCCTGTCCAACGGGGAAAGTCAGAATGCCTCCTGTCTTTAACCAAAAAAAAAAAAAGGGAGCACTCTGATTCTATTCATTATTCATGACCTCGGACTGGCAAGTAAAAATAAACTCCAGCCATCAGATAAAGTCAGTGCTGGCTTTGACAGAGTAAACAACCACACAAATCTGTCACTACCTTTGAATGGCAGTATTAAATTGCAAATTGAATGTCTCCGGAGAGGACACAAGTTGGAAATAGAAATATAAAGATCAACAACAAGACAGGATGAGCAGCATTTTTTTGAGAGGGACACTAATGAACCTACTATATAGCCGGATCGTGTATGGTCAGCATGTAAGACTGAAAGCTGTTGTGGAACCAGTGTAAACAACTACTTACAGTGGAAAATGTTGCTAAATGGTGCTAGCTGACACAATATGTTTATTACCATGTTTATGACATCAGCCCTTTGGCTTCTTTTCTTCTCTCCTGCTCTCTGCGCTCACACCCAGAGTGCTGTAATACAGCTGAGTTCCTAATAAAGCTGTTCTCATTTACATTCTCATTTTTCCCCCCACACATTTTTCTGTCATTCAATGGAACAAGTATACAATAGTTACTAAAACATGGTCCTTTAAGACTTTGACCCTCTGTTTCCTGATCCCGAATCCTGATTATTTTTCAAACTGTGATCTCATCTGATAAAAACACCATACACATAAGTTGAAGACAACAGCGGTTGCTGCAATTTCAGTATAACGATCACTCGAAGAGAAAGTTAGAGGCTCATTTGTGTCTGGCAGCAGTATGAGGATGAGACACATACAATTAATATCTGTGGAGGGAATGTATGACCTCATGTTCACACGGCAATACAGATGATTCTCTTCTACTTAAAATTGAATACGGTTTGTCCAAAAAGTCAAAAGATTTTTGCTTTTATTGCAATAAAAAAAAAGTTGCTCGAGGGGTCTAGCGATCAAGGTGCTAAGTTGAAAACACTAGCTGCATCCTAATTTCCTAATTCAGGGACATCCTCCTTTCGAAAGGCTACATTTGAAGACGGATTGTGTCACAGTGGTGCAACTGGGCTGTCACACTTTGTGGGGTCCGTCAAACACAGGGCGACAAATATGTCCTTACATTCCCAAGTAAAGAAGAATCCAACTGGTGGATCCTTCTTGGTCCAACCTAGACGGCAATTAGGAAAATCCCCCGTAGACTGGACAGCGTCCTCTGAAAGGACTGTCGGTAAACGCTCTACAATTCATTTAGAAAGAGAAATGACCAATGATATTACTTTGATCAGTCAGGCATTCGGTCACAAAAATGTTCATTCCTATCGCGGGCCCCACTGTTGTGGTCCAGTCAATAATTTATAACCAATTTTTAAAAAAGAGAGAGAATGGCAGCAATTCAGCACCAAAGTTTTATTTCTGGTGTCGTGTAGAAACTGTTTTATCCAGCATCATAGTCAAATAAATACAAGCTATTTTCAAACCAATCCAAATTCAATGCATTTTCCGTCGCTATGCATTAGAAACAGAGCCAGTTTGCTTCAGAATAATATTCTCATCTTGTACTTCAAGGTTCCCATAATCACCTTAAGAAATGTTAACAAAAGGTCCCAAGTATGGTCGGAAGTTAGATAGTTTTGCCTGTCAAAATTAATTTTAAATTTCTTTGCCGCAATGAATTGCAGTATGCCTTGAAACTATGTCAGCTATGGCTGAAACTGACAAAGGCTCTAGAGCCAGGTTTTCATAAAAGGTTTAAAACAGTCAAATTAAAGCAGATTGGCTTGTGGGCATTGGTGCATTACATATTGTCCCAATTTGAGTTGGGACATAATGTACCCATCAGAGCTGGTTTCTCTGTGGCTGATATGCCAGCGTTGTACTAGTTCTGATCATCCCTAGACTCGGTGTGTTAGAAACTGCCAGCATCAGCTGTGATAGAGGACATTTTTTTGAAAGTGCACAGCGACACTGTGGGAGTGGGAGAAAATAGGAGATCACAGACACTAAATATTAAAGCCACATTTTTTTAAACACTAGTTCCCAAAACCATTTTAATGTAATAATAATTCATCAAATGTAAATACCTTTTTCTATCTTTTTCTGGTGCCGATTATTGGATTACATTTTTGGAGCTGCTTTCGTGGAGCGGCAAAAAACAATGCATATTGTATTTATTGTCTTTTTGCTGACTGTTAAGCTCATATAATTATTTGAGTGAATGTGTTGCCTGATATGTGATGTAAGTTGGATTTCTTAATCAGTGGAAATCAATAATATTACCAACTAATGGCTACTGCCATTGGTATATTACATTCATGATGAATATCTATTAATTCGTATGTTAGAAGTACATGTGTGGTTCGTATATATTATAGAAAATGACAGGGAAGAGGCAAGGAGAGGGTTTGAGAATCAGTCGTGAGCCAGATTGAAAATCACGAAACCCGCCACTTTTCCGAGCAACCAGGACACCCCATGGCACGTTATATTTTGATATTTTCATAAACATGTCCTATTATTAGCTTGTCCCGCAGCACTTGTGACATCAGTCTGACTGCAGCAACCCTCCCTTCATGTCTTAGCTTTGCCTATTACACTTTGTCTGACTCACCAGTGCACTGTGCCTCCCAGCTGGCCATAGGCTGACACTCTCTTCCACCTCATTACCGGGAAGGCCAGTGAATGAAGTGAACGCCGCCTCCTAGTCTAGTTAGAGGTTGGCACCTGGGGCCGTACAATATCTCATGTCATTTACCTTCGAAAACAACTGAGAAGACAGGCACCATGAACCAGGTAGACAAGTATAGTCCAGCTGTGATATCTCCTTTGAGATTTCATAGTCGCTTGCACATGATGAAAATACTGTCTCCACGCATTTCCAATTTCTTCCAATATTGCTCTTGCAGAATAGTGACTATGTCAGATGGTGGCGAGAGGAGGCATATTTATCAACAAGGGGCTGGAAGAATTCTTCTCTCAGACACAGCTAATATCTGTAATGTTCCCTTTGAAAAAAAACAAAGCATTAAACGAACTGAAATTAAATTTCCTTTGTGCATTTTGCTCAAAATGCAACTAAAATGTATTTAAAGCAGATATGATTGTGACTTAATGTTTATGCACCCTTTTTATTAAGTTTATGTTTATATAGAGTATCTATCTGTTGGAAAAAGTCGATTAAAATGCTTTTAAAGCAGATATGATTGTGACTAAAAATATGAATGAAGAGAATCTATAGATCTGCAACTTGCAACGTTAAACCAGTAATTTGTTGACACAATGATTTGTTTGTTTGTTTTGGTCTATGAGCCCGTTCTATGTACAGTAGGAGAAGTCATAGCTCATTAAATTCTTAATTGAGAACAAAAGCACAATATATTTTCTTTTTGAACCCTCGTTCATCAGATCATTAACTATCTTTCAAAGTAATGATAGTGTGATTCTGTTCTAATGAGCTATGCAAGAAGTATTGCTTGTTGTCTAATATAATTCAAACCATTGACTCGGGTTCAAATGTGTATGTGGCTCATATACTCTACTGTACAGTCTTTTGCTGCACTCTACTATATTTCACCTGTCAGGTCTTTTTTAAAAGGCAATCTCTGTTATTAGTAGGTTGTTTAGAGCAAAAGCATAAGGTCACCTTTGTTGCTTCCAGTGGCCACGCCAGCTTTGCAATTTGAAATTTTGCCATTTTGCTAAAGACACTTAATTATGGATGGGCTGGAGCAAGCATTTATCATATTTCACACCCAATATTATGACATATTTGTCAGGGCACTAATTTAGATTAATGGCATGGGGAGGGTTTTTTTGGGCGATCGGCGAAGCCCTTGACAGCTCATCCCTTCAGAGTCAGATGGTTTTAATGAAGGTGGTCTGTACAGTCAGCAAATGTATAACAAACCTCGAGCCAGAAAAACGTTTTTTTAGGTGCTGTAGGTCCACGTTTTGGTAATTAGACAATGCAAGCCTCCATCCTCCGACCTAGGCCTGTGTGTAGAATTAAGAGGAGGCAGGTGCTCAGTCCAAAAATAAATGAATGAAAAGTGAGGGGGGCAAAGGGGCAAATTGTTTTTTTTAGATAAGAACAGATAAAAAAGAAAAAGTAAAAATAGGGGAGTTATCAAGGGAACAGTCACCTCAGACAGTTTCTGACCTCTGTGTTCATCCAAAATTTGAATAATCTCACATTCGAGATCAGCACTTTCCATTTGTTCCGTTGTTAGAATAGATCATTGTGGACACTTGCAGAGCTTTGAAAATGTGATAAAAGTAGCTTCCATTAAAACCCCATTTCAGCCGATTTAGTCAGGCAGGTGTTTGAGCACTAGTTGGACTCCTTCCATCCATATGCCTTTCGACCATCACTTTAGAGTTGGCATCGCAGTGTACCGAGAACGCCTGCATTATTCAAATGCAGTTTGTGTCTCGGTTATCTGTCATGCAGAGGGCTGTCGAGTGCCATAAAAAGGTGGGTGGTACTATTGTGCGCTTCCCACCCGCTGCTGAACTGAAATGAACTTGACACATAGGCATGAGCACATACACATAGGACGGATATTTGCTGTGAGATGGCAGGGTATGGGCGGATGCGTTCTGGATGTGTACATCCTCGTCTGCCCTCTTTCGTACACATAATAGGACAGCTGTGTGCTTTAAAACACTGCGCACATAACACTGCATGAGTCAGGATTTTTAGTATCTGCAGTCCAGTAGTGACAGACTATATTATACCACGCTACATGAATTTTAATTAAACTGTTGCGGAGGTTTAAATATCATTATTATTATTAGAATTAGAGATGAAGATAATGGAGACGGTGTATGCAGCTAGTGTTTTATAGTTTCCAAAAACTTGAGTCAGCTTGTTGTTTATTTATTGCTTGAATTAGCACATTTTGAAGCTGCTTCATGAGATAGCAGTCAATATTATTTAACCCAGGAGCTCATCTGTCTTTCTATATGCACATATTGATTAATGGCTGCCTGTTTTCAGGTCTGAGTGATTAATTGATCTGCGTTCTTTATTTTAGGAAAAAAAAGACATAATGGCATTCAGTGTTAAAATTTAAATCATTTCCCCTATTTCTCTCATCTCATCCTCTTATTGTGGCTTTCGCTTCACAACAGACATTAGAATACCAAATATCTTCCCCCTTTTCCCCCCTTCCTCCTTTCACTTGTTTTAAAACCTTGCAGATAATTTACAGCCCTTACCATTGCCACTGGCTGGACTGCTTTGGATTCAAGTCACATCAACTGGGGAGTCTCAATAATGCCTCTAAATGAGCCAAGTTCTCATTAAAGGAATTTCAAACACCCCACTTAGACCTGATCTGTTGTCCACATTCCTATTGCTTTGTCCTTTAACATAATATATCCAAAAAAGAGAGCATGGAAACAGGCAGGGAGCCCCTGCTCCTCCCACCCTGCTTTAATCGAGTAGTATGCACATTGGTTGACTTGGTTGCTTGGTAACAAGAAGGAAGGCATTTGATTCCCATCTCTGCTTTTTTACATTTAATGATGAAGCCTTTTTTATAAGTGTTGTGCGGCTTTTACTCATTTTGGTCTTTAACCCATCTGATAGACTTACAACCAACCCAGCTCAATACTACACAAACGAACCGGAGATCTGCCTCGTCCCTGACCCAGAGGACTGAAACAAGTGCAGGGAGAAAATGCAAAAAACTATTATTTGGCAGTGTTTTTAATCCTTGATGCAATTCAGTTAGATTTAAAATCAAAGTGAAAGGGGAACGGTATTGATGGTTATCCAACGCTAATAAACATGGTCATTTTTCCTCAACAGAGGCTAAATCGAGCAGACATCGGAGCACTGAACTCCAGTGAGTTAGCAAACAAACGTCTTCTTGTTCTCCAGAAGCCGCACTTTGTGCTGCTTGTGGTATTGCGCTCTCCTTCGCCCTCCCCTTGCTACCGAATAGATATACGGTGTGACTCTGGTGGGGTTAGTCAGGAGGTGGTAGATAAAGATCATGTAGGCACAAATAGATCTTAGAATGTTGGAGAACAACTCTTCTGTAGATATTAGATGGAGAGATAAATACAGTACTTTTTATTAGCTGTTTGAATGAATATACTCGCTGTACCTCATTATCAGCTGAATCCATCTAAAGGAATCACAAGTATTCATCAACAAGACTATGGGTTCTGTTTTAATGATCTAAGCACAACGTCCAAAGTGCATGACACAAGTAGATTTATGGCAATGTCCAAAGCAAATGTTGCAGTGGTTCAGGCGCATGGTTCAAAAGGGTTCTACAGAGTCTATTATTTGATCATGAGTGTTACAACAAATTTGACGAATTTGATATTTAACGATCTTTTCCTAAGTAGTCCCAATTGAGACTGCGTTTTATTATTAAGGCCATATTCAGTTTTTTAAATACCTGCTTGTTTATTGTGATGTGGTGCAAGGGTGAATCACTCACTATGAACTAATTTTGTCATTATTATTCATCTACTTGTTGTAATTTCAATAACAGACAAATATATTTAGTTGTACTGACGGTAAGAAGGGATGATGATTTATTGATTTTACTAACAATGTGTAAAAGGTTCTAAATAATTAACTATGTGAGCAGCCTTAAATGCATATACAATATCCACTGGCACTAGATGTCACTTAAAAACAGCAGTATCTGGAACGAAACACCACCTGCCCCAACATTGACAGCGGCCCCTTAACAACAAGAAGCAAAGTTGTGCTTTATTCTCACACACACACACACACACACACACGCACACGCACACGCACACGCACACACACACGCTGCAATTTTCTCCACAGTAATCCTGGCAATGACCCAACTAGTTACAACAACATTTGCAGAACAAATTGATAGTATTGGTAACAGCAAGTTAGCCAGAGCCATAAAAGGAAGTCATAAAAAATATGTAACACTATGTACCCATCAAGTTACTCATGCATTGAGGAGAAAAGTAAGTTCTCGATCAAGTTGGAGCCATTGAGCAGCTCAAAGGGCTCTCCGTTGCAGAAGAGCCAGACCAGTATCGACTCTGGTCTTATTACCTTCTTTATCAAAGGTTTTTTTAGGTGAGGAACATGGTTTCTTTGGTGTAGGAAATACTGGAAGTTCTCCTTCACCTGGATGTTTTGTACTGGACTTTGCTATCTTGCTTGCTGAACATGGGGAGGGCCAAAGGTTCCACAGACAGGAAATGGGACTTTCTTCTCAGCTCTGGGTGCGCTTACTCTGCAATATTTTACATAGAAAATAGTTGTTGGCTGCTATATTAATGGTGAAAGTCTCATATATAAATCTAACCTTTAAATACTGCACATGCAGCTCTCGCAGTCCCATCTGTATAATTGGCTATAAGTGTATGTTGAACCTCAGTACGTGCACTCGTATGCTGCATACTGAAATAAACTCCCAGATATTCTCTGGGAGGTATATGGAGGTCCTAAGTTATCATCAATATATCACATTTAAAAGTTAACTGTACTTCTTAAGACCGTGTGTGGAGACTCATTAATTGTCCCAGATCTCCAAAGCAGAGGAAAGAACAGTTAGAAGAGGAATAAAAAAGGGATCAGGCTTCAGCTCCGAATAACTGAGCAGGCCGCCACTGGGAAGAAAAAATATAATGAGAGAAAATCTCCAACTGATTTGTGCTCTTTGGAGATTCCCCCTTGGTAATCACTTCTGCTAAGTGTCACATGCTTAAAATGTGTAAGAAAGTAGGTGTTTCGGAATGCGTGGTCAGAATGTGGCTTTCGCAATTGTGTGTGTGAGCTAATCATAAAATGATCACGGAAGGGGTCACCCGATGCAAGTTGCCAAGCCACGGTTGACCGAAGCATTAAAACAAGGAGAAACAGGGCAGGCTCATTTGTAATGAATTATTGAGAATGTCATGTAATGAATCCCGTCTCCTGTCTCTGCTGGGTGCCTAGAGACAGTGCAAATGCTGATTGCTCTAACTTCAAATGAATGTATTGCATTTTGCATTAACTTATAAATATAGTCATGGAGAAAGTGTCTTGGCTAATTAGTTTTAGCTACTTGTATGTCAGTGCATATTTGATTAAAAGCTGCAAATACAGTCTACTGTATATTTACAAATGATTTTCCTCACTGCAAAGAGGGGCAGTGTTATTAACTCAAATGCTTTGAATATTTGGATTTTTTTTAAAAGCGATATACTATGAATATGTGACCACAACAAAAAAAAGTTTTCAGTTGAAAATGTTTATTAGTTGTGTTTGTCCACCTATTTTTTTTGTGTCAGTATACTAACCTTCTCTTAGTATCACTCCTGCTGGGTATCCTCCCAGTCACAGCATTGTTCATTTTATTCCAAGCTTGTGCTGATGAAGAATATCATGTCTTAATGGACTTTACTTACTTTTTAAAGTCTGATTTGTATGCCCAAATGAATTATGTTTGTCCTCAAATATTTTAGATGTCAGTAGTATCGCGGCACCAATGATGACAGTGCTTGTCAGCAAATAGATCTGTGTGCTTAAATGTCACTTCTGTCTGCCTCAAAATTGTCACTAGAAATTAACACCAGGGAATGCTAATTGTTAACATGAAAAATGGCCATGTAGACTCTAAGAGAACATTAGCCCTTTTTTAAATGGGAGAAGGGAACACGACAAACCATAAAATGTTGCCTTGTGGGACTTGGCAGATCAATGAAGTTATGTAAGTAGTCCTATTATGTATTTGAATCACTCTTTTATGTGCAATCTACAAAGTCTGGTATGAGTGATTTTGTTTTAGTTCCAACATTTTAATCTGAAGTAGCATGTATTACTTTCTATGTACAAAATATCCAAAGTTAGGTTACTATTATACATCACATGGGTCTCGGGAGGTCAGCCAGGCATAGACGCTAAAAGGAGATACAGTCCATCTGTCAGTCGTATCAAATAAGGGAACATCTTGTATGATTTCATATGATGACCCCATGTGCATTGTGGTGGGTAGCTGGCTGGTTTGGACTGGGACTTATGATTCATTCTGGAAATAAAGAAGGTTTGGAGAACAAGAACTGTGTGGGAGCTGTTAGATCAGTTCTTCCAAGCCTTGGACTGAAAAATTGAAAAATAAAACCAAGGAAATATGACTAGCATAGCATTTCTCTAGGCTACAGCTTTCATGCAGACAGTATTTTCAGCCTTTTACAACTACAATTCCCATAAGTCTTAGTCATAATGGTGTGCTGTCAAAACCCCATCAGACATGTTGAATACTAGCAAGATAATCGGATGTCTTGGTAAAAATGACACGCTGCTTTGATCCTACTGTCTAGCATCAATACAAGACACTGATTTAGTCTAGAATACGGAGAGCAATTGTCGTATCACATTGGAGCTTGTTAAAAACATCAATGAAAGACAAAGTGAGGAGACCAGTGAAAAAGATGTTACTGTGACAGGACAGCAGGCCAGACCAGTGAACGACCTTCCGCCTTGATTGCCTGCCCTTGGTGCCGCCCCATTTTATTAGGATCAGACTCCTGTCAATCTTGCCGTTTGATTTCCCAACACATCAGTATGGCAGCCTGACTGTTGGCCGGCTCTAAACACAGGAAAATATTACGTGCTGCCAAAAAATAAATGTGAGGTGTGAACAAACTGATCGGTTGGACAGTCAATCAATCAAACATCAATCAATCCCTCATTCATGTCCATCTGTAATCTAACACTTTGCCCATAAACACTTTGCCCATGAACTCAATTGACACTTTTTTTTGATTGAAGTACCTACTGAAAACCTACTGAAGTATTTTTTTGATGTAAATCAACAGATTTTCTAAAGGAAGTGCAAAATTAATAGGCACGAGGCAAACATCTAAAGGGATTTAGTATTATGGCATTAGAGGACAGATACATAAACAATAAATTATTATTTTTTTAAATAAAAAAAGAGAAAAAAAACGTCTAAATCCCCAAGAATATCCAGCTTACCAGAATGCAAGAAAATGCTAAGTCCTGCCGTTTGGGAAGCTGAAACTAATGACCGTTTGGCATTTTGCTTGATAAATGACTGCAATGATGAATCAATATCAAAATAGGTGACACTTCAAATTCTGGTGATTGACTCATCAGGTAATTGAATGATTTCCTCAGCTCCACACAGACTCACAGTGATATGCAGACCTATTTGTCTTGACAATGGGAGGCTGATGTGATTAGTCAAACAACTCCAGGATGGCAGTAATTTCAGCTAAGGCTGCGGCTGATCCTGGTAATGTTAAAAATGCTCTTTCACATGAATGAAAAGCAACCTGAGAAAAGAAAGAAAGCACCCACAGGTGTTGTGTTCCCGCTTGACAACTGAATATACAGCAAAATGGTCAGGGGCTGTATCTTTAGAGCAAAGAAAAGGGGAAGACAAGGCAACACGTGGCGAGTGAAAATAAACAAAAATGAATAGAAAATGGTTTCAGTGGTAAGTCTAACAATAAGTTCTGTACTGGTAGAGCACAATAGTTGTCGTTGTTTTTTTCATTGGCATATACCCGATGTGAGGTTTTGAATTATTCAAACAACCATAAAGTTCTCCAAACTAACTCACAACTATGACTGTGTAAGGTTTAGTAATAAAATGATACTCCACAACAAAGAGGCTTCAGTTTTGTAAGTTTACACATCTGTTATCATATTGACACTTTTAGTTGTTTGTATCCTGTCATAAAACATAATTTGTACAGCACCGAGAGAGGGTAGTAGTCGGGCCAAAAACCAGATGTATTATAAGGAAATATACTTTATATTGTATTTTCCATATCTGGGATGCCGTAAATTTAGAATGTAATGTTCTTTTTGACATGAGTGGCAAGTTGTGAAGACAATTCACCAAACTTGGCATTGCTAATGAGCTTTTGTCCCACTGGAAGATTTAAAGCCAAAATAAATATAAACATCCAAAGTTATATTCCTCTTTTGAAAAGGATCAACATAGCACACCCAGGACTATGTTACTACAAACTGCGGCATATCTGCAAAAAAACAGTTAGCAGAAGTTATGTTCTGTGACACATCAAATATAGACACTTTACGTATGTTATGTCAGCTTAACATACAATCCTGATGTAGACCTCGGTATGTTCCATCTATGACACATAATGTGATATTTTTCACCACATGCAGTCATCTGTACACCAGCTATTTTTTTCAATACATAATGCATGTAATTTTGAAGATAGTCTGTGTGTGTCCAGATTCAGGGGTCTTAGTTTCATATATACTATTGCATTTCATGTGCATTCCATGTATAAGGAGGAAATCATCCAGTCGTATTCCCGCTGTTCTGTTTCTTCTCATTTGCATAATATTCTGTAGATACTTGAATAGTACATTTTGGCCTCTGATTACCCTCTTTTTTTTAATCATCTTATGTCCATGGAGATTCAATTACCGGCTGAATGTAGTTGATTTATATGACCATTCAGTGCTGCCTGATTTGAAATCAGGAGGAAACACGGAAAATATGCATTCATCAGTGCCTGTAAATGCCATAATGAGGTGAAAGGATAGTCAAGACTAAAATGGTTCCTTTGCCCATTCGGTGTACTATCATTTTCTACTGTCTAACTAGCTGACTGTGTGGGGAAGAAAATGCAGCTATTGATCTCCTTGAACTTTTGCCTAGTTTAATAAATTCTAATTAGATTAGAGTAAGATATTTTTTTTTCTTTCCTTTGCTGATTAGAGTGGGGAAAAATATAGCATGGGGCTAGATTATTTTTTTTGCACTGAAAAGCTCATTAGGGCTGCTCTCAGAAGTGCAAGAGGAGTGGAAGGAAATGGTTTTGTCATTCAGGCTCCCAGATCACACTTTGTTGTTTGAGGAACACAGAATGAACAAGTGGCTGCCCTCACATTAGCAAATGTTGGATGCTTAATAATAAATACGTATTGATTATTTAATGCATGTACACGGCCGCATCTATTCATCGTGAGCCGCTCTCAAAATTAGAAATTGCTCCGGGCACTGTGATGAATTTAAACACTGAGTCATTTTGTCATATTCATCCGGGCGAGATCCCAGTGAACTGGGAGACATTATGTAGAAAAAACTCGCCGCAGCCACGACAGATTATTCTATGTGAATTAACCGCTTCACCTGCACCATCAGTGCATTGAAGAAGGGGATATGTTTTAAATTACTTCCTTTTTTATTTTTTAAGTCTTGCAGCACTGAGAGGCAGAAGGCCCGAGAGCATTGACTGCCTATCAGACAGGGACATCGAGAATAAGGTGAACTCACTGACAATAGGTCAGACAGGCTATTCAGCCAAAGCTATTGGGGGGACCAGGATGTCATGGACCTTTAAAACTACACGTTCCTCTGCAGTAAGTGTTTCGCCAGCTTCCTATTTAAGTCTTCTGCAGAGCCCCTCTGAATGGACAGCAGCCTTTGTGTGCCCAGATAATGCACTTCAATCATCCTTAATGTCATCATAGCTAAAAAGGCTCAGAGGATGGGGATAGAAGGGATTTCATTTCCTCCTATATCCAAGAAGAAAAATGAAAGTTTTAATAGTAATATTTAGAACTGCGCTTGTTTTGCACACTGATCATACTGGCCAGCTATACAGATATGCTGTGTTGTATGTATCGGGATGGAAAATGGGAAATAGTGTTGTAGCTATTTTTGATGGACACTTGTTTAACATTTCAGCAGTTATGTTCAGGTTAACGCTGATTTAATTCACTTTGTTGAGTTTTTTTTTCCTTCTACATAACACTTAATATTCCGGACATGCTAGGCTGCAGGGGAAGCTTGTGGTGTGGTAATCAATTCCATACATTGGCCAATGCTAAGATGTTGAATGGCTAATTGACCACAGTAATGGTGCATGGCTATGTGGTGGTGGACAATGGAGACGTGCACATTAAAAAACAATTAATTTCCAATACTAATGTCACTCTTGGCTGCCTCTGCTGCGGCATATAACAAGGAGCTGTCACTGATAGGTCATTTCATACTCCATCTAGGATTGGATCCAGGCTATGCAGAGTTAGGGGGCCTTCTAACTTGTTGGATTAAGATACACTTTTGGCTGATGAGTTTATTTAATATCGTTCCATCCTTCGTTGCAGAAGCCACGAGGACACGGTGTGGTTGTGTTCTGATCACATGTTCCATTTCCAGCAACCGAGTCACTGAGTCTTCTACTCTTGTTTACAGAACATTTCAAGCTGCGGCAGGCAACTTTGCTCTTTGGCAACAAGACACGATTTTGAAAGCATTTCCAGAAATCATAACACTTCAATAAACCACACATTTCACCTCTAATGTGTTAGTGTCTACTGGATGGGCAGTGCAGATTTGACTTTTAAAAATTGATTTAAAAAAAAAAAAAGCATTTCTGCCATCACTGATGGCTACGGCTTTCTGCTTGATGAGTATTTTCTTTGATATAGTTACAATGTAGTGCAACCATATCAAAGTAACATGCCCACACCAAGGCAACAGCTTGGCTGACAAAATCAGAGTGACCTAATATCACTGTTTAAAAGTCTGTGTGTAAGTGGTGCATTTGATAATCCGGTTAATGTTCTGAAAGATGTAGTCTCACATTGTCAGACTGGGAATTTGGAGCAACCTCACTTGCTTTTTTTCTATTGACGAATGGATGTGATGCTGGTATTACAGCTGTTTTACGACCAAGGCAAACCACTTTGCATCTGGTTGAAGCCATGGCCTTTGAATAGTTGAGGAGAAGGACCCAAAAATGACAAAATCTGCAATTGAATGGGGATGTTTTGTTTTTTTCTTCCTATTTTGACATCAGGTCTTTCGTCTGTTTTTATAAGGATGATTGCAAAGGCTTCTAGTGGACAATGACCTGAAACCCTTTCTCACAATGTAAAAATAAAAACATCCTGAATTAATCACTCTGATTTCTAATGTACCCTTTCTTCTCTTACTCCACACAATTACTTTCCCCTGCTGAAATTACAATTATCCTCCAGCATAATTGCAACAGCACTATTTAACATGATTTAAAATTAAGATAATGCTTCTTTGCTCTATAACAATAACGGTACTTAGCATCGCTTTGATATAGGGTTGCAAACAGTTGAAAAATAACATTGTGAATACATGCAATTAAAAAGAACCAAGCATCATGCTTGGACAGTTGGTGTTTTCAAGTTTAGCTGCTATTTTACTCATTTACTTTGGCAAAGATCAGAAGAAACAATTTACAGAGGCTTAAATGGGCCTGATTTGAACTTGGTACATGGTCACATTGTGTGGTGTGTTTGTCTCCGGAATATACAGAGTTTCCATTGATCATCATGTGGTTAAATCCCTGAACAAGGCCCTCCTGTCCTGGGACTGAATCCCTGCTGGGTTTCTCTCTCTCTTCCACCCTAGTGGGGTCTAAATGAAGAATTGAACATACAACAGGTTAAAGGCCTTGCCACCTCACTGTGGGGGTTTCCCCTCAGTAGTTGCTCAGAATGAAAAACATATTTGATTAATACAGGCCTAGTTAAAAGTTATGACTTGTTTGTGTTTTTTATTTGAATCCTAACGTTTAGCCAAGTTAGTTTAGCATTTAACCAAGCAAGCAAAAGAGAAGTTACGTTGCACCGGGGTTCAGATTCTAAGATGAGGCTTTTGGTAAATCTGATTATACACGATTGAAAGGCTTCATTTTAAAATGGACTCAAACATTTGAACAATTAATTGTAATTTTTGTAGAAATTGCCATTAGTAGAGGCAAGATCTTAGATATCTGTTTAAAATCTATTAATACATTATTTTGAAAGGGGCATATTCACATTAAATGAATGCAACTGCATGTACTTATACTATCTTATATTTAAAAATATAGATAAACTACCAACAGTAATTACAATTCAGTGCAGTCATGCATGGTATTGAAACTTGTAATAATTGCAATAGTTCTCATGTTGCCAGGCTTGGCATCAGAACCCATTAAATAAAAAATTCTGTTACACTGCTGTTGTGTTCTTGTCTGAGGACATTTTGAGCATCGCCACTGTGTCCTTGTAATTATTTTGGAGAGCATATTTGCTTTAACATGAGCTTGGCCAATGAGCCAAGACAGGGCATGTTTCAGGCATCTTCCTCATGACTAACTTGCATATGACACAATGTTCCCTGTGATGATAAATGTAGGTTGGCAGTCTGAAGCAGTGGGCTTTACCACTGCAAGAGGATCCGACATGATTGGTGCTGTGGAAAAGCTGACAGCATGAATTATGAAAGTCTCATTAGGGGCTGTTACAAATGATTTATCTTGCTGCGAAATATGGCCATCCGACCACATTTGCCTCCATGGTAACAGAGTCCGCATTGTGTTTTGCTCTTTTAATTTCTTAGGTGTGTCATTTTCTGTTTGTTAGTGAAGATTTTCCATGGTGGCCAAATGATGACTCAATTAAATCGAAGGTCACAATTTGGTATGCCAAGCAAAATGGCTCAGAAAAGGACAAAGTATGCTCTTTGAAAATTGGCCGCACCCGCAAAGGTGGTAAAAAATGTGTCATGTTTCTCACTTGACAGATGCATTGCTTGGCATGGCGGCGTTGAGCTTGGCAGTGTGTGCGACTGCCAGGTCATCTACTGGGGTTGTGTGTTTGTATACAGTGGCCAAGTGCCGTTTCCATAGTTTCCCCTTAGCAGGACCACTCTGGTGTACATGCTGTAAAGCATAATTATGCAAAATGTATAGTCATATATTAAGATCCCAACAAATAAAAAATAATAAGGAATAATAAAATCTTGTTTTGATGCAATTGGCCAAAAACTGAATTTTTCATTAAATGCTTTAAAAAAACACAAGACATGAGAAAGCCTCAGTACTTTAAAAAGGGTATGTGCCGTTTCCGTAGAATTCATATAACATGACTTCTGTCCGGAATGATGTCATTAGTAATCCGCTTCCATCCTTGTTTCTGTCGGTGCACAGTAGTCCTTTCAGTTGTGTCCCTGCAGCAGCCCCACTTTTAGTCACGGGTGGCTCAGCAGTGTCGCTCTCTGAAAAGGCTGGCGGTTTTGCAAGTTAGAAGCTGCAATCTTGGCATTGCCTTCACTTTAAAATGCTCCATAGGCGGATCCATTTTCTGATAGCATCGTTCAGCTGAGCTGAACACACCAGATATTCCTCACATTATCATGCAGAGGGTACATCTTTGTGAAAACCCAAAATAGATGACAGGGAGAGCCATTCGTTGTTGTTGTTCTTTTTTGTTTTCAGCCTTCCTCTTATTTAAACCAAAATGAAGTCTACTCTCAAACAGATTGATAAGCAAGCTTTTGTTCACAACCACAGCAGTGTTGATGATGCTTTTGATTCTTGCAGTGCACTTTTTTTTTGTGTATACAACGTTTAGACTTTGAAATATGCATCTAAATTGTGCAGATATTCAATATACACATTTGGATGAGTTGAGATTATATGAAAACAGACTGCTGAAGCCCGTTCCCAGAAGTGTGTGGAAAAGAGGAGGAATGATCTGCTCACGGCGCCCAGCAACAGGGCTTCTTGATCCAGTGCTTCGATAACGTCAGAGCTCCATCTAGGTTGCTGTGTGAGGTACTGCTCACAACCTTGTGATCTAGCATTGAGTTGCACATCAATGCAATCTCCACTAGCTTCTTATTTGCCTAGATAGCAGCGATAGAAAATAGTGTATATATATATTTATATATATCCAGTCTGCTTACAAATGACTGTATTCTGAGAGCTTGTCTCGCTGCACTCACTCCATTTTCAGGTGAGTTCACATGACTCCTCAATGAGGTGCAGTGGCAGTTGCACAGAATTCTAATTTGGCTTCAATCTGAGCCATTAGGCGAGTCAACAGGAAGCAAACAGATGGCAGAAGGAATATGATGGATAATTGTATGTCTCAGAGGACAAATCGTAATTTGTATCTGATTCTGTGCAACCCCCTCATTTTCTTAATGAAGGACTAATTGAGTTTTTTTTAGATTGGCTCAAGCATATGGTCCCACCAATAGTGAAAGGATTGCACAATGGCTGTAAGGAGATACATCGGAGGGTATCAGAGTCGCTTTATGAGATTGTGTCTGAAAGACAGTCCAAGGTTGGAGTGATGTCTAAGATTCAGTTTGCATGTGGGTGTATTTATGAGCTAAACTAAAGAGCATCTTTATTACATCATAATCATCATCATTTTCATCTCTGTCAATTTTATTTATTTATTTTTTCTACATTGAAAAGTAGTCCTTCGCAGTTCTGTCAAATTGACTGACACTGAAAAAATTAAATGTACTGCCTTGCCTCCAAAATGTTGAAACAAATAAAACAGTAGTAGAATCTGAACTTAACTTATAATTAAATGTGTATGGATTTTATGTATTTGTATGTATTCTACTGTAACATATTACTGTTTTTCTTTTTGCTGGAATGTGATTTTGTTTTTATATATTTTCCTCCTCGCTCTATTGTATTATCCTTCATGTTAATTGTAGCAGCTATTCTTTTTCTTCTAAAGAATAATCCTTTATCAGCCAGAGGCTTTGATCATTTTTCTGCATAGATGTTCAGATGTATTACTGTACCTCTATGAAACAGGCAAAGGGACGGATGCTGCTGGTAGAAATAAGAGTTTGTAACCCTTACAGTGTTTGGTGGTCAATGTTAACTTTTGTTAAAGGGTTTTGTCTTTTTTATAATTTGGCATCTTTTTATGTTTAAATATATTTCCATTGTAAGTCACAACTCAAACAGAAGGGAAATAAATCTGCAAAAGGACCTTACAATGCATATCTTCTACATTTAACCAAAATAAGCCAGCCTCAGTTGGTCAGCTGCTGAGAAATTAATCTAAGACAAGAAGGTATCTTTTCTCCTGGTCTGTGTGGACTGTACACTTGCCTCTATTTTGGGAACTTACACTCTTACGTCACAGTGGTAATGAAGTGCCTCTCATCAAGTGCTACATTTGTGACAGTCAGTCAGTCAGGCAGGAATACTCAGAAGGCAGTGTGCGGAGCACCCATGACAGAATCTACTCATAGGGGCTTCTGAGTAAAGGCTCATTTCATGCAAGGTTAGACACATCAGTCATTGGACATGGGGCTGGCTTTTACTGCCTTTCAATAAGATTACACATGGAACGTGTCCACACAGTGAAGATGAACCTGGAAAGGAAATGTCTTCCATTGGACTCTGCGGCTAGCATCGCGATCACTGCCAGTGGTTAAGCCTAAAATTCCCTGCATGCAGTGGTCCAAAGCCTCCCTGATGACGAAGCTCACGGAACGAGGGAACTTGTTATTCTCTTTTGACTGTGTGCCGAGTCTTTATTTGTTTGTAATGTGCAGTGCATGTACTCAGTAGCACGACATTAATTAAATCAAGCGCGGATATCATGGTAAATATGGTCACTAATTAAGCTTGAAACCATCAATGAGCTGTGATGGGTTAGAAAAGCTTTGAGCCCAGCAAATCAGCCTCTTCATCTGGCAGGAAAAATATCTGTGTTCACACTGGGATGAGCGCCTACGTTGCCGCAGCACATACAGTAATATGCCTCAAATTCTTGGTATCCTACTGTTACAACCTCCATTTACTGTCACATGTCGAGGTCACAGCCCAGTGGTGACAATGTTTTTGTTGCTGCATTGCCAGTGGTGTTTGCAGACATTTTCTGGCCAGAGATTGTCATTGTTTCTGCTGCTTCACAGCAGACATGGCTGCTTGCAGTTCTGGCTTAGCTAACATACGCACCCCTGGAGATCAGCTTCCAAAGCTGATCGAAAACACAAGAGACATTTCTTTTTCCCTTCGAAAAGCGGCCAGACATATCTCATGGTAAGATCCACCTGCAGAGGAGCTTGACTCCCGAGACTAGCCACCCAATCAGTTCAGCTTCTTAAAGTTGAGAGGGAGGAAAATAGCCTAATCTCATTCTCTCCCCCCCCTTTATAAGTCACCTGATTGTTGACAATCCCTGACAAGCAGGGAAAATGGCTGCCTTTATAAACTGATGGCACAGCATGGTAGTAAAAAGCAGACCCCGCTTGAACTTTTAAAATATATATATATATTTTGCACTTATTTTAAGTAATTGCAGGTTTCACATTGCAACGTGTCTAAACAGACTGCTAATTCTGCTTCTTCCTTTAGTGAGTTACAAGCTTTTATGAGAAATTAGAAAACTGTGTAAAACTGTTGTCTGTGACAGCAGTTAATATGGGTATAATATATTCCCAAATTATAAGGAATGTAATGTTTTCAGATTGTCAAAATTCATATTTTGTAGCATAATATGATGTTGGTCACGTCGGATTTAACTTGCCTGGATGTCTCACCTGGTAATGCTAACAACTGTACAGAGGCATGATACTGTATAGCCAGAACTGAATTTTGGTTCATGTGTGTAAGGTCAGGTTTCCAAATTAGACAAAAACCCTCCAGTGAATCTGCCGACATCTATACTCCGGAAAAATGTTGCACACCGAAACTATTTCCTGAGGATACAAAACACTCAATTATAATAATAACTGTATCTCAATGGAAACACATTTCTCATATTAACTAATGTAGATGTTGCGGTCTAACAGCACATTGTTAAGATAGGAGTCTATGAAAGTGCAGGTTAAGAAAGAATCCTCTTTAATCTGACCAGTGCATACAATTTATGTGCAGTCAATCTATATAAAGACAGTTTTATTCCAGTCTGAAGACACCTTAATGCTGACGTGTTAATGATGGCAGTGAATACAATACACTGATTGCATTTCCATTACAGTATCTGCACAATATGCTGAGTGCACCTGCTCATAAGACTGATCTTTGTAAATAGCAATTGTTCCCTCACTTATTCCATGCATTTACGTTAAACCATTGGCTGAAAACGAATGAAATGAAACAGTCCTCCAGAAGCAACTCCTTTTTTCATTCTTATTTTTAAATGATTTCCATAAAAAAAGCTGCTTGCCTTTGACCTAACAGATTTTTCCTGTTAAAGAAGAAGTTATTGCTGATCTGTCTGCCAAGGTTATCTAGGAAATTCAGCTCCCCATTTTACGCCAGTGTATTTAATCCTCTGCAACTATATTTGGTATTTCTGAAAAGCAATGCAGCTATTTCTTCAATTTTGCCAATCCTGCAAAATTTGAATGGTCACTGTAACACCTGTAGAAATGTTATTTTTAAATTCTTGGTCCAATAAGCAATGTTTTGTTGGTGACACGAGAAGTCGAGGTTACGTGCATGCAAAACAAAGTGAATGAACCGTTCACTGCACAAAAGGAAGGCAAACAGGAATTGAAACCATTAATTGAATACGATGAATGGCTCCGTCTCTCCTTTGTTGTTGAAGCTTGATGGTTGATGGATATCAATTGTAAGTGCACTAGTTTGTGCTGACTGAAGGACCGAAACCGCATGAATCTTTAACTTAATTTCCTCGAAAACACAGTATAATAGTTCTAAATAATAGCCAAAATCTTCGAAACCTTCAAAATCCTGCTGTCTGAATCCAAAGATATGTTTCTGAGTAACGACAGGCTAAATGCATCATCTGCGCTTGCTGTTTTGTCAAGCCACATTGTTTTGGGCTGTTTTGACAAATGACAACAGCCTGCCCCTCCAGTTATTGAAATTTTGGTTTGTCTCTCATGTTTACCATAATAGAGCCATGGGCTTGAATACAACCCTGGCGGTTCAATTAAACTGCTGTGCCTATTCCTCAGTACTTTTCTGGTGTCGTGTTTTGACATCCTACTATTTTTTATTCCACCTCAGGCTCTCTGAAATGCAATGTTCGGATTAACATCTTGGTTTTGTGCCATGAAAACAGACTCCAGTCTGATGCACTTTAAACTGAGGCTTCCTATGCAGTAAATTCACCAGTTCTCATTTGTGTACAAACAGTATGAGCTTCTTTTAATAGCTTCCTGTCCGGACCGATTTCACATAATCACTCAAACATCCTCTCACAAAAACAATGACTCTGCGCTGATGACACACTTCTAAAAATGTGTGATGTTTGATTCACCTCCTCTGTAATGACCATTTGTCATCTAAGTATCTTACTGACATCACGTCTAATGGCAATTTTATAATCTCTTTAATGTTGGAATGCTTTTGTTGTGTTGTTCATCATGAGCTGTTCAGAGCTAGATTAGATTAGGTGTGACTGGCTGTAGGGCTAATAACATTGTTTAATAGGCTGAGTTGATCAATGTTTTGCAGAGGCAAATCATTTTCCAAAGCTATGATGGAGTTATGATCAATGATTTGAGAGGCTGGTCATGATGATTAGTGTTTAAAAAGGACAATGTAGAATAAAACAGCCTCCGGCATCATATTCTGTACAGTGTGACCTCCTTGATGCGGGGACCAACTAGTAGTAAATTACAGAACAGAGAATTATTTCTCATTTTTTATTTTTGCATTGTTTAACGTTGAATCTTGACAAAGTAAAAGTATTACAAGTAGCCACACGTGATTCGTAGTGTAGGTATTGTCAATATATCCATCCAATCCTGCTGATCTAAGTGGCATGGAAGTGCCGCTGTATGCTATCTTAGAGCTTTCGGTGTTTAGCTTCATTAGTTCGATTTCATTAAACAGCAGGCCCTGCTTTTTGTATGATTGGTGAAGTAGTGGATGTTCAGGCTGACTAAATCAGACAGCCCCTTTATACTGTAATGCCAAATGAGGGATTGGTCCAAGACGCCACAGGGTAGAGCACTAAACTCAGCAAAGAGAAAACATGTCAAAGTATCTACAGTTGTCAGACTGAAATGACTGAACGTTAGCTCAACAACCCGCTGTTTGTCAACCATCAGTGTACATGCGCCTTCTTTGTCCAGAGTTCACACTGTGCTTTCTGCATAATTTGAGCAAAACACGTGGACACAATCGAATAAGAGTAAGAGGCATTCAAACAAGCTTCTGAAGCCAGTCTACTTTGTGCAATAACGGTTCTGAAGACACCAATCAGCATCAAAAGGCTGCAATGTTTGTTTCTACCTAGTGGCTTTCTGTCCTTTCATTATACCCTCTTAATATTAAAATGTTCTTCACGCAAACACAAGCACAGTGATGGTGTCACTATTGCCTTGAATTTTTGGTCCCTTTTTTTTCTTAATCCAATCACGGAACATGTTTGTTGATATGATTTGGTTAGTGCCAACAGTCTGATGCGTAGATCAAACAGCTGTCTTTCTTTTTGTAGTCTAGTGATTTACCGTATAATTAGTCGTAAAATTTTAGCTCTCAGTGGAACATGATCAGATGAGATGACAGAGCCGGGAGGTCAGTCTCGTCTGGGCTCACAGTCTGTTGTAGGAAACACAGGAATCTGAGGCTACAAACTCCATTAGATGTGATGATTTAAACATCCTCCTTATCAATGGCTGATGCATTGTATTGTCTAATGTACTAACATGAGCTATGTGTGAATTTGTTGTTGATGCATCACCTGCATTGCCTATTTGCAAATGATATAATCACCTCATTAGGACCACGCTGGCAAAAGTAATGCTAGATTTTAATTAAAACAAGATTTGCATGAGCTATTAGTCAAATATAAACCTTGTTTTACAGTGTCACTTTGACTTTAAAAGGGCTGATGCAAATTCTTAACTAAATGCAAAACTGCTAGCACCACTTTTCTCAGTGTGGCGCCAGAACTCATTGTCTCTTTGTCCCATCATGGGAAACAAAGAGGGCATGCATTGTAATGAATACAGCTCCGAATACATTTTTGTTATTTAAACAAATACACAATATTTTTGACTGGGTTGATAAAAATCTAAAAAATTTAAAAGATGATTGACAAACTTTTGAAGAAACTGTGGATCAATAGCATGTTATGTCCATGACCCCCTCCTCTGTGGCTTTCTGATGGCTTACACATTTTTACTTTCATTTTGTTTTGTTTTCTTTGTGGGGTATGCAGAAGGGAGGCAGGGAGGGACGGAGGGACGGAAGGAGGGTGTGTTTTGATGAAGTGTTAGAGTCGTAAAAACCAATGTGAGTTTATTTGCATGTTTGATGTGTCTACGCTGTGCTTTCAAGCTCAATTAATACTTCCAACTCACCCTTAGAAATTCGTTGCATTGTTCTATGACAGAGTACAGGACAAATTAAATACAAACGTGTGTGGTCTTTGTTTCTAGCCATGTACTGCAGTTGCTTCGAAATATCTTGAAAAAAAACAGTATGTAATAAGCTTCTTTTTTTCTCAGAAGATCATGTTTAAACGTAGCTTTCATATGAACCTCTATTTTGTCCCATAGAATATGGAATGATCGGAGAGCATACAGTAAAAAGTCAGCGGCCAAGATCAGTTCATGACACAAAGGCCCTGCAGGAGCAAGCTGAATCTGCTAAATTTATGGCACAAACCGGTAATACAATAGTTATGTTTCTTTACTTGATTCTGTTAACTAAACTTAATTTCATCATGCATGCTCTCTCTCTTGTACTGCACCTTTTAAGTGGAAATGTTTTGCATTATTATTTTTTTTCCTACTCATTCTCTACTTCTACATATGAACTACAGTAGGAAGATAATTTTCCCATTTCTCTATGAGTATTTACTTTGACTATAGGACGTAATTGGGTTTTGTGGGTCTATTTGTTTTTTGTCACAGTGAGTTGGCAAGCAGATTACCCATACAGTATATTCCTAGAACATTAATTAAAATGCAGTTTAAAACCAAGGCCCTGGTGTAGTTAATAGTTTCCTTCAAGGCGAGATGAATTAGATGTCAATTCGATGAAAAACCCACCCCCCTTCAGCCAAATATGAAACACATACTTGGCAAAAGTCAAACTGATAGATTCTGCCCTTAGAGATAGAATTAAGCTATTTGGCATAATCAGGTAAAAAGCTGAATTTATCTAAATTCATAATGACGCTTACAACACAGTTTTTGCATTTTTAATAAAGGTTTTCATATAAGTGACAGCGTTATTAAAGCAGAACCTTAATTTTGCTTTCATTATGTAGTTGCTTTTCTTTTAATCTATCAGGGAGACACCTTTTTTAGTGGGTGGGTTTAGATCTAGCTGCTACTGAGATCTTTTTTTTTAATTCTTTATGAAGATTTTTTTGGGAAATGTTTTCTTTTTTCATGTGTTGTTCCATTTCAATTGCTTTATTTATTTTTTTGCCATCATCATTTTATTTTGCGACACACCATACATACATATTGTGCATACATACTGGCACTAACATTAACACCTCATTATAACATTAACATCCTCATTCTACACACGCTGTAAGTATGGTGTTTCCCTGTCCAGTTGCATTGTGCTTTTCTGTTTCTCATCCTCACACAATTTACTCTCCCTGTACTGCCTCATTTAACAAATTGATCCACCTTTCAGACTATTTTATTATCTGCAAAATTAAGGGCAGGGTTTAGATCCCTATTTGGCTGAATCTGTGTCCTTGATGCAACACACTGAGAGACTACTTTAAAGCATATTGGGCTAAAAATTAAAATACAATTCGATGACTTAAAATTACATAAATGTGTTCAGAGCTGCAATTGAAACCATTTTCCCCATGTAATATATTAGTCTTCTAATGCATAAAAAACTCAGGGAAAACGGAATACTTCACCCAAGGGTTAATCATAATCAAACATCAAATATTTGGTGATTACTCTAATGTAGGAATTTGATTGTCCACTAACTTATCACCAAATGATTCAGTTTTTTTCATTTAGGCTACCATGGCTTTAAATCACCCTACTGCCTACTCATAATATAATATTTAGCTCAGGCAGCACTGTTAAAGCTTTATTTAGTCTAGCAAGGCTATTTGATCTTTGACCCTTTTGGACCATGAAGATTGAAAGGCTCAATGCTGTTTCTTCTTATCTACCTTTTTATTTCAACTCAAAAGATATGAATTTAACAGTCATACTCCTTACTAACTGCTACCAAATGCTTTAAATGATTATCTAATGACAAATATGTATGCATGCAGAGTGTAACTTTTTCAAAGTCTGCTTGGCCAAAAATTCCATATGGGCTCAAAGGCTGGGACAATAGAAACTCAATAATTTTTTTATTCTGTGACTCAAAAACTAGCTGTTACGTTTCCTTCTGGCCACTCATAATTTGAAATTTGAATATATTGGAAACAGTCTGCTCGGAGCCACATTTGAACACCTGGTGCATAAAATCAGCTAATGTTCTCATCCTCCCCCCATCTCTGTGAGTAAACTGGTTAAGATGGATTTGAAAATTATTTGAAAGCATCGTCTAAAATCACAGTAGTTGCTCCACTGTTGTCAAGGAAACTAGTTAACTTGCTGCAGTGCAAGGGAATCCATATCTCAGAACTCTCTCTGAACTAACACCCATTAAAATCCATTTTATTTTCTCAGATGTTGTCTCTCTTGCATGTCACCATGTTATTATGAATTTCTTTCGTTTATGCTGATTTTATCACTTTATTTAAACATGTTACTAGGTTTCATTGAAATGCATGAACTATTCATAGAGGATGAAGTGAAACCGTTAGATTAAACAATGTCTTACTGTTTATTCTTAGAATCATAGCTAAACCTTTTTTGTGATCTTTGCATAAATGCACATTTATTGTACACGTCGCTCCGACACTACAAGGGCCACTGTTAATACAACTACTCTGTGTTTGCACAGAAAAACACTTTATTGTGCTGCATACAAAAGCAACCACTACTCAGAGGAATTCAGTTGCCGATTCAGTATTTATCAAAGATCACATAAAGGTAGCATAGAATGTACAATAGTGTTCTTGTAAATCTCAAAGGCCCCACCTCACCCCAATGTGACTCATGTTGGCCCCTTCCCATTCTACTCAACCCCGCCCACTTTGCCCCACCTTGCCCTGTTAGCCGTGCCCCAGGACCATATTGCTGCATTTAACTAGTGTCACCCTTCTCCCACACAGGTGAATCAGGTGCAGAGGAGTGGTCCCAGTGGAGCTCATGCTCTGTAACATGCGGTCAAGGGTCGCAGGTGCGAACAAGAACATGTGTCTCACCATACGGAACTCACTGCAGCGGCCCTTTAAGAGAATCAAGGGTTTGCAATAACACTGCCCCTTGTCCAGGTAGTGTTAGTCGCAGATTCTTGAATATCAATGTTTTGCTCATTTGTTGTTTATATAGGAGGAAATGTGTTGCTGTGTTTAAACAAAAAAATGTATGTGTCTATATAAGAATGTATTACTATAATTACTGCAGATATTTACTATTATGATTATTATTAATCTGATGATTTCTTTTTTGATGTTATTTTGTGAATGTGTTCATTTTTTTCTCACAATCACTTTTGTGTTTTCCATTTCATATAACTGTCGGCCAATTCATCAGCATTGAAGCGGTTTAATGACATGTGGATGTGCATGGAGCTTAGGGAGCCGTAGACACTGATATGTCATCAGCTACATTTCTTGAAGGTCAGCTGTGCATTTTTAAAATAGCTTGTAAGGCATCTCTTCCTCAACCCATGAGGGTCATGGCAGATGAGTCATTGGTAGTCAGCAACACATGCTTTTCCGACGGGTATCGGCAGAGAGCTAACGTTTGTCTGTATGCATCTGGTAGGACAATCGTGTTTTTTTAAACAAGTCACCATTTTGCATTTTCGGTATTGCTTACACAGACAAACTGATTGAGTAATGAGATTCCAAACTCATGTTTAGTCAAGATATTTGATGGCACTGTTAAGCGTAATGCTTCTGAGACTGCATCACAGGCTCTTAATTAATTACGGCTGACTGAAAATGCGGCAAGCTCCATCGTCAGACGTTATGATTCAGGCTGCATTGTACTTCATTTCTCGACGTGGCATGTGTAAATGGGAAGCAGGCAGTTTTGAAATGGGTTATTCTCTTTGTCTGCATGGACACTAAAAAGCTAGAAAGAGAATGAGTCATTGCAAAAGAACAGTTGCCTAAATACCACTAGTCTTGATGCAACTCCTCTGTGGCCATTAATATTTAGCTCAGACAGCATTAAAACTCCTATATCTCCAGAAAAAAAGACACTACACAGCCCAATTCCAGGTACATGCATTCATTTGCATGAAGAATTATTATTAATTTAAAATCTGAACCTACAGTGCTGCCCATGTGAATTCATTATTGTCTTTGATTTATCCCAAGAACTGCAGACATTAGGCATTTGCTCGTGGCTAATTATAGATCCAGAACTTTTTCACATAATAAAACAGAGACAGTTATCACCAAATAACTAGGCCATAAAATTCTGGGAAACCTCTAAAGCAATTTTGAAAAGAGTTAGACTCCGTTGGAACTTTCATTTTAAGAGAAAATAAGAGAATGAGGCCTTGAGATAAGAGTATTTTTAATTTATAAAATGTCACTCTTCTTAAGTTACGGTATTGTTTCATGGGTTTTTAGTTAGACCATACCAAATGTACTGTAGTGCCGCAGTGTCGTTAAATTACGTTGTATGTAATATCTGAAATCCCAGGGTGTTTCTCTTCACTTGCGTATATTAAAACCTTAGCACTGGGCTCATAGAGCTGATATAGCACTAACCAGACATGGTTACAGTTGCAAACTGCTACAAAAAAATAATCCCTCCTGGCATGAAGCCACATGAAACACAGAGTCTACATCTAATAATCTGAAAGGCCAACAGATCAATCTCCTTTCTTCAAAATGTCCGTAGTGTGCCAAGTTATAAAGGAGATCTCCAAAATAGTGTTTGTTTAAATCAAAGACACATCACTGGACAGAGTTAAAGATCCTTAACCTGATAGCCGCCATCACTGAAAACATCAGCATCAACTGTGAATAATGGTTCATCCGCCGCAGGCTGCAGCCCAAGCATGCTGGAATTCTGGGCCTTCATCCTGTTCATGCAACACAATGCATCCGTCAAAATATGGCAAGCTTTCTGTTTTATAGAATATCTCCTTTGAATGAGCAGTGCCCAGTTATCTCACAACCAGCAGCTTCCCACGGCTACATCTTCCTTCTCTTCTGAACTGTGGTGCCGTTATCCCTCAGAAAAAAAAAAGCAGCCACGTCTACAGCAATTCTGTTAATGTCATTTGAGCAGCACATGGTTTCACATGCAGTACCAGTGTTCAGTTCCAATACAGAATTGGTGTGATGTTTTTTCACTGTAGCACAGAGTAAAGTGAGTTGAGGTCAGTATCAGAATTCAATATTATTCTATTAGAAAAGTGAATATAATTATTATACTGTTCTTTAATTGTTATTAACCTTACACTCCACTTTGTTATTAAAACACTGCACAGTTCAACAGACACCAAGCTAAATCAGCGGTAAGACAGATTTGACACACATTTTTATTTCATCCTGTCATGGGAGCTAAACTTTCAAAATGGATAGCCTCACATACTTTAATTTCACTAAAGCAACATTATGCAGCAATTCTATCTTAAAATAACAGCTTGTAATAGGGAAAAAGGTAGATCTTTTATTCCAACTCTGCGCCCCTAACGGCTGGTCTCGTACCATTTATGTTGGGTTGAGTGGGTACGATGTCCTACTAGAAGTGTCTAACTGAATGATTGTTACTGGCTTTAACCACAGAATTCAGGCCCAGCAACAGTCACGCCCAACTGCAGATAATTTATAAAGACTAAGAAGTCATTAAAAAAAAGACTGTCATCAGCAGGGAAACTTTAAAATATCAAACTGAGTTTGCCATGATTAGTAGAGCAGCAGCACTTCCAGGTCAGAAAAGCTGGGGATCATGACGGGACAGACATGACACAAACACGGCTGTGTTTCAGTTCAGTGACTGGGACTACAGAATTTGAGCTCCAGTCAGGTGATTGATACGTTTTGTTTTCTGTACGTGAAAACAGCTTAACTGGAAAGATTCTGGGCATTAATAAGCCCTAATATTTTCTTACAACGGAGTAATTCTGACTCACTGGATGCAGACTGTGGATATTAATCTGCCATTAGGCGCCTATTTCAGGTGCCATTTTCCTCCGCTTCTGTTTCCAGCCTGCTACTGCTTTCGAAATCCCCTTCGTCAAAGGAAACAACAAGAGCCACCTCTGAACTAGCAACCTAAATGCTGAAAATTGTTTTGATGAATACTGCAGTCACATCATCCACACAAATATTTTAAAATGTTCATTTTTTCTTTGCAGAAGGTCGCCCTTTTATTGAGTTCTCGCCACCTTGCGTAAAATAATTCCACCAAAACAAGTTCCCCCTCAGCACTATTTTGCAGGGGCAACATCGCTTCATCCCCAGGTTTATTTTTGCCAAAGACGATAGTGATTGGTTTAAAGAAACACAAACAAGCCAGAGCATTTTTCTCCTGCAGAAGAATGATAGTGGGACTACAGCAGAATGTGTTGTTTGTTTGGGGTCCAGGGTATGATCTGTATTTTCAGACTAATTGCAGTGTTGCATCAGTTTCAAAAATATTGACTTCCACGAGTATCTAAATCCTTCCATGACTATAAACATGTTAGAAACTATTTTCCCGTTTAACTGCAGATTGACTAATACAGCTCATTGCTCGACACGTCCTCAAACTCCACTGCCAGAAACACATACAAGAGCCGTGCCTCAACTTGGGTGTGGTGTTCCTTCACTGCGACTTACTTCACAATAATGTCAACAGTCTTTTTGCTCTACAGGACAAGAATATCAAACAACATTGTTATATATAGAAAAATAATTTGTTCTGTAAAGAATGTTACTTCTTCATATACTATTGATTTGCATTTATATTAATGGAAATTTATATTTAAGCTGCAATAAACTGCTGCAATTGAGGATAATCAGTGCCAATCAAGAAGAAGATTTTATTGAATATATTACAACAATAATAAACAGACATGTTCTGTTGAGTCTTTTTAAAACATACAATTTGGACTGTGAGCTAATTAATCTTGACAACTATCATCTTAATTAATTTAAATTAAAAACAGAGTTTTGTTTATGTTATTTCAAGGGCATCAGTGAAATAGTGAGCTGGTTTAATTTTACAGCCCAGCACTTACTTTTAACTTGGTTACATCACAGATTCTGACAATCCACTCTTTGTTCAAGTACTCCAATTCCAAGTACTATATTAATATGGATGACCTACCGTAAGGCAAAGAAAACAACATTTTGAATTGTTTATTTCTTTGAATTGTGCAAATACGAGAGCCAGGTGCAATATTGCACATAACAGATAGATAGAGGTGGCTGCAAATAATAAATACTGTATGGTGAATACAGTTCAGCACAAAAGGTAGGCTAACCAGTTAAGAAGGTAAAACCTCATTGGAATGATATGAGAGGTCCAATCAAATCCCAGTTTACCACAAATTAATGAAAACATTCTTGGCAAAAGTATAAGCTTTGGCCACCATCTTGTGCCGGTCCAAGAATTTCACCTCGAGCAGCACTGCAATTGCTCATGGCCGTCCCGTGTAAATCATGGCCGAGGTTCAGAGCAAAACCACACAAAGAAGCTGAATCCTATTCCATCATTGCTAGCAGTGGTGACTGCCTGCTTTGAACTCAACATTTTCAAAGTAAACGCGTCAGCCACCAAGGGACACTTAGCTAAGAGCATCAAAGCAGCGCCTAGAGGCAGGGGCTGGGACAGACGGTCGCTCCCTTCATGGCCGACCATCGGCCTGGTTCCATGATCCAACTACTCTACAACTGATCCTGAGATCTAATTATTGTTCTGCAGCATCTTTTAGTCTCTTAAGAAGAACCATCAATTCCCTGTATACAAAGTAGTCAGATATACATTTCCCAGCATCTTAAATCCCATTTTTGTTATCAATGGGGGATAAAATTCCTAAACATATGTTGTGTCTGCTGCCAATTTCCATAACTTTGGCACTTTTATCTTCTGCCTCAGTCTTTTAATGCCTTTTGTTGCATTCCATTGCACTCTGTGCAATAGCAATACCGTTTAACCTAGCATAATCTAATCTATTCTAATCTAAATGTACATACACGGCTGCACGCACATCAGCCTGTCATTTCCATTGCAGTTCCCTGTGCGCTATAGTACCTGGTTAAAAAACAAGGGTTTTACAGCACGACTTTTCAGGTAGAAACATACTTTTGGTACTCAAAAAATATATCCAGTGCGATTTGGATTTCCATCCACTTGAAGATAATTTTGGAGCCTTGTCTCAGTAAATCCACTTTGGCCAGCAAATGCTTCGGAAACTAATATCGATGGTTAAGTGCCAAGACGAGACAGGAAGTGTCTCGCTTCTGTCCGTCTCTCAGTGTTCCATTACCCTCTCCAAAGTAAAACTTTGAGCCAAAAGCAAATATTCCCTGCAGTTCTATGAAGACTCACCGTCCCTCAACCAGATCTCCATTGAGCTTACACACAAACGAAGATGCAAGCTGTAAAATGAATCATGCACATTTTACTGTTGCCGCTTTTAATGCACCTTTTCTAATTTAGATTTTACTATTTGGATTCAACAATTCCAGCTGCACTACAGTATGCCCCAGGTGCTCATATAAACAACATGGTATTTAGAATGATTTTGATTAAAATAAATGTATCTCCTAGAAATTGGTCAGACCGAAATATTCTTAGGATAAATTGCACAGGCATAGTCATTGCATGAGGAAACATCTTATGAAATGTATCAGAGTCTTCCTGATGATACATTTCTTTTAAGATTTGGGCTGTTAAGTCTAGGTAGCCATGTCATTACAAATCACTCAATAAAACCTCAAATGTGGCCAGTTATTCAGACGTCTGAGACCAGGTTAACTACTGTCTTTTTGGTGTATTACCATGTCTATATTAACCAGAAGGATCACTTCTATTTGATTCCCAATATTAGTGGGCTGTTCCACACACACACACACACACTTTGAGTTAGAAAGACAGCATCCTTATTGTTTGTTCTGTATGTTTCATGTGAAAGATTGATATGTTCATCATATTTTATAGTTTTTACTTTTGTATGAATCATTGCTAGTGGGTTATTATTCATTATCTTTGTGTAAATGATGAAAAACACTGCATGCACCGAGGTAACTGAAGCTTGTGGCTGAGGCTTTGCGAGGCCACACACTGTCTGTATGCTCGCCGTTTCCCTCACATTAGTTTTGTCGCTAATTATTTTGATTGATTTTATTTCATTTATTGCTCGGTGCAGTTTGTTATGGGTTTGTTTATGCTACAGCGGGGACAGGGACATTGATCAGGCCTGACGCCTTTTCTGTGCCCGCAGTACATGGTGTATGGGAGGAGTGGTCACCGTGGAGCCTGTGCTCATTCACGTGTGGCCGAGGGCATCGCACTAGGACTAGGATGTGTGCCCCTCCCCAGCATGGAGGCAGGGCCTGTGATGGACCCGAGACCCAGACTAAGCTTTGCAACATAGCCCTATGCCCAGGTATTATTGTCTGCTCTCTAAATGTTTTGGGGGAAAAAACGTACAATATTTACAATTACCGCTGTAGGCAAGAAGATGAGCAAAATATAAAAGATAAAATCACAAAGTTTATCATAAACCTGTTTCAGAAGTTTGTTTCTTGAAAATGGAAGCAGTTTACCTCACACACAGCTTTATAATCATTAATCAATACAATACTGCAAAGGTGAGTAAAACTAAAATTGAATGACTGAATTTTGTGGTGCATTTACAATAATAGCGCTTACACAATAATGTGGTTTAGGAAACCCTGTCAATACTGTGATACCGGCGTCAAAATCACTTACCCGCAATTGCCTGTGAATGGTAAGCACATTAATGATGATGAGTTTCTCCACACAGTAAATGTTAGCTTTGCTCTGGTAACAGACTCTGAAAACCACTCAGTCCCAGATGCTTTCCCTCCGCCCCTACACAGAAGATGGAATGCAGTGAACAAATAGTGTCTGCAGTTTGTGCAATTGCCATACTAATAATCTACATCTCAATATGAAAATATTCTACGAAAAACACTTTGAATGTTTCATTCTCATTTTGCCTTTGGCAATTTTGGGAAATTTTAACTGAAGCAGTGCAATTCTCCAAAATCTACAACTAGTCATGTGATTATTTAATTTATTTATTTTTTGCTTTTCACTTAATGTTGTATTGGCTTTCAAGTCTGCGAGGGAATAGTGATCTGAATATCTCCTCCCATTTCTGCCCTCTTTTCCCCTCCACTTGGGACATGCTTGTTGGGTTGTGGTTGGTGCCTCAGTGGATGGACAGTGGCAGGAGTGGAGCTCTTGGAGCGATTGCTCGGTGACCTGTGCCAATGGCACTCAGCAGAGGACCAGGCAGTGCTCAGCAGCCGCCCATGGGGGATCTGAGTGTCGTGGTCACTGGGCAGAGAGCAGAGAGTGCCATAATCCTGACTGCACAGGTAAAAAAAGTCCTGAGCCTCTTAATTTTATATCCGCTTTGATTTTTAAATTCAAAATCATGATTTGAAATGAAGGGAAAAGAATGACAAACGTACCCTGCCCCACATTTGCCACAATCATTATTATGATCACAAGCACCACAATCATATGAACTGTAGATGAAATGTGCGATTTAATATGGAGCCTGATTTCACAGAGCTCTTTCTCCCTTTGTGCTGCACACCGAGAAGCCGTGTAGCAAGAATCAAATCCATGTTCTGAGAAATCAAAAATAATGTTTTAGACCATGCTCTATCAATTGGATTTGTAAAATCCAGTTAGATATAGTGTATGTCTTTCACAAAATGCAGGGTTGGCTGTCTTAACTGTCTGTCAACACTGTAGATATATTACAGGCTCAAAGACGTCAGCTTAGTGGCCTCCATCAGGCTTCGAATTGTCTGATAATTTGAAGGGCCTGAACACTCGCATAATCTCCTGATGCAATTTTCACTGTAGCAGTGTAAAACTGCAGTTTTGTTTTTTTTGGTATTTCACTTGTATGTATGAAAGTCAATGGGAATGTTGCGTAACCAGCCATCCAACCTTATGCTCTCACGGGCCACTAAAACAGCAGTAAATGCTAGTGAATACTTCTTTTTTCATTTTCAAGTGTGATATTGAAGAAGGAGATGATCCAGTTTGCCGCACCGCGAGGGGGGCGCGTCGTGCAATTTATTTGTTTAATTAGGGCCAACCTGTTTAGCAATTCTCATTTGTTTCCAAGGTGAGAGATCAAATATTAGATGAGACAACACAGTGTCAGCCATCATGTAAAGTGAGTATGAGGTGTATGACTTCTAAAGGCGTCGCCTTGGTTTGTGGAATAAAAAAATTAGTCCAAGGTAAACCGATAATTTTTTGTAGAAATAGTCAATTACTGGTCATCTTGGAGTAATTGAGAATGCAAAAGAGCAACTGGGACATAAAAAATTTTAAAAAAGCATTTTACAACATATCACAATAAAGGCCTTTGAATCAATGTTATGTATTAGAAATCTCTCCAGCACTGCCTGGCACAGTGAGTTCTTTGAAACACTATGTTTGTCTGAGGAATCAGCTGCTCTGATGAGGGGCAGCAGCTTCAGTATCTAGAGTTCTGGGGATAGAGAAAACAGTGGTTTCTTCTTTTTTTTTGTGGAAGCTAACCTGACAGAGGTTAGTTGTAGGACAAGAAACAGCCTTGCACATGTGAAGCAAGGGGTAAGTGGAAGTTCAACTGAGAGTAGAGTGTGTGTTTCCTGCACGGAGTGCTGCACCTCTCTGTTCAGACAAGGGCATGTGATTTACTGCATTGCTGAAGGGGCGCATCTGTTTTTTTTGTCTAATGCACAATTTAACAGTGTTCATTACAAGGGCATAAAACATGCGGCCTGTTTTGGAAACTTCAGCATAAATTAGTTTTAATATTGGCAAAGTGAGGCAAATAATCACCACTCACAGAGCGGCCTCTGTTGCCATAAAACAATTTTTTTTCCTGATTATAAAAAGGATCCTTGTTCATTTCTGAAATATTATTAAGAAACATACTGAATGGATAGCAATATAAATAAATACAATCATGTCAATGACATGAGCCAAATTTTGAGTGTCTGAGATGATCTGTCGCTTACTGAGGATGATTCTGTTTCAGCTAATGGCCAGTGGAATCCTTGGGGTCCGTGGAGCGGCTGCTCCAAGTCGTGCGATGGCGGGTGGCAGCGGCGAGCCCGGGTGTGTCAGGGGGCAGCAGTGACGGGACATCAGTGTGACGGCACCGGAGAGGAAGTCCGAAAGTGCAGTGACCAACGCTGCCCAGGTGAGCCAAAGGATAATAAGACATTAACCTGAGTGGCCGCAGGGAAGCCAATTGAAGTGCGGCGAGATAATTATCTCTGTGGAGTGAATGAGACGTCTCACAAGAGCATTTAAAACAGAATGTGAAGATGAGACGCAGGTATGGGTTGAATGAGCGTGGATGTACTCTAACAAACAAAGAAAATACTGAGTAATGCAAGTATGATTACAGCTTAATGTACAAAAATCTGTTCATGCTCATATTCACCAACACTGTACAGCTTTGATTTATACACCTTCCATGTGATGTGAGGGAGTTGTTGCATCGTGTTGTGAATGCAGACGAAGCTCTTGACATAGTATCACTGTGCTCTTCAGCACCGTATGAGATCTGTCCCGAGGACTACGCAGTGTCAATGGTGTGGAGACGGACGCCTTCAGGAGAACTGGCCTTCAACAGATGCCCACCCAACGCCACAGGTGAGCAATATCTTCAGTGGATCTTTTTCTCATCACTTGCTTGATTTCTAAATGTTAAATTGTAAACTGACAGGTCTCGAAAAAGTCGTTCTATGTTATGATTACCTGTCTTTTCTCATCTCAAGACTCGCCCTCTAGGTGAAAATTAAAAGGAGTAGTCCTCTCATAAAAAATGATGGAATATATTTTAATAGGTATGACATTGATTCTGGCTTTTTGGAAACCAAAATGTCTATTTGATTGATGGACTTAGATTTGAATTATTTCATGGCTTTGAATCATACCAGTGTCATGGTGTTTACATGTTAATAATCAATATGATAATATGAGCAATAGAAAGCTCTTCCTCAGTGTAAAGAAATGAACTAGCCTTTTGTTTTACTTGCCGAATCTCTGCATGGTACCAAAAACCCACTACACCACATCTGAGGAGGAAGCACACATCCCCCTCATCCCATTTCCACACAAATGTGATGAGCTGTATTCGAAAACTCACGGACACACCTGTCAGTGTACAGCTCGTGTACTGGATGGAAGAAAAAAAATAACCTAAGAAGAGGCAACTCAAATTCAGTGAGCATTGTCAAAGAAAAGCACGGCGAGGTCTGTTTTCAGACATTAAGCATAAGCTCCAATATGTGCACGGAGGGAAGAGCATTCGAGCAAAGGGATGCGAGCTCTCTAACAGGGCAAGACTAACACTCGGCTTCTTGAAAAGAAGGGAGAGGAAAGAGGAGAGACAATGAAAGGGGGATGCAACCAATGATAATGCTGCTGCGATTGCAGGTTATCTTGTGCGTGGTTGAATAATCGGTCGTGATGTTGGCTGTTAAAGTCACATGTTCATTTCGCACGGTAAGCCGCTGTAAAGCTCGAAACAGTCTGATTGACATTTCTCCCACAACCATAAAATGGGTAACTGGTAAATTAGGTGCAGCCGCAAACACACCGTCATTCACAGATGGCTTACCTGCGGCAAAGTTATGGAGAGGAAGATTTACTAGTATGACATTAGCTTTCCGGCTTGACATTAGTTTTATGGCTAATAACTGTTCAGCACTACAAAGCTATTTCAAGCTCGCAGTAGGGACTTTTTTTGGTATTTTTTTTTTCTTCCTCTCTTTTTGACGCTGTTGGAAATTAACACCTTTACTGATTAAGAATTTAATTTACACTGAGAAGTGTCTTCAGGTCACTTAGTGAGAGAGAGACACTTGGCTCCTTTATGCAGCCAGACTAATTATGTTTCTTTACTGAGAAGTATCACATTCATTAATTACATTAATTATGAACAAAGATGAAATTAAAAGTGATCTTGTGAACCGTAGAAAACCAATTGATTTATTTATTCTTATATGTTGATGAATATGGATCCTGTTACACCTTCTGTCTATGTTCTTTTCACACAATGCTGTCAATCAACACATTCCGACATTATATAATAAATCAGACCTGACCTCGTTTTGTTTGTCATTGTTGGACAATTTGCCCAAAGTAACAAAATGGCGGGGCTATATCAGTTAATTGAGAACCAGGACCTTTAATGCCTGAACGGTATCATGATAAAAGGGTAAAATAACAGTCTTATTTTAATGTTTTAACTACAGCAGATCCCCCTGTCAGAGATTATACTGACCGCTACAAAAAAAGACCACGGTGGACAAAATCAGGTCGGGTCAAGTTTATTTCTAAAGCCATTAATCACAGGCCCAGTGTCAGCAGGTTTCCCAAAGCCCACATTATGAATTTATAAATGAAAACAACCCCTCCCAACCTTTTTACCTGTAATTAGATTATGCTCAGGAAAGTGGTAACAACACTGAAGCCATCCACGTGCACCCTTGACCCAAACCCAACCTCCTTTTTTCATAAGATGTGTTTAATTCATCGTCCGAGGAGGTCGCTAAAATTGTTAATCATTCAAAGCAAAAAGCCCAAAATGTCCCGCACAGCAATTCTGAGACTGCAATTGTGAAGCGTGTTTTAGAAAAGGATAACCTTGATCACTGAATAGACCAATTTTCCATTTTTAAGTAAACTGAAGAAAGAAAAAAAACAATTTTACTAACTCCAACACTAAGCTGGAAATGTTTGTCAGTCTGATGAATCACCACAGCGAGACAGCCCTTGTAAAAGCAGTCAATGACATCTAGATGCCAATAAACCTTCAGTGTTGTTCGATCTTAATGCTGCTTTCGACACGGTTGATCATTAAATTCTTCTGCAAAGACTGAGGGGTTCACATTGGGCTGTCAGGAGTGAGTTTTTAGTTTAATTTGATAATAACGTCTCCAAAACCCTCGGAATTTTGAATTCGTCTTATTTTCGCCCAAGTGCACTTTGAACTGAACCAACCCACGTGAAAGGTGCGACACAAAAATAAATAAGACCAAATTTGACAGATTGATTTATAGATTTAACTCACAAAAAACATCAAAGAGGAAAATGTGAATAGAAATCAAACCCCTCACGTTCAGACCTCTTGCCCTCTTTGACAGGTCAGAAATGTGATGGCCGCTGCGAGCGGGTAAACAAAGAGGAATTATTGATCAGTGAAAGCAGCATAACAAAATGTGCGACACGAACGCAGTGAGACTGGTTTGGTGAAGTGTCCGAATGTGTTAGGGGCATCAGTGCCTACTCAGCTGTAGTCACTGGCGTCATCAAGGTCCTCCCAGAAACAGCACCCGGTGCAGGGTCATCCGCGCTGCCTCGGTCTTCACGGATGACAACCGCCGCCAGAGGCGAGAACGGGGGGAAATTCGAGAGGATACATGCGCACAGCAGATGAATTTGTTCACTTTGTATCACTCGAACAAAGGCTCATACATTGGTAAACATGTAACATACACTTACAGCAACCTTTTGCAGTCAGCTGTCCCCGAGGTGACCTCTCAGCACTGTGCGGGGCTAAAGCAAAACACGGCAATAGAAGGAATGCAAGACAAATGCCGTTTTATAAAGTAGATCAGTGAATTCCTTTTTTTGTACAGTTTTGCACAGAATAATTCCATCTCTCCCACTCTTTTTTCTTTTTTTATTATTGCATATTGTTAAAAAAAAAAACACTAAATAACCAACAGGTTTTTACTTGTACCTTTGAAAAACAGGTTTTGCATGTCAAAGCTCCATCACTGGTAAGATTCTGAATTATCAACCTAAGTTTGTGTCACCCAGTTGAAAGAGGGAGCAATTAAAGCAACAGCACCACAAGCTATTAGACAAACACGTTAATACAGAGGAAAATGATCCTGTGCTCTCTAACAAACACTGCGTCAGCCTTTCATCTTGGGGAGGATTGTTTGGATAAAAGTGCTCCTCCAATGGCGGCGGAGTTAAGGACACCGTAAACCTGCACAGAGACGGTTTAATGCCTCTGTGGAGCGCGGCATTGGTTTTGATCAAGCACATATAGGCATCCTACTCTACACACATCGCCGATGATGTGAGGGCAGATGACGGATTAGTGCAAAATCACATTGAAAGTTTTGTGTTTCCATCCCTGACCCGGTTGGATCCCACTATTGACACAGGTCAAAGCAAAGAGGAAGCAGATTCTGAATAACTGATTTTTTTTTACATATATATTTAGACTTAAGAGAAACACAAAACTAGATGAAATGAAAAGTGGATTTTTGAAAATGGACACCTACATCTATTGAATTCACAAAACATGATGAATAGGAGATTGGATGGGGTTGTAACCTCCCTCCAATGAGTGTAGGTAAAGCTTTATTTACGGTTGCTCATTCCCTCCTCAGTAATTCATACCCCACTGAGCAACCAAGAAGTGCCTATGGAGAGGTTTTTATTATGAAATGGCAACAAGTACGGTATTAATTTTTGATCGATACAGCTAATAAACTACATTTGTTTCCCTAAAAATCCTGAATTTTCTCGTGTAAACAAAAAAAGGGAGGGGAAAAATTTGCGCTGGTCAACGCATTTCAAATTAAAATGATTTTGGCCTTGGGCAATTTGTGACGTCCAAGTACTGCTGAATTCACATTAAAATTGCATCATACAGTATAATACTAAAATGAAACCAGACCACGGGTCCTTTAAGGGCCAAATGACTAAAACCTTCTTTTTTTTCCCAGTGATTCTGTAGCTGTTGAATTAAACTCATCTTTCAAGTCAATACACAAACAGGATTGGTATCTTTCATTAGTTCAAAGCAGTTCTTGGACATAGGCTCTTCTCGCTGCTTTGTCTTTTTGCCACTTCCCATTTGAAGCACACCGTCTCTCTTGGTTTACAGTGACCTTTAAAAATGTCGGAGGCAGAAAACTGAATTGAATTCCTAATAAGCCATCATAAAATAAACTTTTTACCACATTTTTTTTTTTTAAGGGCAGGAAAGATGATCGAAATAAAAATGTGAAAATATTCTTTTGAGTGCAGATGTCCTTAACAAAAGGGGTGTGCATTATATGAAGGTAAATGAAACCTCCCAGGTGAAGCAAGCTCGGAGGAAGACGAATGCTCGGCGCAGCGTAAAACAGTGGGCCTCTCCTGTTGCCCTCTGGGTTTGTCTCATGGTGCTGCATGGACGCTCCTGGCATATATGCACTCATGGCTTTAAGTGAATATCACCAGGTAGTAGAGGTGGAGAGGGTGGGCGTAGGAGGTGTGGTTTTGATCGCTCTCTGTCTCCGTGTGTGTGTGTGTGTTAGTGTGTAGAAGAGAGCGAGAGCGAGGCAGCGAACAAGACGTAGCGATGAGTTTATGTGAAGCACATATGCCAGGGGAAATGTTTTGTGCTGTGGGAGTTTTTCCTTTGGATGTCAAGCACCTGTGTTGGAGCGGCGGGTTGATGTGTGAAGTGCACTCCAGCAGGTCGACAGCAGGGAAGAGATGTTGGACGCCGACGTAGGAAGTGTACGGGGATTGTGTATGGATATTGGGTGGGTTTTGCTATTTCGGGATCACTGTTTAAATGCCTGACAGCTATCGCAGCCGAGCACTTGAGTGAGCCGCAGTAACTTGTATCAATGCAGCACATACGGTGTATTAAAAGCCCGTGTCTGTTGCTTATATAGTATAAAAGCAATTCTGGATAATACTGCAGCACTTCCCTTCCAGCATCCTCTCTCTCCCTCTCACTATAGGGCAATATCACATTTTGACGATGACTGATGGGCAACAGAAAGTCTCATGAAAATAATTAATATTTCTGTCTTGCTTTTTTTGTCCTTCCGCTCCTCCTGTATCAACTCCCCACAACCTCACCACTTCCATCTGCTTTTCTTTGGGCTCTCCTTTGGTCTTAATCCCACCCCACCCTCCGACTCGACACTCTCTCCATGCCTGCATCCTCATCTCCCCTCTCATCCCTCCCTCACCCCGTCTCCTTTTCCAAATCTGTCACTGTCTCCCTTCTCCTCTGCAGGCACCACGAGTCGACGCTGCTCTTTGGATCACCGTGGTATGGCCTTCTGGGAGCAGCCCAGCTATGCTCGATGCATAACAAACGAATTCAGATACTTGCAGCAATCAGTAGGTGCAAAGTCAGCTTCCTCTTACTGCCTCTGTTTCCAATGCATCATAAACTACCTCCCGCGTGTCCAACCCCCCCCCACCGGTTTCATCACACAAAGATTAACCACTTTCGATAGTGGAGCAAATTACAACACTGATTTTGCCATTTTTCTATTCGCAATGAATGGTCACAGTCTGGTCATTTAAACCGTTTGATTTAGTGTTCTTCTGGCATCTTCTCATCTGTGTGCAATCTCCGATACCAAATGAGTAGAAGAAGCAAATAGCAATTATTGTTGATACTGTAAGAAGCATATCGGACTTGTTGTACTTTTGTTTGTAAGCATCAAATGAAGTGTTATTCCTATAACACACACAATGCATTTTAAATAGCATCTGCTACAATAAATTGCTATATTTTCGTTCATTCAGAACAAGCATTGTACCATAAAGGAGATAGATAGAGAGACGATATTTTAATACAGTTTTTAAAAAAAATTGTACATTTGCTTTAGTGTGTGAGCGCGCTTATCTGGGAAACACGGTGGCACCTCTATTAGAATAGGCAATCTTGATAACCCTCCATCACTGTGAAGAACGGAATAATTCAGAACAGCTGAGATAGCACATATATGGCACTGCACCTGTGAACGTGTATTTATGCACATAAACCCGCGTGCAATGATGTGAAATGTCATTTTACTGTGCAATTTCTGCCTAAATGCGAGTCTTCTGCTCCAGTTCACTCTTTTATTCAGACTGCTTCATTTCCAAACATCCGTGAGGCAGAATACATTCCGGCCCGGCTTAGATATACATGTCACAGGGAGGGCCTTAGAGAGAAGGGTCTTTCTTCCTGATTTTCTTCACTCCGTTTACTCCAAATGTGAAGCTTAGTGGGTTTCTTGCAAAAAAAAAGAGAGAGAGAGAGAGCGAGAGAGAGAAAAAGAAACCTGCTGAGGACACCGATGGCTCAAGTTTTGTGTTCTCCTGTTTTTGGAGGTTCAGGGGCACCTCGCGAAGGGCCAGAGGATGCTGGCAGGGGATGGGATGTCCCAGGTCACGAAGAACCTTCTGGACCTCACCCAGAGGAGGAACTTCTACGCTGGTGACCTGCTGTCTTCTGTGGAGATCCTTCGCAATGTGACGGAGACCTTCAAGAGGGCCAGCTATGAGCCGTCATCCGATGATGTGCAAGTGAGTGGACGTTTGGTTTGATTTCAACATAGACGTGGATCTTTCTATGTATTCATAGGGGCTTTCTATTTTGACAAAATGATCAACTGTATAATGCGAATGTTAAGTCTGAAACAGCACAAAAGGCTGGAAAAACGCATCCCATGCCTCTATTGTATCAAGCCATCTCATCCTAGACTGCTTCATCTCATGTTGGAGTTGGCTGCCGTCTTGATCCTCTCTATGTCAATAGGATGATGGAGATTATAGCTAAAGCACCACCCCCATCGCCAATAAGATCATTTATGTCCTCAGAGCTGTGTCATTTTGAAAGACAACACTCCAAGGCATATTTGTGCAAGTATGCTGCCCTTTTTGTGTCTGTATGTGCGTGCGTGTATTCCTTGCCATGTGTGTGGTTCATGCTGTTCCTTTAGAGTCGGCTAAATGGGAATCCATGTGATGGTAACAAAGGATTAAATATTTGTATGGGTGTTAATGAAAAAACCCTAATTCTCCATTATGGTTCTTATGGGAATTTCTAATCTTGCTTTGTTACTGTATCAAGCTTATTCTGTTTGCCGTTTTCTGCACAGAGATGTGAGTAATAGTACACATCAGCCATTTTCTGTATGGAAGTAAAACTGATTTCTGCTTTTAATAACGTGAAAGTTCTGTTGGTTGAATTTAAATCCTAACAGGCCTTTTAGGTATATTGAAAATGAAAAGAAAAAAAAACATATTGTTTGGTGTTATAAAGATATCCTGGTTCGAAGGAGAGGGGAAGAATTTTCAACTAAAATAACAAAAACTAGGTATTCTACAGTGATATCAAGTTCGGTGATGCCAAACACACCACTCTTTGAGCTTCGACGTATTTTGAATGTGATGGGACTTAATTGGCATACACAGCTTGTTCTTCAGGTTAGGATGGAGATAATTAATTCACCAAAAATGTTCAACTCACTTAATTACACACTTCTGAAGCTCAGTGATATTTGGACCACAAAATGTCAGGGATGTTCTTTTCGTTCAGTTTCCTGCTGGTGTTCTGCACATTTACGGGGATGTAAAGGTGCACGGTCTGCTGCTAATATTCTGCAGGAATAAAAGCCAAATGTGCCGGCCACGGCTGGACAACCCCGGGCCCCATTCAGCCATTTCTCCACCTTAGGAAATCTATGAGATGAGGAGAGCATCCTGTCTCTGGTTATTATGAGAGCTCGATAGTGTGTGTGGGCAGACAGGAGAGCAGTCAGCCAGCCAGCCAGCCCACCCCCTCCACGTGTCTCTGCGCTAATGCAGTGTTAAAGTGGGCACATTACCACCAGAGGGAGCATAAGCATTCAAGTAGAAAACAAGATAGCCTGTGTCAAGAGAGAGAGCCACTCCCTCAGGCACATTGTAGACCAGACGTAATAACAAGGCTAAAGATCAGACAGGGGTCCTATTACTACTGCAGGCATGCACCCCAAGCAGCCCCCGTTTTCTGCTGCTGGAAAAAGACAATCCACACAGCTGCTCAAACATTCCCTTTCATCTTCTTCTCTTTTTTTTTCCTTCTCCCGATTGCAGCGTGTGCTTCTCTCCTCTAGCACTAAGTGTTTGCTGCATGCTGCAAAAGGGTTCAAGGTGTATTTTGAGCTGAAACGCACATTCCATCTTTCCTCTAATCATTCACCATCGCGGTCGCAGCGGCAAATTTCCTGTTGCTGGTGCGCCCTGCGGGGGAACGTCATTATTCCCCGACAGGAATCGCTGATTTCCTGCGATCAGAAATGTCAGTAAATCATCCATAAAAGTAATCTCTGAGTGCACAGTGTTTATGTCTCGGGGTTTAAAAAAGCATCTTGCTGCAGTGCCTGTAGTACTTGTGTGTGGGCGCGTTATGTATTTTCCCTTTCATCGTCTCCACAGAACTTCTTTCAAATCATCAGCAACCTCTTGGAGGAGGAAAATAAGGAGAAATGGGAAGATGCACAGAAGGTAAGCATCTCGCAGTGGGCATGGTAAATAATTCAGGTTTCTGCATGAATGAGTGCTGTGTGCCTCAAAAAAACATCTTTAAGCTCGTTTGCAGTTGCTCCATCTGAACAGCAGAGATTACAGAGAACCAGGTTGATTTTGATATCATGTTTTACCTACACGTATCATTGTTAAAGGTCATTTAGTGGGAGTGACATCTGTTGGAAAGCCAGTTCCTTAGACCTCCACTTGGTGGCAGCAGCAGTGCCACAGTCACTGTCCAAGCATCACCACTGCAGGACTCATTTCCTCCAGCAGACTCATTGTTTTCACCCAGCTCATACAAATCATGACAACCAGCTCGATAAAGTCCATTAATTAAGATGAATTATATCATAAGGACAAACAGTTGAGGCATTTTATTGCCTGCACCACAACAGCTGAGAGTCTTATTGCTTATTCCCTGTATGTCTTTCTCTGACATTGTGAGCAGCTCCATCATATCGAAGAGCAGAACGATGAAAAAAAACATGGTCCCAGTATTCAGTACAAATGTAGGGGCGACAGAAGGCAGCACCGCAGTTATGTACTGTAGATCAAAATCGGAGTGCAGAAGAGTACATTTTCTCGACGGTGTGGTTATCCGTGGAGATTGGCTTCTGGCTGCGTCCCCCATTGGACACATTTCTCAGCCCGAGAGGTGGCAACTCTCGTTTTCCAGACTGACACTGGTGTCCGAGACAACCTGAGTCCCGGAATCATGCACATCCAGACTCTGACAGAGATACCATCTGTGATGACGGCAAGTCAGCAGAGGGCATCTGCTCTGTTGTCGCCTCTGCTGCTACATTGACTTAAAATTAGGTATCACCTGCACTGACACAAGACCTGAGTCTTGAAATCAATCACATTTCCTTTTTTTTTGTCGTCGTCTCTCCATGTCTGACTTGTGCTAAGATGGTAAGGGAGACGCGGGGCGGTTCAAACTCTGCCAACAGTGCCAGTCCCGGCTGTCTCTGTCTCTACAGGCAGTAATTAGGTGTTTACTCAATGCAGCCTCCGTTTGGCAGGTCCCAAAGACAGGTTGTCGGTGAGAGGAGCCCACAAACGAGCGGTTTCATCCGCGAGAACACGTCAGAGATCGACGCAGACGGACGAGAGAAAAAATATAAAAATGGAAGATACTATGTCCATGATTGAACACCCAGAAGAGCTAGTTGACGTTGGTAATTATTTCTGTAGTTATTAATGTGCCTTTCTAAGGAGTGCTGCTTCACTTCTGGCACCCCACTTAGTGGACCCCGGCGAAGCAATGTCGTCTTATTTCACCAGAAGACGCTTGGACTTCACAGTTCTCTTCTTTCTTTTTTTCCTCTCTCACTTGCAGGCTTTTCTTGCATTAATGAGCGCTCTGTGCCGAGTTTCCTCGGCACCCACACGCTGCGTGTATGTGGACATTCAAAAACGCTTGGATGAAACAGCTCACTATGAGGTTTTACTGGCTGCAGAGTTGGCTCTGTGCAGAGGGATCACTATATATTCACCTCCTGTCACTGTTACCATGGCAAGGAAAGGAAGAGCTCTGTCTACACAACCTCCACTGCAGCCATTTCCCTCCGCTGCCTTCACATCTCTGTGGTTGCCATGGAGACCAGCAGAATGAGCATGACTGCACTGTGCGTCAGACATGCCGGAAGGGGCGACGTGATGTGCTTTTCTCTCCCACTATGGCTTTCACTCTGCTGTGTCAGAGGCTCTCAACTTCAGTAGCACGGATCTGCTTGCCCCGGCTTTGCAGCACATGTAGAGGCATGTGCGAATACGCGGAGGTCAAGGTGTCACCGAGGAGAGGAATACCTGCTCCAGGTGTTTGTTGAATATCAAGCGCTGAGTGAGGTGTTGATTGCTAAATGCCACTCAAAGGCTTTTCTAATTGCCTGACATTATCATTGTGTGCCAACACATTTGGTTGAGTCCTGCAATAATGTTTATGTAACATGCCACATTTTTCTGACAGACATTATGAAATACATTACAGCATTGTTCTTTCTAGCTGTTAGTTTGTGAACATATCGAATGTGTCTGTTTTTTTTTCTTTTTTTAACAATATCCACTCAATGTTGGAAAAAAATGTTGCCCAGTAAATCAAAGCCCCTTGTTAGATCTGAGTCATCACCATGAGACTGGCAGCGAGGACAGCGGCCCAGTTGTTCTGAAGGTCAGTTATTGGATTAGTGTGCCTTCGGTTTATTGACCTGGAGGAGAGAGCTGACGGACCAGCAGTGTCGCTGGTCGAGCCGTGGAGCTGTCCGTGGTGCTGAATTCCTGCCTCGGCATTCTCTCACTGAGCACTGATGCCCACAAAGCAGCAGATGAGCACAGGCGATCACTCTTGACTTGGCAGAGCCTTTTAAAAGAGAAGCCAACAAGCTACAGTGTCTGTTAAATATATAACTTTAAGATGATCATCATTATTTTTATTTTTTTTTGATTATAGAATTATGTGGACAAAAAAAATATCCCTATTCCATTTTTTTTATTTATTAATTATGGCTTCAGTTTTTATTCAGCTATCAAAAGTAGGTAAATAAACAATATTTAATTTCTGGTTTTCATGTTCTTTACAACTTGTTTTAACAATAGAATTTCTACTTTTATCCATGGTTTGTTTTGAATAAGTTTGCATGCTATTTTGTTTGCTTTCTTTTCCTGGTTTCATTTCATGCTCCACACTTCTGGCCCTCCGGTGATACCCTCCGACTGCTGCGTTGGTGAAGCCATGCAGGCAATGTTGAAATTGAAAGTGTCTTTTTGTGTTTTCATTTATCTTGTTCAGATCTACCCGGGAGCTGTGGAGCTCATGCAGGTCATAGAGGAATTCATTCACATCGTTGGATTGGGCATGAAGGATTTCCACAATGCCTATTTGATGACCGGGAACTTGGGTAAGACTAAGCCCACTTTTGCTCCCTGACCTTGTTTTACCATTTATTTCTGCCTGACATGGACACACAATCCCTGTGCTCTGCTCACTCCTTGTGTCAATTTTCCCCACTATCATTAATGTAGGATAAATGGCGCGTGGCGAGGGGGAGTCAAATTACAGCAAGTCAATAATGTAAATTAAAACTAAGATTGTGGTATTAATGTGCAAAATTCCTATGAAAACACTTAACACCCTATCCAGTATTAAAAGCATGCAGTGTAAGAACCCCATATACGAGCTCTTATTATGCAGAGTCAAATGAAGTCACTTTTCTTTAGATAGCACATTTACAAACCACAGAAAATGACCCAACAATCGTACGAAACAGTAGATTTCGAGAATAAAGATGTGATACTACAATAATAAAAGCGATATATTACAAGAAAAAAATCACATTATGAGAAAGAATGCCAAATATTGCATAATTATAGGAGAAAAAAGTAATTATTACAAGAATGAAGTTGGAATTTTAACAATACATAAATAATTTTATGAGAAAAGGTCATATTACGAGAATTAAACATAATTTTACGCTACATGTCATCACATGATCAGCCAGTAAAATGAGGAGCGTGGAGTATTATTTTATTAAAGGTTTCAAAAATACTTCATGTCCATTCTAAAGAAATATTTTTTATTTCCATTTTTCTTGAAATATTAGATCTTTTTTTTCATTTGCAACTTTATTCTTGTTATGTTGCAACATTATGTTTCAAAATCTCTGATTTTTTGTTTCTCTTGAAAGGCCCTAATACTAATACTTGCGAGATTAACAGCTATGGGAAAAAATCTAGTCAGTGTCTTGAAAGAAGGAGATTAAATTGGAAGCGAAATTTCAAGTTATTTTTTGAAGCTGTAATGGGCCTGCACACACTTTTCCCGCACCACTGATTGTGGTCCAGATTATATAAGTCTCTGGGTAAGAGTCTTTGAGCAATATTTCTCCTCCGTAATGTTCTCATGGGTTCTTTTAGCTTCTGTCGCGCAGCCTCTTGGATGATCTGAGGTCTCAGTGACATTGCATTCCTTACTAGGCTGTAAATGGTGTCTTACTGGAATGGGATAATAGAACTGCAGTCTTGATTTATTCATGCGAGTGAATGTGAGCATGTACAGCTGTGCTTGTAGGCAATTCCTCTGACGGAGTGAGGCTTCTTCCATGCATTCTTTACAATAGCAAACATTTGACCCACTTCTAGCGAGCCTTGAACTCAGTTGCTCTTTATTGTTTATGATTTGCATAATGATTAATACTGTAGGTAGCCCCCAGGAAAAAGCATAGCAAACATGCTGCGATGAATGCACCCATCAAACTGCCATTATGAAACAATGTGAGAGGCAAATTAACTAATGGACACTTGGAAATAAGGCTTGAATGCATTTCACAATGCAGAGCATTAATGACTTCCCTTCACAGACATTAGAATATTTACTCCCTCCAGTTTGGCTTAATGGTGGTCGTCCAATCTCTCTGCCGCTGCCTCCACTTTATGCTCAAAAAAAGCATTCACACATGACCCCTGCTTTATGGACTATATGGAATCTGTTCTGTGAAACTGACTCTAAATTGTCAGTTATGTGTTCAAGCTTGATCCGTACAAAATTCTTTGCAACGCAGTGCATTTTGCATAGTCAAACCTGACTAGGAAAGACTTGACTCTAGTTGTATTAATCCGACGCTCAATTCTGTGGAACTATGGATTAAACTGTGTCCATCCATTAGGCGTGATACAGCAGAAAATTGTTAGCTAAACATGGGGCAGTGATGCAACTCAACAGTGTGTCCTTCGTAAAGAAAGCTCTAATGGCTCCTTCTTGAATTACGTTACTGGAGTTATTGCATGTTCTATTTTCATTTTTTGCAAAAACATATTTTACTTAAAGAAACATAAAAACTTAACACAGTGCACCAACATCTTGTCACAAATGGATGTGATTACCCTAATGAGGATATAATAAGAAAAGTCCAACTCTGTTGCTATTTAAGCCTCCAGGGAAACCAGAATGCATTAACAACTCTGACATATTTTGTATGTATAGATGTCAAACACTTGCAGACACACTTTAACGGGTTGAATTGTTCACTCATTCACTCTGTTTTATTATATGGCTATATAATAGAAAGTGCATGTGACCATCAAAGGCATTAAGGCCATCTGTCCTCTTGCCTCATAAAGCTCTCAAGGTGTGTAACTGAAAGTCTTCCTTATTATTTCATGCACCCTCTTAATTACTTTAAGCTGCTTAAAGACTTAGAACTTGTTTTAAAGCAGACAGGTTCTGTTACTCAAGACTAATTCAGAATAGTCAAAATTGACACATCCTAGGACACCACAAAAAAGTACCCCATCGCCAATCTGAATGTGTATTGAGAGGGTTTCTTTTTCTTCATTAGCTCACAGAAAAAAAATAACTGATAATGACTGAACATAGATTCTACACAGTTTCTTTTTGCCATGAGAAAGATTTAGAGTTCATGTAATGTTTATACATTAAGTGATCTGGAGAAAAAAAAATTGTTTCGGAATGACCACAATATTTTCCATCAATTTTTTAAGGAAATAATTCTTGAAGGACAGCATCATTATCATTTTGGCGTTACAAGAACTGAGGCAGGCAGACTTCTCAAGAAGATTTGGGGGAAATCCTAGCACAGGGGCCGAGGGGTTATTCGGCTTTTGAGCAGTTATTTGAAGATGTTGCAGTAATGAGCTGCCTCCGGCTAGAATCATCCAGAAGCTCACTTGCTGCTGGTGGAAAATATGAAGGTCTTGTAAGGAGAAAGGACTGTGTGTTTTATATTTATCATGTATTACATTTTCTAAGTACAGGTACAAAATTAAAAAGTTGTATTTTTGGTTTTATTTCTCACATTGTATTGTGTATTTGGAAAATGAGTCATATACCAACAGTCACATGACTAAGAAATAAATTGCAGTGTTTTCAGTGAAATCTTTTTACCCCTGGACGCAGCACAGTCTTTAGTCATCAGCCAAACAGTCATTTCAGCTCATACCACAGGGCCGTGTGGCGTGGCTCTTTTGATTAAAGGAATGGAAAGTCTTCTGGATCCATCGGTCGAATCCAAGTGGACAGCATCTGGCTGAGTAAGATATTGCTGCATCATTTCGTCACTAATTTATGGCAGCCTCTTGACACCTAGATAAATACTGGCTGTCACCAGTGCATCGTCCTCTGTCCTCCTACTTTTAGTCAAATAACCTTGATTGCAAAAGGCTGAGCACTCCAGCAACTTATTCTCTCGCCTCGCAAGCAAACACTTGGAGGACAAAGTGAAGCCTGGGACATGTTAGAAATTAAATTAAACACCACTTTGAAGGTGGAACACATCATTCACTTTTGACATTTTTTTCTCCTGGATGTCTATTGTGAGCCCACACTTCATGGTCGAGAGGATATTTTGACATTAATAGTGATTAATTCTAATCACACACAAATGAGCTGCAAACGCTTATTGATTTATTTTTTGTGCAAAATGTTTATTGTCTCTGACTTTGACGGGCGGCTTAATGCTGAATCTCTCTTTTACACATCCAGATGTAGTAACCATTGCTATAATTCCTTCACTGAGGCGGTCTACAGAAGCATCACTATTCAAAACGATTGCTTTATTTATGCCTTCTCGTCCCATCAGGCAAGTGCAAAGCCCCATTTACCTGCAGCATTACCCGAACCCTGAAAGATAGTCTTCCCTGCACCCTGTTGTGTTTCACAGTGTGCCTTGTGACTAAAGCTAACAACACACACACACACACACACGCGCGCGCGCGCACATGCATAAGCCACTGCTGCTCCCAACATCTGGTGCTGTGAACAGGCCTCTGTGGCGCTGGGCGATTTCATGCCCACAGCTGGATCATCCCAGACACACCAGACACACCTTCACCGTCACAGATTTCACTCAAACGTGGAGATTCTCCAAGTGTCAAAATACATTACTGACAGAGCCCAAGGAACAATGGAGCTTTTGCATCAATGGTAGGATTAGCCTCAGATGCCTCTCTCTGAAGCAGCACCTGACTGGGACCGGATGTGATACCGGGTAGAGAACAGAGAAGCTGTATCCTCCCCTTGTAATGCAGAGGGCGTTTCAGTTGATCCTGGGTATCCTGGGATGTCGTTGTGCCGACTGGCCTTTCATTGCACCTCAGCAGGGAGGTGAGGAACGGAAACGGTGATTGAGGAGATTACCATTCTACAAGTTGTCATGTGCCAGGGGTATCTTTGATTTTCCTTGTGGTAAATGTGTAAATGGATGCATAATACCAGACTAGATGGATAAATGAACACAATTTTGTTTAAGTTTACAGTCAAGACACAAATATTAAAGGGCAATATATATATTTTAATCATTTTTTAAGTGAGCTTTGACATGGAGATACAAAAAAGAAACTTTATAATTCACATGTGAACTGTGGCCTAAAATAGAAAAACTCCTCCTGTGAAGGATAATTTTTTCATTACAGCCTTTTGGGATGTATGCAGGGTGATTCTCAGTGAGACAATCTACTAATGCATAACTACTCCAAAGTATATTGATCATCCATATTTCTTCATTACTTTGTTTGTTTGAAATCTGCAGTGGCCAGCATCCAGAGACTTCCAGCAGTGTCTGTAATGACTGACATCAACTTCCCCATGAAGGGTCGTAAAGGAATGGTTGACTGGGCCAGGAATTCTGAAGATAAAGTGGTCATCCCAAAGGGCCTTTTTGTTTCCCAGTCAGCAGGTATGTGATGGAATATATTTCACACAGACAGCCAGACACATCTTTCTTCAGCACTCTGTGTTGTCTTATTTGTCGTGTGATATACATGTAAAGTTTTCTTCTTTTTAAAGTCAACAGTAACATTTCTAGAGTCTGCAGAGGGAAGATGTTGCGGAAATGTGAGATGAATGCATAGCAAATACACGATGATGGATTCAGGGGCCACTGCTGAGCAACGGAAAATGAATATCTTGACATCGCAGCAAACCCCAAATGATTTTTGTTGAATTGCTTTGTCTGAAAACTGAAAAACAATATGACTTTCCACAGACACATTGATCTTCGAAATATATTCTCAGAACACCTTATGCTATACAACCCCTTGTTTTGGGGAAGTGAAATAATGGAACAAGCCTCTGAACAAAGCCGGTTTGCTTGCCTAAGCTTATCCAATCGACTCAGCATTTTTAGCATCCTTTCAAACGGTGCCAGTTGCCACAGTATATTGCAATCCGGAGCCAGACAATTTGGTTAATTGGTGTAATCAGTCTTATCCGCAATTTATCAAAGATAACAAAACAAGGGATTGATTAGAAATCTGTGCCACGTGCCCTAATCTGAGCCACTCTCATTTGGACAGTGTAAGAGTCAACAAAGTCTTTTGCAAAAAGCTGCAAAAAGTACTTTTTGTCTCCTCCCCAAAAAGAATTTCCTAAAGTGTCTTTGGCAGATACTGTTTTGGACATACAAATTAGGAGGTTTACATAAGCCAAGTGATGCTCTTAATTACGACTGCCATAAAATTAAAAAAAAACCTGTCATGTTATTGGAATTGAAAACATTATAGTATTAAATATGTACAGAATGAATTTTTTATATATATATAACAAAATCTGGCAACAAGATCCACTTGTATAAAAATGTTCACTTTTCTCCTTTAGATATGGAAGGATCCCCAGTCTTCATTTTGGGAACAGTTCTTTACAAAACTCTTGGACTCATGCTGCCTTCACCAAAGTAAGAGCAGCACATTTCCATATCTGGTTTGCTAGCAAAAAACTTATGAAACAGATTTAATCTTTTGGACGCAGCAGGTGTCCATTTTTATATGGAGTAGATCAAGTTTAAAAACAGGCAATGCCCAGCGTGTTTCCTTCATTTGTTCATGAAATGAAAAGTTTCACACAGGAAGAAAGAGAAAGTCTAATTTCTGTGCTGCTACTGTTATAGGCTCTATTCTAAGATGTCATTCTATTTGACATCACTTCAAACATATGAGTCATCACTGCTAACGATGCATTTAGTGTCAAACTCAAATGAGGGTTTTTGTGTCGATAACACAACTAGTTAACTGTCTCTTAAGTGAAACATGGAATATGTAGAGAATTAAAGTTGACTTTAGTGACTGGAAAAAAGCAGTGGGACGTCCCAGACCACCACCGCGTGTCAGACCACAATCAACAGGTCCCTGTCACAAACATCCCAAGGACAGATCGGATATTCCAGGACCGGCCAGCCCATCAATCATAGGCGGAGCAGCAGCAGCTCATAATGAGACACCGAGGCGCACTCTCTCTAGATTAGCTGGAGGATAAATTGATCATCCGTTTGCCAGATTTTAAGATTGTGATGTTTCAAATAAGAAAAGTGAATGTCAAAAGTGTCTTGGTGCACTTAAGAGTGGAGAACTAAGGAACTCCCCTGTTTGCTCCATTGATTTCTATTTTAGAATAAACCCAGAAAACTGACTGACTTATAGCATACAAAAAAAGCGAGCGGCGCTGGTAGGACAACGGGCTGCTGCAGTTTCACCTCCACTTCCTTTGTGTGGTTGACAGTTTTCTTCCTAGTGGGAAGTCCTCATGGATTTATGCTTCTAATAAAAATAATAATCTGTCAATCACACAATAGCTGGAGATGTGTGTTGTTTTTTTTAACAGGACTATAAAGGCAGATTTTAAAAGCGTAGGATACAAAAAAAAAAACATCTTGAAGTTCAGGCAAGCCTTTTTTAAACACCTTGCAAATCCTATATAGCAGCTTGTGTGATATATGGGTTAGAGCTCAACATAAGCTGCACTAGAGGAAAAAAAAGCCATAGACTAGTACTCTGCTAGTTTAGAAATTAATTTGAAGAACTTGAACTTGCAAGTTCTTCCCTGCCCAATAATTAGATTAGTGGGCAGGGAAGAACTTTAAATTCAAAATATGTGCACAAAATCTTCTCAGACGCCAAATCAGGTTTTAATACCGGAGTTCCTTATAGACTAGATCCCACATAAGTCTTAATCTAATCCCTAAGTGTTAATGCTGCTTCACAGAGCAGAAAATGAGTCTTGAGGTGTTTGAAGTACCATCAGGGTTAAGGCTATGAACACTGGGAATGTTGTATGGTGTTCATCCCTATATCCATAAAATGAATGTAGCATTTATAGGGATGTACAACAGGCCGAGAAAGTTAAGCTTATATATCAAAGAGGAGCCTCTGCTTTAGCACATTGTTTCAGAATGAGGAATGTTGATTAGATGAAGAAATTAAGATTGGTTTTCTAATTTTTTGTGGGGCCTCTGTTTGACTCAGGAACCACACAGTTGTGAACTCAAAGGTCATCGCTGTGACTGTGAGACCTGAGCCCAAGGTCACCGAGTCCCACCTGGAGGTTGAACTGGCTCACCTGGCAAACGTAAGCACCACAGTCATTCTGTCCTTCTAATCACACTAACAGTGGTCTTCATACAGATCAGCAAATAAAGATGAAGAATTTTTTTTTCGTTTTTTTACAAATGAATATTGCATTTTACCTGATTAGAAAAAAGCTTCCCTCTCTATTTGCTGCATAAAGATTTTTTTTGGGTGGGGTTAGGATTATCAGTTGACTGAATGTGCTATGAGAGTGACCACCGCACACACAGCACTCCTATCAGCCAGTACATGATGATGGTTAATTGGCTCGATAATTAATTTGCAAGTTAGATAATTATGAGGACAATCCCATTTATGATCCAGACCTTGTTATTCATCAGGGATATAAAGTGCATGTACTGTAAGTCTGAACGGGTCAACAAACGGGCATGTGTGTGTGTGATAGCGTTGGTGAAATACACACTCCAATTTATGGTTTCTATGTGGACCATGAAACACATTTCCAAAAGATCTACATAGAAGGTCAAATATGCAGTTCAGTTAAAATGATGCTGTTGATAATGTTGATCAATTGTCATCATAATTTACCTTTTTTTTATTTCTTGTCTTCCAGGGAACAATGCACCCTTACTGTGCCCTGTGGGACAGCAGCATCATGTAAGTGGGCATGCTCTTTCTATTTTAACTTTCAGTTACTCTATTAAGTATCAAGGTAATAGTTTTGTTACCATATTACTCATTTGTTTTGGAACTTCTCTGTTATACCTCTGGAATTCAGTTGATATGCACCCTCCTTTTATGTTCATAAATCAGAATACGCATTTCTACTATGCATGTCCTGTCCAAAGAAGTGGGTAACTCAATTATTTTACATGAAACCCTTATCATTAGGTGGACAAAATAACAGAACTTCCCTATGAAATAACACAGCCCTCTTCAAAAGCCGGGATATACAAAGGATACTGTGTGGTGTTTGTGTTTTGCTGAGACTATCGCAAGTGTTGATTAAAACTTGGGGTCACTCGGTTTGTCTTTGAGTCAGTGTCAGTGAAGGGCCACAGATGCAGTGTTCCTGAGTCCAGCCTTTGCTGTCACGATTTCGTCAGGATAAAGATGAGTCATAGCTTCAGTGTACTGTACATCACAATTATAGGGGCATTTGTGCAAGTGGACTGTACTGTACAGCATGTTGAATCAAACAGGAATTATTAATATGCGTTGGCTTCAACAAGGCATCTGATAATTACAGAATTTTCAACAGATTTTGTCGATAAGACCGATCGCAGCTCACAAACAGGTCAGGAAAGTGCAACAGCAAAAGCAAACACCACACAACAATAACATTAGCTATAAAGATAGGTAAATACCCATACACAACGCCAACATTTTAGGTATCACCAGCACACTCTGCCCTCTGCATACTTCCACTGCACACATGCATCGTTTCCTGTGAGTCCTGCGCGTCACGCACTGGAATGTGGAAGGAAACGTTTGGTGTCAGGCGACATTGTTGAATGTGGTCCTCTCAGCTCTTGGTTTAATGCTTGTCAGAACCTGTATTGTAAAATGCTATGTGCTGTTTATAACTTCAAGATCAATCTGGTATTCAAACGTGGTAGATTAGTACTGCACTTTTTCCTAAAACAGGAATGATGACACCTTATGCTGTGTAGCTTGTTACAACACAACACTGCCTTTAGAAACTAATTATAGTCCATTTTGCTCAGACTTATTTGTGGATTTATGGCTTTAGCAACAGCTTACTTTGAAAAAGCACTTGAATCCTGCATGGTTGTCCTCTGCCTTTGTATTTGAGGGCAAGCGGTCTATTTTTGAACAGCAAAGATACAACTGGGACAACTCCGCTCTATTCTCCGTCTGACTTTCACAAACCAAGTATTTAATATCAGCATTTTTCTGCTTTACTCTAAGTCATTACAATCAGAGCACCGCTGAACGACTCCGTGGCATGATTATCCCGTTCATTTCAAACAGTTGGCTCATCCTATTACAGAATAGCAGTCACTCTCAGGACTCATTGAGGGGGTGATGCACCATCTGTCAGCCATGTTGGCTCAAACCGAATGAGAGTGCTCACTATAACAATTAGCAGAATGAAAATGTTGTTCGCAGGTGGAGAACTGTGTCCTTTGTGTTTCCTGTTGCACTGACTCGTTGTGGTCCGGATACATGGCATGAGAATACTGAGCTGAACACCCGAGGCAGCGGATGTCGACCTGTAAGGCTGAGACAGATGCTACACCTGAGTCTCTGCTGCTTTCACCACAGGGCCGTCATAAATATTATGTGACAACACAAGGAAGGACTGCTATGATTTGTCTGTTTATGTTAGCAACTGAAAGGTTTTAATGTGGAGTCAAATAAGGGCTATCGATACTTGATGCTCTCAAATAATGTCACAGCCTGTAGTTGTATATCACCCTTTGTGTGCATGTGAGAATGGCACATAGTTTTGCAATTCAAATATATGTTGTGCATGTTTTGTACAAATATAATTTAAAAGTAGATATTTAGTGTATTCACAGCTGTAGCGCAGAATTATTTTCAACAAGGAGATTTTCACGACGTCTGACAGAGGGAGCTTGTGACATTAAAGTCACAAGCTACAAGCTTGAATTTTGACCCTTCACGAAGCCCACTCACTCCATTCCAACTTTCACACGGGATCTTGTACACACCTTTTGCAGGTGGAGGTGAATTGGTGAGAGCTAGGAAAATATGGAATTTCTGGATTTGTCTACAGTTACCATGTCAGGTGCATGACTCTGACTGTAGGGTGCAGAGGCCCAGTGAACTTGTTGAAGAGCTAAACTGTTACTGTGAGCTTTAACTCCCATGCATGACACAAAACTATAGCCCATATCTTAAACCATAAATCACATTATAACTTACTTACTTACTTAATTGCTTACACACAGAAGCGACAGCTAGTGGACCGCGAGGAAATATTTGCTGAATTAAAACAAAAAGTGTATTGGATTAAAAATCGCGCACTGCCCCTTTAACATGAATAACCGTGCGAACACAGTGGATTGAAAGATTTGCCTAACAACCCAAATATAATCAAATAAAAGTATAAAAATAAAATCACCCTGGGTTTTTGTGACTCTGTACAAATAGCATTTACAAAGTGAAAACAAAAAAGAAAACATAACCCTCTTTAAAAGACAAATGAGTTGTGGAAAAGTTTTCATAACAACACACGAGTTACCAACCCTGATCTGATCAACTTCATGTCGGCGCGGTGTTGGAGCTCATTTGTGCACCTCAGGTGGACAACTGTGTCTGTACTCACTTGTTCCATGGCAGTGGCAGAGAGTTGGTCGTGACAGCCGGTCCGAGCCCTCTTGACCCGCGGTCAGCTGGGGGTCCTGAGGCTGGCTCCATGCGCAGCCAGCTCCGAGCACCTGTACTGCGGCGGCAGGTGTGTCAGGTGTCCGACGCTCGGCGGTCTTCTCCGGGTCCCGCGACAGCCACAGCTGGGTGGCTGACAACAGTCCACACGTGGCCTGGTTTGCCGCCAGTGTTTACGCTTATGTAGCAGCGTTACCGACTGGAAACTCTCCAAACGCGGCTCACTCTCCCGTTTTGGGTGGAGCACAACACACCCACTCGACTTGGGTGGAATGCGGTCACTCCGCGGGGCTTAATGAACTTACAGACCGCGCGACACATCGCACAACGGTTCACTCGCGACTCACTCGTTACGTTCGTTCTGTTTTCGTTCTCTCGGTCTAGTCCCACCCCTCTTAGAACCTGATAGGTTACCCAACCCGTTCAACTGGACACTGATTGGCCGATGACAACAAATTGACACCTGGTAACCAGAGCCGTCTGATGAGAGTCGCGACAACGGAAGTCCAATATTGCTTGCACATCACGTGACTCATGTAGACTTCAGAACTTCGATTTTTGGCAATTAGTAGTCAATAAATGTACCGATTTACAATAAATCAGACCGACATGCCCATGTGGTTACTCTATGTAGTTAGTCAATACGTTTTTTTAAATCATAAATAAATCATAAATCATAATCCACTAAAATGCTTCAATGCGCATGTTGATTCAGATGTGCACTGACTCTGCTGCTGCTCACTTCCCTGGAACTATTGAGAGGCTCCATGATCCGCCATTGCTGGGCGCGAAAATGGTCCATTGGAGTGAAAGGAGTTGTCGCGACTCTCATTAGACGGCTCTGTTGGAAACCCAATACACGAACAGAAATGTTTAATAAGTTCAAGTTCTACTCAAAACATGCGACATTTCAACACCTTAAAAAAATACCCACTTTCTCCATAATAAATGCCAAAATTTATTCCACACTAGCAGTGACCAAAGTCAGTATTTCCAAACACACCAAGAATTGAGGTGATATACATTATTAAATAATGTGTTAACAATAATTAGTAGGGCACTACATTTATTTACACCTGAGCTGATGAGCCAATCAGCAAGGTGCCCTCTGTAGTTGAACTGTCCAATTGGAGCAGGAGATGATCCACCCCTGCCATGCTCGTGTTTGGCTTATCCCCTCCAGGCATCTGCTAATTGCTAACCCTAACCCCTAGCTCCAATCAGAAGCAGAGTGAGGGCTATATAGCGATGGATTCCATACATTCTTCCTTCACATTGTGATTTTCTGTTTGTCCCATATTTTGCAATGCAGAGAAAATTGGACGGGTACATTTTTAATAAGGTACAATTAAATCTTAATAATGGCAACACTAGAAAAATGTATTGTTCCAAAGGGGAAATTGGGAGCAATTAGAGAGACAACAAGCATTTCTCATGTACATTTTTTTATATTTTATTAAGTAAGACACTGGTTAAATGAAAATAATTTGATATATTAAAATCAATATAGTTAAGCCAAAGTATGCCAGCAAAACACTTTAGAATAAATTAACAAATGAGTAGTTTCCTTTTTTTTGTTTAGAAATACAAGATCCATATTATTTTATGATACATCTTCAAACTAAGTTTTTTAATCAACTACTAACTTAACTCCAACTAAGGCATTTAAATTATGCATTTTTTTTATTATTTAGAGTCTGAGAAGGGGTACGACACGGGTACTTTTATTTTCGATATGTTTCAATATGTTTTGTACTTTTAGCAAAACAAACGTAGGTAATAATAATCATACATAAATGTTCTAAAACTGATTGTCTGGATCAGTGAGATGTTAAAGATGCATTTTTTTTCATTTTAGATAATGAAGCAGAAATCAGTCAACAATAGAATCACTCCCCAAAGCAATATGAATTTCTCTTTTACAAGTAAAATAAGCAAAAATACTCCTTCTAATGTCATGCATTGGCTAGTTGCATATCCAGAGAAGTGTGGGATCATCTGCTGCACCCAGCTGACTCATAAATTACCATTTAAAGTACAGTAACAAAGAAAATAAATTAATTAAACAATAAAACATTCATAAATAAACATGTTGATATGCAACTCCTGTGTTATAGAAAATAAAACACTGGAGCATCCAGAGAGCCAATATCTGTCATTTCCCCTTTTATTTAATCTTCATGTCTGCAGCTCCACAGCACCGAATGTAAATAGCTCAGATGTATACACTTTTATTACTCTTTCAAATGTCAATATTTTCAGCTATCAAACAAGCCTGGAATTACCAATATCCCACCACTGTGCCAAGAGGTGTGTGTGTGGGGGGGGGGGGGGGGGGGGGGGGGGGTTATGGGTTATGCGATAACCCTGTGATATCCCTGCTGGTGGAATAATTCTAATTACAATCAAATTCTGTTCTGTTCCATTTAAAAAAATCACTGCAAAGATTTAACACTCTTGAAAACAAAGTTTAATTGCAAATCCAGCACAAGTAATTACTTGTCACCCTGTCTAAGCTTAGAACTCATCATTTTTTAAATGGTTTAGGAAGAATAATTAATCTCACTGTGAGTCCTGTAATCACTAAACTAGCAGAACAAAAACAAAATTAAAGAATGACATTACAAGCATCCTTTGAGCATTCTCCCACAATTAGATGCTTTTAAACTCCTCTGAATCTTTGTAAAGCAGTGGACAGAAACACATGACAGTCTTTCTGTCTTTTTCAATCAGGCAGGTTTTAGCGATGCCTCTTTGATTATCCAGCAGAGTCTTGTAGAGGCCAAACGCCAGGCTGAAAGGCACAACCGTTATCAGCTAACAACTTGCCACATCATGGATTAACAGCATCTCAACCCTTTGATAAAACATCTTTAAAACACAGCATTTTTTTTTACTGACTGCCACATTTATTACATTCAGATTTATTTCCCCTTGTTCAATCTTTTTTTGCTTTCCCTCCAAAGCACACTGAAGGTAATAAATTATATGTTTACTATGATGTTCTTGTTACAAATAAATGTAGTTTCCTTTATGGTGCAGTACAACCAAACAGATTGCAAACTTTACGGGCAAACATGTACAATATGTTTGCAATAACTGCAGAGGGGAAACAAGGTGCTCAGACTCAGACCACAGAATTAAATGTTTCTTCCTTTTTAAGACGCACAGTTTTTTTTATCTGAGTAGATTGAACTAATTAATAATAGTCTAAATGATATATTGAGAATGTTAGGTGATACCTTCTAATAACAACACAATCCTTCACCAAGCAGTTTATTGATGAGCTTACTGCCATATTTTACTGTAAAGAACATTAAACATCTTCAATGAGTGTACAATGATAACAAACTATTCAAAGATACTTTCAGAGTTATTACAATATTAGAAAAACTGTCTAAATTGAAAAACAGGAACCAAAAAAAAAAATATTTTCAAACCTTTGACGACCAAAGATTTTGTTACCTGAATTGATGAGCAGTTGAATGTTGCAATTCTACTTTTACCAATAAATGTGTCAGATTACTGAACAGTTCATACCACAAATGTGCAGCAACTCTCCGTTTCCTGTGGCATCAACAACTATTAATCATTTACATGTCGAGGTGTGAAATGCAGCTGTCGCAGCGTTTGGTTTCTCAAACATCTGGCCATTCTGGATTTGAGCCAAACAGGCCACCATGGACACGGCCAACTGAGGCCACGCTACAGAACCGAGATAGGCCTCCACTGCATGTTTTGGTTCTCCATCATCTTGGTCCTATAGTTTAACTAGCTACAAGAATCCGCCATCCACACGCCTGGCTCTTATAGTTATGTAATACAAGCACTTACTTTGTGTGCCATCCTAATTGAAGCTGAGATGCAGAACTTTACCTTAGTCAGGGGTGTAAAGTTAACAGCATAAACATAACCTGCAGTCTTTAATTATATGCAGTGTTAGAATTAATGTCCTTTTTATGTTGTGTGTGAAGCTTGATTCATATTGTAATTAATAATATTTGTCACCACTTCCTTTTGATTCTGTTTAATCTACTTACGTTTAAAGCTACTTAAGGAGTTTGGCAAGTTGTGTAAACACTAAATGCACCAGCAGCCGGTGATATACTGCATGTTCAAGGCTCAGGATTTACGTGCTCAGCTTTATCTTTCACTTTTATTTAATTTGATTTAAGTTTTATAAATTCTTAGCTTCAATCGTTCTCATTCTGTCGAAAGAGCACTTCTCCCTTGACGTCAAGCTTCTTTGACAAATCAGCAGTTGCTGAGCTTTTTTGACGTCATAGACCCTCAAACAGACTCACACTTGATCAGAATCAGTCCCAGGGTCCCCTTGTGGCAAGGTTCTTGTTGTTTTTTTAAGCTGGTAATCCCCATTCAACGCCCGAGATGGGGGGGAAGATAATGTTGCGAATTCCTGTTGGATTCATCTATAATGAAATCCAAAACACTCCTGGTTTCTGTTTGTGCCTCTGGTTTGCCACTCTGCACCGATCTCCGTGATCTGTAAAATGGGTGTCGGCAGGCAGAAGAAGGGGCGATGTGGGCGACGTTTATGGAGTGTCTAATCTTTGCTGCAGCATGGACTCCTACTGGGCTGATGAGGGCACTAAGCATGTGTTTGTTGACTGCAGGAGGTATCGCTGTATTTGTACATGTGAATGCCAGGCTGTGAGTTGGAATAAATCACATGTAAACCCTGACATAGTACATGCCCTGATTGCTACATAAAAAAATATGTCCATCATCAAGAGATCCAAGATGGATGATATACATATATATATATATATAGCAGTGTCATATGATAAAATGACCGACATATGAGAACAACATGGGCTTAAAAAGCTGCAACCTTTTCTGGTCAATTACTGTGTGATGTTGCGCCATCTTGTTTTTGCATGCAGGTTACAATGCCTCATTGTTTGACTCTAAAGTGCACAGCTTTAGTATCTGGATAAGTTATGTGTTTAGTAATACGATCTCTTTGACTGGAGGAACTCAATCTGTCACAGTTCACCAAAGAACATCATTCTGAATGGAGCTTTTAGCAGCTGTCTATCTCTGTTTCAGTTAGACACAACAGTTTAAATACTGAATGTCACTAAAGCCCTTGATGACTTTTTATGCCCATCCGCTGTCACTTTTCTTGCGTCTCTTGACACGCAAATATGTTGAAATTGGAGCATGATTAAATTCACATTGCCCTCTTGGAAGTGTAATGCAAAGTTGTCAAAACAGCACTTCGAGGATGGAAAGTGGTCGACAAAGGGTATGTGACGGATGTCATGTCATCAGTCTCACTGTGGTTAACATCAACACTGACACATTCTCTCGGGGACATTTTATATTCTAGGGCCACCAGGCTCCTGATAAGGTCAGACAACACATCAAGCGTGGCGTACATAAATCCCCAGTCAGGGATGTTCTCCCGTCAGCTTCTCCCGCTGGCACAAAGAGGAGGCAAACCTCCAGCATGTCAAAAGTTGGAAATGGATCATGCTCACTAGTGGAATGTTAGATTCATGCTGAAGTTATCGTTAAATACTATCAATCTATATGTCATATCACAAAGAAAAGTGTACATTGGAGAGAGGGTTTGTTTCTGAATGTGACAATCATTTTTCAAGAGTACAACAGCCCTATATTCAATGGTTTATCGCCAGTGGGCAGCTGTGTGAAGGAAGTGATGCTTGACGGCCGTCCAGCACTTCTTCAGCGCCCATCTTTCTACCTGGAACAATAAGAAAGCCAACGCTACAATTAAATAATGTCCCCAAGCCGTGTTGAGAGGTTGTTTCCCATCATGTACAACCTCCCCAAAAGCAATTTGAAATATTGGAAGTACTTTGCTGTCTGCCACTTCTTGCGGGGCTCATACTTCATGGAAGGTTTGTTTAGCGCTGCCAGAAAGCAGCATCCATCTTTGTTTCAAAAGGTGCAGCTTGCAAGATGCTCAGACACATCGACTGATGGAAAACTACCACAAACAAAGCTTAAAGAGATGCATCGCTTTGCACCATTTTCTGCCACCGAGGAAGGTGCAAGTTGCAAAAGTAAATCAAGTCCTTAAAGTGCAAAAACCATGTCATCAGCGACAGTTTTTTTGTCAGTGACTGGAGGTCAAGCTTTAAGTTCACTCTCCAAGTTAACGTAACGAAACATGGCACTGATTGTGGTACAGAACCGGGGTCTTTATTGCACCCACTGGTGCCTCGTGTTAGTCACACTGCCAGAAATGTTGTTTTCGGTCTCTATCGTGCCTTCGTTTGGCTTCTAGGTTAAAGGAATTTAAATTATTTTCAAACGACGTGTCTTAGAACATTTCCAATGTTATTCTGCCCTCCTAGTCATTAGTACGGGTTAATCGAGTGTCTGTTTATTCATATTACGCGGCGCAGCTCAGTCGTGTCACAAACCTTACTTGGTGGAAAAGCCTCGTTGAAGACTTTACTTTTATTCATTGTCGTGAGATGTCAGTCCTTAAACCTTCTTTTTTTATGAAGCCATTGAAGAAGTCCTTGAAAATGGTGCACCCATTATGTTCCGCAGACCTTAAAGATGTGATTCAGGTTGTCCCGCTGATTCTCCTGTGAGATAGTTCTTCCACTGACATTAAAGTGATTGCGTTACCTTACTTTCCATTTGAAGAACAATTGCATTTTTTCCTAATAAACTGCCTCTCATTTTTAAATGTGTCAGCTTCAAGTGCATATAGAACATAAGCAACTGTTTTTTTTTCACGTGCGCAGTCGAGAGGCAAAGCAAAATCATTGGTGAGTTATGAAGGGAGGGGGTATAGGGGGTTGTATGGTGTGAGGAAAATTGCTTTATGACTTTATTGCTGTGCACAGACACTGCAGAGTAGTGGCCCTGCTTGGAAATGTGCAGCTGGGGCTGACTTGGCACACAAATCAACAGGGTTAGGCAGTGTGCATTTTTTACATTGAAATCAGCGGTGCAGTACAGTATGTGTCTTGTTCTGCTGGATTTTGGAGTGTGAAAAGACAGATGGGTGTTTTTTTTGTCTTCTTCTTGTTCTGGACAACAGGTGTTGAGGAAACACCGTGGATGGTTTTCTGTGTTTGTGGCGAAGACTGCAGGAGGTCTGACCACGGCACGGTGTCTGTGTCAGTAGAGTTTCCGTGTGGGCTATTTGGACCAATCAATGAGGATTGGGATTCCTGAAAAATTTGCAAAAATGAGTGATGGGGAGAGGGAGGGAGGGAGGGAGGGCTGACAAATGGATGAAGAAGCGTTACAGTCCCACAGGCATCTGAGCGGCGTGAAGCCACGTCCGGCTGCGACCATTGGCGCTGCGTACGCGGGGTGGCCCCAGTTGTGAGGCGTCTCCGCAGGCGGCATCTGGTGGTGGTGGTGTGTGTGTGTGTGGGGGGGGGGGGGGGGGGGGCGGACACGGATAACAACCGAAAACGCCATTTAACCACGTCACGCCACCAGACTGGCAGCCGGTGTATGAGCGGATCCTGCGACGGCGTGCGTTTATTACCCCCCCCCCCCCCCCCCTCACGCCGGAGGAGAGGAACAGAGTGTCAGTCTGATGCTGTCCGCCGTTTCCAGGGTGAAAGTCCGCCCGAGGAAGCATCCTCCACGAGCTGCTGCTTAGAACGGGAGGAAGAAAAGAGAGAGAGGGAGAGAGAGAGAGAGAGAGAGAGGGAGGATAACAGGAGCGTTGAGAGAAAAAGAGAGGAATACGGGGGGGATAGGGGATCTCTCAGAAAATAAGAGACATGCAGGTAAATATGAAACGCATCATCTCTCTACGTGTTGTGATATGTCCGCCGTCGGTATTTTATTCTGCGTGTTGGCGAATCCATCAGCACCGGTCTGCCTGGACAGCTCCGTGTCCCCCCGCCTCCATCCCTCCATCCCTCCTCCGCCTCCTCCTCCTCCTGCTCCGTGTCTCTCTGCCTCTCCATCCCTCCATCCCTCCTCCTCCTCCTCCTGCTCCGTGTCTCTCTGCCTCTCCATCCCTCCATCCCTCCTCCTCCTCCTCCTGCTCCGTGTCTCTCTGCCTCTCCATCCCTCCATCCCTCCTCCTCCTCCTCCTGCTCCGTGTCTCTCTGCCTCTCCATCCCTCCATCCCTCCTCCTCCTCCTCCTGCTCCGTGTCTCTCTGCCTCTCCATCCCTCCATCCCTCCTCCTCCTCCTCCTGCTCCGTGTCTCTCTGCCTCTCCATCCCTCCATCCCTCCTCCTCCTCCTGCTCCGTGTCTCTCTGCCTCTCCATCCGCTCCAGCTGGAACGCTTGCTCGTGGCCACACATGAGCCGTGTCGATGTCTCTCTCTCTTTTTTTCGTGTTGGGTTGTTTTGTTGTTTTCCTTACGACGCGGAAGACGCGCCCCCACAGCCCTCGCTTCCGATAAGTAGTGACATTAGAAAATAAGAAGAAGAAGAAGAAGAAGAAGAAGAAGCGATGTCGATAAGTCACGTGAAGTCGTGCCACCGCTGGAATTAAAAAAAAACCCCAACAACCCCCCCCGACCAACCTCGGTGCCTCTGCCTCCCCTTCCCCTCCTCCCTCTCTCCTCCTCGCAGGAACGACTCTTGGGGAGCCTGGTCCTCGAAGGGATGCAGAACGGTGCTCACAGATGCATCCCACACGAAATGCCTGTGTGATCGAGTGTCTACCATCGCCATTTTGGCTCGGCAACCAAGAGAAATAGTAAGTGGGCTATGTCGATGTGTTATTCAGTGTGGCTTTTTGCATGGGGCGATGGAATAGAGAGAGAGAGAAAAAAAAAAAAACGCTGCCTGCGTGTGTGTGTGAGCGCGTCTGTGTGTGCGTGTGTCACTGCTGCGACTGGGAATTGAATCTTTGCTGTGCTAATCCCGTTAAATACTAATTCAGCTGTAAAGAGGGGGGGGGGGGGGTTATTTTCTATAGTTTGCACATAGGTACAGATAACTCTGCGTGCACGCGCAAGGGCGTGCTGATGCTCGTCAGCGTGCGTCCTCCTCATCGATCAGAAGACGCTCATCCGTTATCCCGAGATGAGGGATGAGCAGTTTATTATATATGCAACGTCGCACACGTTGTTTCTCTTTTCTCCAGGTGAGGTTTTCCCTCAGCCACATGTCTTCTCCCCCCCCCCCATGTGCTGAGATAAGACTACTGTAAAAGAACCCGGAGCCTGTATTTTCACGAGAAGATAAAGTAATTAACATTGAGAACATGGAGTACTTACACCGTGGCCTCTGCATATGTGGCACACAGCAGGAAACCGGATAACACAAATGGATCTATTCCTTCGCCTCCATCAGGCCTCCGAGCATCCAACAGCAGAATGGCGGCCTGTAATGTGGACATGAAAGTTGATCTCTTGCTAACGATTCGCTGGGGACTAGTGTGTGTGTGTGTGTGTGTTGTCTGAAACATCATTAGTGTGCCTAATGGTATAGCTCCAAATTGCAGGCCTTGTGATTGGCCATCGTACACGAAGACTGAATCAAACGAAAACAACACTTTAATGCACTTGAGGCGAGAGTCCAGTGTCTTCGGTGGCGTCGGCCATTCATCGCTTTGTAATATCATTTCCGGTGGAAAGTTTTTTGGGCATATGCATCTCAGACAACCTTCGAGCCCACGCATACATGGCCGGGCTCACAGTACATTAAAGGAGCCCTCTGTGGAGGGTTCGCATTGGCAGTGGATGTTTTGATTGGTTCCCCTCTCTGGGGCAACAATAAAGATTTACTGTCCCGCATGAACCCCGTCCAACCTCCCACTGACTGGTTTGCTTTGCTCCGTCTCCTTCACAGACCATGGAGTACTCAGGGGTCCCATCTGTGACATTGATAGTTGGCTGTGGTCTGTCCTGCCTCGCCTTGATCACGTTGGCAGTGATCTATGCTGTGCTGTGGAGGTAACGGCGACACTTGCATCGGATCACGTGATGATGTTGTTTGGTTTGCGCCACAATTGGAAGAAATGCACTGATTTCGGTTGCTCTCATCTTTCTTTCTGTTCCGTTTAGGTATATTCGCTCGGAGCGATCCATCATCCTGCTTAACTTCTGCTTATCTATAATCTGCTCGAACATACTGATCCTTGTTGGACAAACGCAGACCCACAATGTGGTAAGTGTCAATTTAAGTTTCTTGTTTTTTTGTGTTGTTTTTTTTTCAGCACGGTGTGAAGGCCCATTGAGTTGAACACGAGTTAATGGTGACACATCACTGTGGCCTTGAAAAGAGCTCTCAGTGCTCTTTGTTTTGAGAGCAACTCTTTGTGATCTTCGAGTGCAAGCGTGTTGTGACAGATGTACAGTGGTACAGTGCATCATACAGAATATCACAAAGTTCCTCTTTATGATTTTTATCAACTCCATCACAATCACCCCCTCCCGATAAATTTGAGGAATGTCAATCAGCTTTTTGCTTTTTTTTGAAAAGGCTGAGATTATACTACACTCACCAGAAATGTAATCTACAAAATAGTGCCTTTGGTGTGCCAGATGTTCGCTCTGTCAATGAGCATGAAAACAAGAACATAACCGAGAGATTAAAGCCCCTTTCAAGCTCATTACTCATTTTCTTTTTGGGTTTTTGCACTGAGAAGCCATTCATATTTCATCCAAATGGAATGTTAAGTATTTTTAATGACTCTATCAGATGCAGTTTTACTCTGCTTCGGCTCAGGACCATTGGTCTTTACTCAGATGTTCCTGGTGTCCTCTGATGAAATTAAGGGGAACCCCAATCTGTTGGCTCTGAGACGACGCTGACCTTCATTTGCGATTTGAAATGTTGTGCCACGATGTAAAGTACGAAAAGTAACAAAAAAATACTGTCATATCACTTTATGATTAAATTCTGATGCTAGTTTTATTGCTGTCGCTTCAAATGTAACGCACTAGGATTGTTGACAACTCAGAATGGGCATTTGGCAGCAAAGGACATTCAACAGCGTAGGAGCAGAAAGGCAGACGTGATGCGCCAGGAGAAATATTGCTCCAGTCAATCAGAGACAAATGAAATTATTGTGATGCCGCCCAGAAAGGAGCCTCTAATGGTGACAATAAAGTGCGGTTTAAAGTTAGGGGTTGAAGGATAAAGGCGGAGCTCCAACTTAGATCTGCTGTGCAGTGTGCATTACTCAAATGACTCAAGGCCATGACAGAGGGATGTGACGCTGCTCGGATGTCGACGAGAGCCGAAGTTCACATCCAATCAGCAGGATTCAGAAGGACGACCGCCACGGTTAAAGGACCGGCTCCAATAAATATGTATCACTTCTCCCTCTCCGGCTCCGTAACTAGCCAGTAAACGAGTGGCTAATGTAAAAGATTGTTTGGCAAACAGTAGTTGGGATTTACAAGCTGCCCACACAGATGCACTTCTCAGTCACTTGGCAGCACTGCAGAATGACACAGTGTCCCATCACTCAGACATGTATTGTGTTGCCATACTCCCAGTATATACCTGTACCTTTTGAAGGAGTGCATTATTTGCTTTCCCCCTTTGTTTTTATGTCCCGCTACTACTTATCAATTCATTCTCTTTGGTTTTAGTTCAACAGCACATGTAAAACAGGAGCCAACATATTTTAAAGAGCTTGCAAAAAAAATACATGTCTGGGGAGTCCTATTGAGAAATGCATTTGTTGGTGCCATGCAGCACACAGGCTACCTCCGCTGTGCTTGAAGGTAGGACTTATTCCGGGAGCAGACGTGCCTGCCAGCAGTTGGGGCTCATAATGAAAACCAGACCCTGCTCATAAATCAAAATGCTTCCTCCTATTAATGAATACATTTCCCCTTGTCCAATGAAAAATGAAATGGGAGTAAATGATTGAATGAGCGAAACAAGGAGGAAAAACAGTTTGTTTTGAGAACCTTTAGTGTCCGGTTTCTGCTGACACTAAGATGGGAACAAATGGCGCTAACTGTAACCATTCACCTGAAACCGACTTAGTTATTACTATGCAGACAATTAAAAACAACGGACACACTTGATGAGCCTTATACGTTTCCTTGCCGGCCCTGACATATGTGCCACCGAGTAGTAAGCAAGGCCATGAATGCACGACGCTTTAGGGCCTTTTTTAATTTTTTTATTCTTTTAAAGCGGAGCTGATTTGAAGCCTTGTCAGATTCAATCAGGGCTCCAGTCATCTCCTGTCTTGATTACGAGGAGCACCACTTGACATGGAATACTCACCCGGCATGCTTCTAATAGGATATCTGTCTCTGAAATCTGCAAAGAGATTATATGGGTTTTTAGAAAAACCCACTGACATACTGCAGATGTCACTTCAGCGTCTCCCAGAATGACTCGAGAGACGACCTTGCCTGACTCACCGGCTGCCAAATTAAAGCAGCGCTGACGAGATTTGTATTCGTACGGGGCCAACATACAGTAATTATTTATACTGAACATTAAAGCTGCGCTCATCAATGTTTTTCCAGATTAACGGTATATCAGATGACTGTGTGAACGGAAAGAGGGTCTCCTGTTGAGATGAAACCCACAGATATTTATCTGATTCACCTGCTACCTGCCCAGCACCAGACGTAGTTTTCAAACTAACTAGGCTAACAAACCAACTGAACAAAGTGAAGGATTCTGCCACTTATGAGAGACTAATTTCCCTCAGGATTGGGAGAGTAAATATCCATCATGCGGTCAGACACAGGACTTCAAATAAATGCTAATATTGCTCTGCTGGATATGATCAGGCAACTGTTTGCTAACAATTCCACACGTCGAATTTTCAATGTGTATCAATTTTCCCCCGATATTAGAAAAATACAGGTTTGATATTAAATTCTATAGTTTCAAATTTCTGTAACATCAGAAATTACTTTTGTATATATACACACAATAGATGATGGTCTTCATGAGCAAGAAGACATGAAAATCATTATATTTCTTTTGTATTTCTAAAGTGGATGAAACAAGAAACTCACAAGATTGCATTATTTTAAAAGTCAAAATTAAATATAAGAATTCATTTAAATTATACCAGAATGTGTTCAAATAACTCAAACAGAATTTGTTCCGTCGGCCTCGAGAAAACTGAAGCAAACCAACTTTCCCAGGTCGAGTAATATACATGAACATTGCTGTTGGTCTAGTCAGGTTGGAAAGCTGCATTTGTCTTGTGGATCTCCACGGAGCCACAGTGCGTGTAAAAACTTCCGGGCAAATGAATTTATTTGTACCATTGTACCATTGTGTTTTCTTGAATATGTCTCTCCTGCAGTAATACTATTTGAGAAATATCTCGCATGTTGGATCAGACGCTCTGTCGAGCTCGGTGTTTGAGCGGTACGCCAACATGAGGAGAGAACATAACCCCGGTGTGGGTTTAATTGCCACGCTGCCTGACACCGCCTCACTTGTTTTTCCTCCAACTCTTGTGAGAAGTGCATATAATTGGCTCCAGTGTTTGTGGATTCAGAGTTGCTCATCATCTAATAAGAATCATCTCCTTGCTGTGGAGGTGTCCTCTGGGAGCGAGGAGTCAGTGAGTCACCTTTGCCTGTGTCTGTGCCTTTTCCTTTGTCCTCTGTCATTGTACATCTTGGTTCACCGAATGAGGAAAAACAAAGAGAAACAGACACTGTTGGGGTTTTTTTCCGGGGGAGCTACAGGAGCATAAGGGAGTTAGAGAGGATGTTCCTGAAAAATGTTCACACTACAGTGAGTAAAACTACACGAGTGGGGGTCAAGGTGTCCAAGGTCTACCGTGTGTAAACTTGTCCTTTCAGAGAAGTTAATAAACTCATCAACCCAGATTTTGTAGCTTTTATGTAGCAATATAGACTAACTCAGCATGTAATAAAGTTACATCTGCCCAAAGGACACAGTTCTCCTGAATACCTAAAATTAGAATCAGAAATGATCACCTTTTGTTTGAAACCTTTGTTTGCATGTACTGTATCAACACAGATGTCTTATCAAAGCTGGCAGTATGTCAAAAAGAAATATCCTTATACCTATTAAGATTGACAATTCTCTTTTTAAATGAAATGTACTCAACAATTCCCATGGCATTTGTAAATCCAGCGCCTCCATATGTTTTCAGCTGCAACATTATTATACTTATAGTAGAAGAGATATAAAAATCACAGGTTTTGAGGTTCTTGATGAGTTTAAAAAAAACAGAGAATGGAATATGTTGTTTTTTTTTACTTATTATTGAAATGATTGAGGAATAAAAAGCAACGGTTAAACTTTGTAGTGATGATGCAGCTCATTCCCAAACCCTTGGCAGCCACCCGCTCAAATCCTCTGGTGAGGTTCGGCAGGATAATGTACGCATTGTTTAGAGCCCCGTGAGTGTTACATATTGAAGTGAAGTAGGCAGAAGTAGAAGTCTTACAAATGCGAGTTCACTTCACGTTGGTGTGAGGCACAGTCGTGGGACAGGCAACACAAGTGGGCATTTTCCGACTGCGGCGTGCAAACGCGGTGTGTCTTGCTCCCTGGTTCTCTGTGGTTCAACAACTCTTTGCCACCACCAACCACCACCACTTGGGTTGTTTGGAGTTTTATTGTCCTCCACCCAAGCACCTACTCTTTAAAGCACCGGGGCATTTGATGCCTCAGCCTCCTCCTCCCACACTGACGCAGAAGGGTAGGGAAGATAAAGCCGGTGTTATACACGAACTGTACAGTAGATACAGCGCAGTTACTGTACTGCGCTTCTCACCGACAAGCTAATTCTCAAACCAAAGTATTGCAATATTTGAAAATAGACACTGTCAACGTTATTATACAGCTAATTAATTAATCTGTAATTGATATTACATATAACAAAATAATGAATAGTGTTTGGCAAATAAAAAGGCCTCAGAGGAAAATAATTTATTCAATTTATTGCTACAACAATACTGTATGTAACTCCCCCCCCCCCCACCCTTATTCATTCTAGTGGCCTATCATGGCATTATGAAACCAAGTGTGCAACATTTCTTGGCAATTAGGTTTTCAGTTCATAATATCACTGAGGCTCAGACTTGTATTCAATTTTTTTTCTTGCCCTGAACTTGAACTTTCATTATTGACCTGGCCTGAAGTAAACCCCACCGCCCCGTAATCTTACCTTCATGTCTATCAACTCTGCAAGGTATTTAATGTGGTCCCTTCATCAGATCCTCTGTTTCCATGGATACTGACACAGTGCACTCAACATCTCCCGGCATTTGCCTTTCTAAAGGGCACTGTGAACTCATCTCTTTTTTAGTCCCGACTGCCTACGTCCAGCAACACTAGAAGTAGCTTCGGCTTTGAGTCTCCAAGCAGCATAGCTTTGATGGTTTCTCCTTCTCCTGTCGTCTCCTTAGAATGTAAAATGGCTGTTTTTTTTCAGTCATGTTTATCCATTAATTAATTACACACAACACCGTGGCATGCAGGGCTGTGCGATATAACTGAAATCTCTTATAGAGATAGAGTTAATTTCATATCCAGATAACGATACACATCGTTACCCTTACCCTTTTCTCAACTGCGTAAATTGGGGCCAGGTCTTTGCAAATGTAAGTTGTAATGGGGGATGTTATGTGGCGTTTGTTTTCGGACATTCAACCGTACCTGCGTGGTTTTCATCCACAGAATCTCTCTGTAACTGTTTAGCGTGATTCTCGTGTAGGTAGTAAAAGAGGGTATTGGTTTTGGGGACCAGTTTATTGTTCAAAGTGTGATTTTCTGGTCCACGTCAGACTTTTCATCCCCAAGCCCTCCTTTTGCTTTAGCTCGTTTTGTCTTGGCTGGTCGGAGCCCTTCTCTTGTTCAGAATCATGTCATGTTGGCTTTTGTTGCCTTTGTACACATTTTTTTGCCTGGACATAAAAGATTTTGGCAGATACATTTTAAGAGGCTGGAATATTTAATGATGAATTATCAGAAAATGTCCAACATAATGTGTTATCTGCCAAAACTGATATTATGATGTTATAATTAAAAAACGTAGCTCTCACCTTTTATGTCCAGGCAACAGCATCATATATTTTCCCTGCAGATATCTTCTGCAATTACATTTGGCCAGTCGTTGTTAATCTGACATTGCAACTTTTTTCCGTTCACTGTTGCCACTCCGTTGCCAGGATATTACAGAATGTATTTAATGTATCCTGTCAGTGTAAGCAGGGTGATTATATTTTACAGCCTTCTCATTTTACCCTCATTTTCTTTGAAATTGGTCATTTGAAACTACAAGCCTGCCAATTACACTTAAGTATAATCCAGTTAGGAATGGGATTATAACATGCACCTTAATCCACGTGACGTGAATTTTAATGAATATTTCTACCTGAACCCACATTTGCGGTACAATAGTAAATATCCTTTGTGGGGTTTCCCACTTCCTAGGCATAAGGTAACGCATAAGATTATTGTTATTTACGAACCCTATGAGCACTACAGGGGATGGATGGGTTTAGTGTGGTTCTCTCAGTGGGGATGTTAAGTGTATGGGAGATCTCACAGTATGGCGTAGACGCCCCGGGACAGGATGATACACTTCAATCTTCCCCTCTTTGTGCCGTGTCACTCAGATTGCCAAAGCTTCAACACTGCAAACAATCCGAAGTGAAAGAAGAAGAAAAAAAAGGAAGCTTAATCTCTTCTCACTCACAGATGTCAGCGTGCAATGACAAAATTCTCAAGAACTTTTTTATTATTTCTAATCCTCCTCTAAACAATCTCATTTGGAGAGGCCTCTCTCCGGAACAAAGACGGACGAGTTAATGAAGCTGAAAAGTGCCGCCGTATTGTCAAGCCTGAGTGTAATCTGCTGGCCCAGACACGTGCGCTCTCTATCATTCGAGCGCTGTTGTGTTCTGCTGCCCCCTCCTCCCTGTGTAAAACGGTTGACCTTGGCTCACATGCCTCCAGGTGGGATCCCCAGCATACTAATGAGGGTAGTGCAGAGGAACGCTATGCTGTGGCTTTTCTGTGTCGGCTGGCCCGGCTCTGACCTTTCCTGCTCTCGTCCACCTGTGTTGCTGCAGTTCAAAATGATGCTTTTGTTAATTCACTGCACAGGATGGTACGTCAGTGGATATAGTCTGGACGGACAAATGCTCTCGGTGGTGCTGTGAGAAAAGTTCAACGGAATCTCCGACACACGACTGTGCGAACGGCCACGGCTCTATTTTCTAAATTCATCACTTATGGTCGAAGCCTCCTGTGAGATAGCGGAAGTTGCAGTTAGCTTGCTATTCCCAATGGCTTAAAGTGGATATGTCTTGTAACAGAAGTGGCTGTGCCCACTCCCGAAGGCATATTATTTGGGGAAAGTAGCTAATCCACCTTCAATTTAGAAAACCATGCTACTGCTTTGTTGTCGTCGTTGTTGTTGTTGCTCTTTGGATTTTGTCAAAAATTATGTTTTACTAAGTTAGTATTTTCTGAAATGTTGTTGAGCTACACTATCAATGATCTTAAATTCGTTCCACATGTCCATGTTATAGTTTAGTGGGAACTCTTTAAAAACAGAATAAACCCTGTAGGTAATGTTGAAGGAAATTTAACCAGAGACCAGTCTCAGAGTCTGCCCCCAGATCAGTTGAGATCCGGGTGCTATAATTCCACACAATTCACATCATTTTCATTCTCATCAAACCATTCAGGGACTCAATAATATTCCGTCCAAAGAAATATCATTTAGAGTTTAATGTTTCTCCACTTTTCTTAAAAACTTTGTTGTATCATCCCTCCCCGTGCTGTAGGGTCAGAGATGATGGTTTCTCAAGAGTGAGCAGATTAAATGCACGCGGTCATGGACCAGTGGACAAACAACCGTGAGCATACATGAACGAGCTGATATGAAAACTCTGCTCTGAAACCAAGAGACCAGAGACCAGAGGCTGTGATGTGCCAAAGAGCAAAGAGCTGCTCCACTGATGGCAAAAAGAACAGCGATTAATATATTGAATGCTCACTATAGCCCATGATTTTTTCTTTTATTGTGGTGCTTTCAAACACACCGCGAATCACAGAAAACCACCTGAAGGCGACTGCAGGAGTCTGCACCTGTACGCCACAGTGTGACATCAAACATTTGGTTTGGAGGGAGGAAGCAGTGCCATGTGTTCACAATTCCAATTGCATATTTCCTATCTTTCTACGACCAAACCTCACTCAGCCGGCAGCCGGAGAAGATTAAAAAATAAAGTTAGGTTCAGACAGTAACATGAATTGTCTTACCTTATGATGTGCTGTCACGTTAAATTCTGTTTTAGTCCAAAACTCCGCTCAAGCCAACAAATCCAACGTCTCTGTGTAACTTTGTAATGCTTCCTCGCTGTTGGCGAATGGTGTTGTTGACATGGATTTGGAGGCTGTCCGTGGATTCTGTTGGCACAGGTCATGTTCAGATGTTATGCTATGGATTGCTAGAGGTTTTGGGCTACAACTATTAGATGCATGACTATCAACGTTCTCATGGCCAAATGCCCTTAGCAAGTTTTGGAGCTAAAGCCAAAGCTCTTGCCAAAGCATGCAATTATGTTTTGGCATTAAAAGAGAACAGCTTTTAGGGGAGGGGAAATAGGTCTGCTGGTTGAACTAAGAGCTCTTTGCTGGTTAGGAGTAGCCTTGTAATGCCGGAGCATCTTCTATCTCCAACATGTTGAATCTTCAAGACAGAATCGAGAGTGACGCGCTCATGTCCAAGTGTCTCAGTCACCTTGTGCTCTGTGGTGAAAGAATTCCAGTCCAGTTCCTTCATTCAAGTCTTTGTCCTTTATTTTTTCTGCGAAGAAAACACGCGCTCACACCCAGCCCTCTCATTTTCCAGGTCTTTTTTTCTCTCCATTGTCTCTGCTTGTCCTACATCACGTTTTCAACCCGCTGCATGCATCTTATCATGGTTTCATCCTGGGCAGAGAGAAGACAAGTAATTATGGCAGAATGATGGAATTAACGAGCACTGCACTCGTGTCATTGTGTATATTAATGGGTAGTCTGGATGAAGACAGCAGTTTTTAGATATAGCATAATTAATTTGTCTTTGCCCATGTAACAAGACAGTGTTTCTGCAGGAGGGGTTGATGTCTTAACATAAGTATTGTCTCATTTAACCTACTTGCAAACTTTAATATGTGATATATTTAATATTCAAGATGCAACATGTTTTATTGTCATACCACCTCAACAAGTATAACGGTTTGAAAAAACATGCAGGGAAGCTCTGTAGTAGCACAAGTTAAGTAAGTATTAAAAGTCGCTTTTCTGTACATGCGACGCTCTTGTCCACAGTCAGTGAATGTTTCTCTTCCTGACCTTTTTTCTCGTATCAATAGGGCGTCTGCGTCATGACAACGGCCTTACTGCACTTCTTCTTCCTGGCATCGTTCTGCTGGGTCCTCACAGAAGCCTGGCAGTCCTACATGGCAGTGACGGGAAAGGTTCGCACTCGGCTCATCCGCAAGCGCTTTCTGTGCCTGGGCTGGGGTGAGTATTAAGCAGCATGTCTCCCTAAAGCCTCTCCATTATCTCCCATTATGCCTCGCTGCTGCCATGTTCTCTCAAGGTCTTTGGTCAAGGTGTCTACCCGAGTGAATGCGTCTTTTCGGTCCACCGTTCTCATCCTGTCCGCAGCCGGGTCTTCGTCCTATCAGGCTCTTTGTTGTGGTACTTTTGTGTTCCAGTCAAGCTCGCTGAGGGCTGGGTAAATGGACCGGCCTTGAGCAGTGTGTGTGTGTGTGTGTGGGGCGGGGGGCAGCAGACTGGTGCGGTTCTCCCTTAGCAGGTTGCAATGACCTTATGTCTGATAAACAGGGTGTGAGTCGAGCATTCGCGCCGCAGCAGAACACATTTCATTTGATTCCCTCACAAATAGAGCTCAGGAGGATGCATCGTTGACAGAGCTACAAAGATGTCTGAATTCATACACTCAAGCTGGGTGTTAGTTCGAGCTGGGTGATCGTACACGATCTGAAATGCTCTGCAGAATCTAATGTTCAGTCATTCGTAACATTCACCTGTAAAATAATTCACGGTTCACAAAGGAAAAATATAATCTTTTAGAATTTTGCTACAGGGACAGATTTGAATCAGTCTGGGACTCCGATAATTAGGTTCCTGCTGCCTCCCACGCTGTGCTCCCTGCACTAACACATCACACCACAAAAAGATAAAACAATGGCAATTAGAGTAGAGCACATCGGAAGTTGGAAATTCCAATCTATATACACGTCTGTCATTAACACAGATGTGTATACAATTTTTGCCTTCATCTGATAAATGTCAGTGTGAATCCTTGTCCAAAGGGTTCTTTCTTACAGACTACTAGATATCTCTCTTTAAAAAAAAAAAAAATCTATTTGATTATGAAAGAGCCCACACTCATTCTTCTTGTTACCTAGCAACAAACAAGGCTCTCTTAGTCATTGCAGTGCCACCGCCTGCTGCAAAAAAAAATGGACGAATGCTGTTCTACAATCACAAAAGTAAGATTAAAAAAAGTCTTAAAAGGCGATTTAATGATGAATAAGACGGTTGGTGTCTTGTTGTGTGACAATAAAATGCATTATATACAATGCGACAGTTTTAACAGATGAAAACGTTGAAACAAAAGCGATTCTGATCCCCTGCAGATTACCACCTGCACCCAAAGAGAATTCTCAACACTGATTTCTGAAGTGACGGTGCAACGCACGGTACCTGTTGTCTCTCAATTCCGCCCGCTTGAACTGCAGTGTCTCCGCCAGCCGGTGATTTACGACGTGCTTGTGTACACTCGACACTCTTTACCTCCTCAGCACTGCAGAGAGGCGGCGGATGGCCACGGGGCCTTTGCCTCGTGCCTCCAGGAAACTGATTACATCAATAGCACCTGCCCGAGCCGAGAGAGAGAGAAAGCGTTAATATTCCGAGCACACAGTGGAGAGGGCCGAATCCATTACACCGATCCATAATGAGGAGCAATACAGCAAAGGATTCCTTCGTAGGAATGGTGCGCAGAAGTTTCTCACAGCGCAGTGATGTTGTGTGGTTTTTCTGCACTTGATGCGCCGCTGCCATTTTCCCAATGCACAGCACACTCTGTTCTCTTCGTCCATTCAGTGTGATAGTGCACGGCGCACGTTGAGCGGATTTTTCTTTGAAATGCATGTTGTCGACCAGGCGCTCCGAGACGACTGCATAGTCTGACGCCGTGGCTCCTAATGGAGTGAATCTAGTTGCACTTTGTGTGATGACTAGGAGGCGCAGAGGCTCCGAAGATTTATGTATTTATCCTCTCAGTTCTGACAGGCAACTGGAACTGCTCAAATAACTATCGATTGTTTTCTGTTCCAGGGTTACCAGCTTTGGTGGTCGCTGTTTCGATGGGATTCACCAAAACAAAGGGCTACGGGACACCCCTATAGTAAGTTTTCCTTGGTACCTGAACGCATTATTCAGCACACAAGCCAGTGGGTTCACGGACAAAACGCTCCAGAGTCACGATTAAGTGCTTCTGCCGTGGCTTACGTATTCCTAAACTGCGCCATAAACACAGTCCCCTGAACCCAATCAAATTTTCAAAATAGCGCAGCAAGACCCCAATTTCCACTGAGTTGTATCCCTGCTGGATACCGAACGCATAAACACTGCTTAAAATCTCTTTAGCATTTCATTACCCCGTGAAAACTTTGGAAATAGAGTTACAGCATATGGCACATCTCCCCTGACAGTCAAGGGGGGAAACACAATTGTGTGCTGGCGTGCGCTATTAACTTGGATGTTAATGGCGTGGTGGGAGTTAACTGTTTTTCCCCGCTTCCCCTGCAGCTGTTGGCTGTCTTTGGAGGGTGGGCTCCTGTATGCCTTCGTTGGACCTGCAGCTGCTGTTGTTCTGGTACGTTTTCACTCGTCCACGTTTCACTTTTACATGCTGAGAAAACAAGGGGAATATAGATTTTTCCTGTCTGAGGAATATCACAAGAATGTCCTTTTAAATCACAAATCTTTGCGAAGCTTATTGTTGTGTATAACAATGATATTTATCTGACATTGCGCTGCTGTTTTCAAACAACAAGTTGCTCACAGACCGTGGTGTAGTTTCACAGATGGCACGGTATCGATGTGGTACAACAACCGCGCTGCGTCAAAAGACGATGGACCTGGAGGAACTCACTCAGGTTTCAAAGTAGTGAGCGTCCCATCAGGCAGCGTGCTCAAGCTGTGAGGCTATGAATTATTTATGACCCACAATTTGTACAAAATCTACCATACTGGAGTCTTTTAATCATCTCGCCTTTACATTGTCGTACAGCGAGGATTACACAAAGATTGAGAGGAGGGAGGAGGGAGGACGTCGAACACAGAGAGATGTTTTTTCTTTGTCGCGACCTCCGTCCTGCGGTGGGAACAAGACATCTCAGTTTGAGCGCCAGACACGCACAAGACTCGACGTCTTTCTGCGCCGCGGTTTTCATTTTGTGATGAACCTCAGAATAAACACCATGCTGCTGGCATCACTGTATTGATACTGTGACATCATGATGTAATGTCTCGCAGAAACAAAGCGCGTCGGGTAAAACCATCGTACCCAGATGTGTTTGTAGCAATACTTGATGAACTCTTTGTCTCAGCCGCAGGGATTTGAAATAGACCATAGCTTAATGTTTTGGAGAGTTGTCTTCTGGTGCTGCTGTAAATCTCCCTCAGTTGTATATTAGCGTGGGCACTGCGAATAATAGGAGAAGGTGCCTTTGAGAAGACGAGTGTTTCTTGTCCGGGAGATCTTTTTCTCAAGGCGGTTGTGCGGGCCTGAGTGGGCAGGGCTCGTCTCATCCACCGGCTGAAATGTCACAGAGATGAGCAAACAATAGAAGCTGGAGGTCAAAGCTCAGTGCAGACGGGAAATTTAACGCCCGTGGGATAATGACATGAATCACCACGGCTACCTCAAAGGGGATGTCAAGCTGGGGAAATGAAAATAAATATTACACATTGATTTTTCTTTTTTAAAAATGATCTTGATGCGGTGGATTTATTGAAACGTTAATATTCCCCCGCTGCCTTTTTGCTATTGACAGGTCAACATGGTGATCGGTATCCTGGTGTTTAACAAACTCGTGTCCAGAGACGGCATACTGGAGAAGAAGCTGAAGCACCGAGCAGGGTATGACAGCACGTCCTTGTTAGTACCTCCACTTTTTCTTCCAAACATATTTTCTTATTCTTTAACATCATGCAAAAATATACATAATGCTTATAGATTCTTTTATGGAGATGTAGACCCCCCCCCCCCTTTCCTTGCCGCTGAAAGGGAATTAGAGGTATCAACATAAAGAGGTCAGATCTCTCTCGGGAGCGACGTGGCTTCGTATTTCTTTGGCAGAATCAGTCCAAGATGGAAATCATTACGACGCCCACACACTGGCTGCTTCTGCTGCTGCTAATATCACGGGGGGGAGGGCGGCGGGATATAAAGTCGTGGTAGCGGCCGTGAGCGTTGTTTGTCATGCTGTTGTCTTTATGTCCCACAGACAGATGAGTGAGCCGCATACAGGATTAACTCTCAAGTGTGCCAAATGTGGTGTTGTATCAACAACTGCTTTATCAGCAACTACAGCTAGCAATGCAATGTAAGTGCCTGTCAGTGTCTCTGAATCAATAAGGGCGATGCCACGGGGAGCCTGTGCATGTGCAAGCGTGTCCACCTCCACGATTTAGACCCCGTCCACTGCAGCGTAAACTGATGTTACAGTTGCGGCCGCAGGGGGATCGGATGTAGCTACCGCGTCGTAACTTATAGTGTCACACATGCAATGTTACCGTTTGAAAGCAAATCGTGCACATTATTACAGCATGCACATTAAAAGCCCCTGTGTTGCCGCGGAGTAAAAAAAGGCCCCGATGCAGATTTTAGTCGGCATTTTGTACGGTTATCGTGTCATCACCTTTGTTCCTCCCCCTTCTCCCAGGGCGTCCCTGTGGAGCTCCTGCGTCGTCCTACCTCTGTTGGCTTTGACCTGGATGTCCGCGGTGCTCGCCATGACGGACAAGCGCTCCATCCTCTTTCAGATCCTCTTTGCGGTCTTCGACTCACTGCAGGGTTTCGTCATTGTGATGGTGCACTGTGTCCTGCGGAGAGAGGTAGAGGATGATTCGCAAGCCGCCTGTCCTTACCCGTGGTCTCAATATCGTAACGCAGAGCGCTTCGGAGTCATCGCGACCAGAGACAGACACTGTGTTTCCTGGTGTGCCGCTTTCTCGAGCAAAATACTGTATCTTTTGAGATCTATAAGAGATGTTCCATTCACGGATTCCGATACCTGGACCTTGCGTATCAGGCCTATAACGAGTACGGACCCGATACCAGTGCATTTAAAAGATAACAACTCCTATAACTTATTTCAAAAGGTGTTTGCTACTAACCCTGTATGGAAGCGATGATCGCTATCATTGTTGTTTGGCCTGGCTCGGAGTTAAACCCTCTGAAAAACAGATGCATACGGAGAATGAATGTCACAGAACTTCTTTTATTATCCAGCGTGAGAGTCATAACTGGAAAACGACACAAATACATAAATCTAGAAATATACAACAATGGCTTCCTTTAAATAGCTGTTAAAGTGCAGCCAGAGCTTATAGAAATAAAAGACCTTTAAAGTTTCAAACAGGGCAGTGACAGTATCAAACAGGGTAACAAAACTTAATAAATCTTGGAATAAATAAACAATTCCGTTAACCGTTAACGTGTTTGCCACAGTTTAGAAAGATAAAATACCTTTAGTCTGTATCTTTCACAATTACAGTGTAAAACAACGATAAGGTTCACGTCGCCATTTTACTTTGAGTTTTACAAAAGGTTTTTTTCATCTTGGTGAAACTACTTCAAAGATGTGGTATATTGGCGCCAGATTCGAAATCTGAAAACATCTCTATTTGAGTTTTGGCTAAACCTCATTGAATAAAAGGCAAATTTTCACTTTGTGTCTCTCCTTGTCCTCAGGTCCAAGACGCTTTCCGGTGTCGGCTCCGAAACTGCCAAGATCCAATCAGTGGTGATGCAACAGGAACCTTCCCTAATGGGCACGCTCAGATAATGGTAGGCACAGCCCCCCACTGATATCTGTTCCCATTAGATGCTCTATAATTTAAACGGGCCTAATGTTCCCTGGTTATTTATAATACACACGCACGGCCCTTTGACCTTAATTTAACTTTAATATGCCCCCCCCCCAAAACATGACGCATTGTTTCCCATAGGTTTCCAATATTCACATATCCCTTGCAATTACATGCAGGGTGGATACTTGGCCCTCTGATAAATGGCACTAGTTCCCTTTGGTTTTTCAGGCAGGGCCCCGAGCCCGGTCCTTTATTTCTCTTTGATTGAACTTGAGCGTCCATGTTTTGCCCGGCGTCCCTCTCATTCCCTCTCTCGGTGGTAATGGAGGACTGCTCCCTGCCTGACCTTTCAAACGGGACCGGCGGTCCCTTCATCTGTACGACGACGCCACTGGCACAATCATGGCAATGATCTGCGATTAGTATTTTAATGCCAGGTTGAAATAGTTTTCACGACAACAGACTGGTGTCAGCCCCCCCCCCGTGGTTCAATACAGTCATTAGCAACAAGCACAAAACGCTCCCCAGCTGCTGCAGCTGCACTTTCCTTCCATAGATGTTCTGTTGATATATTGTTAGGGTGAAGCAGTGGGGGGGGGGGGGGGAATGACTGCTTTGCATTTTCCTCAAGCATTGGGAAATAATGATTTACAAAATCCTAATCTTGCAGTTGGCTCTCACAGATGATGCTGCCTCTGGTTGTGCATACGCAGCACACACTGTAAGAAAGGGTCACATTCAGCAACACTGACCATTTGACTGTGTTTCACCCGCAGACGGACTTCGAGAAAGACGTGGACATCGCCTGCCGATCAGGTGAACAGATGGTCTCTTGTTATTAACGAGTGTCTCCTTTGCGATGCGTTGTGGAAAAAAAAGAAAGAAAAAATCCCAAAAGAGGTTAGACAGTAAAAATAGCTCGGCTTACATAACCACCAACAATCCCCACAAGGAGTTTTTTCACACTTACTCAAACACTAGACTTTAATCTGAGAACAAAACAGCATAAAGAAAGCTGTTGGATATTCACTTCATTCGTTGGCCGCACTTAAATTTCGAACAACGTCGGCTTTTCTCTCCTCTTCTGGCTGTCGCCCTTGTAATGATGCTTTTCATGAACATGTTGATGCTGACGTCGAATTGGAGCCTGGGCGCAGTGCGTCTGATTTTGTGGAGGATTGTTTTTTCTCTAATGCTCAGCTCATACTAGCCGCGAGGTCACTTTCCCCCCCCCCCCCCCCCCCCCCCTCCTGATTGCTGCACCCTGCTGCTCTGTTTTTTTAGTGCCACGGTAGTCGTTGGTGCATATGATTCAATAAAAGTGTCTTGTCATTGTGCAAGTCACCCTGCACGTGACTTGTGTACTCGGAGCCTCCAAAACCAAAGAAGAAAACATCCTCAACGGAGCAGCAGGGAATAACCAAGCTGACCATTATTCCGAGCCCCTCGGAAAACGCAGCCCGTACAGAGACATGAAGGGCCCGTCTGGCCCGTCCTACCCACGTCGCTCCGTGCTGTGCAGCCTTTGTAAAGCTAAAGTCGACATCCCGCGACACAAAAAGACGGAGGCCGACAGGTGTCATTTATAAATCATGACCAGGTTTTAGGCCCGCAGCGGCGCCGCAGCCAGGGAGAAATGCACTTCGCTGATTAGTCTCTGGTGCTAAGCACAGGTGAAGTTGGTCGTTTCCCCCCAAAAAAAGGGATTATCGTGAGCAGAGGATGCAACGTTCTGCGGGTTCACCCCGCAGAGTAGAAGTCTGAACTTGTCCGAGAGGATTTCTTCTCTGTGAACACCAGACTCTGAGCATTCAAAGAAGCTCAAACAAACAGGCGTGCATTAGATGGTATTTGTTGTCCTTGTAATGTCCTTGTTGGACAGACAACGTGATTCCCGGTGAGTCATGGGGCCAACGTGAACATGCTCAGTGGAGAGGACAGGGTGTTCTTATTAACCAGAGGATATTTAAGAATAGACAGTTGCCGTCTCTTAGAATATTTTGTGCGTTGCAAGGTCATTACCAAACACCAATAACTAAAACTAGGGCTGAGATGCTTCATACTGAATGGCAGCGAGAACACTCTCTCATTTACAGTTACATCCTCTGGGGATACCTGTACGTGTTGTTGTTTCCCTTTTCTGTTCAAATGTAATATCACACTCGCTACATATTCACAGTTATTTGCCCCGTCATTACCATTTTCCCTCAGCCGACGTAAATCCCTCTGGGAATAGGTTCACATTGATTTGAACGCTCTCGTTCTTTTTGCGTCATATGCCGGATAATCTCAGACAAACTGTGACATTACTTTTCATTACTGCGAAATTCCCCGCTAATCCGTGTACCACTCTCTCCCCGCAGCACTCCACAAAGACATGGGCTCTTGCCGTGCGGCCACCATCACCGGCACCCTCTCCCGCATTTCCCTCAACGACGAGGAGGACGAGAAGGCGCCCGAGGGCCTCAACTACTCCACGTTGCCTGGCAACATCATCTCCAAAGTGATTATCCAGCAGCCTTCAGCTCTGCACATGCCGATGGGAGTGGGCGAGCTGAAGGAGCAGTGCATGGCCGACGGCAGCGGCGACATGCGCCGCACCGTCTACCTGTGCACCGACGACGCCATGCGACAGAGCGACCAGGACATGGGCGGCCACGACATGGACGGCCACCCGGTGCAGGGCCAGATGATGGAGACGGACTACATCGTCATGCCCCGTGCGTCCGCGGCGGCGGTGTCGGGGTCGGGCAACATGCCCACCCTCCTGAAGGAGGACACCAAGATGAACATCACGATGGATACGCTGTCGCACGAGAGGCTGATGCATTACAAGATGAGTCCCGATTTCAACATCAGCCCGTCGGGCATGGACCACATGAATGTGAACCTGGAGCACCAGTATCCTGGCGCTTCGGAGCAGATGCAGAACCTGCCCTTCGAACCTCGCACGGCCGTCAAGAACTTCCTCGCCGAGATGGAGGAGTCCGCGGGGCTCTCCAGGAGTGAGACAGGGTCGACAATATCTATGAGCTCCTTAGAGGTACATATGCTCGCGTGGATGGAGCGCGGAGGACACAGCGCTGCAATAAAACACATCAACACACATCATTACGTTTATGAATGTGCATATCTCTTCTTTAACTGATTACCTAATAACTTTATACCTTCATGTTTTCATTTCCACAGAGACGAAAGTCACGATATTCCGACCTGGACTTTGAGGTACGTAAAAATAACGTTTCTATCCATTGTACATGCATCTAGCTTTTTTTTTAAATAAATACAGAGAAAAGCTTTTTTTTTTTTTTGCAGTTGTGTTTGTCATTTGATTTACTAGCACTTGTTGTGCCTCTTAAGCTTATTGGAGTTACACAGCCTTGACTCAACGAGATTTATTGACCCGCTGTGTAGTTAAGGTAAAAGCAAGGCTGTCAACTGACAAACAGGGCAACAGTCCTCATCCACATTCTGTCCCTCCTCCATCTCCCACATCCATTAGCTATACGTTGATTTTCAAAATGTATGCTCAAGTCATTAGCACATTTCACATCTGATTTTACCACTGGTTCCAACAATTATGATATTGGCTTGCAAAACGCATATCCAGACCCCGTTTTGGCAGGTTTGAGCTTTTCCTTTGCATTATTAAATCAGGCTTCGCTGCATATATATTGTGCACTCGTTCAAAGTAAAGGAAACATGAGGCTCCTGGCAGCTGTTTTGGCACCGGGAGCATTTTTATTTTAACTCAGCTGCCCACCAACTTCTAGAATGGACAATGTGTGCCAACGTTTGATGATAAGGATTTCCCTTACACCAACAAAACTCTAAAAGGCAATTTGTCACCGAAGAATTATGTTTAATCTAGATTCACCAGCCACTGCAAATTGAAATAGTCCAGGCTTTCAGTGTCCTACCACCCTAACATTAATAACCTCTGTGTTTCCTTTATTTTGGCAGTCACTTGTATATATATATATATATATGCCAAGACAAGACAAGTAGATTTGTTTCAAAACCTGGCCTACAAGTAAACTACCATGACACTAACAAATTGATTAGAGTTGGAGGGGGTGGAGAGGAAGATGCATTTCCATTATTGGCTGTCAATACCAAAGCAAAAACCCTTGCCATTGCAGAAAGTCATGCACACCAGGAAAAGACACATGGAGCTGTTCCAGGAACTGAATCAGAAATTTCAAACCCTGGACCGATTTCGAGACATACCAAATATGGGCAGCATGGTGAGTAACAGGAAACCAGGGGGGTGGCCGTCAGCCAATCAAAGAGAGAGCCTATTTAGGTTTCCGGGTGCAGGACACATAATGTGTGAGTGTGCAAATGAGCGGCTATGTAGCTGGAGCGTTCATGTGGAAGTGAGCCTGCCTATAGATAGCGGACCTGCCAGCAGATGGCAGGTCGGGGGCGAGGGGGGCGGCCCCCTCTAAAGCACCGAAGCATTTTCTCCACAAGGCCAGTCTCAGGGAAGGAAGACCTCTGGTAATCTTTGTTGCAATTAGAGTGCATCCATTCCAATGCAAGGCCATGAATGCACTTTTATTTACATGCACATTTATCTACTTATCATTTTTTTTTTCCCATTAATGCATGGCAGATTATTTAATCTATCCACATCTATACAAATATTAAGTTCACTGTTCTCTCACTGCGACGATGTGGGGACTACTTTTCGTAGTCGAAGTCCCAGTGGATCTAGAAGTCGAGTGAATTATGAAAAATCTTTCTGACCTTGCTGCGAATCAAAAGTCCCACCATCCGTCTCGCCACACCCGACTGGAGCTGTAGACGATGGGGATGTGGAGCTTTATCCATCTCTCTTCAGACAATCGGCTTTTCTTCTTTTATTTTCTGTGTCGAATGCAACAAACAGAAATTGAGCTGGTGACCAGACACAGCCCGACTATTAGACAATGTCGGCCACACAGCAGCCTTTTGGCTGCAGGTAATCCTCTTTCACTGACATTTCAATCAGCCCGCAGTACAGCGCGATGCAATTTGAGGTTCCGTTGCTTAGTTACCAGTGCAAGTTCTTTTGTGTAGAAAACGATAACTACAATACACTCACACTCCCCCCTTTTTCTTTTTTCCCAAATGAATCTGCTGCAGAGCTGGGTGCAGACATTAGTATCCATTTTGTATTCCCTGACTGGGAGCAGCTCCTCTCCCTTATTTGAAATATTGTCTTTGGGACTGTCAGCGAGAGCACATTCAGATGAATGGCTCATGCACGGAGCCTATTTAGTGCACCAGTTACTGAGCCTGGGGGAGAAAACACAGTGGTGCTGTGACTCGATGTAAGCGTGTTCACATCTAATACACTGCCATTATCTTTTGTTATTCGATGCTTCCCACAGCATTAATCCATTATTCTCAATTAGCGACGGGTAGGAATTCATATTATGCCTGTTTGAATGAACTGACTCCACTGCAAAAGGGTTTTGTGGGTTGTTTTTTTTTTTGTGGTGTTAAAAAAGAAAAAAAGCTTCAGAGGATGTCATGCCACTAATATCACACCCCGCTGGCCATGTTCACAGGACAAGGCAATGCCGATGAAGAACCCATGGGAGAGCTACAATCCAGCCTGTGAGTACCAGAATTACGCCACTATGAATGTACTAGAATCTGACACCAAGGACTCACTGGAGATGACGGCCGCGGAGTGGGAAAAGTGTGTCAACTTGCCCTTAGACGTCCAGGAAGGAGACTTCCAGACGGAGGTCTAGAGGGCGAAGACGGAGAAAAATGCAAACTGGGAGAGGAGGAGGAGGAGGAGGAGGAGGAAGGAGGAAGGGATGTATTTTGCACTGAATAAAGCAACAGACTTTTCCAACAGCCTTGGCATACATATCTGGATTATACGAGTGTGGCAGGGACATTATGTGCCAATACAATTTAAGGACTGAGGAGAGAGAAGAGAAAAACAAAAAGAAGAAAAAAAACAAAACATCAGTGTTACTTTTTGTATTCTCACTAGTGTACTTAGTGTGGGGCAGCCTGGTGTACAATATATACCATCATGTGTTTCAAATTATCTGTTGAGGAATTTGGCTAATTAAAAAAGGAAAAAAAAAAAGGTGATCTCTCTAGATGAAATCTCACAAAGCAAATGACATGCCATGTCGTCCCAGCTTCATTGGGTCTAGTTTTGATTTCATAAAACTTGGCCCGGGAGCACAATGTATATATTTATGCAGGTTTTTAAAAAGTTTATAACAGTCTGTTTGGCCATTACTACACTTTTTACTTTATAATATAAAACATGGGAGGCAAAGAGGATTTTTTCTGTCATATTAAAATGAATGTTTGTCAAGCTACATTCTTCATTGCTTTAAATGCAATAAAGATAATACTCACTTTTATATAAATAATATATTTCACAACTTTAATACTGCAGAATCTGCTTGAAGGATCCCAGCAAGCTCTCACATCTGCAGCTCTGTATAAAATATTTAAAAACAAAATGTTGTATGGTGTAAATAAACTTTTGTCTACATATGTTTTACTCGTGCCAATTTATTTTAATGAGAAAAAAAAAGAAAAGCCAACCTGATCAAAAGTTATAGCGAGAAATGTTAACATTTGAAAAGGAATGTAAATAAAAGAGGAAATATGTTCGTACTGCTTCAGAGGTTGTGTCGAGTTTATGTGGCTTTTGAATGTGTGAAATCTAAGGATGGGGATGTGACTGGCAGGAAGTACTGATGGGGTAAACATGTACCTCCTAAGAAAACTAACGGAAACTGCTCGGCTCTGGTCGAACACGCAGGTTCGTTTGGCACACACTGGATTATCCCCCCCAAAAATGTCAGAAACACTCTGTACCTCACATCTCATATCCTCTGATTATTTGTAGTTTAGGTTAGTACTCCCCCCCTACGATATAAAGGTGATATAGTATGCTTATATTCAGGTTCATACTTTTGATTTGGGTCACCACTTGAAAAGGTTGACATGCTCTAATGTTCAGAAAAGGCACCGGTGTCCTCATGCTGCCCATTCCTGCAGCTCCTCCGTCTAAAACGCCTGGATTTCTTTTAGCCCCGCCCTCCCGATAAACCCCAGTCTGCTGTGATTGGCCAGCGGGTTCACTCTGTTGCGAGTGGTCAACCAATTTCAAAGTGTGTAGTGAATGTGGCCCCACTTCACCAGAAACAGGGGGCTGCGGGGTTCAGCCATCCCACAAACAAACGAGGGGGTGGTCTTTTCTTCACAGTTTGTGGGCCGGCCGGCTCCACAGATACACACATTTATGTGCACAAACACTAAAAAGGGATTTTTTGCACGATATGCCGCCTTTAAACCTCAGAGCTTTAGCTGCCGCTGAAGGTGACTACTGCACAGTTGCCCCCACTCACCTCATGAATCCAACCCTGTATCCGATTTCTGAATTTGGATGGGAAACGCCGGAGCGCATAACAGCTCCCTGCACCTCCAGGTGGTTCACCTGATAGTATCAGTTAAGATTTCTTATTTTTCCTTTTTTCCTGGGCAGTCGGGGGGGCCAAAAACCGAGCGCAAATGGGAGGAGGCGTGTGAAATGTTGCCTGTAGTGTGTGGTGGTCTGCGAGCATCAGTGCGTGTCCTTCCTCTGGGCATCAGGAGAGGAGGAAGAGGAGGAGGTGTGACTTGGACCCGCACCATCGGTGAAGAATGCCGACAAGAAGAAGAAGGGGGGAGCTGTGCTCTGCCTTTTGCCACGTAATAAATGAAGTTGAGCTCGTACCAGACGTTCACGTCTGGACCCACCGTGCATTTCAATTAAGAAGACCACCAGACATAATTAGGTTAATGACATACAGTGAGATATTCCTTTTCCATTAATGTGCCGTTGGCCAATAGTGCGAAGGGCTGTCACACACTCCGTCATCTCGCCACCGGCTCGGTCACATGTTCTCAACCGAATTAAAAACTCTCATGAGAAAAATTATCTTCACGAGATATATCCCGGGTCTATACTGTAGATTTATGAGCTGGCAAAGCACAATAGTATTTTTGGAATTTCCCGACCAGTCACTGAGGGAACAGTAATGATTCATAGACATATATGAATGAGAAGCTGAGGGACGGCAGGACTATCATGGCACGCTGAAGCGACTACAGCGTGTCAGCTGGCCAGAAGTACTGTGCTACACATCCGCTAATATTTATACATTTTATATTCATGTTACGTTTTGCTTTTGGAGGACATTACAGATTGTACCGTACACTCCAAGACGCAAACCAAGCTGTCGTGCTTGAAATAACCAATGTCACGTAGTGAAAAGCACACGGCATCAGCTGCATTAGTTTCAATCACCATATTCCTGCAGCTGTTGAAGCTTTATGAAGCGTTTGCTCAATAAATGAACGGCTGCCTTTTCTTTCTTTTTTTCTAAAGAACATATTTCATACGGCGAAAGAGGAAAACAGACAGGTTTCAGAGCCCCCAGAGAATTCATGACCTAATGGTATTTACATGTGTAGTGACTCAACAGCAAGTGAGCGTGACAAACTTTACCAAACCAATAAAAAGACATATTTTTGGTGGTTTTGTCAAGAATGCTACACTTTCCTTAAAGTCCTCTTAGTGGAGGTTTTAAAAGTACTTCAATGAAACAAAATACCACCGAGTTAATGAAGATCGGGTCCTGGTTTTCCCCATTAACAATAGTTTCCCGGTTCCTATTCCCATCGCCCGTCGCGTTGGGGGGAAAACACGCAGCCACCTTTATTTTAACAGCCCCTTCATTTTAATAGGCACCATATGCAAATTGGTTTCCACATAAAAACAAACGTGCTATCGGAGTGTCTTTGTGCCAACACTTAGTGCAAGCCTTTAAATTACCAAGTGAAATGCAAAAAAACAACAACCCACACACCGTGAAATGTGGGAACACTTGCGAGGTCCTGCTCGAATACAGTAGCTCCATTAATGAGTTACAGTATATGGCTAAGATCAAAAAGACTAAGTGCTTTGGATACTGAAATATTCCACACTTGACATACCGGGAAAATATCTGCAGAATATTGAGGTTTTCACGCACAATTTTCCCGATTGGACATGCGTCTATTTTAAGGTTGACAGAAATGGAATGCTGTACCGCCAAGTCCTGGTGGAGCTGGGGCCACGTCGACAACACGCCCGCTGGACACGTCTCCGTTGGGGAGAGTGAGTGGCAGCTCCCGGAGAGGTTCAAACACTGAACCAACAGAGTTACACTGGTCCTGCATCACCTTCCCCCCCGGAGGCAAACTGTTAAGTTCTATAAGGGGCCTGTCACAAGAGCTACAGCCGAGAGGAAAGACCTGACTGCCCCCCACCAAAAATAATGAATAAAACTGATCTCAGCGAGTGCTGCGGATATAAGGAAAGAAGAAAAGAGGTGTGACATTCAGCAGAACGATAGCAGCTGGAATGTAGGAAATTTGCCCCTAACTTTTCATCCTGCTGCTCCTGAAATGTCGCAGCAGGTACGATCCGGGTTTTAGATTTGATATATCTATTTGCCAAATCCGACGAAATTGGTTCCAGATAAACACGGACACAACACAACTCACCATAGACCTCTATATATATATATATACACACACACACACACACACACACACACACATCTCTGAGTATTGATCCGATTTTGTTCGGCCATTGTGCTGGTTGGGTCTCGGCGACGTGGCGACCCACGCGAGGACGTGTCAACAAACTTGTGGCGGAAATGCAACACCGCTGGCAGCTACTGTGGATCAATCCACACCAACTGGTGTCGTCGGACCGACACACACTTTTGTTTGTCGGTGGTTTTTGGTGCGACACAAAAAGGGTTGGGCTGTTTCATCTGTTGCGACCACGAGGCCAGCACCAAGGCTGGAACAACGGGTGCTGCCCACATTAAAATGAAATGGAAACCTTTTCGACACATAAAGCATTCTCCACCTTGGAGACTAGACCGCACGTGTCTGAAAAAAGGAAAAGTCTGAGCCAAAATGAATCATGGGAAGACATTAGACTGCATATACTGTATCATGGTCTTTCATCCTGTGGAGCGGCAGGACAGGCGACGGGTACAGAGCTGGTTAGTACAGCTCTCCACACAAACGCACGAGCTCACTTTCATCTATACTGTCAGATTTTTAAACAATGGCTTTAAAAGTGTTTCAGTTTCTCTTTGCCATTCTGATATTAGATAATCATGTCAAGAAATGGGACAAAAACAACGAATACCGTGGCAAATGGAATTCGCGCGACAGCCGGAGTTCGAATGCACGTAAGATCAAAATTCGAGTTTGCATTTATGTTACAAAATCCCCAAAAAGTCCCGAGGCAGATGTCGTAAAATGTTGGGTACTCCCTTGCAAAAATTATGTTCCCCCCCCCCACCCCCCCTCAACTGATTCATTAATTTATTCATTAAAATGTGTTCATTGTTCCAAAACAAACAGGATGCAGGAAGGGAGAGAACAGACGAGACAAGCGTGGCCTTTGAACAACAGGGGTGATGAGAGAAAAAGTCGCGCCCAGAACAGGCACAAATCCTCTGATCTGACACGCTGATCACACAATCCCCTCGGCGAGAGTTCGAGGGGCCCCCGCGTTTTATTTGGCACGAGGATTATTTGGTTTATTAGTGTACGCGCGGGCGGCGTGTCACATAATGGCTTATCTGGAAGCAGGCCTGCACAACAGTTGTGACAAAGTATGCGTGCGGCAAAACTCGAATTGAGCACGCAGCGGAAATGGCATGCAAACCCATCGGAAACCAGCAGCGAGCAGTTACATGCTAATCCACGTCAGTTTCATCGGATAAACGTCCGTATTACTCTCACGCTTGTTGTAAGAGTCAAAGCCCCCCGAACAGCAGCGGAAACGCTTCGTCTTTAACAGAAATACTGAGACTTTGCCGCCCTCGAGTAGATTTAGTGAAATGGGACCACTTTGTGTCCATAGTTCAAAAAAATTTGACAAAATCTTAACTCTCATCACAAACGTTGTAGTCGAGACAGAAGCCGACATGTTTTATAAACGGCGATGTGAGGAATGATCAGATGCTTTATTCGGGGGCGGCCTCAGTTGGCTGTCAAGGTAATGGAAAATGAGCACGGACAGAGATTATTAAGAGATGGTCCTCAAACTGTTGGGACAGAATTTTAGGATTTTAATGGGGAACCTCAGAAAAGGACTCGCCTTTTCAACTGGAACCAAAGAGTCTCAACTCATCCTGAAGCTTTAGAGTTTAGAGCCGAGAGCCAGCATGTATCACTGCGTACTCACTACCTGGTAATAATAATGAGCTCTAAGCTGGTTGATGCAACATAGTGTGCAATACAGATACAATGTGACTGAAAAACAAAAAATGAAAATGAAAATAAATAAACACAACAAACATAGCTGCACCATTACCGTTTGACAGGCGGCTCTACTCCACACAATTGTGACACAATGGGCTAAAATATTAACCATTAATAATTACGGTTCTTAGGCTGAGTTTGAAGAAGGGAGACGTCGATATTGTGTCAAAACACAAAAAGATTTAAGGATGCAAAATTTGCAGACAAGTAACAGGTACGTACGAAAAGAAGGGGTTTAAATATTTTGAACATGAAAGAAAAAAAACCCTTTTAAGGGGGTTTAAAATGGTTTTATTTAGTTCTTTCTTAAATACAGGTTTCATTCAGTAATTCACACACGTTTCACAACAGGAATTGTTTCGACCGTGTCACAGGTGAAAACTGCAAGTGATGCAGCCGGCGGCTCAACCCGAGGGAACCGGGACGAGGGTCTCAGAAGAGGGAAAAAAAAGATAAACTCACTGAGATTCAGGCTGATTTCTGTGAGGCTTACTTGGGGTCACATATACACTAGTGTGTGCTCATCGTGGTGCTATTCAATCATGAGGCACGGGTTTAAAAAAAAAAAATGCCATTCATATCTATGTTTTCTGTAAGTTTGTATCCATTTTGACAAAAACTGCTTAATACACTGGAAAATATAGATATATATATAGTTTTAGTAATTTTGTGTCACAAGCTTTCTGCTGATAAACCCGCTGAGCCACAAACGAGGAAGTACCGTTAATTAAAAGGAAATTACAGCCATATCTTTGATTGAGTCTATTTCTTTTTTTCTTACTCATGTTCTTCTTCCAACACGGAGCGAAACGCTTTAAAACCAAATACAACTGGAATCTTGACAACACAACAGCTGTAATTGGTCCTTCCCACGTCACACAGTGCAGTTATGCAAGTCCAGTAACATCTGCTTAAATAAGATGATGAAAATGATAACTAATAACTAAATCCAGGCGGGGAAAAAAAAGAGCAGCAAATCTACTATCAATATATTTATCCCCAGATAAGAACAAGCAAAAATAAACTTAAATAAACACTGAAAATGTTTCTGCTGTCAACACTGGCAATTTTTCATACCAATCAACTTTTCAGAAAACAAACAAGCACAGCAGTTCACGTAGACTCAATCATTTGAACTATTTTCTTTTTAAAAGGGTGTGCCAACAATAAAGTGATCTTTTAAAGCGTCTAGAAAGTGCTTAAAGAATGAAAAAACAAAAACAAGTTTAGTGTAAGGTGCGTTCACACCAAACGCAGAGCATATCTTGGCTTCGGGCGAAGTTTGGCCACAGGATCAAATTGTGTTAACCCGAGCGGACGTCGGTGACTTCGGGAGGATCTCAACTCTGACTGGCTTTTACGATATCGCATCACGGACATATATAGCTCGAGTTCAAATATTTCAGCTCGCACGAAAGAAGAAGCAAATGACGCAATTTCGCGTTCGGTGTGAACGCAGCATAAGCTCCGTCTCCAGATAACGGTTCGACGAAGAAGTGTGGAAGAAGCCGCCTATGCCTCTTGTCGTAACAATGTGTCTCCTCCAGTAGAAGAATGACCAATTTGTGTCAGCTACAAGCTGCTCGCGAGTGAATTGTCAAGGTACGATTGAGTTGGAGGACACTCCCACAACCCCAGAGTCATCAATAATATTGACCGGTAAGAAGACACAACAATCAGTGTGAGCGGTCTCACTACGGGGGAGTGACGCCTCAACTCTGAACCAGACTGGAGTCCACGAGACACCACCGCAATAACTCTTTATGTATTAAGTCATGTCAGATTGCTGACAAGTCATTTGTTTGTTTTATGAAATTGTACTTCCTAGTCCCTTTAAGTCACGGCCGTCATATCTACCAATCGAGTCAAGCACACGGTTTTGATTTTCAGTGCACATATTCATCGTCACTTAAGTCGGAGTCGTCGGCCTCCACCTCTCCCTCGATCACAGACTTCTTCCCCCTGCAGCAGGACACCGCCAGGCCGACGAGGAACGCCTATAAAAGAATGAGCAAAGTGCACATGAAAAAGAATAAGAAGTTTCATAAGGATCAGTTGAAGTAAAGAGGTTAATAAATATATTTGCCGAGGAGATTAGCTGTGTTCAGTCTCTGAGAAGCCTTTTCTAGAAAACTTTCTACTAAAAAAGACATTTATTATATGCTGCAGCTCTCATTACCTTCCGGAAGAACATTAAATCTTTTATAAATGTTGTTACTGAAAATGCTTAATTGTTCAAAAGATGCAAAATACTGTAATTGAATGCTTTGCGAAAAATCCAACCTGTTTGAGCTCCTCTCCTTTTCCCACATGAAACGGTCTTAAAATAAACATCAGGACATGTGATGTACATCCGTGGACTTACCCCGATGAAGGCCCAGTTCCCAAAGTAGTAGATGGTACTAAAGAACCAGAACTTGTGGAGGAAAAGATAGGATCGGGTCACTGTGCACTGATCTGGAAGGGACAGAGAAAAGACCAGGACGTATTTTTTTATAAACTTTCCGTTTTATCAAGTTCACAAGGAAAGAAAACATGACAGTTTATTTACTTTCATATTCGACGCAAGGTTGTTGATTGTTGAACATATCTCAAATAATCCGATGAGTTATTTCCCACCAGGTATTTGTTTCAAAGCAATGTGACATCTTCAAGTAGAGAAAATATTTCGCCATTCTGGGACCTAGACGAATAGAATTTTTTTTCCACTCCTCTGGTATTTTTCAGGCACACGGTTTCTGCATGGCACAGACTCAACCGATAAACATCATTAAAAAGACCTAATCAGCAAAATGAAAGAAAAAAATAGTAATAGTCGTGGACTGGTGCCATCTTAGCAGATTTTTAATAATACTAAGCAGAGATATCAAAACACTGTCACATTTGGGCACCTTGGTATATTCTTGATATCGGGGACTAAACTCGTGTTTTACTTTCATTTGAAGCATAGAGCTGAGTGATGTGGCTGGAAGCTTCTGGTTTCCCCAAAGAAAGTGAACCAGAGTTTAGAAAAACTCTTATGCAAATAAAGGTACAAAACACTATACACGCAATTTCCTGGGAAACTGTTTCTCCTTAAAGGCCATGGACAGACGCACTGTACCTCTCCCAACCAAGGAGGTATTTTCATTGGGCTTTGCTGAGGTGCTACTGTGTATGTATACACAGTTATTGTACCTACTGAATATTCAAAAAAAAAGTTACAGCAGGTCACAAGGCATGTCGATGTTTTATCAAAAAAAAAAAGTGACCACATCACATCATTCTAAAATCACCCCTCTTTTGATTGATTGACACAGAAAAGCCTTGAAGGAGGGAAGCAGTCATCATATGAAGTGAGAACAAAAGAGAAAAGAGATTTCTTCCACGCGGTGACTGATGATGGAGGTAAGAAGCGAAGGGAAGAGTAATCGGGAGCAGGTGAAAGAGGAGTGAAGAAAGGGGAGGAGGCAGACGTACGGTGAACCCCGGGGAGAAATAAGTCCTGTGGCAGCAACTTCTCTGTGGTTCCAACTATCACCGAGAAAAGTGGCATGAGTGGAAAAAAAACCCCCAACCATAACACATCTATTGTTACTGATTGCACCACTTGTTACACATCTGCAATAAAGTGGTGTGTAACACACACACACACACACACACACACACACACACACACACACACACACACACACACACACACACACACACACAGAAGTGCTTCAGGCGATTTTGTCACAGTAACTAAAAAAGACAACCAGTCTTGTGTAAAGAGGAAAGCCATGTCACTGTCAACGTGGATGTGGCTCAACCAAATGCAAGCCCCCCCCCCCCCCCCCCCCCCCCCCCCCCCCCCCCCCGAAATGATGCAACATTTAATGGAGGCTTGCATCGGATATTTCCAATATTACACGTTGAAAACAGCGAGGACACGCGAAAAGAGGCCGATGAATTGCGGCGACAGTCGAATGGTTCTCTTGAGCCCCCTGTTCTCTGACGGAGGCCACTTCATCCGGGAGCATCTGGAGCTTTCAAAATTACAACGTGAAATGAGCACACTCGTACGATTCGACTGTTCAAAGGTATTCACAGAGACCACTGTCCCCCAGGACGTCCGATAAGATGTAAAAACAACATCCTCTGCTGCACAACAGCATCAAAAGATGGGAAAGCTTTTAATTAGCACATTGGGCTTTATTCTGAAATCTGGAAATCCGTTTGGATTAGCCTTTTGATGACCTAAGCGCAGCCTGTTGAGAAAACATTCCTGCTTACCTGTGATGTCCTCGCCCCCACAGCAGATGAAGGGTCCACCACAGGAAGTACGAAACGCTTCACACGTCGGCTCACCTCATTTAACAAGCAGCACGTCGAATTGCGTTATTTTCTTTAGCCCCTTGTTTTTGTTGGTGTCACATGAACCCAAGCCAGTGTACAAAAATTATATATATATATATATATATACATATATATATATATATATATATATATATATATATATATATACATATATATATATATATATATATATATATATATATATATATATATATATATATATATATATATATATAAAAGGAAAGAAAATTGAAAAGGCTAAAAAGCAATAAGTTCCATACAGTTGTTATCCGTTTAATGAGCCGACTTGAACCGACAGTGACCTCCGATGTTGCCATTTTCAGGAAGCACATTCGCCAACTTTACTCGGCAGCGTTGCTCGAGTGACATTTTGTCGCTACGACCAGGGACAGCACGATCAATATCGACTGAGGACTACGATCATTATGATAAACAACCAGAGGATATATTGCTCATAAGATCAAATTTGTTTTCCTCATCTGTTGAGCGGTTCTCTGCTTTATGCTTGTGACATCACCTTTGACTCTATGTTTTTTCTTTTCCTTTTTTTGATAGAACTGATACTGCTATTGATCTCACTGGCACAGTTGGCAGGAATAACATAGGAATTCTTAAGCCGAGCCATTCCCCGTAGGAAACGCTGATGACGACACACGTAAGAGGTGCTAATGATGATGGAGTTCAGGTCTCCGCCCGGTGCTCCGCTTCATCTTGTGCAAAAAACACAGGAAGAGAGGTAAGAAGCAAAATGTTTCAATTCTGCAATAATTACTTTAGCCCCGCACACTGAAGCAATTGAAGAAAAATAGGTTTCAATACGCTCCCAATCACACTTCAACAGTGTCAACAGAAGGAGGCGAGAGGGAAAAGTCCACCGAAGCCGGAGTGAGGACGGAAACGCAGTGTCTGGCTATGTTAGAGAGCCATCTGGAGCATTAACGCTCACCCTGCTGAGCTGCTCCTGTCACACTGTTTCCTCTCCTCGCCCCGACGCCGACCCCTATGAACCCCTTGTGAACAGCGCAATCAGACTGGTACCGAGCCACACGACATCACGGTCCGTGGCAATAGTGCGTTGTGGTTTAGGGATTTATTTATTACAGTCAGTGTTTCCAAAAGCTTCCCCCAAAAGAGTGTGAAGTAAAAAAAAACTAAACATGAAGACGAAGGGGAAGGAAAAGTCAGGATGGTACAGCTTCATCTGTATTAAATATTAGACGGAGGGGACCCCGGGGAGCGCACCGACAGTCGGCTTTCACTTCGCCAGGATCAACAGATAATCGGAGGAAGCAAGTCTCTCCCCCTCCCCGTGACCCCGCTTCTTTCCCTCCGCCATCTGTAGCTCTGCAGCTGCTCACCTGAACCGGGGGGGGGGGGGGGGGGGGGGGTTCTGCCGAGTGGGACCTGCAGATGGTTCACAACAGTGGTCCGCCTAAATATATTATCATGTACGCCGCTGACCCCGCGTCACCTTGAAATCAGTACCCGTTCTCTGATAAGAGCACGGGGCAGCGTGGGAGCGCGGGTAATTTCACCTTGACTCGTGATACCCGGGTGAGTGCCGCCCCGTGTAGCCCGATGCATTATGTATAAGTCTCATCACTGCGTTCAAACACCAACACATGCATAACAGCCCCCCGCGTGCACACGCACGCGCATGCAAACACACACTCTTTGCAAAAGCCTCTCTATCAGCAAGCTCTTGTTTGCCTACACTATATGCTTTTACTTTTTCTTTCCATCTAAAAAAACCGCATCAGAGCACTTTAGTCAGTGTCCTATGAGGGATGCCGGCGTTCCTTCAACATAACTGTTGAAGGAACGCCCGTATTGGTGTTGTTGATGAAAGATCACTAAAAGCATCGTTTTCACTGTGCAATATTTTATGTCGTTTTTTTTCTTTCAATTGCAAAAAAAATCCATTTGAGCTGAGCTCAAAACATTCGAAAGCAGGCACAAAAGGCCTCATGTGAAGCAGTGACCTCATTCGACCAGACTCAAACCACCACCGGGAAGCAAGGGGAGAAAAACTATTTACCACCAGTGTCTCGTTTTTCTATTATGAGTGGCTGTGCCTGAAAGACTCGCCCACGTCACGTCTGAGATGTTGGCACGCTGCTTCACTTCTGAGTCCATTAGAAGTACGGACACAACGACATCGCAACTTGTAAACAGCCCTCCCATTAGATGGAGTTGGATTTCAGGGTCCTGACGGATTTAAGAAAAGTGGGGTTCAGATCAGGCACCACTATGGGAAAGTGGGGTCAAAGCCAACTGTACATACAATATTCACTTTTCTTTTCTTGTTTTTAATGGTGGACGTCTTTTGACACAATAGAAGATAGAATTCTTGAGTCAGTCACACACCAGCGACGACAGCACTCGGATGAGGCAGTTGAAGCTCTGGTCAATGAGCCTCGCCGCACATGCATTTGAAGAGGACACCGACAGAGAAGAAGAGGATGCAGATTGTAGATGACACGGAGCCGTCTGCATGTGAGGTGTTCTGCACGAGGTATAGCGTAAAAGTGTAATCAGTGTATGTTTTATCCAACTTACTGGCGCCTTAACTGTGATCAATCACGGCTACAGAATAAATATCAAACGTGACGAATGTACCACGCAGAGTGCAGCAGATGGTTGAAATATGTGAGGCGTAACAATGTATGGGTCCGACATAGCGCACTGCACAAACATTAAGCAAATTGCAATAGGTAGATGGTGTCTGCGGATTAAATGGGGGACTTTTATTTCGGAATGATCACATTTAACTGACATTTTCCATTGTGATGCAAATTGCTGATGATCCCTCCCTTGACGCAAAGAAAATTACTAATAATTTGTGTTGGAGGTGGTCTCTCGTTGGAAATTGCTTGGGCGCCTGACATCTCGGGAAGCTCTTTGAAACAATGCTGCGGTAACCGGCAAGTTGCTAGGAAACAGACAGACAGCGGCCACAGTGTGAAAACACTCCTCTGTGTCAGAAATGTCATCACTGGGATTAAAACGAGATATACTAACATGTCTTAGGTCTTCCATGGAAGAAGATGGACTTCAGCTTATCATGTTCAACTTTCAAATGGCTTGAGGGGGTCTAATGCCTTAATATTTTATAATTATGATCAATGAAAATCAGAGTTTACTAATGCAAATTAATCATAAGCATTTGGGATTGATTGATATTCATGAAATTAATGATTTATAATCACATTTACTGTATACATTTGAACCGCTCTTCCATAACTGATGATATAATAAGTTTTTTCTAATATGCCTTTACAAAATGAACAGGTTTTTTTTTAGATTCTGACATATTTAACTGTTTTTATTTATTCATTATTCTCCTCCTACTAATTTTCGATCAAGTTTGCTTCAGAAAAAAAAAGGTTACTGTCCTAAAACCATGACAACAGAGGTCTACCAATCAGATTTGTCTTTTTTGTTGTTGTCGTCTCGGCAGATAAAAAATGGTTAGGTGGCCCACTTATTGGTTATGACTTCATAACCGAGGCAGCATTAAAGGCCCGGATCTGCAACGTACACCAGTGTACATAATATCATTAAAATCATTGGTTACACCATCAGGGGAACTAATGAAACCAATAATGGGGGTTACTAATGTAACGATGGAGGCGTTAACATTACAGCAATAAACCACCGAGGGGTTTACTCAGTTAATGTCTTTGGTGAGGGAGTGATCACGAGCACAGATAAATCTTCATGAGGTCTTAGAGAAATAAAATGAAATGAATGAATAAATGAGATGGTGACATGTAAATAGGTCTGACGGCATATTTACATTAAGATCCGACACAAGTAGTTAACTGTCAATTAAAATGAAGAAAATGTAGATCATGTCACGCAAGGGGGCAGATGCCATAAAGGCTGATCATGGACGTAGATGAACTTAGATGCAAGTATGAGTTAATGTTCAAAGCAACTCCCCCGACCAGAAGTAGCAGCATGAACATCAGGGGGGAAAGAATGATTTGATGGAGTAGTCTTATGTAATGCTGCCGATTCCTCAGGTTTCTCACAGACTTCATGAAGCCGTAAAAAAAGATTTAATTGAATTCATTAATAAAATTACTTACTGAGTTATTAAGTTATTTAATATACTAAAACCAAACTTGGAGCGATTTAGTGCTGCGGGGATTCAAGCTTGTGCCAACTGCTTGAGAGAGTATACGGGTGTAAAATGAAATGGACTGAGATGAAACTTTTGCCCTTTTCGGCTGCTAGAGTATAGAGGAACGCAGCATTTCGACTGCGCAGAGGTCCAAACAGTGGAACTTTCAGAACTCAGACTCTTCTTTTCTTCTCTTTATCCTGCGTTAGATCACATCCTGAAGAAGGGTTCAGGTTGTCTGGGGCCATGGCAACTAACTCTTGAAGATCCCTTTTCCATTATGCTGAGTAACTGAGTAATGGCAGGGTAATGACCTCAGAGCAGACGAGAGCTGGGTGCCGAGCACCTGCTCACATTACACCACTGTGACCAACTGGCCAATCAGTCACCAGCTCGCCTCCAACCCTCTTTTGCCTCGGCTGCCTTTTGATCCGGTGTCACACTCGAGGTTATTACAGAGTGATGCCCTCCCAGACCCTGTTCTGGCGTTGATACCATTTTTCTACCACAGTATATTGCCATTCTCATTTTCAAAATTAAGAGACTGTAAGCGAATGTCAATTTATAGCCATGTTTGTGAATCTCTTGGTTTTTCATCTCAGGAACAGATCATGAAGAATTTTGATGTTAACAAAAACACTGGAGCTAAGCGAAATACGATCACTATTTGCATATCAAAAAAAGGACATGCTAATTTTATGTCTATGTCATAGACTGTACATAAAAATGGACGTAGTCACCGGATCCGGGAAGTGAAGCTAATGCTGCTTCCCTTCGCCTGTATTCTCTAGAATGACCAGCGGGGGGCGACTCCACTGGTTGCAAAAAAAAAGAAGTCTGTTTCTATAGAAGTCTTTGAGAAAATGATTCTACTTCTCACTTGATTTATAACGTCAGTAGATATTTCCGGAGGAGTTTATGGTCTCAATCACAAGTTTCAGGACTTCTCCAATACAGTTCAATGTGTATGAGTAAAATAGATGATAAAGCACGGTATTTGCATTGGGGCATGGGTATAGCGTGATTGACAGCTAGAACGTGAGTCAGGCCCATCCACATTCCTCCAAATATGGTTACTTCTGATTTCAAAAAACTAAACTCAAGGCTTCAAAAAGGCAGTTCATAAACCGCTGGGTGATGTCACGTGGTTTGCCACTTGGTCTGAGATTTATTTTTCATTGGCCATGAAATAGATTCAAGGTCAGGCTAAGATAATGTGAATAAGGTACAGCATAAATAAGTATGCTATATTTTATATGACAGAAAAATATCCTACAAGCAAATTATTAAATTTTTTTGTGACTGGTGCTATGACCCTTCAGTAGAACAGTACCTTCAGTCAAAAAAACATAATTCTGTTCCTACCCAACAACAAACTGAGGGTCCTGTGGTGCCAGGAACACATTTCAATGTAGTTCACTTAGTTAATCCAGCTCGACTTCAAGAGCTACCTACAACTTTTCCTCAAATACGACAATTTATCAGAGGCCGCGGGCTACAATAAGCAAAATTACAAAGTGGTGCAGACTCATGATGAATCTGTTTGGGTCCATTGTGATTGTCAAGGGACAGAAAAACATTATTTGCTTGAGAAAAACACACAAACCAAACAGAGACAAGATAATTCATTTCCACAATTCTGTCTGCATAGTCATGTAAACAAGAGCATTATATGGGATTGTCGCTTCATGTAATCCCTGTGTATTGGCAGCGCTGTTGTAATTATCACATGTAAAAACATAGCGGGATTAATTGATGAAATGTGATCCCAGGCAAACAAAATATTTGTTCCGAAAATCTTGTCATTCGTATTCAAATATTTTATTGAACCTGTAATTGCACAGGTGACTAGATAGTTTTATTCTGATATAAAATCTATGTTCATTATACAGTTCACAGAATTGCGACAAAGGTTTTCAAAATATAACGAAAGGCACATAATATTAGTATTTTGTTTTGCTGTCGTCCTTCATAGCAGAAGCAGCTCTGGAAGTTCATCTCTATTGAGAAATTGTTAATACACAATATCACTAACTTTATGTGTGATGAGAAGAAGAGCTGATTTGATTGACAACTATTCATGTTTTCTGCCTAATTTTACCTTTTTGCTAAATGTGATTCAGCTTAGCAGCAGAATGACCTTTGCACAAGATGCCACCAATTCACAAGAATTAGACGCCAGGGAGGCGCAATCCTTTCAAATGTCAAAGGCATTAGTCCATTAGCACCTCCATGTTGTATAACCCTGATAGCCACCAATCACGGACCACATCCACTGCAGAAAGCTCAAACAAATATATGTAAATCACTTCTAGTTCGGGAAATTACTCTCGAGACGTCCCCCCACAGTTGACATTTCACTGGAGAGACTGGGTCCAGTGTCTGTGCTTAACAACAAAGATTCATTTTTCAGTTCAGTTGAGTTTTTCTATATATCAACATTGAATGACGCTCTTCAGGCAAAATCAAAACAACCAGTCCACTGATTAAGATGGATGGATGGATGGATGGATGGATGATGACATATTGAGAAAAATGACAAAATGTCCTATAAAAATGCTGCAGTGTGCGACCTCTTCCTTTACTATAACTGCAAAATAACAAACAAGCAACAAGCAGCATCACTGATGAAGTCTACGATCAATATCAACATTAGCTATAAGCTATCAGCTAATGAAAGCCTGCCCAAGTAGGAAGGAAGCACCTACAACATGGTCTGAACACGGAATCTAAAGATGTTATGATACTAAAGTTATCAATTTAGCTTCTGTATCATAAGTCAAGCTTTTATTATTTATGCTTTTTGAAACAACTAAATTATCTAGGTTTACTTTAAATTTAACCAAAGTAATGAGTAAAAAATATAAAAGAGAATTGATTTGAAATCACCCAAATGTCATATAAGCGTGCTGCAATCCCACACAAGATTAACTAAACGTAAAGGTATTACGAGGGAATGTATCACAGCTGGGAATATGACATGTACTTAATTGACTGTATGAATCAACCACTCATATTCAAGTGGTTTCGCATTAACTTTGCTCAATTTGTATATAATATACTTGACATTTAAACTCCTCAGCACTCATTAGCTGCGTCTTCTGGGAGAACATATGCCACCACCTTGGATCATTTGATTAAAAAAATGATCATCCACTGCATTGACTAACCTCGGCCAACAATACAAACATGCACAAGAGCCCAAACTCTCCGACACGTTAAAGACATAATGTATTAGTGAATTAGTTTATTTAATGTATAAGTGGCTGAACTGGGGGAAAACGTGGTGGAATGAATAAATTAGCATGATAATGCTCACTAGTATGATGTACATTTGTGTTTTCATGGCTGATTTAATGTAATAAGGGTTGGGATGGAGACAGCAGGGAGTCATGTACTGAATTAGCAAATGTTTGTCCTTGATATTATTCCCTCTAATGAATAAAGAATGGTGATAAAGATTACTGAACTATGTTCTACACGGAATGGCCGGGTTGTACACAGTCCTTCCTTTCTGCGAGTATAGACTCAACTCGTGAGGAATCAATCTCTGATGATGTGTTGTAGGTTCTTCCAACATGTCACTACTAGACCAAGTGCAACCTTACTGAGCGAGCAGAGATGACAGACTTACCCTCGGGCGCGTCGGCATCACAGATCCTTGTAGTGCCAGAAGTAGCGTTCCCAGATGCAGGACCTGTCGTGGGACTCTGATAAAAAGAACACACAAGAGGCATGTTTCCGTTTAGCAAAGACACAAACAGATTTTTGCTTGAGAAGAAAGAACATGAACACAATCTGTGAAAATCTATTATACTGGAACCATACCCAACAGTAACAGCTTTTTACGCGTAAATTGTAAAATGACTGCAAGTTTTACAGTTTTTTTACGATTTCCAGGATCTTCTCCAGGAGATTCTGTGAGTTTGGGCGTGGATAAATAGAATGAATAAACACCTTTCAGATTCTAGCAGAGCAATATATCAAAGGATTTTCAACACACCTGCAGGGAAGTAGGATGTAACTCACAGTCATTTAAAGAACTTATTCACTCTAAAGAGAACTGTAAAGATTACTAAAGTCACAAACGGTTTTGGTTTAAGGTATTTAATATTCACTACTACCCAGGGCACGCTGGATATGCCTGGCTGCCATAAATGGCACTGAGAGACAATGGAGTCAGATAATGTGAATGAAAAAGCTGCATCTGATAGGAATACTGTTATTACCCTATGAGAATAATGCACCTACCCCACTGGTTTTACAAAAGGCTTTTTTCTCTCACGTAAAAAAGAGGATGTCTTAGCAAAAACATATTGCTGTTCAATTTAATTATGTTGTATACAATATTTTTCGAGACGAAGCACAGACAGAGCGGTGCATCTAAACCACATGCACACACCCACACACGGAGAGAGAGCAGAGAAACATCAGATGACACAGGGGGTGGACTGTCAAACAACAGATCCACACAGCAACGGAAAGAATCGGAGAGGAACAAGAGTGTAAAAGCCCGACTACCAGTCCGTAGAGACCGTGCTGCTGCCTACACCCTGCTGGACCAAAGTGGTTTGAACACTCTGACTGACCACTGCCGTTGTTAGAGCCCTTTCGTCTGAGCAAGCACTCACCAGAAAGACCCCCCCCCCCCCCAAAAAACCCCCCCCCCAAAAACTAGCAATACACAAAAATGTACACAAACACTTTTCCTCACCTGTACAAGATATTTCTGGCTGCCATACATGACATATTGTGGGGCAAGGCTGTAGATCATGTAGCTGGTGTGAAGCACAATCAAGAGAAGAATCATACAGAGGAAGAGAAGAGCCTGAGGACGAGTTCTCTTTGGTCTTATTTTGTACAGCTAGAAAATAAGAAAAATGTTGATGTTAATAAAAAGTATTTGCATACTCATGGTAACACGCAAGTACGGCATTCGCTTACCCTTATCCAGAAGAACCAAATGCCCATGTTGCGAATGCCTGCCATTGATGTGAGTACAAAGTACATGGTGATAACTGTGATCAGGATGTAATCCAGTGGGAAAACCTGTGAACGTAGGGACAGAGGCCAATTACATGTCTCACGTGTGAAAATGACATATAAAGTCAGCGCTGCTTTCAGAGCTAAACGTTCAAAGGAAGCTTTGAGCTCTTAATGGGCAAGTTTCATCAACGCCACTCAGTCTGAGCCAATTAACCAAGAGTGCGTCCGAGCTGGATGCTGCGCAGTGCACTTTGATTATTTGTAGATGGTTCTCAAGGAATACACCGCATGTAACATATGAATATTTATTGATTATGTTCTATAAGGACCAACCTGATTTCTATATAGTATTCCGTCCATGGTATGGTGCACTTAATGCCTTGAATACCAAGGTCATACTTTTAAACACTGGCCCTTAGACATTTAATCAATGCCACTATCTATGAAGATATTCTTAAATGGTCTGAGCTGTCAGTCATTTCTTTCCTGAAAAACCTCCTGTAGAATACTAAGTTTAAAAGAGGATGTTCTGTTCCTGTGTCCAGACCTGAAGCAAGAACCTGGAGTAAAGAAGTGATGGTCATGATTTCATATTCTGTCAATCTCCTAAATTCACTTTCAAAATAATTAAAATAAAATTGGTGGTCATTTAACAACACTGCATATATCTACATGTATCAAGTCCATGGGGTTGCACAAAAATAAAGCCCATGAACATGTTAATTGCTAATTTTATTACTTATATTATATTATAACTTAGGGTGTTTATCATCATAAGTGGTATTTTGTCAAATATAGGTGGCGCCTATGAGGCTGTATCTTAAGGTAATAACCTATTAATTGACATTTAGTGTGAAAGTCATTTAATGTATGTAGCTGCTTTTTTAGTTCACAGTTCACCTGTAATATACTGAAGCACATGCACCACTGATTTAAGAATAGCCAAGAATAACACTCTTAAATGATGCTTCATTTAGGTTAATGATAATGGGGAAAAGAAAATATGGCTTTAAGCACATCTTAATTGAGGATGATTGTCTTTTCGACATGAGACATGAAAAGGATACTCACGGGCTGTAGGGCTAGGAGAAGTTCATTCAGAGGGTTGGTGAGGTTGGTGCCAAAGATTATGAAGCCAGAGCGGATGCCAGCTGAGTGGAGAGCTTTATCCAAACTGAAGCACATAGGGGAAAAAAAACTTCATTGTGTATATATTCCAGGAATTACACTGCCTTGTCTGTCTGCCTGATTTGTAAGATGTATTGTGCGAAGACTTATGGTTTTACCAGATATACCATGACTTACTTTGAAATGAATAGGGCAACAGTGAACAGCAGTGCAACCAGAATAAAGAAAACGCCCAAGATTATCTGCAAGAAAGAAACAAAATTGATACATTATGATAAAAAAAACCCCGTCAAATGTAACCACAAACGGAAATGCACTCAAAACGAACAAAACTCAGTGAAATTAAAATAAATGTTTTGAAAGGCATGGTGATCCAATATAACCTTTCTGACATGTTTTTTTTCCAAGGACAGACCATATGGCCTGGCCAGTCGCAGTTTGGCTCTTTTGCCTGAGGTGACAGAGGGGAAGCAAAGCTACAGCCCAGACAGAGAAGGGAGGTTGCAACCAGGGAGGGAAAAGGTTGGTGTCAGCCAAAACGGCAATGAACCCCTTCGACTGCTTTCCTTCATCAAGGCCTTTATACCGAAAATAGCTCATACCAACCAAAGCCAAGTGAAAATCTGGTGAAACATTTAGCAAAACAAAGTGCAATTGAAATATATCACGTTCCAGTGATGCACAGCACAAATATTAACATCAACTACAAAAAAAACATGATATTTGGACCCTGACCATTTAATAACAAGCTAATCACATCACTTGCCTTTGCCTCTCGGGATAAAAGTGATCAGATAAAACTGAATAGGAAACATGTACATAAGTATATTTATTTTCAAATTCCTTCATATGACCCTTACCGATGTTTGGATGTAAAGCATTATGAGAAAACAAAGTAATTTGCAAATATCACTAATTAGATTTGACCAAACATCCTTTAAGGTTATTTCTAAATGATTGTAGCAAAGCATCAGTTTGTAACAATCTGGAACCTGATGTCAACAAACGTCTCATTTTTATTTATATAGCCTCCATATGAACAACAAATTAGGCGACTAGACAGATTTGAATTTGAATTTACAGATTACCGATACAGATTACAGAACTACCTTTATCTCGAAATCCAACTTGTTTTATGTTTGTTACAAGAATGCACTTTGGTGATCAAAAAGTGAAATACCAATATATACTAATACTAATATAAATCGTGAAAAGGTGGGATTTATTCCCGTATCTTTTGAAACCTTGGCATTGTATTTTTTAAAACTAAGAGAATGTGTTATTTATCTAAAGGGCTCAGTTCGACAAGCTGTTTTTTTTTTCATTTCCTTTATGATGATGAAGTATTTTGTGAGGTCCAAGCACTTTTAGTAGCACGTGTCCAGTGGGTCGTTTTCACCAACCAGCAGAGTAGATATAAAAACCGGATCGAATATGTTCGAGACACAGTGATGTGACTGCACAGGAGAAGTCACACACATTTGGCTTATAACACCACACCAGTGCCTGAGCATACAGTAAATAAATCTCCCAAATCATTACTGTTCAAATTTGAGTCTGGGGACTGTCATTAGCAGTATCCTCGTCGGTTAAAGACACACAGTTACTGACATTGGTTTAAGCTGTTTGTGCATCCCTGCAGTGCAGTAAAATACTGGAAAACGAATAGCAGTGGTAAAATGTGAACTACAAGATGCTGTGACTTGTCCTGTCAATGTAGAAAATAGGATTAAAAACAGTGGGACCTATTTAACTGTGAATTGCCATTGGCATGTTATTAGGAAAGGAACGTATATGAATAGGAGGGTGTGGAGTACTGGGCTTGTCATGTTGGACTTGCTCTCGGCCCTGCACCCTTGGAACATTAAATCATTCTGCAGTTATTGAAAGAAGCAAAAATGCACTTGAGAGTATGATTCATGCAGGTATAATTTCCCTTTTGCAAATATGTTATCTCATGGTTTTCAGTAAAATACAAGTGGTGCCTATAAGGCTGTATTTAGAAGTAACAAACTACTAATTGACAGTTGAGGCGATTGGACTCTTTTAATAGAGGCTGATTTTAGAGTTGAAATTTTAGCCATTTTGAATAGTATTGCCACTACTTTTGAGAAGAGTCAAGCATTAAGCTTTTAAATGACATTTCATTCAGGTAAATGATGATGGAAACAAAAAAAATGTGGTTATGAGCTTATCTCAACTGCCAATAATCATCTTTTCCACAGGGCAGATGAGGCGACATTCCTGCATGCTATTTTGTTCACGTAAGCACAATGCTACATCCAATGCACAAAGCACAATGAACCCAGATTTGCATGACGATTAGGTCAAGTAAAATATGAATAGCGGGGGTGTGCAGATTATTGTAGTGAATCATTACAGACACATTTGGCCAGTCCCATCTCCCTTCACATATCCATTCAACGGTTAGAACCGGAAATGTATGAGGAGAAAAATAATATCGCCAAAGGGCTGATCAAGAACCTCTGTACGTAAAATTTAGATTTCGGAGACAGTCTGGGTTTTTTCAATGCTAAAGGTTTACGCAGTCTGTAATGTAATACAATCAGTTAAAATAAAATGTTTTTGATTGTTTTAGGTCAGAATAATGTCAGCCACATTGACAGCCATAATGATCATTACATTACAGATTCTAACGATCACAGCTGTTCCATTCTGTTAACTGAATGATTTGGGATAAGGATACAGTGAGCCGTTAGGTCTGGTAGTCAGAGGCAGCCTTGAGAGATTTTGGATGTGATCATTTTCTGATTGTTGAAGCTACACACACTACTGGCCAAGGTATATATATTTTTGTCTGGGTATTTTTCGTCGCTGCTGGTTCTATAAGATAAAGTCAAGATAACCACTATAGATCAAGGGTGAAAAAAGTGTGATGCATTTTGAAAATCTCTCCTAAACTGTGCAGAGGTGCATCATCTCAATTTGCTTGTCTGGACTGGGACAGTGCAAGTGTTGGTATAAAGGAACACACACACGTGTCCAATGGTTGTAATGTCTTAAACAAGTGATGTTACAATCCCCTCCTTCCCTAAACCCCTTGGGCATTCAAATTCCATATATGAGGTCCAGATATTGGTTGCCCAACCTGAAAAATGCAAAATCAAAGGGAAGTTTTTGGTTGCTTTGGTTCATCCCTGGAGAACCATGAGATCCTGCCTGAGATGTGCGAGACTCCCCTGGAGACTTAAGAATAAATTAGGTGAAGAGACAACCCATGGGAATCCTGTAAATATGCAGCTGTGTGAAGTAGAACTAAAAGTAAATGTAGAGCAGTTCAGATAAGAACATGAGCATAAAGAAGCTGTTTGGGAGGAAGATGACTAACAAAGGCATGATACTTGGGCAAATAAGAATTTTCTCACTTAAGTATTAAGAGAGCTAACAGAACATTTAATGTGGTCTATGGTGCAGCCCTAATCTCTACATCTGCTCAAAAATGAATGAAAACAATAGCATCAATTAAAACAAGGCCAGAACACAAAATAAAGATGACGTCCAGTACACGGACGTAAAAAAAACATTGCTTTTATGTGCAGTTCAGTCCATATCGAACATATGATGTTTTTCTTGAATGGAAGCCAATTCCATAATGCAGACTCACCTTGAAAGGTCTGAGAGCACTGCCCACTTTAGTGCAGCAGTTCCTCTCTGCGACTTCCAGGTGTCTCCCCCTGCGCTGGAGAACCTGCAGTTTGCCCTCCAGCTCCTGCAGGTTGTGTCTGTCCCTTGAGGAAAGGGGACGCCCATCTATGCACTGGCGAGAAGACCAAAAAAACCAACCAAATAAATCATATGCATATGCTAAAAAGGAGCAAATAATTAACACAACATTAATTATTAAATGCTATGCTATAAAAGTTGCTCTTACAATAAACTTATGTATGGTATTACGTATAGATTTGGACATTTGCCATTCAGTTGTTAGAGCAATGGTCTTTCATGTTCAACGTCACGTTGCCACTGGCAACCTATAGCAACTAATAGTTGTCTTCACTTGTGTTTTCCCTTTTTGTGCTGCCTGCATATGAGAGGTTAGTTGATAAAGACAACGCAAACCATTCATAATTGTATGCAATGACAGAGCGGCTAGGCAGAGAGATAAGAAGGAGGAGGGACTGATCAGCTGGAGGCTATGCATGTGTACCTTTCAATGAATGTGTGATTATACACTCACTGCTGAGTGTACTGAAGCATATAATAAGAAACTGCAACACTTTTTTTAATAGATATAATTGTTGTTAATCTAATTATCTATAGCCTTGTCACTTCAAGGCTTTGTTCCGTGACGTTATTCCACCACTTATTCATTTGCACTGTGTTTACGTCATATTGTGCCAGCACATTGAGTGTGATCTGATGACACCAACCTTGGATTTCAGCTTTTCTATCTGATGCTCCACATCATCAATGTCCTCTGTGTTCTCCAGGCGTTCGTATGCCACACTCCGTGTGCCTTTTATCAGATTCAAAGGCAGCACGGACATGCCATAAGCCTGAAAGACAGTGGAAAAAGTACCATCATGATCACACATTATTGTCAGAGAGGGACGGCACATATACGACACGTGCATCCACCCACACACACCCACCCGTCTGGTGACAAAACCATCACATTGAAGAACACCGCAACAGTCAAATGAGGGTAAGCAAACACACATACAGCAAATCATATAGTTCCTGGCCTCCAAGGATGTGTCATTTCTGATAGAGGAAAAAAAAAGGTTGAATCTATAATTGTGCTGAGGTTTATTGGTGAGTTTGCTGCAACCATTTTGTGTGGCTATCACTGCCCTATATCATTCTGATGCAATTTACAGCTTAACAGTGCCCCCATGTGACAACACTACCCTCTATCCAGGATTTGGTTCATTCTTTTCAAGAAGAGTTTTAGGCAAGAAAAATCTGGGTTAGACGAGGGGGCATCAAGGTGCCATCAGTGTGGCAGACTTGAATTTAAATGAATACGCATCAACTTTTCTTTTCTGTTCATACAATAATAGACTGATATACAGTGACAGCAGAGAGAGAGACGGAGAGAATATGTGTAAAAAAACATAAAAAGGCACTTTCAACTATCAGTGGGTTTCAATCTTCAGAGGGAATGTTTGAAGGTTAATTAAAGACAAGGGACATCGCTAATAAGAGGAAACAGACCGATCAATACAAATGAAAATAACGGCAACAGGATGATGCTCTCTTGCTCCCTCTGTGCCGTCTCTTTTTCACCATCTTGGAGGAGTGCCATTTTATGGGTTCATAAGAAAACAAAGGGGCCCTCTGTGCAAAGATGCTTTAAGCCGAGTCAAAGGATGCTGCCCTCTTTCTTCAATTTTTCAAGTGGGGAAACGTCAGAGCCTATATCTTTCTAAAACTACTTTTACCAGTTTCTGAGTGTTACATAGTATTAAGAATGTCGCAAGGGATACTAAGTCAGGCTAGACTATTATTAGTCTCTGCTGTGGATCTCTGCTACGGGCGAATGTCGCCTCCTGCAATGAATCATGGAGCTCTTAAGGCCGGAGCATGTTCCGAATATCAAACACCATCATAAAAGGAAAACCTGCCCCAGATCCCAAGAGAAACACATCTACCCCTCAAATGTGCAACTACATGGGAGAAATATTATATATATATACTGTATATATATATATAGAGAGAGAGAAACACACAGGCGATCCTCAGTTTGAATGTACATTTTTGGCTCACACATCATAATGCATGCTCATTAAAGTTATTTTAAAAAGCCACTGGGGTCGGAAATAACCAGAAATAGCTTGGAGCCGAGTGAGTGTGAGTTTAGATAATTCTACTAATTTGAAATAACCAAGCTAAGCTGCATTTAAACATGACAAACTTACCAAAGACCCATTCCCACTGAGCCGAAAAATTTGTCAGCAGTGCCACATATGCTGGTTTCCCTAATGGAATTTGATTACAATTATATTTGGGGGTATTATACAAGACAAGCTCCACAAACCTGATGTAGAATAGACTTGATAGCGTGTCTTTGTCTGTCTGTACTTGAAATTAAAGGGTGATTAGAGGTCAAAAGGGTCAAGAAATCACTCCAAATTCTGTATAAGACTATGGGTCTTCTTCATTTTGTGAACTTCTATAATTTCTAAGTTTTTAGCAGAGGTTTGATGATAGACAATCATACTGACCAAACGACAATTGACGAGATGCTTGCCAACCTCTGGCCCTGCCAATTTTAAGGCAAATTTTTTCATGCAGTGGGACAAAATGCTTAAATTTATTGTTTGAAAATTCAAACCAGTCTGCTAGGGTACTTCCCAAGCAATTTCCTAAATATGTATTTCACATTCAGAACTAAAATGTAAAAGAAATTGCCTAAGCACTGCACCCTCCAGCACATGTTCTGTATAATGGTGCATTTGCACATTTGAGAAGAGGTTTCACAAGCAACATATGCCCCCACTCAGCTCTGTCTGGTTACATGGTCAAGTCATATTTCAAGAGGCGGAGGAATAACTAGGCGGAAAAACATGATGAATGTGATATTAATGAGCCTAAGCCATACTTCTTCTTGATTATTTTTCAGTTTATTTAATCAGTGGTGACAAGTGCACAATGGGATCTCAGCAATCTCAAAATGGCGATGGCATTGGAAACCATCCCTCTCCTCTGCGGTTGAGGTCATTGAATCTTTTGGAAATTAGACACACTGTTCCCTGAGCAATTTCCAGGCCATTATGAATTCATTTGGTTCTTGTCTCACAGAGATTGGAACTTCACTCCAACACGCTGACACCATGTTTAAGACAAAGAGTGCTAAACTGAATAAAAACTACAAAAACGAGCAGTTTTACAAGGTTTTGAATAGCTATGTAAATGGATCAGCTGCATGACTGCTTGACAGTTTAAAGCTACAGTGTGTAATATTTAGAAGAACTTATTCACAGAAATTAAATATATTGGCTATGATTATGTGTTCATATATGAATAGTCACCTGCAACAAAGAACCAATGTTTATTTTTTGTTTCTAAATATAGCTACATTAGGTGGACCCGACATCCGTGTAAGTCATAAAATGGCTTACACGGATGTCGGGTGTAAGTCATAAAATGGTACCCTCACCAAGATGCAGTGCAGGGCTTAGTCCACTGGTTCTAGGCCCCCGTACAAACTCGGGTTTTGCGGATTATTTGAGAACACATTGGATATAGTGTTTTTGTGCAAGAAAATAATATTAACACAGTCTCCCAACACTGATCAGTTGCTCCATTTTGAATTTTTTTTATATTTTACATCAATTGTTAACTTTCCTCACACATTGCAGGAATCCGCATTGCATACAGTGCAACGAATGACCACCAAAATAATGAGGTTGTTTGATGTGACTGCCGGACTCCTACCTTTTATAAATCTTTTCAAGGCCTACCACCTAATCACTGAATCAACTGTTGTCTGCTTCTCCATTTATCTGTCTTTCTTCCTGAGACTATGATGGTTTCTAACATGTTATTCATACTGAAACGGAGCAAACATGCACTTTTTTGCTTGACCTAGACTGAAAATTTCAAACAAAGCTTTTGCCTGGAATGTTAGCGTGTTTTCTTCTAGGTGTCTGTCTGTAGACCAATACACACGTTTCACGGCAGACTTTTTGACCTTGATAATGTTCAAGAATAGCTGGAACGAATTCTGTCTGCGTTAAGTTTGAAAAAACTCTTCTTCTGACTCCCTGCGGTGCTGGTTTGCAATAGTTTAGTGGCCATCTTTTCAAATTTAAACTGAGGGACATATTCATCAAATTTTTTTTTTTCTCATGTGCATCTCTATGCGACTTAAGAGGGCTTTCAGCTGCAGCGGTTCCCAGCTCAGTCTCAGCACGGAAATGTTGGGTGTGCCCCTGTGGTGACAGGTATTGAGACTGATTCCCTGCATCAAATTAAATGCCCATTTATGCTAATGAAATCCTGTTTTTAGATAAAAGAAAACCTGCTGAGGGTTATTAAATACCACCAGTTCTCATGTGACACCGAAAATCAAATATATATGGATTTGTACATTAAACAATCACTTATTAGTTAGTGTAATGTGGAGTAAGATTTAGGGCAGATCTGATCAGTGATTGCGATAAATATTTTCATAATGCAGGCCTGCAATTACTGCTATATTATTGGTATTTTATTGCACATCATTAGCTTCTATGAAAAAAAATTAAATTGCGTGACTGGGCATCTAGCCTGATGTTCTATTCCTTCCCGCAGCTTCATCTTTGTTTAGATTTCCCTAGGGGTGCTCTATCTTGAAGACTCTTGTTAGCGACTGTAAAGTTGTAAAGACAATAGCTTACAGAATAGTCAATTAAGTAAGAAAAAATAAGGAATGCTCTTGAATAAAAAAGTTGGTAGAATTCATCTTATATGGGGACGAGCAAAATGCTTGGAAACCTTCCTGCTAATGACGTCGTAGTGGCCAATGAAATGCACTTTCCATTCTTAAATGCCCTACGTTGATCCTGACACAATATTACTTCACACGAAAAAAAATTTTTTTAGCTGGAGGCTGTGTGTGAATGAAACATTTAAAAGGTCCTTTGAATGGACAGCAATTTTATACAATTATCTACAAAAAGAAATTCAACAGGCAGGCCAGCTTTAAAAGGCCTGCCATGGTTGAACAACTGGATAATAACTTCTTAAGGCTGCCTCCAGCCTTTAGAATATTCTTTAAGGTTTCTAGATATATTGTACACAGTTTTACTCTTCTTTAAATGCAGTAATCATATTAAGTTTTCTGCAAAGGTAAAGGGCAAAGATGATAAGTGGAAAAATAATCATGTATTTCCCATGCTAATGTTTGGTCAAAGAAAATGAAAAGAAGGAAAAAAGGAGGTCCCCTCTTTGCACACGTATGCACCTGTATTCATGAATCTGTCATGAAGTTAAATTTGACCCCATGTGCAGAATACAGATGCAGACACGGTTTTGGTATTTTTGAGAAGCCTATATTTGGTGTCACCATCTGGGAATATTAGATTGCTTAAATATACACATGTTAATAGAAAGAAGACTTTCTGCACTGATGTCAGTTCCATCTTTTTAGTTGATAGCATTTTGAATTTCGAAAAGTATCATAGAGCTTACAGACTAAACAATTTTAGTAGAGCAAATCTTATAACATGCACCATTCAAAATCCAGTAACAGTTCGAAACTTCCAACATTGGTTAAAAAGTATTTCTGTGGTATTTTCGAAAATATAAATTTTAACAATAAAAGTTAAATGTAAAATGTAGAAGTGCAACAAAAAGTGGAGAAACCTCAAGTAAGTATTAGTGCTTCCTGATCCACTCAAAGACCCCATCTTCTCAGGTCAATCTCAGGGCCTGTGATTAAATCAACAGATATTAATCTTCACAACTTTAGCTCCGCGTCAGCATCTCATGGCTGGCAATTTAAGAGCAAGAGAAAGGTAGGTCCACAGGAGACAGAGCCATGAGAGTCATAAGTCAATACACCAGCCAAGCTTTTAAATGAAACCAAGTAGTACTTCACATGATGCACGAGCTCTGAGATCAGCCTGATCGGTCTCGTGTCATCTCTGCTGGGTGCAATCAAACACAGTGGGAGATAACGTAAAGGGAATATGCATGTGCAAACATACTAGGCAATGGGGAGGATATTTACCATAATTGTGGATTTGCATATGTATAAAGTGACTTTCAGCTCAAGTTAGTTAGCAATTTGAAATTAGCTTGCTTAAATTTTCTAAAAGGTGAAAACTCCTAATGCTACTACTACTGCTAAGAGTTACAAATTAAAAAAATAAAATACCACACAGCAACTGAAATATCTTTGGTGAATAAATCAGCTGATTAAAAACAAATAATTTTTTTTAAAATCGCTTGCGTCTTATACGTACTTCTCAGTTAACAGAGAAAAGACAGGGATTTCATTCGTTGACTAAGTTACCAGTGTCTTAGTAATTTTTAGTTTTTAGTATATTTAGTGATGTAATATATGGTATTACATTTGAACTTAAAGTATACTACTATACAAGGTTGTGCTCTATTTGATATGTCTTAGTTATAGGAAAGTAACTGTACTAGAACACCTTTATCAATAACATCACCAGCTTGATAAATCTTTTAAACTGTTAAAAGCGTTGGTTTAGCTTAGCAAAACGTTCTACAGACACCCGGACACTTTTGTTTATAGAGGAGGCTTATGCATAATATATATGTGACTGCACCAGAGAAAATGTCAAAAAACCAACAAAAGGAAAAACTTTCTTCACTTTATACAAATTCAAGTGCACCAAGCTGCAGTTTTTTATAGTGTTTACATCAAGTTTTGTTTGCATTAACGGTAGATGGCGAGTTCTGCACAAAGAGTAATTGATTGAATGAATTAGCACAGAAGTCATGGACAACATTTCCACTGCTTATGGTATCCGTCACTCAGACTCCATTAAGTTAATCAGGCTTAGTAGTGACAAGTAGTAAAGAATGATCAATCACACAGCGTTTTGCTAATACAGTATGTGTAGGTTGACACCAAGAAGAGTTTCTCTATTTGAGTCTGTTAGAATAAAAGGGGGGGGCGCAGCTGCTGTTGTCACCCAAAGACCTGATTTCCTGACTTCATCAAAACAAGAACAGTGAAAGAGACACACTGTGGGCGTTGTGATCTCCACAGGGCTTTCACATAGCAACATGGGGTCAGTGCAAATGTGAGGACACTTCCATCCTCAAAATGTACTTGGTAATTATCCACTTTTTAGGGGACTGTGAGAAGCAAAGTGAGAGAACAGAGGATGAAATCCCATCTGGATTATATGTCCTGAAGGGAGATTAGCCCTACAATTTACTTGACTAGGTTGTGTATTATTCATTAGAGGTCCACATTCAATTGTATTGTAATTTGTCAAACAGGATTCTGTGAGCACAACAGAAACTGGATAGATATGGGTTGGCTGTCACTTTTACTCTCACTCCCTGGGTTGAAACCCGATTTTTTTTTTTCTTTTTCCCAGTAGGCATTACTCTGTTACTCCCACCCTGACACCCGTGCCACCTCCAGGGAATATTCACAGTCTAGTTACCATGATAACAACTATGAAAAATGGACAGCATTAACAAGCGTTACAGCACAGTCAATTTTCCTGATCTAGGAAAAGAAAAAAAGAAAAACTGCAGAATGCTGAGGGAATCAAAATATAGGCATATATTAATGGACACTGTGGTACATCTATATGTATATAAATAGACAGTAGATAAGTGGTTGATAAGCCGGAGAGAGGTGCAAATATATCATAAAAATGTCTTGGGTGCTTAGGTGAAAGACAGCAGTCTAAGCAATTTGAGCAATTGAATGCCATGGGATCTAAAATCACAAGGCATTACTAATACTGAAAGGCTACTCCATCACTAGGTACATCTCAACCCCAAAAAAAGGAAATCATTTGTACTTTCAAAAACTGCACCGCAGCTTTTAAACAAGAACATTAATCATCAACCGTGACATATCCAGTAAAAAATCCTATTTTGACAAAAAGAAGGAGGTTCTGAGTCATTTTTTCCAACGTGAAAACATGTTTTATGGCAAATGCATCAATGAGCACATGGTCATATTAGGCTACAGCGCTGGCAAAGATCTGGAAATCATCTCACGGGATGATTGCCTTAATTAGTGTGCAGAACACATGGAACAACATCATCCACTTGTCTCAGGTCCCAACTCACCGTGTAAGTGATCACTGCCAACATGCCGATCAAGGTCAAGGTGCTGATGGAGAAAGAGAGAGCAGGTAGACCATCTGGACATGGAAAGAAAGGAGAGCCATTAGAGATTTAACCTTGACATCAGAAAAAAACACCAATGGACTCTTTGACACGGGAACAAACTATTAAGAGCTGACTTCTTGAGAGCACTTGGATGGCATTTCAGTCAGCTTTCAGCTAAAATGTTGCTTGCCCTCATTGACTCTATGGAGTAAAGTTGCATCTACATTTCTTTGAATATTCTAGAGACTCTTCTAAATGCCATTACCATAACCCTGTAACCAATCCAATGAGAACATTTTATAAAAACGTACATCAATTTATCTGTAGAGGCCCGGCGCAATATCAACATTGACCACCACGTAATACTTTTTTTTTTTTTTTACTTTTTACCTAAACTTCTTTTACTTCAAATTGGTAAAATCTTATTTCATTGTAGAGTCACATGCAGCACAATGATTTGTTCAGATCTCTTTTCCCTCTCTCTCTCGCTCTTGCACAATTACATTAACAGCTGACCGGTTCGTGAATAGACCCTTTTTTACATGAGCACAGTGAATCAAACAAAACATTATCATGTGTGGTAGGAAGGATGGTTGTTGGCATTTCCCTGCAGAAAAGAAGGAATAGCTGTTAGTCAATATCGACAACTAACTCAATCGTTAACATCAATTATTTTACTCTGCCACAGAATATTTGCTCCCGCTATCCAGATGAATATTTTTTAATATTCTCAAATCGGTTCATCCTATGAAGGTGCAAAGGAAGTCTGAACTGGAGGTATTAGCAAAGCACAGGACTTCGAGAAATAAGAAATCACGCATGGGAAAGCTGGACATTCAGACCTGTGTGATTAGTTATCCAACGATTTTGGTTCGAATATTTACAGGCTTCTACCAGTACCAGTGCTGCTGTGGCAGCTGAATCACCAAGAGGGTCTGGAAGGAAGAGCTGTAGCTAATGAAGACAGAGATGTAAGAGAGGAGGAGGATAGCAGCCAACATGCTGCTGTGGCAGAGCCAGCTATGGCAGATTTTTTTTTATTTTTAAATCTTATTTGCTTAACACAAAGAGAAAAGAGATTATGGATCTGTATATGTTTATCAGTTATATGTCACAAAGCAATTGAGATATACGCACCCCCGCTGTCAGCTGCGACAATATAAGCCGTTTTCGTGGGAAACGGAAAAATATTTTAAAAGCAACAGGAGTGCTGTGTGTCCATTGAGACAAAAATTGACTGTAATTTACTGAGCCCAGACTACTCTTAGCAAACTGAAGCTAATGCAGAGGCAGGAACAGGATGCAAAATACAAATTAGCGAGCCAATGTCAGCTGCCTTTACTGAGCCAGCTAACATTTTGGATGGGAAATAATGGGTGTGATCAAATAATGTTTGATGTGCAAACACATTTATGCTACAAACTATACAATAAACTAGCTGAGTCTTTAAATTATACTGAAAAACTGGGGCATTGGTTTCATAAAGAAATATCATGAGTAAGTTGTAACTGGGAGCACTCTGATGCAGATAAGGTCAGTACAATGTCTTCTGTTAATCCGGAGAAGCTTTATCAAGTCCAAGGAAATTATCTAAATGATGTCATAGTGATTTTATTACAGTTATACAGTTTATGACAAACCAGCAATCTATTTTAAAAGACGAGGGAATTTAGTAGGTAAAAACAGTTTGCAAACATTCTTTTGGAGCGGTATGGAAATTGAAGGATCCAGCATTTTTTGACCTGGAACCATACTACAGACTCAAAGTCAGAGCCTGCTGATATTCGCAGCTCTCATTTTGAATAATCCTTTGTGAGTCCCCCAAACGTATATGTGCAATGCTTGATTGCTGGAATACATGTTTTTAAAATGGAGTCAGATATCACAAAACTTCTGCAAAGACAGTAATGATACCAAATGGCTAAAGATGAGGGCCAATTTATTTTTGTTATTTGGGTGAAATGACCGTTTCAATGCCATGGGAAGCATTTGAAATCATTGTGAGCGAGATGAGTAACATCAAACTAAATTACAGTCCTGCCGAAAGAATTTATGAAGTTGAATGTTTTGCATCTTAACCGACTAAACCAACAAAGGGACAGGACAGGAATTTTATTCTCTTGAAGGTAATTGTGAAGAATGTCATTCACAAGGACAAGGACAATGCATCATGTTGCTATTCTGGTACTCTTGGATTTAATATTTACATTTTAATTTTCTTGTATTCACTGTTATACTGATCACAAACAGTGTTTAAAGAGCTGGATATTTCAGTGTATGTAGGTTGAGTTGATGCGTGTCACCTCTGATTGAGGCAGAGAGGGGACCACCCATCATGCCAGGGCAAACAGTAGGTGTCACACCAGCTGTCGGAGCTGGGGTTAGAAGATGGGGATTGATAAATAGACCGATTGCCTCGCTCCCCTGTCAAGCTCCCACCTGTCATGGGGTCCCGCGTAAAAACGCAACACAGTTGTCCCTTTATGGATATCCCACATCCTCTCAGCAGCAACTTCATAGTGCCCAGCCCACATGTCAGCACGGCCTTAGGTGGCTCTCAGCATGCCTTTCTCCTTGACAGTGGCCTTTGATTGGCAATATCCCATCAGTATTCAGGGCATGTATGATTTGTGCTGTTTGTAGCATTTACCACTTTCTTTTAGAGGGAGGACAAAGGGGTAGAAAAATGGAGATATAGTATATACCTGCTCCCTATTGTATTGTATGCAAAAAGAAAACTTAGTCTGTAGTCTGACAGCTGGGCTGAAAATTAACATCTGAATACATGTTTTTTATTCCTGAGTGTTTCATTGCGATTACGCTGCCTTTGTTTAGTGGCGAGCTTGGTAAAATAGACAATAGCTCATGTTCTGCATGGAGAACACTCTGTTCATGAACCTCAACACAAAGCAAAGGATAGATGTTTGCTACCACTCTTCATGGTTTCTTGAGCACATTTTCCGCGGATTAAACAGAGGGAATATTGTCTATTATCGGCGGCGCTTCCACATCTGTACAGCTTTGATTCCAGCAGCAATGGAATGAGGTAGCTCTTATCTCACCCTGCATATAGACCTCCAGGCTTGTGTGCATGCATGAGACTTGTACAGAGAGAGTTTATTAAGGAGCTCCTTTAGACCTAGCACCCTACATCTGTGTAATGACAGGATCATCAAAAGCAAGTAGGAAGCAACTAAATGGCCGGGGGATGGAGAAATCATTAACTGTACAACCTCTTGCTGCCATACGACAACATGTAGACGCTTATTGCAAGGTCGGGAAGGTTATCAGAGACCATCATGGTTGTTAGTTTGTTTTTTGTGTGTGGGTAAACCTGAAAAAGTTATATATTTTTGAAAAAGGGGTTTAGATAATAGTTTTTGTTTAAGGAAATATTTTGGCATATAATCCCTCAGTCGAGGGACGCCATGTCAATACAGATAGAGCACTTTTGCATAATATCTATAGTAAGGAAGATTGGCAGGAAAAGTTTAGTGGTAGAAATCTTTTCCTGGTTAAAGTTGGACTCACACCCACTCAGCCCCAATGGTCTTGAATTCCAACATTAAAAGCAAATGATCTTGAGTACACTCAGGCATCACTGCAACATCGAACCATAAATGAAGGCATCCAAAACTCCATTCCTTCTACTTTTCTCATTCGGGTACACGATGTCAGGGTAGATGTTATGCTATACTTTGTCGTGCATTGGATGTTTTTCACCCCTTTCATTTTTGTAACGTTGCATTTACTGTGCTTTTCATTCGCAGACCAAGTCGTTTGAGCTGATGGATCTGAGGGCACAGTTTACAAATCAGAGGGCACGGATTATGAATCCACCAGCCAGGCTTATAAAGCATGCACAGAGATTTCTAAAGCTGAGTCTAAAAATTTACACAAGGACCTTTTTTTCCCCCCAGCCAGCCCTGGGGGGCGGGGGCTTGGTACCTCTTCACATTCGGTAGGTATCTATAATGGGTAATTTGTGTGATGCGAGTTTGGATGATTCTCTCAAGAAAACTTCAAGGTGGATTAACGCAGGCCAGGCAATCAGCTCCTACCGACAGCCACATTTTGAACCAGCACTGCACTAGTTGCAACAAATGTAATGATGGACCCATTACAGATGTAGTGGCCTTAATGAAGAGTCACTGCAAAGCAGTTAGCAGGGTTATGTGGCAAAAGTCCCTTTCCTTTATGCAATTAACCTCCCATCTGGAGAGAGAAGAGATGGGGATTAGAAAAGGGATGATCCCAACATTTCTTCCTCAGCAGCTGAGCAATTTCCTCCTGTGCCAAGAGAGGGGGGCTTGGGGGAGCATGAGGGGGTCCACTATTGTGAAGAGAGGCAGATGGTTCAACTTCCTCTTTGATCCCCAGATGACAGAAGGCCAGAGAACTGCTAACAGTCTATAATTGGCGATCTTTCTTAGCAAAGGCATAATAAGGACAATGCTCCAATCAACAAAGTGAAGCCAACCATGAAAACTACATTATTTTACTTCGATAATGTGATTTCTAATTGCATGCAATATTGACATTTAGGCTACAGCGTTACGGATTCTGAAATATTGGCACATACAGTTGAGTTATTTAGCAAGGACTTGCTTGAAACGTGAATACAAAAGTGAATCTACACTGAGGAGTGAACAGACACAGCTCGTGTTATTAAAATGTGGTGGTCATTAGGAAAATTACAGTGGAAAACCAACAGATGTGGCTTTGAGGGAATAATGAATAAGACAAATTAAGGAAAAATGGTGGAATAAGGAAGGAGTCTGAATTTAAAATGAACAGGAAATAGAACTTCACAGTCATGGTAACAACAACTCTAAAGTGTTTTCTAAAGAGGCGATACTTACGGCTACTCCCGAGCTCCTCAAAAAGGTATTGTACTTTCTCCCATTGAGTGGAATTCTGTCCAGGTGGGGCTTCAAGCGGGACAAAGGCCCTGAAAGAAATGACACAATAATTCAGAGATAAAATGCATTAGGCTTCTTGTAGGCTGTTATTATCCCAGTACACAATATGCCTCTAGTTTAGTCTTTGATTTGGCTTCAGTATCTGGTGCATTTCCTCTAAGGCCCCACAAATCGATTATGCACATAAAGGAAAATAAAGAAAAACATAATGTTTGTAATCCTTTCACCCCAAACAAACGGAGGAAGCTACCGGTATCAATAATGTTGCTGAAAGATGGCAAGAGAGACGAAGAAATTGGAAAACTGTGACAATACAACTTATTCTGAAAAGACTTCCATTTTAAGCACATTGTAGAAATGGGCAGCATATAGAAATGCACTTGTGTTGTTTACATCCTACATATCTTAAGGAATAAGCAAATAATGTTTTCACAGTATGTTGTCCACTCCAGAAACTACTGCATGTTATATAAGTGGACTAGTGCTCCCCCTTCTTTAAATCATCACAACTGAATGCCTAGCCTAATTCTAGTAACATAATCCTTAAATCAAGTCTTAACCCTCAACCAGCCTATTAAACAGGCATTTCAAGGGTATTTTGGGGGGAACTTTCCAGCAGCAATATAAGTAAATGAAGCCCCTTGAAGTCAAAAACTATTCTTACAGGTGCCTCAAGTGTATTTGATGACTTACAAACCCTCTATCTGTACATACCAAGGCAGTGCTTAACATGTATTCAGAGTTCACCAATCATATAAAAAGGATTTTGCAAACCATTTCATTGACCCTTTGCTTATTCAACTTGGACTCACCCTTGAAAACTTGATTAATTGCTATTCTTAACACATAGGACAGTCTTTTTAGGCTCAGTACCCCCTCCTGTCTTTTTCAATTGGCTTTGGAAAAGGACAATTAAACAGACCCTCCAGAATGTCCCATGTTTATATAAGGCATATCCTCAATGGTGGGGGAACTTTGTTGGGGGAACATTATAAACATATGTTGTCAGCACCACTGAAACGGTCTTCCATGGGACTGCTGGTATATCGTTATGCAAGAAAATGAGGGGAAAGAGTCGACAGTATGGACGCTCAATTTCAGTGCAGATTTTTAATCCATTGATCATGTAATCCATCCTCATTGATCATTAATACTTCTTGACAGACAACAGTGAAATAGCCCAGTAACATTCTTAGCATCTAGCACTAAAACAAAAATCTATCTACTGTCATTCTTTTAGGAAGATTAAAAAATGTTTTGCCAAATTAAAAATGAACAGATAAAAAGAAAATCGAGGGGAAGTGAAGGACATTAGATCAGCATCTCAGAGACTTCCCTTGGCATCATGTGCAAAATACAAAATTCAGGGCTCAATGGGCCTCATCCACCCTGCCTCATGTTGATATCCCCGGGGGGTCCACACCTAGCACTTAACCTTTTTTCAAGTGCATGTGCTTCCCCTCAGTCATGTTATGTGTAATTTGTCATTTTAAGGAAAAAGGCCCCTCATCAAAGTGACCTTAAACCCCTTACCCCACTCTTCACAGCTGATGAAGCAACTTTAAAGTATCTTCTTTAAGTGAGGAATACTCAAACATTTAGTGTCACCCATATGCCTTTCTCTATACATCTTGAATAGTGTTCAAGCTTTCTTTTTCTTTTTCAGTTAATTTTCAGAGGCCTGGCTTACAGTTGGTATAGATCACCGCAGCAGAACTCCAAAAACAACAAGCTGACGGTCCCACATCACCGCTGGGAGTAAATAAAATATAGTAAATAAAATATAAAGTTTTTTGAAATTCGGGCAGTCATCTTCAAAGCAATATGTGCAAGGACACTAGAAGCCACATGCTCCGGTTCTCTGGCGGAGCTCAGCTTGCGCTACTATAGGTCTCAAATAAATATTACAGTAAATTAGACTGGGTAATTTTCTTTGAAGGTACAGTAGGGATGCCTACCAGATCTTTTAAAAGTTTAAATCAATATTCTATAGAATAAGACAATAAATCATTCTTAAATACAGAATATGAGACTAAATGTCTTGTTAAAATAAGTTTTTAGCAGTTGCGTTTTGGAAAGAAAGGCCTGTGGCAGTGACAGATAAGGGGACATATAATATAAACCTTGTCAGGTAGAAGAGAACAAACAAACGCCCTGTGACAACAAGCACAGACCTGCTGAGTGAACAGTCACCATACAAGGCCATTATGTTTCTTGGGATCAGAAATCAGCCTAGGATAAAAGCTATCATGCTGTTAAAAATCAAAGCACAACAGTAACAACTGCCAGAACAAAAGCAGCGACGGCCCTAGTTCGTGAGGAAAAAAGAGGGACTAAATTGCTTCTGTCTGTACAAAAGTCCTTACTTTTAAACTTTAAGCTATAAGAAAGTATAGTCATGTGTTGTCAATCCCGAACCAGGTAAGCCTTCTTCCTGTTCACCATTTAATGGTCGAGAGAGCACATTAAATTGCTTAGTTGTATAGGTTGAACCCAAGGAATGTTGCTACAAAGGAAATCTGTTATGTGGTGCAGGTGCTACTGATCACAACCAATATGAAACTTGTGGATAAATTTGACATGGATGAATAGTATTGTGCTTTAGCGCAAATGCGAGGAATCTAGTTTATCGGCTTTTTAAAATGATTTTTAAAATTCTTAAAATGGGCAGACAAATTTCACTGCAGCTGTTTGAAAGCGTTCTCTGCTTATAAACTGAAGACAATGATGCATCCACACACCCCTTCCCAAATAAGCTGAAACAGAAGAGGCCTCCTCCCATGTCTCCAACTTACCCAATTAAGAGAAGAACCACGCAGACAATGGCAAAGCCAACTGTGTACTTCAGAGCGTTTTTCACTTGCTGTAATAAATGCAAAAAAAATAAAAAATAAAAGAAACTGGTCAATTACAGCCATGAAGTGATGCATAATTTTTCATTGTGGGGGAAGGGAAGGGGGGTCATACTCTATTTAGCAAAGGACCCGAGTGAGTGAGAGCTATATAGAGTAAGTGTAGATCCAGTTTGACCTGGCAGAGATAACATGTCACTCCCGGCTATTCAAGGTGCTTTTAAAGTAACAATACAAAAGAGCTTCCTGTCTGTGAGAGAAAGTGCCTCTGTCAGCTCAAAACTGACACATGGAAGGGAGAAAAGGCACTAAAAGATAGCTGCAGCTCGGTACATCCATCACTGAAAAGACCTCTAAAGATAGGGCTTTTAAGTCTTTGTCAATTTCTTTTCAGGTGACAATATGGGGCCTTTTAAATTAAAGTATGAGTGACTAATTTTACTGCCACAAAACATTATACTCTGTATATACTGTATTAAGAGATGTCTGTCTCAACATTCGCTTAACTTGTGTACCTGTCAACACAAACTCATTTTATTCTGTATCTTTAAGGACTCAAAACCAGATGAGGCCATTTAGTAACAAATATATATATTTAAAACCTTTATCTTTTAGCTAGTAAAATAACAATATTAAATAAAGTGGCATTTATATGATATTTGAAGTGGCAGAAATCCTAGATCCAGGTTCATAGGATATTTTCCTTTCGTTTGTCATGCAAAAGGCTCAAATGTGTGCAAGCAAATGAATTCATGTGTTCTTAGGTTTACCGGGAAGCTCAATGGAAATTACTTGAGGACAAAATTTTCACATTAGCATATTGGTCAGCCGCGATGAATCACCTAAATAAAATTTGAATTCCCTCAGCATCAAATCTGAGCAGGCTACAGCGCCGTGTGGAGAAGAAAGTTGCATTCTTACCGAGCATTTGTTCACATTGTCGTCGTCCCTTTCTTCATAGTAGAAATACACAAAGGGAATCCATAGGAAGACACAAAATAGTATGATGGAGTAGAGTGCTGCAGGGACACAAAATAATTAAAATACAAGCATTAGTCAAATATCTTTCTGTGCCAAATATCGCCAAAAATACCATCCAAGCATGAAGTGTGGCCACGTGTAACATAACCATTGAAACATTGCAGTGGATGCGTCTATATATACATACCCTTTCATGTTTTTGTTTCTTGTAGTGAAAAACAGAATTTATTCAATTTATTTAAATGGATTTTGGTGGTTTTAGATAGAGATTTGAAATTAAAGTTATTTCCTGTGCATTTAATCGGAGTCAGTAAACATTCCTCTCGTATACTTTTGATATCATTGGAGGGTGGACCCTGTTCATTCACTTGGAATGATTTTGAATTCCCTTTGATGGGCTACAGGCAATGTAGAGTAGACATCAAAGCTGACTCCTGTGAAGAACAATGCTTTATTTATGCTTACCACAGGCATAAACTAATACCAATCCCCTTTTCAGTCACCAATTCATTTATGGAATACAATAAAATCAAATATGCCGGTGAGTTTTTGACTGCCATTTCAAGAGTTACATGGATTCCGTTAACATCTTCAGCAGTGCTTTTATAAATCCAAGAAATCTCTAAGACGACAAGTAACATTATCAAAAACATTGACACCTTCTACTTTGTAAGGAAAACAAAATATACAGGTTACATGAAAATTAAATTTTGGCTGTTTTTTTCAATTCCCACTAGTTGAAAAGATGAAAGTAGTAGACATGAATGGTGGTTGAATTTGTTTTAAGTATTACCAATACAGAACAACATCTAATACAAAAAAGAACTGCTGAGCATCTTCAAGGGCCCATGATGCAACAGGATTTCAGCAGATGTTTGGTCTATTGGTACATGCTCTGTTCTGAGTTCTTTGCTCACTCGCCTACTCAAATTCCTCTGCTGTACCTGTCTTCTGAGTGCAGTGATCCACATGATTCGTCTTTCCTCATATCTGGCCTCAGGGTCATGATTTCAAGGAGCAGTGTTTCTAATCATTTTTGAACCAATAATTCTTGTTAAAAGCGCGCTCGCGGGGTTTGTGGAAGGAAGCAACTTCAGTGCATGTTTCAAATAAATTAATCCTAAGAAAGCTTTGGGCGAGCTGCCATCAGATGCAGGGTTTGTACAGTAGACTTTCGGGGCCAAGCAGGTCGTTATAAATGACACGTTTTGAACAATGACATGCAGGATAGGTCCATGTAAAGCTTTGTGAATTCAAACATCACTGAATAGGTTTGTTGAGCTTTTAAGGCGTCACATCACGACTGACAAGACTTCCTTTCATCCATGATTGATTTTGTTGACTTTATTGTACATCATCTTTGGATAATAAGTGGAAAAAAACTCACCATAACCCTGAACAATTAAAGGCCATATCATTAATAGAAGTTTTACACTGCTGTGCTTAGTGCTTTGTGTAAAAGCCAGCGAATAATACCACTGTCTGTGTTCTGACTGGGGCTGAACGATTTCGGGCAAATATCGAATCGCGATTACTTTAACAGATATTGCGATTGCGATTTGATTTGGTCGTGGTATTCGTCACCTCACGGTGCCACGTGAGAAATTTTCATATACGGAGTAACGGTCTCAAACAACTCTCGTGTGGTTCTGTGTTCGTCACCACTGTCACTGACCTGTTGGCCGTACACCGCGGCGCCAACAACCGCGGCTGTGGCGCTGTGCCAGGCGCTGATACAGGTTGGTGGTGTTGCCCCGTGAAGTTGCTACGGTACCTGACGCTGCGCAGCATCCTCCTTTTTAAAACCGAAGAACTTCGGCACAACCGACGTGGCGCTCCTCTTCGACACTAAAGTCTCCGCTGAATCATTTTCTGACTGCGCTGTCGAGCTTGAGGACATTGCGCAGCAGGTTAAAGTGCAGCTTGACTGCTGTTTTTTTCTTTCACCGAGCACTCCGCTCGCTCGCGTATCACGTGACCCGTGTAATCGCGTCCCTTGCGATTAGAAAATCGCGTTTTATCATATCGCGAAATATAATCGCAAATGCGATTAATCGTTCAGCCCTAGTTCTGACAGGATCAAGATTGGTGCTTTTTCTGTTCAGACTGTCATGCAGAGCACTTCCAAATTGATTTAATTAGAGGGCCATTGGTACTTTAACACATTATCCTTCTGCTGTTGTTATATGTAACATTGCTTTGGGCAAATCGCACACAGCAAGAGGTCATCCGTTTCGTTCTAATGTTCCCCTTGCAAGAGGAAAAATCCATCTGCATCAGAAAAAGATTCCATTCACTAAAGCGTGCGACCTTATGTGTGAAGTGGATGCAATACTGCTGCCCTTGGTGAAAGAACTTGCTATTCTCTCATCTAAGCCTGTTTTGTTTGTTTGTTTGGTTCTTTCTGTGCACACAGCTTTTGGAGAGCAACACTAAATGCATTAGGAATTCATAGAGTGGAGGTGAGGCAAAAACACTTAAATAGAGAGATGCTATTTCAAGCTAGGGGCTTTTCTTTCTGCAGCAAATGGATGTTGGTGAAGACAGCCCAAACAAGCCCCAAAATAACTCCAAAGAAAGGCACGTCACGGCGATGTGCTAGGCAACATGGTTGGCTTGGCTCAAACCACCTTCGGGTGATAATGTGAGTTATTAGCACAAGTCACATTGTGATGCCAACAACAGGGAGTCAAACAGCGAACAGTTAAGCTTTGATTTAAAGTCACCAAAATGATCAGAAACTACATACAAGCCCTTGACAATACATTTGAAAACGTTCTCCTGTTAACATCTAATCCACAACATCAGTACCACACTGCAGCTTCAATGTACATGTGGAGAACAACTGCTCCCCATCGGTCAACAATGTATGGCCTCAAGCAAGAACAAACATGCCCCCCGTGAAACGGGCTATCTTTCACAAAATGCTCTCTCCCCGCTGCAGACAAATGAACGTCACTGTTGTAGTTCTTGCTTTTTTTGCCAGCTGTGATTGTGACAGGGACATTACTTTCAATAAGCACATGCTTATTGCTCCACTAAGGTATCCATTTACACTCATTTACAGCCAAACAAACTAAGTTTAGGATGATGCCATGAGCCAATAAATACAGGCCATGCACAGTATGCAGCCTGTGGCAAATAGTGGTGGGTTAAAGCAATGGGTAAAATTAATCATAACACCATGCATATTAACATACTGAGAGAATAGGGCATACTGAATTACCATGTATCATCCATTACTCTCTAAACAGATCTTCTACTGGGAAGAATGCCTGACTAGGGATAAAAGTTTAGCACATTTATCCCCCAGACGGAGAGAAGGGGACTGAATAATTAAATGTTCTTCCTTAACCCATAACATATTTCTTGTGTTGATATTGTAAATAGCATATAATCAAATTTTTCTCATGGGAGAAGCGAAAACATTGAAAAATAAAAGAAATGACTTTTGGAAGATTGGTGGAAAAGCCCGCAGTCTAATGGAGTGGCAGCTGGCAACCAATGTGAGGACATCAACTCGAGCGATAGTTATTTGTCTCGTAACGTTTTAATAATTAACTGTGGCAATTTATGATGATTATCTATAACCGTGCATCATTCGGAGCAGCACTAGTAGTTTCACTCCCAGCACCGTATAAGGCTTAATGAGAAACATTAGACCTGTGTCCTCACCGTACTGTGGCCCTCCACAGGGGCATTAGCATCTGGACTCTTGTCCCTTGCAGACGGCCAAAACATATTATGTGAAAATTAAATGCCAGGGGAGATTTGTCACAGCAACACTGTCTCTGACAAAGGACTCCAGAGACTGATGAAAATATCTGTCTGTGCAGACACGCGCTGAAAGGTATGACACTACAAGCTTGCACTCTCATTTCCTGTAAGCATCAAGGGAGGCACCATTCAGCATGAAGGACTCTGATTTGATGCCTGTGTTGCTCTGTTCCTGCTCAAAGTGAGAGGAAACAGATGTTTGCAAACACACGAGACAAAGGAACTTGGAGCTGATGGATTTTCAAGGCTAACAGTGACTTGTGAGTTTGTTGTGGAGTCATTCTTCTAGTCACTTAACAGGGTTTTGAGGTCAAAGAGGTAAGATAATTGAAGATTTTTTTTTCCATAATGGTCTCTTAAAATTTACCTTGCTGTAATGAGTGAGTAAGCGAGTGAGTTACAAAATTGGTCTGCAGTTTGAGTTTTAAGTGTTTCCCCTTTTCGCCATTAGTCTTTCAAAATGAACTGCATCTATTATCAGAGCAGTTTTTTTTTTAAATATATAGCGACGAATATAACAACTTTTTTTGAAAACATTTAACTACTTTCCACAGAAGAGATCTGCTGGTGCAGCCCCACGAGCTGTGTTTAGCGAGTGGCAGAGAGGCGGAGCAGTAGTTTTAGAATGCAAATAAGGGTGTGATGACATCATGAATATGTTAATCAGCAGTCTTCAACATCGTCCTCAATTTTGCACAAAAACAATCCAGCACTATAATAGGTCGTATTTGATTAAGCTGTAGAGGTTTACATTAAAAAAAAAAAATATATACATTTCTGTTGAGTAATTCTAAAGAATCATGAAATAAAAAAGGAGACAGCATTTGAGGCAAGCTGTAATCAACCTTGTCTTCTTGTTGGATCCATGCTCAGCAACAGGGATGTTCATCATCGAGTAATTACATGTATGCAATATTTGTCAACAAGATCAGAGCACAGAAAAATCTCTGTCTTGACAGCCGTGACTTTCTCTGGAACTCATCTGGGGGACTTCAAACCTGGCAGGTGAATTTCTGAGTACATGGGGAAGTGCAGTGTTTAGGATTAGTTGCTCTCCAGACCCTAACGCTGACCGCCCCGTTCATTTCCACTCTGCTTGCTGGGCACTATTGTGACAACACCAGTGACATCACAGACTGAGTCCAGTGACATCACAGGACGTTGCCACTTACTATAAGAAGAAGTGACTAGTTTTAACATGATATTCTCTGTATTAGCCCTCAGAAATGCAGTAATTGTCAGGCTTTACCTCATATTGTTATAAAAGAGGCTTATATCATTCAGAGGTAGGCTTCTTTGAGCTCAATGTCTCAAAAGATTTCTGAATATTTCAAGGTAGACAAGCAAGTGAAGAGCTGAGGATTGCATTTTTTGTTGTTGCACAAAGTGCCTTTTGTTTATTAAAATGCTTTACTATGTTCTTATCATTAAAGGCCCCTATGTACCAAAGTAGCCCTTCAAAATGAAACTGTAATATGCCCTTACTTTCTGAATGCTCTTAACAGAAGCACTACACTGCCACTTTCCAATAAAATTCTGTCAGGTCATGTAGGTGGATAAGAATCGCAGACAAAAAGAGAGTACTTGCTCTGTACTTACAAGAGGGATGCATCCTCTCCAGCTCCTCTTCTACAAATGGCATCATCAAAAAATATGTCAGGGAGAAAGCCAATTATTTATTTAAAGGACCCAGAGGTATTTTGCCCTGTTGCTTAAGGGTCTTATGCACCACTGCTTTGAAGTTCTGAGCAGTCCAAGGAAATGTATAAATGGACAGAGGCTGGAGATTGAAAGGCTGGGCTTTCAAACGTAAGGTTCATCAAAGATCCCAAGAAGCTCTTTAGCCTCTAAAAGGAAGTAGGTGTTTCAGTTAGAGACCTTTATCTCCTTTGTCAAGTTGAAGTTACATTTTCACACTACAATGTAAAATTTGTGAACAACTGCAGGATTTACTCTAAATACAGATTATTTTCACTTCCTTTTTTTGCATTAGTTACATTCTGATATAGCAGTATATAAGTCTTTAAATTGCAACAGAATATACACATACACTCATAAATGCCAGCTTTTATCCGTCTGAGATTGGTCCTAGCTGAAACACTTTGATCTGACCTATATGATGTTACTGTAAATGCATATTATATCCATCACAGGAAAATAGGTTCTCAGCAATGGGGATATTTCACGCCACAGAGACAGAGTCCTTAAACACTGTGGCAATTGAATGAATATAAGATTGCAAAATAACCTACAGTATAAATATCACAATGTCATCCACTCTCACTGATTCTAAATAGGTGTGTGGATTCACAACTCCGTTAATATAACAATGAATTCTATATCATAATTGCCCCTCCATAATTTCCCCACTATGACAACAGTGCTCATAAAAACCCCCCACATGGTAATTACATAGCAGAAAAGTGGATTCAGAAGGCCAACGTCAACCACAGGTTTGTTTGGACACGTAAACGTGGATATTTATGAACAAGCACGTGACAGAAAGACAGAAAGTCCACATGGCAGCTTTGTAAGGCCATTTAATGATTTCAAACATCCAGTAAATAATGTTGAGTTCTTTAAAATCACTGGACATGCACATGCTTATTAACCGAGTTCACCACGGACTCAAAAACGATCTAGCTTGGTGGAAAAACACGTTCCACTGGAGGAAATAGGAAATCTCTGTCGGCCATGTAATTATTCCATTTGTGAAGAGACAAATGGACAGTCCTGTCAAATGTGGCCTTAAAAAAATCCAGCATTAAAGGTTTGATTTGTAAGGCAGCTGTGCATTAAAGACACATGGAGCTTGGTCTCCACCTACTGGCAACTAACAAAGTAATGATCCTTAAAAAAAACAGAAAGAAAGAAAGACTGGAACGTATCTCTCTAGTTCTGGATATAAACTCAATGGTAAAACTGAATGTGCCGCAAAAATTAGCTTTATCATATTAGTCTATTACCACTGCCTTTCAAAAAAAAACTAATCTTCAAAAATATTCACTGCAGAGTTAGTATAGTCAGATAGTAAGACTTCTATTTGTTATAGAACACTGTCTAATAAACATACCATCAAAGTATTTAACATTAAATGGCCTGTGCCAGTATTAATAACAATCTCACAAAATATACCCGTAGCATCTACAGTCAGATTAATTCTGTTCCTGCTTCAAATCTCATCAAAACAAACACAAAGAATGACTAACGTGTCAAAAGAAAAAAAACTACGGGTCTATATTTGGAAGCCCTAAGAATGGAATGCATTTGCAACCTTTAAAAAGGCAATTTACCCTGGTTCCAAAAAACGATGCTCTGAGGAACTGAGAGCGCGATATCAATCAAAACTGCGAGGCTCTGATTTTTGTATTTTAGGCGGTTTAACAAGCCCCCAACCCTCCTATTCAAAAGCCAAAGGTTACAAGCACAACATATTTGCAAGTAGATCATTCGGTGCTACACGCTCCCAGAGCTACACGCTGTAGGCAAAAAGGAATCTCTTTCAAGCTTCTCTTTAACTTCTCTCTACCTTAGACATGCCAAGAGTATGCTGCTGGAGTGCATACTCCTGGTATGTCTAAGATTCTTTAGCTGAGAAAAAATAAATGAGAAAATGAATGTGAAAAAAATTTAAATTTATATTTTTCTGTGAATGCTACTCCTAAAACATCCAATATAAAATCAAATCACTTATGTGGAATTGAAAAGTCTATGAAAAGGATATGACGTGCTGCCTGACGCACACCAACTCTAGCACCAACTCAAGACAATTAATCAGTCTGGGACTTATGATTTACTCTCAAGCTTTTCAAGCACACAGAGATGAACTTACTAAACCAATTACTAAACCAACTGTATGAGCTCCTCCTTTGATGTTTAACACATTTCTTGAATGTAACTGTTGCACCATGAACATGGTTTTGAGGCAGTTTGGCGATTAAATTAATTAAATTACTGACAGGGCACGGTCCAGCATTCAAGACATAAGCTTACTGAATTATTAATTTTTTTAAAGTCTCTATAAAGCAAAGTTGCCATTTAAGGGGATGTCTCATCCAAAACTAAAGATACCAACTTAGAAATCAATCTTGTGTATGAAATCATATTTGTGTGTCCAGACAGAGGAATATATACTGTAGCCCACTGAATGCCGGATTCACGTGTAGTGTCCATTCTCTTTGAAAGCCAGTGCTCTGATGTCATTATACCAGTGGAAACGGCATCTCTGATTGGGCTGTCTGGGCAAAGAGACAGCTTGCCTTCCATGCATTTGGCATTTCGGAACAGACGGTACATAACAGTGTTGCTGACAGGCACTTTAAGCCAGCATCTGTTAGAAAATGTGTGATCTAGTGTCTTTGGCACGTCTGAATTTGCCATCGTCAAAGACAACAAACTTGTGTTATCCTCTAGTATGACAATCATGAAGAAATTCCACGGGCACTAATAGCTTTGAGTTAGGAATTTATCAGGCAAATAGCCTGGATACTGTCCCGATGAATTGCAACCAGGCACAAATACTGGATTTATGGAGCAATCCCTGGGGACCGGGCCTCACCTCCCTCCGAGCAAGAGAATCAGGCTGGATAAATCCAAGATGTCTGACTGAATTCTCGACAAATGCACTAATGATGCCAAAATGGTGTCACATTATGCCACAGGCCACAAACAAAATGTCAGTTCCAGTGAAATATCATAATTTCATTGAATGCAAGTTGAATGTGACAATTACAACTTGTGAAATTAGTGAAAGCAAGCCTGGTGAGAGTTCAAGCAAGCAACCTTTTTTAAACCACAGAGTGTTGGCAACCCTTTATAGGGCTGAGCAATATGACTATATAGTTTGTCATTTGGATGACACTGTGTTCTTCCATACAGCACGGATGCAGGCAGGAAGGCGAACGTGACGGCAGCACAGAAAATGGAGGAGAATGAATGTGAAACAAGAATCCTCAGTAATCAACATGTCTACATTATGCCCAGTGCAAACACAGAGGTGTTTTCACTTATTCTGACTGATTAGAGCCTAACTTCGTGGACAACGAAGTTATGCTGAGCTATGCTCGAGGAACACCAAAATTCCTTAACCAGTAAATACGATTAAGGCGTGATGCTAAACTATTAGGGGCAATTGGACAACATGTCAATCAACCATAATCTGTGCACGCCCCCCACGGTCCACAGCCAATGTCAAATCAGGCAAATTATGAGGAAATACCTGTGTGGGTGGACCCTGGGTGTTCAGAGCCTTTAAGGAAATGAACTATGCATTTAATAAACCCAGCCTGACCTGTAGCTCTTGCCAATCATCATGTATTATAAATTGAATTAACAAGTCTTTAAATCAGGTTCAGAAAAAAGATAACATTCTGCACCATGCAGCACAATATACCACACACACTCTTACACTAATTACAATCTACCACAATCTCTTAAAACGTTTCCCTCTCATCACCGACCTCACCAAAATGTTACAATCACCTACAAATAATCTTACAAGACTAATCTGGGCTATTTTTGTGATTGCGGTTCACACAACCTTAATGGTAATGCTGACTAACCGGTCTTGTAAATATGATTATGAACTTGCTCAGTCAGTTCTTTCCTGACTGTCTTTACATGAAAGAGGAAGAGATTGTAACTCCAGCCATTCGCACGAAACATCAATATACTGTATGTAAATTAGCATATTTGATATAATAAAGAAAGTAAGTTATGAATATAAATGTGCATTGACATGACACAAATATATACAGCACTGTATTATCGTGGGAATCATCAGTCAGACCACAGCTGCTGCTCTGGCGCTACCATTAATTAAAAGAGGAGACTGAATTGATATCATAGGAGAATGACGTAGCAAACCTAAAATCACAGTTCACAAAACAGCCTAAACTCCATTGATAAATTCAAATACAAGGGTAGATTGATGAGATATATTCATTTCTCCAAATGTATGCAGGAGATTTATAATACATTTTAACTTTATTCTTCCATGTGCAACTATGCTGAAGAGCATTAAGAGAATGCACTTACTGTAATATCCATACAGCACAGTGTCTTCAATTTGTCCTCGGGTCACATTGTTTGCTGCCCATTCCTAGATGTTACCAAGAGAAAAGTCCATGGTGAAAATTAGAATTAAATGCAATAATTAAGGGAATTGCACAAATATAATAACAAGTAAGAATAGACATCAGATAGATTAAATCTTATTAAGTATTAAGTATAGTGTAACAAATAATCTGAAAAACAGTCACCCTCTTTGTCTGTGGTGTATTTTCTGAATACTGTATTAATTCTTATCATTTTACCCTAGACTTAAAAACCCCTAAAGACAGGCATGAAAATTAATTAAATACTTTAAGCATGCATTTTCTGATTGGACACAAAAAAACAAGGCTACAAATAATTTGTTATTTCTGAAATGTTCTGCTGTGTCATGCTTCTTACTGCACTGAGAACAGTTCAGAATAACTTTTCCCATCAAAGCATAACCTTCTCAAAATTATTACAGTTGTCTGTTTATTGAATCATATTTGATTAAGTGAATGAGGGATTGTGTTTCTGGTGACTTGGCCTGTGCTATCTTTGTCAGGTGACCGTGATTAACTGATAAAGAAAGAAAAAACAGATACCCTCAAGCCTTCAAACATTTCACATCTCCCAAAAGAAGAACAAATTACCTGCTGTTCAAATGAAGACATCATTAGACAAAAAATAAAATAATGAGGCAAGAAATGCGTTCTGCTTTTAGTTTAGACAAAAACATTGTCCACACCGGCTCAGAAAATTACAAAGCAGCGTTAAAAGGCTGCCTCGGGTAAAGTCATTAGGAACCCTCAAATGAAGTGTTCGCAGAACCAATACTAACCTTATAGGTGCCATCGGGATACTTCATGAACGAAACGAGGAATATATCCACCGGCAGAAGTGCAGACGATATCAAAGCGACGGCAAGTGCACATATCGCTGTGATGGTTGAAACAACTTCACTCTCCTGACGACTTTGGAATTTCCGGATATAGACCCAACAGAAAGCCAGGATGACCTGAACAGGAAGAATTGTGAGCAAGTGAAAGTATGTGGAGAATAACACGTAATGAAAAACTACAAAAGTGATGAATAGTCAATACTACATTTTAGAGACCACACTACTATTTTTAGTTTGCATCCATATTTAATGCAAGGGAGATGCGGCTGATAAATCAATTTGACTATATAAAAAATATTGGATATAATACCCTGAAACAAATTCAACATTGGTGTAGCTAACATTGATCAGTTTTGCAGAGCTGTATGTTTTGTTGGACTTCTTGTTGTGCTCATCACAATATTATGTCCTCCTATACTGGATCACACTGTTATGAAATGCTAGCCTGCGTTTGTGTCGCTTATTGCTGACAGGAAATACTCAAACTAAAGTGTTAACACAACAAGTAGATATTTATACACTGATAATAGCCCGACCGCGGGTGTTTAGGAACCGCTGAGCTGATTATATCGTACTCCCGCTCACCCTTATCCTCTTTCAGCGTGGCCCGAGCACAAACAGGACAAAATACAAAGTTGACTTTTGATTAGTAGCAGGGTGACTACCTCCATTAGAAAGACAATTGTTCACTATAGTGTTTAATGAATTCGGCAGTTCATTCTGTGGCTGCGTAACACGACTAAATAACAATACAATAAAAAAAGAGATTGAGAGAGGGATTGTCATTGTCAACGGGCAGGAAACTCGTTAGACTTAAGAGAAGCAAATGAGGGGATCCAGAATGACAAGGTCATATTCCAGGCACACAAGCTGTAGGAAGTGAGGACACTGCTACAAAAAAAAAACTAGTCCCTTCAGATCAAGAGCTGCCAATCACAGGCAGGATCAATTTAAGGCCCGCGGCCATAAGCCTCTAGCCGCTCGTCTTTGCCAGGTAACGACGCGGGCTTTGCATCCAAATAAGATCAACTGAGAGGTTTGCACAGATGATGGGGGCTGCTGCTGCTGCTGCTGCTGCTGGTGGTGGTGCTGGTGGTGGTGGTGGTGGGTGGTGGTGGTGGTGGTGGTGGTGGTGGTGCTGGTGCTGGGTGCTGGTGGTGGTGGTGGTGGTGGTGGTGGTGGTGCTGGTGCTGGGTGCTGGTGGTGGTGGTGGTGGTGGTGGTGGTGGTGGTGGCTGGTGGTGGGTGGTGGGTGGTGGTGGTGGTGGGTGGTGGGTGGTGGTGCTGGTGCTGGTGGTGGGTGGTGGTGGTGGTGGGTGGTGGGTGGTGGTGCTGGTGCTGGTGGTGGGTGCTGGTGGTGGTGGTGGTGCTGGTGGTGGTGGTGGTGGTGGGTGGAGGAGCAGAGCACACCGGTCGGGGGCGGCTTTCAGTGTGGTGCCAAAAAGGGATCGTCCGCCAGAAACGGATTTTTTTCTGGCTCAAACGCTCATGACGGGCGCATATGCACAACTTTGTGTCCGTAGTTATATCAAAGGGTGTCTTGTAGTGTTCGCCGTTTACAGCGTAATCAGGCAAAGGTTTGCTCAAAGGAAAATACGATCCTATTGTTTTTAAGGTTTGTATGTCCAGTATTACTACACTGTGAGACACATGAGGATATATGGTAATGGGTTATGTTATACAATGAAGAAATGATTGCAATTATCCTTACAACTGCATCATTTTACCTTCTCTGTCTTAGATTACCACCTGTTGAAATACCTTTAAATGGCCCACACAGGCCACAAAACACGGCCTTTGGCAGCACACGAACAGCACAGGCAGTTATCTCGTCTGCTAAGCAGTCGGCCGAGAGAGGACGTGAGCTGAGTCGCACTAGTCTTTACGTGAGACAAAGATTCACGCGACGCAAGGTAACCCCACACACGTGTAACGGAGAGCACACTTTCATCTTACTCAAATAGCACAGCTTGTTGTTGTTGTTGTTGTTAGGCAGACCATAATTGCTGTCAAGAGCATTTAATACAATCGCAGTGGAAGCTAACTACGTGTCTTGACCAGATGCTGGTTCCAAAAAGATCGACGTCATCGTCCACCTACTCTCGACATCGAGTCGTTTCACACACCCTCTGATATCAGGTGTGTATTCAACACTGCACCGCGCGGTCCAGCGGGTCATAGCCAGCGTTAGCTAACACCGAAGCCAACATTGGCGTCAACACAGTCGCGACGCCGACCAGGCCTCCTGTTCCCCCCCTGGCACATTTCAAACTGGCGGTCTAACGCTGCGCCGCCCAACGAAGGAACTGGACCGCTTTCTATGAGCTTACCAAGAGTATAAAGGTGAAAATAGACCAGCCGAGCGCAGACTCGGAGAGGAACGACTGCGCCGCCATCTTCACTTCCTGCAATAACAAACCCACGTGCCCCTTGTGACGTCATCGCGGCGGAGGCGGGGCGAGCAGCCGCAGCCGTAACGTCGCCGCAGAAAGTCCATCATGCAGTGTGTCTGGTTCGTGTGCGCAAATGTGTGCCGGTAATTACAGGGTTAGTTTTTGAATGAAGTGTATAATTTGAACTGCTATTGTTAGAGCCCGGCCGATATGGATTTTTGTGGTCCGATGCCGATATCGATATTTGGGACTACAATATTCCCGTTACGATACATCGCCGATATATATATATATATATATATATATATATATATATATATTATCTGTCAATGATTCCTAAGATGTCGTTATCGAACCTCCATGACAAAGAAATGTAAATGAGGCTTGATATTTTAGTTTAACCATGAACTTTTCTTCATGAATAACTATAAATTGAAAATACGAATACAACCAAATGCATAGAACTGATAACAAACAGTTATTTTTTACATAAAATGTAAACATTAATGCACATTTAAAGGCTCAAATCAGTTGGCCTATTATATCAGTCTTGCTCTTAAAATATCGGCCGATACCGATATGTCTGTGAAAATCTCCGATATTGTAGGCTAACCGATGTATTGGTCGGGCTCTAATTATTGTAAATAGTAATTGTAGTAGTGGTATTGGGATTGTGTTCCTAATGCATTATGATTACATATCATTACGTTTTAATTGTTTCATACAGTACATTGTTGTGAATTCTCATCACTCAATGGATCACATCTTATATGCTGCACTGTCATGTTGTATGTGTTAATTTAAAAAAGCAATTATTTGCTGTTAATTTGTGACGTAAATGTACATTTCAATACTTTGAAATGTATTGGAGTAACAGTATAAAGTACCATAAAACAGAAATACTCAAGTAAATACAAGAACCTCAGAATTATACGTTGTGGAAATAAGCTAAATGTCTCATACAGTTAAGGAGAGTCTCTCATCTGTTATGTCACTAGTGGTCAATAAAACCAGCAGACTTTCACAGACTTCATTCAGGTGAAAGAGGAACACCTCTGTCTCCTCTGGGTTAGGGTTACATTTAGGATCAAGTTTTATTTTGACCTAAGGACACATCAAGGTGGGGCCTGTGCTAACCAATGGAGCATTTTAGACCAACCATAAGGATACTTTGGACAACCACATGGGCACCTTGGTTTACTTGGTGGTGCACTTCTGGGGCGATTGGACTATCTATTAAACACATGGCCCGATCATGCATTGGACCCTTAAGTTGACAGGGGAAAACCTCTGGCCCACCATTTAAACACATTTTTATGGAATATTATAAAGTGATCCTTTTATTATTTTCTTTTATGATGGTTATCTTTTGTCAGTGTCATAATTTTCCTCCCATTTTATTTTTTTTGTTAATCTACAGTAGCATCCCTGCCACACATCAGTTCACAAAATACATAAGCATGTGTGACTTTGATTACAGGGGTGGGAGAGTGGAGGATAGCTTCCTAGCAGTAATCAGTATGCATTTTATCTCATGATTATCATTTGTTGAAGAAAAGCAGACACATTTTATCACCAGCTAATGTTTGCTTAATTTTAAAGGGCCTCAGGAATATGTAGAACCAATATTTATTTTTTTCTACTGCCTTGTATGCATCATAAAATCGCCATGGTAGAATAATGTCTAGTTTGAGTTTCACAATATAATAGAAAATCAGTACGGGCAGATATTTCTGCAGCTATACTTGAGAAACATGTTCAGATGTTTCTTCATTTATATTCTTCCACTGAGTGACTAAAGTGGCCATCAATCCCTAAAAGCCACTGTAAGTATTTATTTAAAGTATAAATGCATTGGCAGAGATACCACTGAATTTAAAAAGAAAACATCTCTTAAGAGATACGTTTCTGTTTCATTCAGCAGGGGATCCGAATTTCAACTTTCCTTCAGTTCTTATCGAATGTATCTTGCAGACAGACCCTGTGGTAACTCAACATAAAGAACCTGCTGTCTTTTCAGTCGTCCTCCCCCTTTCACAGTTTCAAGTGCATTGTGTCACAGAAGTCTGCTCCATCTTGGGAATATATTGTCCAGTCTGAGAGTGTGCAGTCGTGCTTCACCGTGTCTGGAATTATTGAGACAAAATTAAATTTCCACTTTAAGCTATTAATTGAGTAATTACTTTTGCAAGGCCTGTACAATGGTGACATTGAGGCGCTAAAGTTTTTCGGCAATGGACATAATATGTCTCTATGTTGTCTAGGGGTAAGTCTTTTGCTAACTGGAATGAGGAACATTCAAACTGATTAATTAGCAGCTCACTATTGATTCCGACACTTTTGACTGACTGAAACCTTCAGAAACCATAATACTGCACAGAAACTTAATGTATGTAATAGAGTTGAAAACTAACAAGAAGATTTTTAAAAAGACAATTATTTTCTGTATAGCAACATTTCTGAAATTATTATGTTTGAAAATAAGCAAATGATTTATCATCTGATTAAATATCTGCCAATTTGCATAAGTATTCAGAACAGAAATCTGAACGTGGGATGAAGCCAGGTTCAAAACTCATGTTTCATTTTGTTGACATATTAGAGCCAAAGGCTTTTACAGAGGGGATTTGTGATATATCTTTTAATCAGTTCCCATAAATCTGAAAATACTGTCAACAGCCATTTAAAAAAAAAAAAGTTTTATAAATCAGGCAATGAATGAAATATGAACAAAGCCCTCAGTAAAAACTTTCAGGGTATAAAAGGCTATAGTACGCACTACTATGTTCAACACTTGGCCCGGAACACTTAATGTTTGATTTGATTTCACATAGCTATCTAACTGGGTGACCACCAACTGATTTCCTTTCATTAAATTTCAATAGATAGGTTAATATTTCAAGAATACCCCATGGAACTATAGCTGCAGGCCAAACTGACATGGAGTTGTGCATATCTTTTTTTAATTCTTTTTTCCTTTTATTGTCTGGACACTGGATACTTTAATGCCCAGGTGAGCTCTCAAAGATGAATAATGAGACTTCTTAATGGCTTTTGTGATTTTTAGGAGCACATGAAAAGTACACATCAGAGGTTATGTCTGCATACAGATTAGTGATACACAGTTTGCGGCCTTTGTCTACTGCTTTGCCATATGTCGACTGAGCAAACGATCCTGTAAAAAGGACAGGTGTTTTCGCCTCCTAAGCCCTCAAACAATAATGATTTGACTGTGTATTGAAGAATCAGATTAGTATGTTTGTATTCAAGGCAAAACAATAGTGTTTGCTGAGGTTTGCGTTTGCACTCATCCAGTACAAACACGATGCCTCACATGTGCAGAAACACATATACACATGCACGTGCACAAAAACGGCTGTATTAGTCAAACAGTGCATATTGATTATGAGACTTAGTGCACTTATAGTGCATCAAGGGAAATCGAACAAGGTTATTTAACAGTGAATTGTTGCTTCTTCATTTCTTTATTTGAAGAACATACAGTATGTCTATCGTTGTGTGTGCCTGCTTGTGTGTACGTGTTGAGAGGGGGGCACTTAATATGATCAATTCTGTTCATTATTGTTTGTAAATTAGCCCTGCATATTTTATATTTACAGCTCTTGGCAATCCAACTACCAACTGACAGACAACAACAGGTTTACGAGAGATGCTGCAGGCTGGACAGTGTGATGTTTGGCACTATGGTGTCACATTGAAACCTGATTTGCATTATTATGAACACTTATCAGAGTTGTGGTTAGGTGAAATGATTGCATTGTTTTCATTTTGAGTCAAAAAACAATGACTCATATGCAGATTGTTCAGGACACACTGAAACTCAGGGAGTTGAAGCTCTGCTTCATCCTGCAGCTGCTGCATCAATAGAAGTCGTTTTGTTTGGATGCTAACTCCAGTTCATGACCACTATCACTGAGAGCAGATCCAATCAGATGATCAATATATTGTAAATGTGTCCCGTATGTGTCCCTCCGAAGCATCTTGATTGCGTCACTGAATCCAGGCATGTTTCAGTGGACAAAGGCCAGCCAAAGTTCAGTCAGTGGATCCTTGAACATCGTTTGCATGACAACGAGGACTTTTTCTGTGACTCATACATTTTCAGCACTGTCTAGAGCAGAGCCGGCGAACATAGCTATGTCTGAAAATGTCCCGGAACTGCGCGCCAACAAAACTCCTCAGCCTTTTTCTGACAGCGAGCACATGGAAATATCCAAATATCTACGTGGGCAGGTATGCAGCATGAATGGGAACCATTTCCCAAGCTGCTCTGGCCATGTTATGAATGATGCGGGCAGGAGAACTGATCACCTCCTGCTGCAGAGCATCATTAATCTTTGGTTTGGACATTGAGTCCTCCAAAGTTTGTATTTGTGTTGTTGGCAGAGACTGCCACACGTTTACCAATTACAGCTTAACATGTCCACGATTGGACGCATTAATAGACAGCGACAGAAATTCAACCAGGACTAGGTCGTGTATTGGCAATGTAGTTGCCCAGGGTGTTAACATATTACTCACTGTGGCGTCACATTTTGTCTTTGCGCATGTAAACTTTGACTCACAAAAGCCTAAGTGTCAGTTGCACTGTGCAGTCAACCGATCTGTAATAAGGACCGTGTTTGACACTCTCCTGCATAACTAAATCATATTCTACTTTAGAAGACACAGTTCGCACCGGAGCGGGGAATCAGAGAGGCGTCATGCTTTTGGCTGTTGGTGTTCTACCACGGCTGCCAGTTGAAAGAAAGAGGAATTTCAAAGTGTGCAGTGAACTATTGCATCGCCTTGACCTGCATGTATAATTGGAAATTCTCTTGATACTGTATGTTCTTATTAAAATGGTATTTCCATTTCAACTAATAAGACTTAACTCATTCATCCATTCCAATCTCTCTCTTACTTGTCTACCTCCTCTTTACCTTGCTACTCAATCCTTCACTATCCCCACTTCACTCTTAGTACTCTCTTGATTTTTCCCTCTCACTCTCTTCTCCTTCCGGTCCAATCTAATAAATTGTATACATTTAGATACAATACTTTGGTTGACACATTCCCATTGTTTACCTAATTCATTGTCTAGAATAATACATATGCAGGCTCTGATATAATTTCTTTACCTTTCCTCCTCCATGTCTTTAGCTCTTGATCCTCTCCAAAAAAATATTTAGACTATTTATTTTTTCGTACCAACTCGTCATACCTCTTTAAAGTTTGAGTTAAAACATTGTAACTGAACTAATGATTTTTTTGTTTTTGTTTGGGAAACCTCAAGTGTCTTCAAGCACACAGACTCTGAAAATCTCTAAAAGAGCAATTTTTGGCATTATGTCTTGGAATATTTTTCTTGTCTAGGAGGGCGCCAAACATGTAAATATAATGTCTTGGGGTTAGAATCAGCATGCCCATCTGTTGCTCTCCACATATCTCTGTGTCCCTTGTTAACTGAGTGTGAACTGTCTCTTAAAGCTAAAAAGCCATGGAAATGATATTTCATAGGTCAATTCCCCAGAAATAGAATAAGGGTTTGGAGGCAAACGAATCTCATGAGAACTTTTTGGAAAATCTTCTCTTAAAACTTCATTTCTAATGGGTAGTAAATGGCAGACTTAATTTCTGAACTCTGGTTTAGTCAATTCTAAGAAACAAGAAGCTCACACTTGTGGTGTAAATGTTGCCATTTTTATTTTGTTTTTACAGTAATTTTATTATTTTAAATGAAATGTACATAACACAATTATAGAAGTCAAAGTGATGTTGAGTTTACAATTGCTGTTTTAGTTAAAAAACATTACAACAAGTATTACATTTTTAGAGAAATGGAAAAGAAGACAGCTTGATAAGCAAGTGAATAGAATTTAATTAAAAAACAACAACACCAAAGGTTATTTTTTCCTAGAAATGAAATGTTTGTAATTTCTAGTCAGACCAATAATCAACTTCATTCTGGAATCCAGTCATTTAAACAATTCCTAATGATGCCATTAGGGAGTGTGTGTGTGTGTGTGTGTGTGTGTGTGTGTGTGTGTGTGTGTGTGTGTGTGTGTGTGTGTGTGTGTGTGTGTGTGTGTGTGTGTGTGTGTGTGTGTGTGTGTTTTTTGTGTGTTTAATGTTCTTTATCTGTAAATTAATTAATTTTCTGCGTCAAACAGAATAATTGGTGAGATTGAGAGTAAATCAGATTTTCATTCGAGCTGTGCAGGTGATTTTTTCTCTCAGAGATGTTCCTACTTGTATTTCACAGAATACCTCTCAAACAACAATCATCTCAAGGATATTTTAAAGCCGCCTGTCAGCTTTGGGGGCCTTGAGGTTTATAAAATGTTACTCCAGTGTGCTCTGAACGTTTACCTTGAGCCAGAAATTGGTGGGTTGCATTTGTCACCTGTTCCACGCCGACACACACTCTATCTATTTGGTGACAGCAAAGGTATGTTAAGGTGACGCAACTGTATCTCAGGCTGTTAATGCTGCAGTCCAACAGACAATTTGTTGTGCCCCTAGTGGTTCCAGGTGGTAATATTGTTCAGTTGCTGTCATAAAGACGCTGCAGTAGCAAGATGTTGGTAACGACGCAGGTACTTTTCCTCAGAGCTCCCGAGGAAGTTGTCAACACCAGTTTGGGGATAACAGATGAGAAGAAGAAGTATGTTCACTAAACCTACTTTGCATTAGTATCATGGCTGACAATGTTTGTTTTATGAATGCCTCCCAAGTCCCACAGCTCTCTCCATGCCCGTCCGACTTTAACTCTTTTTTAAAATGATCTCTTTTTCCCTAACTCTCCTCCCTTGCCACTTTCTACCGATGCTTTTTACCCGGAGAACGCTATTGTCGTCCTTGTTTTGGATATCCAATGAGTGATGCAGTTCTTTAACGCGATCATTTAAGTAATCATTTTTTCCGCAAAAAAACAAACATGCGCCCTGGTTGCCAAGAGAATAACATTCTCAAATCAAGGCTTATATTGCGTTCCATGGTGGAATGCACTTATTGTAAGTCGCTTTGGACAAATATTAGACTGCATATTAGGTTTCAACCTGAATTACTTTAGTGAGTATGAAAGTATCTGATTGAGAGGTGTCAATTTCGTGGAATGGAAAGCTTGTACCTTGTTATGAATCCACTGTTGGTTATGAAAGGCACTCCTTGAGAGCCGATACTGCGGGCCACGCAGTTCTCCAGAGAACACAGAAGTGATACAGATTCTCAGACTGAGAGGGAATAAATACATCAGCTAAATTTACATCACAATGGTGCGTCTCTGCTGAAAAGACTGGAAATGTCTATTTGCTCAAAATGGGTCTTTCTAATATTTGAAATAAAAACTCTCAACACCACCACCGCTCACGGAATATCTTTCACACTCTTTTTATTTAAATAAAAAAAATCCCACTAACAAAAAAAATCTTTCCTTCACTCAGAGCAAAACAAAGAATTATACACATAAGCAATAAAGAGTTATGGAGCCGCCCTAAAGTGAAATGCTCATGTTCTGTGTTCGACCACCTGCTTCATTTGAATCGCCAGTTGTTCTTCAAACCATTTCCTCTTTGTTGGTTTTTTCAGTGTCTGCCATCACACACATTTGGAAAAGTCTGAAAGGGGAGGGTGCATGAAAATCATCCAAACAGTGTTGTAAATGTGTGTGTGTATGTGTGTGTGTGAGTGTGTGTGTGTGCGTGTGTCTGTGTGTGTGTGTGTGTGTGTGCGTGCGTGTGCGTGTGTGTGTGTGTGTGCGCGTGTGTGTATGCATGCGTGTGTCTGTGTGTGTGTGTGTGTGTGTCTGTCTGTCTGTCTGTGTGTGTGTGTGTGTGTGTGTGTGCGTGCGTGTGTGTGCGCGTGTGCAGCCCGGACACCTGTTTCTACCAACCGGGTGTCTTCAACTGCTGGTGTGCCGTTTCAACAAGAAGTGCACCGAGGAGGCTCAGCAACCTCTGCCGTAACCTTCATGTGCTTTTCACTCACTGCACAGGAACAGAGACACAGAGCCAGACACATTTTCAACGTGGGGTTTTGGAGGAGAGGAGAGTTAACAGCCTATAAAACGGGACGGCTGATAAGACCATGTTAAACCAATGCATCTGAACCTGCAGCCTTACACTCACTGTACGTCGAGTGGACGTTGGAGGAGTTGTTGCCTTCCCAATAGCAGGGTAGCCTTGCGACATGGCATTCGCGTGTTCTGACCAAAATAGTATGAGCATGGAGCATGTTGCTGTAAGCACCGGCCTGCCTGCACCGCTGAAAGCTGTCACTTTTATCATGTCACATATCACCTACGCTCCACAAAACAGCCGCACTGTGCTGCATGGGCTACGATGTGACGAGCAGACAGGTGATGGGTCCAGTGTGTGTTTTGTGTTGTTCTGACATTGTCAGATCTTGTAGCCGGCACATGAAGAATAAAGGCGAGCAAAATCCACATGAATGATAAACCTTCTATTCAGACAATTTGACAAGATGACAATGCATGAAACAATTCCAGCACCTGGCTCTGTGAAATGGGTGTTTGTTTTTGGACTCCCCACTGGGTATTTACCCCCCCCCCCCCCCCCCTCTCAGTGCGCTCCTGTTGTTTGCCCAAGTCTCAGCCGGTGCGCCTCAGTAATAATGACAGAGTGGGAGGGCCACTGGGCGCAACTAATAAGGAGCGAGATCCAGCGGGCGATCCCACTCAGACTTTTATTTCGACCAAGTCCTGGAATCCGGAATCGGACTGATCAGCAGACACCACACATGGATTACGCTTCTTTCGCTGCTTTTTTGGGGGGAGTTGTTTTCGCCACATAGAGGAAACTTTCTCCGCGACTGTAAGTACTCGGCCAGCCCAGATTGACGCATCCCAACACATGTGCAGATCGCCTCATCGTGTGAATAAAAGCGCGTAAAAACCCCCACGGGAAATGAATTCGCAACGGGCACCCTTGTGTGTATGTTGTCGCCTGGCATGAAAGTGTGATTTGTTTTTGAAAACATTTTTTTTTTTACGCATGGCTTGATCTCTCCAACTTGTCTGCTGAGTGGGACGCGCGCGCGCTGCCGCCTGGTTCCTGAGCGCGCTCTGCAGCAGTCAACACGCGCAGTTGTAGCATCACTTGTTAACAACAAAGTCCGAAATGAGGCATGATACTGACATAATATGAGCCGGCACCCACAAACCGTCATAATCTCCAAAAAAAAAATATTAATGAAATAAAATGAAACCATCCAGCCAATCACCGGTCGCGCAGAGACACACGCTCCTTTGGATATTGCAAAGAGTTACAGTGAAGTTATTGCCATTGGCCGAAAGTGGATGAGTAGTGGATGATGGAGAGACGGGAGTGTGTTAGTTTGGTGTGTGTGTGTGTGTGTGTGTGTTCCCAGAGGAATTCAATCGATTCAGGTTTTACAGCAGATGGTGCAGCAGCGTTTCTGCACACGCAAATGGTGAATTGGCGGGGGGGGGGGGGGGGGTAAAATACCGTGTGGGTTTTAAAAGAGCCAATTTAACTGAATCCTCAATAATAAGAGTCAAGTCATGTGTAAAGCGGTGGAGTGACTGGCGTGAGAGCTGCGTGCGTCGCATGCATTCGCAGAGAGGATGGTCATGCCTCGCGCCTTCACACAGCCAGGGAACGCGACACCCCTGAAGTGCTTCTTGTCTACGGCCCATGCGTGGTTTGCAGTTGTAAGTGGCATGGCCACTTCACCTCCAAGCGCCATCCATAGTCGGCCTGCACAAAAAAAAAAAAACTTTACGATGCAGCAGCCCTTGCGCGTAACGTGGATTGGAAGTGATGGAAGCGCCAAATTAATTTGGATAAGGAGGCGGCAGTTAAAACAGGAGAGTGAAAATAGTCATTCGGTCACACTTTGTGACACTGTGCGTGTAAATTCACTTTATGGCTGCATTGTGGTGGTTGGAGGTCAAGTTCAGTGCGCAGCTCTGTCTTGGGTTCTTCTACCTCAGTGTGGAAATGTGTGTGTGTGTGTGTGTGTGTGCCAGGAAGGGAGGATTATAGTCTTTGTACGGATTGCATCTGTACTGTCTCAAAGCTGTGAAAAAAAAGCAGTTTCTTCATTATGAGTTATGATTTGCCTCAAGGAGTTAAATGTGTTAAACCGTTGTAAGAGAGAGAAAATAATCACTAACCACATTTATTTAACATGTATGTACATATTACTGTAGACGTGGCGCAGCTGTTTGTTGCTGAGTTCCTTCTTTTTCTCGAAAGTCCTCGAAAGAAAGACCCCCGGATTTGCAGGCAAAGTCATCCAGAAGTTGATCAAAGTGTCTCGATTGAGCAGGAATGTGTCTTAACTTCACTGTATTGACTGTACTTTATAAACAGACTGCCCTGTCCAAAGGAAGACAAAAAAAAAGACATATCCTCATCTTCTTTGCAATGGCACGAGATCAATGCAGGAGATCTGCTTTGGCATGCACAGCCAAAATGCTTGACTCACTTGCAACTGGAGGTTTGCAGGTTTGAGTCGTCCCATGTGGTGTCCTTGACCAATGCGCCGTTGACAGCTTACACGTCCAACACAACAGAGTGTTAATAGAGAGTACTACAGAGACAAAGATCAAGGCTTTGGCATACGAACACACATGGGTGACACACGACAACCCCGGCAGTCGTGCGTTGTAAATAAACTTCTCTGTGACACTCACTGAGGTATAACGATGAATGAAGACGACTTAAACGTGCCAAGTTGATGAATTTAGATCTCAACACCGGGACACAGTAACACCTCCCCACTGTGTCGTCGCGGCCTTGTTGTTGCCCTGATCGAGTGTATGGGCGAAAGCCCCGCAGCTAATTTGTGGCGATGGCATACACAGACGTAATGAATTATCAACTGTCTTGTGTCGAACGAGAGGCGGCTTGGCTCGCTTGGTTATCAGCTGAAATCTTAACATAAACAGAGCTCAGAGTACAGTGATTTAGCTGCGGCACGGACATCTCCATTCATCACCACGCGGCAGGTGTGCATGGAACTAATGGATGAAGGGCTCACGGGTGCATTCTGCATGTTGAGTGACTTGACGTAAATACAATATGAGGCTTTCAGGGAGCCGTGAGTGCAGGGCATGAGAGTGAGGGGCTGTAAAACAGGGGAAATCAGGTAGGATTTACTGTTAAAAATCTAATTTGACAACAACACAACCTGCACTTAATGTTATTTTGTGTATGCTGCCAAGATGGGAAGAGCAGATTTGAAGACAGCAGTGTGAAATATGATGGCAGCCAGATAAAAGAGGAAAGAAACTTTTATTCATCTTGGTTTGCTGACAATCACACAAATGATTGTGTTATTATTATTGTGAGGCACGTGTTTCCTCCATTTGCCCCGTTTCAGTTTTTTTTCTCGAAAAAATGAAGATTTGAACTTAACTGGATTGTAAAATAATAATAAAAACCTCTCTTTGCACCCAGGTTTTCAAGTGGACTTCTTTTGTAGTGTGAGAACCAAGATGTGCTCGCTGAGATGGACAGTTTTCCTCTGGACTTTAAATTCCCTGCCTTGCACTTTTGGAATGGCACTGAGTGAACAGACAGGTTTGTGTTTTTGTTGTCCTCCTCTTTCTGTGATTTGAAACAAAAGGTTAATCTTTTAAGATTAAAGTCTGTCAAAATAAAGCACACATTTTATTAATGAATTATCTCTTGTTGATGTTGCAGCAGGTGACTAAAATGCTTGGTCATCCTTAGATAATAACTTATTGACTTATTTGATTTACATCCCAAATCTGTGTGTAAGTGATACCATATCCATACTCTTATATACTCTAACCTCTTTAGATGTACATGATAATATTAATCTAATACTTTAAACATTTACAATAAACCATATTTCTTCATTCTGTTTCCGAAAACGACAGATTCTTGTGGTTTTAAACCAAAATCAAAACAGCTTTTTCTTTAAATCAAGAGACTATCAGTATTCATGAAGTAGGTGTCCATTTAATTAGGATTTAAGCAGATGTAGTTCTGCCTCTAAATTAAATCTCTGCCAGGCATTTTTTTTTTCAACTTTAAACTGTAGTTTGAAATATTAATGGGGAAAAAACTACTGTGGATTGATCCTCTGCTCCGTTGCGGATTTTTCCGAAAGAGGTTTGATTTTTGAAATGAAAGGAAATGCACCGTGGAAATGAATTCACGATTGCACAAATCATTTTTCCTTGGGATAATAGTCGTTCAAAAACTGGTCTGAAATACAAATGAACATCAATACCCAGCGTTAACGGCTCTCTTGGTGGCTTCCCTCCAGATGGCTCCTGCCCCCTCCTGAGTGTGGAGGAGCACAGGTTTTCTGACGTTTTAGATCGGCCCCTGGAAATCACAGGTATGCAGCGTTTGAACACAGTGGATTTGGGAATATGTCGACGTTGGCCTGCTTAGATTTACAGTACCCGCTCACGTTGTTTCCCTGTCTGCAGGATTCGATCTCACCGAGAAGTTTCTCCTCCGAAAGGGGACGATCACGGAAGAACTGCCATCCTTTCGTTTGGGAAGCAGTCCACTCATTAAGCCAACAAAGTGAGTATAGCTTAACATGCACGTGTGTTTATTTTCCGCATCATTTGGGTTTTGGATGTCGTACTCGGGTTCCTTACATTGTTTGAGGATAACTCAGACAGGCAGCCTGCGTGTCAGCTATGACCCGGCAATTAATCTTCCTATATGCTGCCTCATTAACACCACTCCAGCTTGCTCTTGATATAAGACCATAGCACAATCCCACCATGCTATAAGATGCAGTCATTCATGTGTGGCCAAGGCATTAAACTGCTGTGTTCATTTGGATTAACACTCAGGCTACTGCTGTTCTCCTCCCTCGTGGAAAGGTGCTGAATATGGAGTCCTTCTTGTTTCTTACAGCTCAAATATTTCAACACCATGTGACATTTGTGAAAAATAATAATTGAAATATTACCGCCATTATTGGTCTCTGTTGTGCAGACAGAAATGAGTGGTTTAGGATTGGTTTCCTTGAGATCCAGTGATATTGTAAGAATAAGAAACCCAGTGTGGTGAAAACTAGTTTTCATGAAAGGAGTGACTTGATGCAATCCAGATTTATACTTCCCCGCCTGGGGCAATAATTCCATTTTCCATGGCTAATATGGGGAGGCTGTGAGGTGCACTGTTTGGAATGGAATCATTTGAACAGAATTAATATAGATTGCATTAATTCTAGAAAATCCCATAAGGGCAAAAAGGAGTGAAAAAGGTCTGGGTGCATATAATACGAGAGGAATATTAAGATAACGACATGAATTGAATGTCCTGTTTACTGAAGACCTTTGTTCTCCTGGTCAACCGGTGGGACTGCTGTGTGAAACCACCTTGATTTTGATATGATAAGATATTGGGCATTTGAAATTGATTGGATATTTTGTCAGCTGCATTGAGAATGACCAGTGGCGTATACATAAAACTGTAGTGGCAGGCAAACTTGTGGCTTTGCTGTGATGTTTTGGGGTTTTTAAAAAAAAAACAACAACAAAAGAAATAAATGTATTCTGAGATGTTCATTGTTTTGTGTCCCGGGGGTTGTAACTGTGAAAGATAACACCTTGTCATTCTTCAGGGAGCAGGGGTTATTTTTAGTATTTTTACATGACATGAAACTGTAAACATTTACTGCCACTCTCTCTTTGGCGGGGTGAAAGAATCTTTGAGCCAGGTGATTTGTGATCTCCTCTCCCCTGTTCAGTCAGCCGGCCGAAAATACATTTACCTCAGCCCTTCCCTCCGTCCGGGCCCGTCGTGCAAGAAGATGCCGGCTCTCAATGACACTGCTGACAGTGTCATTGGTTATAGTGGTGAGCCTGCGATCCCTCTCATATCCAATTATCTAAGTACTTTGACAGGTGATACTGCATGTCAGCTGAGGAAGCAAGGCGAGGGCGATTGCACGAAGCAGGAGGCCCCTCTGCCCCTGCCGCCGCCGGTAGAACATTGCTCACTTTGCTCGTATGGTATACGCAAGCGATAGACCCTCGACTCTCTGGATCGGCTCCTTGGCACAAAACATATTACGGCGCGTAGATCAGAGCTGACACACTCGTGGAACATTCGTATGAGCTGACAAATTGCCCCGCGAAAAGCAACTTCTATTCATAATGAGCTTCCATGCAATTTTAAAGCCCGGCGTCGCAATCGCTGTCTGTCTTTCGAGGCATTCGGATGTTTGGCCCTGCCCTCTTCACAACGCATATTAACGTCTGTCTTACCATGTTCATATCGGACTTTATTATATGCGCTACAATAAAAGAAAATGTCTGAATGTCTCCACTGTTTACCTTTTACACATTTTCTTTAAGAGTCATAAGCATCCAAATTATTTCAGGGTTAATTAATCAAGGTTTTGTCGTATGTGCTTCTTAATCGTATGTTTACAAATATAATTTCTAACCACATACTGTTTGTTTGTGGTAACTTATTTGTACTTTGTATTTGTGTTCGAAAGTCAAAGTAGTGTTTTTTTTCTTCTTCTCGTCAAAAGATGCACATTTTGTTAAAACAATTCCATGTTGCTCAAGGTAATCTGAAGTCATTTTAGGGCATGGTGGCAGATCAAAGTTACCTCTCCATTGGGCATGTGTGTACGGAGGAGCACTTATTCACGCTGGAACGATGATGACAGCCGCAGTCTTACAGACCTCAGCTGCACACATTCACACTCATTCTCATAAAGTCTCCTTCTGCCAGATCACAGGCGTGCGTTTGAATTTGGCCCGATCCGCAGCGGCCTCCTATCTACGCTGGCAGGCGCCGCTTCTCCACGTTTCAACAGGAGAGAGGAGTCGTGCTGAGAGGAAGTTATAGTCCTTTGCTGGGGTGAATGATGCGTTAAGCGTAGGAACGGGCTGAGCCCGCTTTGATCTGTCGGAGGATTGAGTGTCAGTGATAGGGACGTGAGCCAACTAGGCTCACATTTGAGGTGTGATTGTTTCAGCAATGGCAATCCGATTCCTCTGACTCATTTGAACGAATCCTCCAGGATAGGATTTCTCTCAAGTCGCCAGGACACTAAAGCCGCTTCCGGGGGATTCTCTACCAGACCAGCAGTGTTGCTGTGACGTTCTGTCAAACCACTGTCTCTGATTATACAAGGCGTGGGTTCAGCCAAGCAAATATGGCCGGTGCAAAGACTTGTTCCAAGACTGGTGATAGTTTCCAGACAGCAAATGGTAAGAACTCTTCTGGCAGCCATGGGGATGCTCCGTGACCTTTTGTGCTCCTCCTGATTATTGTTATGGATGTGCACTGTTTTCCAAAATGCAGTGCCAATGCACAATTAACTGTAATTTTCGCTTGGAACCGAGCCCTGCGATTTCACATCGTAGAACCCAACCCTATATGAACAGCACACAACGAAACATTGTCATTGAACGTAATCCAGGAGATGGTTATGCTTCTCCAAGAACATATTTGCCAATGCAAATTAGTAATATATATATATATGAAAGGAACTTGGAAGAGACCGGGTTGGCTGTATTTTGTAGATGTTGGTTTGGCGCTGAAGGACGGGAGCACAGAAAATGAATGCACATTCTTTTCATTCACTCGTTAATCGCTTTCTTAAACATGCACAGTAGTGTATCGCCAAAGAATTAGAAAGAAACGCTGTACAAACCAGCCGACGCTGAGCTCCATGGTCTAGCCATTTAGATGCAGATGGCAATCAACGCGAGGTCGAGAACTTTAACCCTTTGGGCTCTCGGAGATCAAGAGCGCTGACAGACCGTGTTTTGAAACAAGAGCAGTCTTAGCTGGGGACTTTGTCAAGGAGGGTGTGAACCTCAGAGCCCACAAAGAAAAAAAAAAGAGTCAGTCCGTTCTTAAATTCATTAAGTTCCATAAGTTGCAGGGCGTTACGCAAACTCCGGCATTTAGCTTCTATGCTATTCTCTGCCGCGCTTATAATAATGTGTAATACATTGGGTACGAGCAGTTACTATATGCGCGGCATGGAAATGTTCTGTCAGGAATTTATTTCATGAATCCTCATTTTTATAAATTGCCTTGCCACTTTTCATATTGAACTGCGGCTGAAATAGTCCTTTAGCCCTTGGGCAACAAATAACCTTCCCAGGCGCCGACCTCTCACTGGAGCATTTGATTTTTTCGGGGAGCTCTAACTCGGCGTATTTATCATTTCAGTCATGTACCATTTACACCAAAATCTCAAAGCATTGGAGGGACACAGTAGAAGAGGGTATGAAGCTCTGAGAGAATAGGAGATGATATATTGGAGTGAAAACTAATTTCCAACCTGTCTGAGGAAACTCTCCCCCCCACCCCCCTCCCCCCCAGCTGTGCCCTGGCTTCTCAATGACCTTATCGTTGCATTATTATTTTTGCTGATATTGATTTATTATGTTTATGCTCTTCCACTTTTGACTGTTACTCTGAGCCCAGAGTAAGGGTTAGGGTTAGAATATATATATATATATATATATCTTTATTTTTATTTTTTTAGACAGTGTATTAAATAGGAAGGGAGTGCAGGTGTTGGCTGAGAGATGAGTTAGGGAATAAACTGTAATTCATTCTAGAGTGGTTGTATACTTTGAAATATATGTGGTTTCTCCTCCATATGGCCTATTTTTTTCTGCATATATTGCCTCCGCTGAAATACATTTTCAACTGTGAACACAGAGTTGTTGTACTCTGCAGAGCAGCTGAGGTCGTACACATAAACCTACAATGACATTGCACTATAGACGTCTACAGTATAACCCTTTGACGGTAGCACATGGTATCTCAGGGAGGTAAAAGATTGGCTTCCTTGACTTTGGATCAATTTCTATCCGTTTTCATTATCTGAATGACGGGGAGCCCGTATAAAATTCATCAAGCTAAATGGAATCAAGTTTGTCGGGTATATTTATGTGAATGTCTCCTCTGCGGGAGGGGATATTGAAATGTTTTATCGATCATTGAGGCTGATTGGCTGGCTTCATCGTTGAGCCCCTGGAAGCTTTAAAATAGCGGCATTCAATATCGAGACATGACACTTGACACTATTGCCTTTAGACAATTTGTTGATATTTTAATAATATATTTAATATAATATATGAAAATCTTACCGTGTAACATTATCTTTGTTTAGATTCGTATTTCCGAATGGCCTTTCAAGTGAATACTCCCTTGTCGCCATCTTCCGGGTAAGAAGAACGACAAAAAAGGACCGCTGGTACCTTTGGCAGATTTTCGACCAGTCGGGAGGCAGTCAGGTGGGCCCCACTGTATTTCCTCATGTCACATATCAGTGTCAGTGTCTGCACATATGCTAGAATATGATGGGATGGATGTTTCGTCGCACTTTTGCTCCTCAGGTGTCCGTCGTTGTTGATGGTGGCAAGAAGGTGGTGGAGTTTTCCTTCCAGGGCCTGCTCAAGAACACCCCGCGCTACACGTTCAAAAGCCGCGACCTACTCGCCCTTTTTGATCGCCAGTGGCACAAGCTGAGCATTTCTGTACAGAGCAACATAGTGTCCATTTACATCGACTGTAAGCTGATAGAAAGGAGACTGACCGATGAGAAGGACAGCATTGACCCCACTGGGCGAACTCTCATCACTACGCGAGTGGAGGACGGACGGCCTGTCGATGTAAGTCCTTCGCTGACTTTGCCCAAACATTTTTTGTTGTTGTTTGTTCTTAGCTAAATCTATTTTTCATTTCGGGATTTACCCATCTTCAGTTCATGTCAGTAGTTAACTTTATGATTATATTACGTTTGGGGAAATGTATTCCCAATGCTTTTCAAATGGTATTTCAAACGTGCTTCAGGCATGTTTTCTTAATCTGTGTAAATCCTGCATTGTGACATGTGTATGTGTTACACTCATCCTCATAGGTGCCTCAAAGTGCTAAAAAAAACATTGGGTCAGCTATGCCATTTGGTTACCCAATACTTCTGAGTAGAACTTGGCTTAAGTCACATTAACAGCTGACTCCACATGATTTGTGTCAGCACACCAGGAACAAACGATAGGGTGCAAGTCTGAAGCAGTCATTCAGATAGAAGATGGGGCCTTGTCAGGCCTGTGAACTCCACTGTATGTTTGAGGTTTAGGCGTGATGCTTTGCAGGCAAAGGGAGCTTTAGGATGATGTCAAGTTATAACTGCTGATAATTGAACAAGCTGTGCTGTGTTAGCCACTGAAGTGCAGAGCGTCTGTCTGTTAAAAGTCTTGTAATGAGAGCTCTTTCCCACAGATTGAACTGAGACAATTTCTAATCTACTGTGACCCGTATATGGCTGAGATGGAAAATTGCTGTGAGCTACTGGAACCAAAGGTAAAAAAAATAAATAAAGTGGAAATGTCTACAGTTCAGTACTAACACCTGCTGTCTATTGTCAATGAAATGACAAAATTTAACGAGTAGCAAGAGTTCATGACATTTATGACTTTTATGTTTTCCTGTCCGTTATATTTCATATTTCAACGCTTTTTCATCACTAATGAGAAGATATATTATGTAAGCCTTCACATTTGAGTCAGAAACCTGTAATTTGACAATTCAGTGAGTTCACTGATTTAAGCACATTCACCAATGTCAGAGTCTCCCGCTGTAGAAGACTGAACTTTAACCAATGCAGTGGGATCAGACGACGGAAGCATAACAAGGCTTTTGTCTCGTCCTTGTGGGTACGTGTCCCCAGCTAGAAACTTAATAATAGAGATCTTCCATCACCTTATAATCAATAAGGGCTAATGGAGCTGTGATTCCAAATGGACAGATGACCTTTGACCCCTCACCACGATGTGTCTTTATAAGCATGCTGTCACATGAGTGTAAGGTTACTCCTGGGGAATAATCACAGCCACGCGGGGGACCTATCACTGTTAGCCTCTTTCTACAGCAAAGTTTACATTTTATATTTGTTCTTTGCGGCATGACATACTTGAAATTAATGCCGCCGAAAACCCGGGTTGCGTAAGGTCAAGTGTGCTGCATTAAAGTGGATTTTTTTTTTTTGCCACTGAGCCAACATGACAAAGGGCGGTGTCTGAGCAGTGAAATCTCTGTATTGATCCAGTGCGAAGCCAAGACGACATTTAATGGGACGTCCCCTCCCCCGGTCACCGAGATGCTGTCTCAGCCGGGCCCGCAGTCAATTGACAGATGCCACTGTCCGACTGAAAAGGTACAATCAATTCCACCCAACAAGGGCCACTAATTGAATAAGTGTAATGTCTGTTGTAAGTGAAACGGCACCGATTTACGCGCGCCATTATTGGCACTAAACAGCCATTTAAAGGACATTTATACCAAAAGGTATTTTCCTTGGTTGCCAACCAAAGGCAGTTTAGCCATAATCTTTCAGAAAGCAGGTACGAAAGCTGTCCAAGCCTGGTGAGTCCGTATAATCTGCTATAAATGTATGAAAATGCAAAAGGATTATTTTAAGTGCAGAAATTATGGTCATATGAAAGTGGAAAATGAGTTCCAGGTCCACACCCACCACTTTATGTTTTTAATAGTAAAACATTTAGAAACAGAATCAGCTTTTCATGGACCAATTAACATGTTGGGTTTGTAGATTCAAGGAAATATTTTTACTTCTATACAGATATAGTTAACTTCTATGACTAGACATAGATTTTAGATATAAAGTGAGGCACAAATAATAAAGAATTTACATTTTCAAGTAGCACTTTGTGTGCTACTCTGTGAGAGCTTCATTTCTAAGGTAAATGTACCTCCTCCCTTACCTGTTTTGCTTTAGTCCTGTTTTTCATTCTACTTCATTAAGTATGACAGGATTTATGTCTGAAATGTTTTAATCCTACTAATGTATGTGCACAGGGAGATGCTGGTCTAGGTGGACTGCCGGGACAAAAAGGGGATAAAGGGGACACGGTATGGACAGCATTTTTTTTTTATGAACAATGTTATATGCACAGGTTTGTTTCTTAATATTTATTTAAAATGAATCATGCAGGCGTTTAAGGAATGTTGGAGGTGCAATATTTTCCACTGCAGACTACACGTTAGTAGGTGGGTAGCATCCCATTTAACATCCTCAATTCACAAAGTCACACATAATGCAGAAAATGTATTTAATCATTAAGAGTATTACCATCGGGGCCACCTTGTTGTAAATAACTGCTGCAGTGGGTTTTCTCTGTGGACAGTGCGACCGGCTTTGGAGGACAGTCACAAGGTCTAAATGTCAAGGAACGCAGCAAGTCCCCTGTGGGACAAATTTACACTTTGTCACAAATTCATTGTCAGAGGAAAAGAAATATGCGGCGCCGTCACCAGGCGAATGTCTGCGCTGTGGTGTCTGACAAAGTTTCATGTTCTGAAGTCAAGGTCCTTCAGAGACTCTGCCACGCAATTATCTTCGTCAGGTGATGCGAACTGGGGAAAGCATTCGTTTGCTCAGTCACTAGACAAACAGGTGTGGGAAAATAGAAGGATCATTTTCTACGTGACAGCTCAGTAGACAGGTGGAATTGTAAACGGTGAAGGTCCAGTCACTGGAAATTGTGGGTGTTGTGTCTGTTGGAAGACAACAAAAACACAACACAAATAGAGGTTGGAGTACAACCCTCCCTCTTTTAGCTCTCTGCGCAAGGTCAAAAACAGAAACCGAGGGAGAACACGTTCGACTATGTATAGAATTCATAGGGATGAACAGGTGGTGGTACTGTACAGTATGCGCGATGAGACCAAATGGCTTCTCATTCCTAGAAGGTGTACAACTATATCATCATATTTTTCTTCTTTTTTAAAACTTTCTACATTGTGAGTTGTTGTTCCTGTTAAATTGTGTTTAATTCTGTAAAGAGCAGCTGTGCCACTATTCTGGATGCTAAAGTTTGGCGTGACATTTTGGGTGACAGTTTTCTCCATGTTGTTTCTTCACTTACTCCTGCATATTTGAACACTTAGACTCTGGATTGACCATAGGGGTTAAATGCGAGAGTGAATGGTTGTTTGTCTCTGTATGGTGGGCCTGTGATGGGCTGTCTAGCGTGTACCCCGCCTCTCGCCCGATGTCAGCTTTGATTGACTCCAGCCCCCCTGCGACCTGGAGAAAGTGTTGTGTGTGTGTGTGTGTGTGTGTGTGTGTGTGTGTGTGTGTGTGTGTGTGTGTGTGTGTGTGTGTGTGTGTGTGTGTGTGTGTGTGTGTGTGTGTGTGTGTGTGTGTGTGTGTGTGTGTGTGTGTGTGTGTGTGTGTGTGTGTGTGTGTGTGTGTGCTTTTTTGCGTGCGCGCGTGCGTGTGGCAACACATTCAATTTGTTAATGTATTATGATTGGCCTCTGATGATTCTTAATTGACCTGGCAGGGATCAACTCTCAAGCTGTTATGTGTTCGTTTGTGTGTTTGCTGGTGATTGATTGCTTGCGCCTACTTGATATGACTTCATTCAGGGAATGGGAATGCATCATCGCATTTCTCAAAAGGGCATTATATACTTCATAGTCATTGTTTTCAGTGTCTTAAACTTTTGCAAATAGCAATAGAGCTACCTGAGCTACATCGCTGTACGGCTCAGCTTTAAGTGGTGACCTGACGCCTGAGCCTTAGTACACATCTTGTTATCCGACAAGACCACCTGTGTGCAAGAAAAAGCATGATCAAAGTGTACCTATTATATTACTATGCTTTTACAATACTCAATACTACTTAATAATTCAAATATACTATTCAGGGGCACTGCAGGCCATACCATTTTCCGCTATTATTTTTTTCTAAGGGGCATGTCTGGTGCTCCGAATCAGCGGCTCGCGCTGTTAAAACCTGAAATCTAATTTCAGCAAATCAATACTTGGCACCATTTGTTTACTTACTGAGCAACAAAATTCATAACAAATCCTATTATGGGCCAGAACACTAAATCAATGAAGTACACACACACAAGAATATAAGCTCTCAATGGTGGCAAACTGGCATGATCAGGTGACATCACCTCACTTTATGTGCACCACATAGTATATACAAACTATATAAATACATACATTCATATACCATTATAATAAAAAAATATTTTACTGATATTTCTGTTGACAGATATTACTGTTACTGATGTCATGTGGTATGAATAATATGAACCTGTACTTACACTACACAAACCTATACCATTCCTTTACTTGACTGAGGTTGTAGCAGAGAGTCATTTGCATCTGAATTTATTAGGTTTTCATGCTTTTTCTTCCTGAATTTTAAGTAGACATGACCGTTCAAGTACTCCGTGTGATTTCTGGTGCACATTTCTGAGTTATTCCATCCCCTGTGGTCTTCCCTCCTTGAGTCTTAAGAGTTTTATCATCTTGATTTCAACCTCATTTTCCTCCTAATCCTCTTGTTCGTCTCCTTTATCCCCTCATGCAGTACATGCATCGTGTAATGACTTGTTGAGTCTACAGCGCACCAGTGTTGTCACAATATCAAAATAAGGACTTTGACATGATACACGCACCTAAATATCTCAATTCCAATACTGAAAGGGTAAGGGCAACGGAATAATTGAACACAGAGGAGAGGGTTGGAGCATCTTCACCATGAAATGCCAGACCAACAGTTAAAGTCATTTTCATGCTCAATAAAATTGTAGTTTATGCACTGTTAAGTGTTTTCTAGCTTTTGTTTTGACAGTGCATTTGTACAAATGAATAATTCACAACGTGGATGATTAGAATATTGTTCACAAACAACAACAAGGTCACAGAGTCATTGAAGCTTTTGCATGGTGCACGTTAACCTGGTGTGCCCTACACTTGAGTTTCCTTCGTCTAATTAAGTTTATTTGATATTTTCGACCACATTTCACTTCATAAACAGCAATTACATATGCATAGTGCACCACCGAGGTGGAGATCTGCTAAAAAGTAAGTACATGTCATGTTATCATTACCGGAGTATCAGTTGATCACCTATGAACTGACGTTGTTGATCTGCATACTGATTATTATGCAGCTTATGGTAAAGTTAACGTTTGCATATAGATTTGTTTCCTTCATCGATGGCGAGAAAGAAAAAAGCAGAAAAATGGATAATTGTCATTGCATCTAATTTGTCTGTGTAGGTTTTATTAAAGTATATTTTGCCGACGGGCTTTGTTGTCTGTCGCTGTCGGCTGTGTATGCAAATGGTTTCCACATTTGCACATTTACTTTTTGCGTCTGTCCTGTCAACAAGCCATGGACGGTAAGCGAGAACATTTGTAGCCATGAAAGCTACACCACTACAGAGCACTGCAACAGTTTGGCACTGCATGCAAGGTTGAGACATTTTCGGAGCGGAGAAAAGGCACAAGGAGGTTACATCTCGACTCAAGAACTGTCAGACGGGGAGACATTAGTTTCAAATAGTGAGTCAAATCAATACTTTTACTGGCACGGTAGTTTAAATGCCACTCCGGCAATTAGACCGTGGTGCTGTGAATGGATTATTTGAATGAGTCAACACAAACTACCCTCACTGTGTTTTGAGAGACTAAACAGTTTTGGTGAGACATTATTTTACCAATGTATAACTAGAGATAAATCACCTTGACAAATCACTTCACAATTTCAGTGAAGTGAACAACTGAAACATATCTTCACACCGAGCACGAGAAGAACGGCAGATACTTGACGTCGTCAAAATGTCAGGAACCATTGATTCAAAATATTTTGCGCTTGCTTGACGGTTTTGCAGATGTCCATGTGTCGCTACCACCGAGAGAGAATCTGTAGAAAAACGTCATCTGTGCAATATATCAGGGAAATGTCAGGCCTTGACAGTCAGTTCTTTTATTTACACTGACCTTGTTGCACATTACTCTGTCTGGTGAATCTGGAAGCAGTAAAGAATATTTAATTCATATTGATCCCTAAATCCCAGGGGGGGGTTCCAGACACTATCAAATATCACTGCACTCTCTTAGATTTACAACGCAATGCATTTGAGGGAGGTTACAAAGTCGGGCGCAAATACTGTCAATAAGGTAAGCTCACGAGAATTTCAATTTACTGACAAGAGGATCTCCTTTTGTACAAGATCAGAAAATAAATAATCAGAGTATGCTTATTAACAATTTAGCTTGACTTTGTAGAGATTAATCAAAGACATCGGGGCAATTTGGAGCATTAAAACGGCCTTAATGAGCCGCGGGCCAATCATTTTGACCTACACACAGAGCGCTCCTTGGGAAAGTGTGCGGGGATTACTTTGGCTGTATTACTCCGACTGGAAGTAATATTCTCCATTACAGTCGGAGTTTGATGGAGGATTCTAAGGCACTGCAAAGGGGATTAAACTGCTCTGATTAATCCAGAATCCCTCAGGAAATTAAACAGATAAGTAGTGGGTTATAAGAATGCAGCTTACTTGAAAGGAAATCCATTTTATATGGCCTTGCACATAAACCCTGGTATAAGATTTGCAGCTCCTGCATGTACATGCAAAATAAAATCAAATAAAATGTAAAAAAAAAACAAAAGAAAAACACCAGCATAGTGGTGAAATTAAAACGTATTCCACTTCTGCAATACCCTTAATTTAGTTTTGCACCATCCACTAGCTCTCTTTCCCTTATGGGCGGGTGTTTTCAATTAGAGAGCTCGAATTCAATTTATGTCCATTCTCACCTTCAAAGTGAATATCACCAGGAATTTTATTCTATGCAGTTTATTATTGGACCGACGCTAAATTTTGATGAGCTTTCCAAACCTGCCACTGTTCTGCGTTGTTTAAATGTTATGAGCTGTTCATTGATGGGTTTTGTCTCAGCGTTTGAATAGAAAAGTTTAATTGAAGACTGAATTGAAAGGACTGTGAAATGAGCATCATGCTACGTGCTTAATATATGTGGTCAGTTATTTACTTAACTGAAGGAGTGTGTTTTTATGGATCAGGTGCTGAGACTGTGCGTGTTGTTTATAAAGACGGGTAGAGAGTAATGTGTTAATTAATAAACCACAGTATAGAGATGGCATCGCACTTATTAGGCGTGGACACATTTTGTTGTTCTTCCATCAGGCATATTGAACAAACAGGGCTTGTAATGGAGACGCAACCAGGAATGAGCATCGTTTTAATTAGTTCGCAGCAACTTCTGTGTAAGCTTAATGTGTCGAGAGACTGTCTGCCTCCGTCTTTACGCTCTGTTCCTTTTCTTTTTACGTTCACTTTTCCGCTGCGCTGTGCAAAATTGTACCTGGCAAAAAAAAAGGCTTTTCTTCCTTTCTTGCCCCGTCCTACCCTGTCCTCATTTTTTTTTTTTTTGATGACAATTATCAAATCTATACAATGACCCTAGACAAGGTTCTGATTCATGCTTTCCAGTTGTCGGGAAATAGTATCCCGAGCCGCAGCTGCTGTCAGCAGCAACGTATGGAGCCAGCTGTAGGAGTGTGGTCGCTGATGAAATGACTAGCCTTCATTATGAGCCTGCTCACTAATGTGTGAACGAGAGACCTGTCGCTAATTGTTCAGTGTGTTGTTTTCTGTCGCAGGGGGACGCGGGGGAAGTCGGGCCTACAGGAAACCCAGGATATAAGGTAGGAGACTCGCCAATTACACAAGCTGAAATCCTTAAATACCCTCAGTGCGGTTTTGCGCTTGAAATTGCAATGGACATGGATCCACTTAGAAAATGTGCTTTTTTTCCTTTAATAATATTCGTTTCAGTTTCAAAACGATTTTGATAAATTGCATGTTTTTCAGATAGAGTGAATAGCAGGTTGTTCCCCCCCTTCCGTTTAGTGATTGGTGGAGTCTGTCACTGCCCTCTCTGACATGATTTTCTAACATCACTGGATTAAATCACTGGCTAGCTTTGTGTCGACCCCCTCAAACCATCACAGCCAAAAAAAAAAAAAAAAAAAAAGGCAAACATCAAATGAAACTCACAAATGGGCGCCTGGTTGCTCAGGGGGAGGGTTGTACCGCTGCAGGGACCGAGTTTGTTCCCGAGCAATGCTTTCCTCTGGCTTGGCCCGGCGCCCCATTGGACACAGTTGGCAGTCTTCCTGGGTAGGGAGCCAGAAATGGATCATGTCCTTGTCGCTGTAATGGCAACTTGTACGGGATGGTCTGGCTGTCCGTGTGGAGGGGGGTTGGGATCCTAGGGAGAACCTGAGTGTCTGCAGCTATGCCCTCACGGTGTATCTCTTCGCGGGTGGGTGTAAAACAAATGACTTGCATAACTTTATGTGTATTTGAGGAAAAATGCTACTATCTGTGGCATCCTCCAGCGAGTATGGAATTCTACAGTGTAAAACTTTAGCAGAGTTGGACAATTGAATTATGAGAACAAGACAAGGTGCTTTTTTTGGGAACACATTTCTGCTGGTACATTACTGAAAAGCTGAAATCCCCAGATTGCGTATGCTCTCAATGAAGTAACGTTTTCCCAGAATTACTATTTTGTTGCTTTCTGACTGTGTTCTTTGATACTGTCGTCAGTCGGATTCTTGACCATCAACTGTGTGATCTTGGATGCCTGCATTGACCTGTTTCTAGTGAGGCGGACTGCTGCGATGCCAGTATGTGGGTGTAGGTCCATCGTCTTAACGTGAGGATGTCCTGTTGTGTTTTAACATGGTGGATTGCCTGGAGGGAGGATTATGAGTCTACTATCAGAGAGGTGAAGAAAAAACAACCATATCCAACAGATATTCAATTGCATTTCCAAGTGATAAATTGGACTGTAGATTGTCGTGGATCAGCGGCTTATATGGCCCTTCCTGTGTGGCTTAATCCCGAGCCTTTACCCACTGCAGATGTAATGCCCACTGTGGGTTTGACATATTTGCCCATGAACCTTGATGCATGGAATACGGAACAACACTTAATGGCAACAGCTCTCTCCCCCTTTGCCTCTCTGAGATGCGGTTCAGGAGCCCGGTGAAGCTCTTTCGTTACACAAAAGAAAAGTCCACGCCAAGAGCAGTGGCAGCAGTATTGATATGATGCTCGTGCACATCGCAGTATTTTTTATACATAAGCTCAACTCCTCCTCCTCCTCCTCCTCCTCCTCCTCCTCAACATAGCTTCAGAGATAATTCATGAAACCTGTTAGCTGTGCAGATCACAGCATGGTTTGTTTCGTTCTGAAAGTGTGTCTTTTCCACTAGTTTTTTTTTTTTTTTTTTTACACATCCAGACACATGGAGACATGTTCTGTGCACATTGAACAAGGCACTTGACGCTGAAATGGACAAACCCAAGGCACCCGCTTCTTCCAGGCTCTTTTGGTAGCCCGATGCAGCTGTCGATATTCCAGGAGTTACGATATGCTCGACCTTGGACTCTGCACTGTGGGAGTTTACATGAGTTTCACGGGCCAGCTGAGGTCATGAAACTGTATAGGTTACACTCTGATAACAGAGCCAACAAGTTCCAAGACGTCTCGCACATTACTGGCAGAGTGCGCGGAAAGTATCGGGCTGGGTAGCTGGAGAGGAGTCAGTGATCAGTGGAAGATGTTTGAGGAAATAAGCCTTAAGAGGTTATTTCTTGTTGGAATAAGCCTCCAACAGCTTATTCCCGACTACATATAATCTTACGCATGCTATTGACTTTGCCGGAGCTGAAATGATGCAGTGAGCTCGCGAGGCAAACAACATTGCAGAGGATGTATCTGATTCCCCGGTATGGTTTTGTATCTGTATCACTCACGATGCAAAAGAGTGGTTCTCTGCTCAGTGAGTGAGTTTTTGAGTTTGAGATTTAATGTTATTGTACCAATGAGGTCAGGACACGAAGTTCTGGATACTCTCACCCCCTTAAGCACAGTTTTACTTACAGAGATAGTTGCATTCTTTTTTTTTTAACTGCCCACATGGCCCATGGTGTAGTTTATGGGGGACACATGGTTGCCCGGGTTTGTAATTGTTTGAGTGTTGACAATTCTTGTAAGCACAATAACTCAAGAACAAAACATGATATTAATGTCTTAACAACACCGCACAGTCCATCTGTGCAGTGATGGGATTATTGGCTAAAGAGTTATTGACCATAAATGAAACTGCTTTAAGTGCTTAATGGTTTAAATTGGTTTCTATAGATGCAGGAGTTATGCAGACATTTACCAGACATATCTGTATGTTAATCCCTCTATTGCATTGTGTTTCCATACTGTACAGTATGGAACAGTATGGAAACAAATACTTAATCGCAATTTTACTGAGAGACAGTAATAAATAATCCATGTTTGACTGTTTAGTTTTGAAAAAGATGGTCTTTTATTCATGACCATGAAATCCTGTTTGCATTTCCTTTTGCATGGCCATGTGAAACTGGGCCGGTCACGACCTGAAAGTTCAGGAAATTGACTAACTGTCCAATAATTAGGCAAAATTATTTCAGGGGAAGAGTTGAAAGACTCTCTGTGGTAAGTTAACGTTTAACTTTCAGCAACAAAAGTAGTTAAGACTTGATAAGTTTTTGTAAATCTGTGAAATTAATTCGTTGCCACATGGCAACTTCATGCGAATATGGAAGTGACCTTTGTGCACCTATTGGCCTCCTCCTGACTTACATAGCACAAAGCTACTCTGAGACCGTTTACAACTTTGGATCACATTTACAATGGGAAAAAACATTATTCTTATGCAGTTTATGTATATATTTTTTAATGTCTGACATTTTGTAGCTGTGGATGTCCCCTATATAAGTGATTGTAAGTAATAAGAGCACATCAAACATATTTTTTGCGTGTTTACTGTTAGTTATATTTCATGCACTAGAGCGCTAACAGGGAAGTGGAATTAAAGATTTTTCCCCAAATTGTTTATAGCCGCTGGGTGTAAAAAAGTGGAGAAAGAAGATTAAAGCATGAACTTTTCAAGGGTCCTCTCTGTGCTTTTAAACTTTCAATCTTGTCATTGCAGGGAGAACCTGGATCAGAAGGGCAAAAGGGAATCGATGGGGAGAAGGTAAGTACTACTCTCTCCAGCAGACATATATTCCATACATAGCACATCAGCCAGATCTAGTTTCGTCAGGGAATCAATTCTTATAGGCTTTTCATTTTCTGTGTGATGCCCCGGGGCTGTGAAGCACATTTTTCCGTGTGGCTGTTTCCAGGGGCCTGTCATATCTGAAGTGGATCTAAGTGTGTTCTAGGCCACAGTGTCCTTCTGCAGTGGAATTAATTGATATGTATGCTACCATAGACCCGGCATACTAATGGACTAAACTCATTTTAAAAATTACTGCGAGTCCCTTCCATGTCATTTCAGGTTAAACTTTATTGCATGCTCTCAAATCAGGCTGCAGTGATGGACCTAATGTATTCATATACAGTAAACCACGGCAGGAAGCAAATAACATATTGTTCTTCTTTGACCAAATGCAAATGTATTAGACAGGATTCCCACAGGTCCTTGGAATCCATGAAAGTTTTTTTGAATTTGACTTATTTTGGTGTTTTGTTTTTTTAGTTTTTTTACTTAACATTAGTTAGAACTCATGCCTCTGCCTGCATGTGTCTGCTGCACTCTTTGGCTCCTCAACTCATAAATAAGTCCATGTCTTCTTTGCTCAACTTATACCGAGCTGTGTCAGAGAGATCGCTGATAAGCATTCACGCTCGGTCAGTCGGCGACATTTACGCTTATAGGGCCGGCCCCCGCTGTTGCGGTCCAGCCAAAAATCCTATAGTGTTATAACATTAATGAACCTTCCTCCGTGTCCCAAACTACGCCGCGTCGGGTCCTTGAATTTGAGGGGTATCGGGCCAGGAAAGTCGTTGAAAAGACCTTGAATTTGAATGTTTTAGAAGGTGTGGGAACCCCGGTTAGACATTAATTAAGATTCTGCTGGGACCTCGGTGAAGCTGTTTCAGTCGCAGGCAACATTCCTTTAGAGTAGTAGTTAAATAAAAAAAAAAAAGGCTGCTTTATGTTGTACAGCATTTGTTTGCCCACAATGGCAAAATCTCAGTGGATGGTAGCTGTGCAGATGGTCAGTTTAAAGTGGCTCAATAAAGGGACTTTCTTTTCATCACCGTCTCCCCCTTGGGTAGACAAACAGCTGCCACAGAAATCAGCCTCCCTGCAGGCCGCGGCCCTGCACTCTGCCCTCGCAGTTACTCGGAGCGAAATCAGAAAAGAAAAAAACAGCGATAAACATAAGTATATCAAGCCCCAAAGGTTATTGAGGGGTACCAGGTAGATAGTAACTCACGAATGTACTCACAGTGGGACATTATTATATGAACTGTTGATCTAACTATTATTTAAATAAACTGGGATACATTGAATAGTTGTTAAGATATGGTAGAATAAAACATTCCGTAGGAATGGAGTCAGTCTTTTGTTTAGCGCTGTCTAATTTATTAAAGGGACTGGAGGGGGGGAAAAACAAAACCTTTATATCATAATGGTTTAAGTGCAGTTTTCTGCCACCCTCAAATTATTCATTTGATGCCCTCCAACAGTTCAGATTAAATGTTGTGTTTTTCATCAGTGTTTTAGACAGCTGCTATGCAGTGATGTATGAAAATGTAATTTAAGTTTTTTTTATGCCCCTGCTCCTGCGACAGCCATGGCATTATGTTTTCAGGTTGTACGTCTGTCTCATTCTTGTGAATGCGATTTTTTCAGAAAGTATTCCTTTGGAGAAAAAAACTAAAATGGTACAAATGTTCAGTTGTATTTAAAAAAAAAAAAATATATAAAACACTATTGGTAGGTCATTGGTTTGTCCCAACCACTGTGGCACTCATTGTTCCATGGTAGGTTGCTATTGGCAACTTGGAACAGCCAGTTGATGTCATATAGATTTGCATATGAATGACTCAATCAAGTTTATTTAATTTGGAGTGAGAATGAGACCACCTAACTGGAAATTAACTCCGTCCACATAGAGGAAGAATGTGAACGTACGTGATTCTTCGGCTCGGGCATTGTACTTTTTATTCACCGATCGCCACCGGAGCTAAAGCAATCAGGGGGGAAAGAGTGAAAGGGCTCGTGGGCAGGCGGCGCTTCTTTCTTCACTCGCCGGTTCAGCCTGGACTCCAGTTGACTGGACATTAGCGGCACAGGAATTGGAACCAGCTGGACGCTTGTTCAGTATGGGGAGCCCGACACTGTGTGACCAACACTTTTTTCCCCGAGAGGAGGAGGAGCAGCTTTGCCTGAATGGCAGATTGATGTTGTTTGATAATTTACTGGAGCAGTCCCAGCTGACACTGGGCCAGAGGTGGGGTTCACACCCTGGACAGGTTGACGCATCGGTACGCAGCCACTGATTAGAAATATGTGACAGTAACATTTTTCATGAATATCCTTTAACCCATAATAGTTGTTCATTCAGACACACATATGTTCCATCAAACCTGTCGGCAGATAAGCACATGAACATCCTTTCCAACTCTGTGTGACCAGTATACCGATCTGCTCTGGGGTGCAAATATTTTCTCGGAACAGTAGCAGGGATGGTGTTTTTTTAGCTTTGTGCATCCCACATGGTGCTCCCTTACACGACTTGGATCGATTGAGATTTATTCTGCTGTGCCTCAAAGAAATAAGGAAAAGTTGAGAAGATCTTATAGCCTAGTTGACTAGCTTAGCACAAAAACTGCCAAAGGTATTGTATCTTGTTAAAGGGGCAACCCAGTATGACGTCACCCATTGGTTTGTGAACTGCCATTTTGAAGCCTTGTGTTGAATATTTTGGCCAGCGCCAGGAGTATAAATATGAAGTATGGTAAACCAGAAGTTTCATGTGACACTGAGTAAGTAAGAAAACAAACAAGTGTTTATCCCAAAATTTGAGACTGCTCATAAAGATATTATATATATACAGAGATATTGTCTCTGGTTTCATCACCACGAGGAACTCCCTTCGCATACAAGTAATCATGTGATCCCTAGTAAAATATTAATTGCAGCTGCTTTCAAGTCAAGAGATTAAACAGAATTTATCATTTCCAAATTACGTGTTGTTGATTTTTATTGTTGTTTTTCTTTTTGCAAATACATCCAACATAAATCTCAGCCAATTATCACAGTTAATAATGCGTTACATTTTCCTCGTACGCACACTGGAATTTCTGTGAAAACAAAGACAATGTGAGATTAAATGCAGTATCCCCCTAGCCATGAAATTAAAACGATGATGGGATGTTCATTACAAGCAGCTGGGTTTTTGAATTAAATATTACTCTGTGTCTTTCAATGCTCCCATCAACACATACAATTCAACTTCAAATTCAATAAATTGTGGTCGTGATGTTCCTTTTGTGTATTTGAAGGTCGGAAACAGAGTAAATGAGGAGCCAGGGAAGGAATCAGGAACAGCAGAGAAGATGTGGTTTACTCTCTTTTTCAATGTAAACAGATTGAAGACTTCAATGTTGTGCAAATAAACTTGCTTGATGATTTTAGTTAACCTACTTTACCAGACTCCCTAACCCGATCTGTCCCTTTACCGCAATTAGCTCATATTCCATTTTTAATGCTAGTATGTTATTTACGGCTCGAGTGGACACCCGAGAAGCCAGAATTCTACGTATGAGCATGTGATCTGGTATCATTTTGCAGATATGCGTCCTATGGGACGGAGGGAGTGCACACCGTGTTGTCTCGCGGGGTAATCCAAGTTACATTCGTGGCTACATGACGTTCAGCCGAAGAGTGAGGTGTCGTAGAAAACAGGGAGTCAAGCAACACTGATGGAACACGACACCCTCGGCAGTGAACTCTGATATCCCTCTCAAAAGCGCCCATTGTTCAGGTTTCCTTCGTTAAGGATATTTAATCTCAGAGAGTGATCGGCATGCCAATAAGCCACCGTTTCCTGCACTCGGTGTCAGTGTGATTACTCTTGTGCCACGGCGTACGTGGTGGCGTACCGCTGAGCAAATGGAAAGTCGCAAAAGGCATTTCCTGCCGTAACCTCCCTGGCATTTGTAGGCCGACTCTCAAGGTATCCATGTTACTCAGAGATCCGGTTCCACGGTGATTTGCACGCCTGTCATTCAGTAAAACAGCACAACCCCACCAGAATATTCAGAATACCGAGTGCATCTACAATTTTGTATCCACAACCGCCCCTCCCAGATAGTAGTGATTAAATTGTGTACAGAAAACAAAACTTGCAATTATTCCACCTCTCGTCAGACAAGGGCGCTGACCTGCCGCCGCTCCGGTTGGTGAAAGGTATAAGAAAACATAATTAGACCGCATTTGTACACCCCTGCTTTCCCGGCTCTGCTTATTTGCTTTGCTTTAGTCGTCTTGGGCTGGGGAGCTGCCAGATTGTCTTGTGGCCCCGCCGCTACAGGAATGACAAGACACAGTGGTGTGTGTAATTAGCAGGCAAGTGTACACAGCTCCCCGCAGTGTTCTGACCTCGTGCTGCAGGAGCGACAGCCGCGCAGCCAGCACCAGCCTATTCGCAGCCCCGTCTCCCTCCCTGTCTCCTTCATCCTCCCCTTGAATGCAACAAAGCCCCCAGCTTGCAACAAAAGCAAAACAATATACCCGGCTCCACGCGTCTACATCTCCCTCCGTGTCACTGTGCGCCCGAATTGGGCCTGTGGGCTTACGATGGGCGTCGATTAGACAGAAGAGCAGCATGTTAACTAGGGTAAGGTGAAAGAAGTTCACTGTTCCCTCAAGGGGTCATTAGATGTTTGCCACTTAGAAAAGATGACAAGCACCAACGTACATCATCATTGAATAATTTAGTGCTGGTCATTTGAGAATGTTTAAAATGTTGAAATCACATCAACATTATACAAAATGTAAATTTGCAACTGTATGTGAGTGCATGTATCAATGTTGTTAATGGTGCAATGGTTTAAAAGATATTGAGATATGTGATGGCATTCAAACATAAGTCCATTTTTTCCCCCTTTCTGATCGACTTTCTGCTCCGGTTGATGGAGACATTTTGTTTTGCTGTCATTTAACTGATAACAAAGTTTGAATTCCACTTGAACAAGTGCAATAGTATGACTTTTTAAAAAGTTTCAATATGTCGCTTTAGCCGGAAATAAATACCTGTTGATTTTTTTCTCCAGGTCTTTGGAACCAATCTAGTCACATTATCAATCCTTTTTGGTAGGTGAGGAGCAAATAATTGCAGGCTGGTGAACACGGTATATAATTAAAACAGCATCTCCTCTGTGTGAACAATATCGCCAAAATGATCACACGAATGCTCTTTCACATGACAGCCATTATTTTGACAATCAATGTTTTTGCTCTTTGATAATTGCGCTTCCACAATTTTTTTCTCACCGTGTTGACATTCTGACCCATAGCTACTCAGTAGTTTTTTCCCGCATTGTTGCATGAGTACTCAGTACCCATGTGGTTGGACCACACTCAACATATTTAAACCCTGCCTTCATTTCGATTTTTATCACACATTTGTGATGCCATCGCAGTGACGACTTTTGTCGACAGACAGACAGGAACTCCTGCCAAGATACACTAAAGGAGGCTTCTCCAGGACCATGATGACTGACGCATGCGCACACACACACAAGCACACACACACACACACACACACACACACACACACACACACACACACACACACACACACACACACACACACACACACACACACACACAGAGACACTCACAAGGTGAGAAGAATATCAGCCCGGCTGTCGTGGCTAGTAAAGAAAAAGTAGTAAGATAAAAAAAAAAAAAAAGTGTACATATTCAAACTCAAGGCTCACTTTCAATTGTCGAGGTTGTTCCCATTCCGACAGACAGGTCCAAATGTTGAGCAGCCAGGCTTCTTTACAGGTCCATGTCATTAATTAGTTCATAATCACACAGTCAAAGTTTAACAACGTAATAAATTCTTAATCCTTTACAGCGTCTTTGTTAACTGAAATTAAAATAGTTGCTATCAGGAAACATCTTTGTGGCACACAGGTTCTCTACAGCAGCTGCAAATCTTAAAAAAGTGAGCGACTAACATTGAATATGTGGGAAGAGAGTGACTTTTGCCTGTCTGAGCTCCTGACTGAACGGGATTTGGATGTGTGATAAGGACACTGTGCCCTGGGAAAAAGTGACCCACCAGCCCACACCCGTCTACTCCAGTTGAATGATACAGTTTGTGTTATGGTCCGTCCCTGTCAGCACTTCTGTAAACATATTGTCTTGCGTCTGCAGGGAGGGGGTGCCGGGGAAGGGAAGTTCATTTAAACAACATTGTATCCGTCTCTTACAACACAACTAGTAGCGACATTGTTTAGTGATTCTAACTTAAATCCGATAAACATCCTGTATGCACTGTAGCCTCTATAAGGAGGGACTTACTCCAAATTTACTATTAGATTTGTTGAATTTATTATTTATTTATTTTTGTATTTCTGGCCTGTGACCAGCTCTTTCGCTATTCACTTCATTTCATGTCATGAAAATCATAACTCTCTCGACTAAGTCGAGCCCAAACTCAGGTGAATCGTAAGCATATGAATTCAAATAACACAAAATTGACGGTGTCGAAGAAGTCAAAGCCTAAAACCTGCCTGTATACATATTGAATAGATTTAGACAGTGTTAGTATAACACAGGTAGATGCTGTGTTTTCTTGTGAGATCCCGATGACTTTGTGATATGGTAATGTGGGTCAGGCTCCATCAGAACATCCGCGGGAGTGGAAAAAGCAGTGTGATGACAGTTTGCGGGAGTGCATGCTAATGATTGGAAAATGCATATGGTCCCTTTCTCAGAAAACCAAGAGTAAAACCACATAATGACTGCGAAGGATCACAATGGCACGGGAAGGTGTTTATGTCCCGCGACACTTTTCGCCATAACAAGGAGACGAGATCTCCTTATTGCAAAAGCTCTGGCGAAAACTCTCTCCAAGATTAATCCAACACGCTTTTCTGCAGTTGACAGGGCCTGAAGTCGTTGTTTACGTCCTTGTTATCAGACGAGCCCCGTCCCGCGGCTCTGGTAGTTACTCAGAGGGAAATTTGCTTGTGGATCCCCCCGTGTCATATTGCCTCAGTAAAGTGGTTAAGCTGTCGTTTTGAATAAAGCGCCCGGCTCTCGTGTACGGCTGTCAGACAGCCGCTCCGGTTATTGACAACGTGCGAGGGCCGAGGGGCCCGTATACTATACAATCTGATATGATCGCGTCACCATCATGACATTATAGGTGCAACTCATAGGCTGTAGCTTTATTAGCCGGTGTTTCCGTAGGGGGGGGGGGCGATGGTTTTGACAGCAGTGTTGCCGTGGCCTCTGTTTTGCCGAATGGTGCTTAACACGCGGCTCGCGGGGCACAGGCATTGAATTTGTCATGTCTCTTCGTGGAGCCAGGCTTAATGTGATAAGGGTAGGTAATCATCTTCTGCAGATATATAATCTGCTATTAATAGCCTCTCCGACTCTAAATTTAACCATGACAAATGATTGTATTTCTGAGTCAGCCCCCCCACACTCCCCCATCTCCCCTGCTCCCCCCTTAACCCAATTCAAAGGAGTTGCCGCTACTGGCCCAAATGTGTCATACCTAACAAGGCTTGCTGCAAAATTTTAACCTGTCAATATGTGTCAGGCCTCATTCATCAGCCAAACGCTCTTCATCTCAGCTGTCCCCCGTCTTTCACGTTCAACCGCCGTGAGGCTTGACTTTGCCCTGAGCTTGCACAGTTCAGCCCCCCCCCCCCCCCCCCCCCCCCCCCCCCAATCCCCCCATCCCCAGGTCCTCTGCTTCGAGGCGTAAAGGCAGTGACAGTCTCTGTCCTTGCTAAAACGCAGTGGAACGAGGGGGTGAACACAGCGAAACCAGCTGATTGTGAAGCTCTCGGCGGGCCGCACGTGTAGTGACCGATGGACATAATCTGCTCTTTGCTCATTGACCTGTTGTGACGGGCATGCGAATCTCACACCTGCATGAGAGACTTGTTCAGCTGAGTGTCAACCTACTGACATACAGTAACACGTGCTGGATGTTGGCCACATTTTTAACCACAACAAAAAGATATGTATATATATAGTTCAACATATTGTATATTTGTTTTGTTCCCAGGGTCTGAAAGGTGACCTAGGGTCACTTGGTCCAGTTGGTCCAGTTGGTCCCAAGGGAAACAAAGTGAGTGAGTCTGGGCTAGATAAAATTATATTATCATTTTTATTTCTAGACAAAAATAGCTAGTAGATTTCATCCTGGCTGATATATATAGTATATTGTATAGTGTGTATATATATATATATACTGTATATTCTGTATAAATACATAGCATTAAAACAGGTAACTGGTTTTAAAGTTGTGCCTGATTGGTGTATTTGACATTTGGTTTCATTATCGTCTCTTCATTAATTTGTTTATTTTACAGGGAAAGTTCACATTAATAAATATTTTTGTTGCGTCTGTACAGACGTTACAGAAGTCTCCCCAAACTATTTAATATCAGATTAAAATTACAAAATTCACCTGAGATTTAAACTGCTGGAAGTGGGAGAGACGAGTCTGAGGCAAAGCCTTGTTCTTATCTGCATCTTTTTTTATAATCTGTTCACTGACGTGATTAGATTGAGCGTTGTTGCAGTGCAGAAAATAATGCTCTTTTCAAACTTTTCTTTTCTTTTAAGGCCACAGTGGGATTATTTCCCATGCAGTAGATGAAATGTTTTCCCCTGTAATTAGTTACCATATCTCCTGCCCTTTTTATTTTTCCCTCTGCTGCTGGGGAATTTTGTTGTTGTTGTCTTTTGGTGGAACTCGCCACGTAATTGTAGGTGCAGTGCTCTGTCTGCCAGCCTTGAAGTTATAATGAGGTCTGTGTGTTTCTGTGAAGACAACAGAGAATCACAGGGTATTTTATCCTATTTTCCAGTTGGGGAGGGTGGAGGAGGTGGGGGCGGAGAGAACGTTTGTTTGTATTGAAACTGACAAAGGGAGGCAGATTTGGAAGCACAAAGTAATGAGTCCCCTGAATATCCCATAGCAGGCATATTTTAGCTGCGACATTCATTCAGACAAGAAAATGGATATGAACTACAAAGCGCATATTTTCTTCTTCTTCTTCTTTCATCTGCATCTGATAAATGGGTGTCGCCAGGTGTGAAGTCCATCGATTCTCGAGCCAGTGCTTGACGAAGGACTGTTGGGATTGTGGTGAAAAGGGGAAAAGAACTGCAGAACAATGATGGACAGTGATGTGGAGTTTTAACTGAAAAGAGATACGAGTGAGGCAGTAAAAAGCCTGTGAGATCATTGCTTACATTGGGTCACACTGGCGTCAAAACACATCTACCTCTTTCCATATATGACGTTTTCTGGCTGCCTGTATGTCACGGTCACCGGACGATGTTATCATACCTGTCCATTGTTAATGCCTCAAAGCTTTCACATGATATAGTGCGGCTGTGTTTATTCTAAGGCCTGTCACATTTAATGGCAGCAGCCCACCTGCCACTTGTCTGATGCTGTGAAAGTCATCAGACAGGCTCCATTACATGACATACTGTAAATATCTGCGGGTGGTCTTGTGCAGCACATGTGCCGAGTGCAAATATTGAAATTATGCATAATCCGTCTTATTTTGAATGACCTTCAGTTCCCTTTTTTTTTTAAGATCACAAACACATAAGCCTTTGGGCTGGATGTTCAAATGTTTTTGATGTTTGATGTATTGTTCCGTTGCGCACGGTGTGTGAAAAATGTTACTGACTGAAGTTTTTGGAGTTTTACGCTAATTATCGTCCTCCTTCGCAGGGTGATGTGGGTAAAACTGGAGCTCCGGGGCTGCCCGTAAGTTCGCACCGTTTCATTTACATCTCATTATGCCGTCTGTATTCGTGAGGACATTCAAAACCAGAGCTGGAAATGTTGAAATGTACTTGTGCGGGTTTGACCTGAGAGAGGCCGGACAGAGCTTTGTAAATATCACAGCCTTTTTGGCTGTGACACACGCGCGCGCACAAGCACACGCACACGCACACGCAGTGTGTTAAAGCCTCTCGGCCACAGAGATGGAAAGTGAGGCACTCAGGTGAGCAGTCTCTGTGTCACATTTCCATCGCCTGGGAATGGGTCAAACAAGGAGTCGATAGACAGGGCTCAGGGGCCGTCCTCACACGGGCCAAAAAGGACAGGGATGAGCAGCCAGGCAGAGAAAAATGGCTCTCCGTGTCTCGGGGTGGGGGGCGGACGTTGACAGGTAGTCACTGGCTGTATCCTACATGGGCGAGACGTGTACTTATTGGGGTTGGTGGCTGTCCCTGCAGACTTCTCGCACTCACGGACACCCGGGAAGAACTGCACCACGCTTTGTGTGTTTCGATCTCATAATTGGACAGGCTGTACTGGAGCTCTTTCTCTGGTCCAGAGGACAGAGAACATAAATGCACTCATTCCAGTGCACACACAAATTGAAGGTACATATGTCAGCAGACTGCATGCACTCGCAGGGGCGCGCATTGTCACCTATCAACACACTCGCACTCCCAACGCATCTTGTGGCCGGGGCAATTGACGGTTACTGGAGATTAAGGGTGCACTGTGAGCGGTTGGCTAATTATGTGCACATCATGCGGGGATCGGCCTGCCAGTTTTAATCAGCGCTGGGGTGATACAAAAACCCCAGTGTCCCACTGCCTCTACCGTGTCCTTTTCATTTCACCAAAGAGCTTATATGATACCCACAGAACGCTGGCGCCATCCCCGAGCTACTCCCTAAAGATGATTTTACATTTACAAGCACAAGCAAAATATTTCTTTCACGGACATGAAAACATTTAGGAAATGTTCATATCACGCCAGTAGGTCGGTTAATGAATGTGAGTGGTCACTCTACAGCAGCAAATAACTTAGGGCGGTCGGACTTCTTGATCTCCTTTTTCTTTTTAATACTTTGCGAGCGGCCGCCAACTAACGTGATGGACAGTATGTTGCGAATGTCCATTTCTGCAGCTGTTTCCAAGAAAAGTCAACAGCGTTTGACTCTTGGATGCCAATTGAAAGAGGACACCAATTATCTGGCTTGTATTTGAAAGCTGAGATGCCGTATGTGGCCCTGTGTCCATTTTGTGGCCTGGTTGACAGACGACTCTGTCTGCCCTTTTCTGACGGTGTCCAGCAGGGTGTCTTGGGACTTGTAATAGACATGCTAACTTTTTCCCAGGGTCACTACGGCCAAGGATAATTACTGTACCTCGCGGCCAATTGTGTTGCTTCCCTATAGCTGGCCAGTATTGTTCCTGCCATATATGAATCATGTGGGTTGTGTTTTGATACTGACTGACATGTTTTCTTCTGCGTGTGTTTCTATTCCCAGGTCGCGAAAGACTGTCTCAAGGGAGATCAGGTAGTTTAACCAGTTTAATATTGTGAAAAAATCGGAACAAAAAGTTTTCTTCAGCTTGTTTTCTTTAAATCGTACATTTTTATTTGCCACATTCAGGGCCCTCGAGGCGACAAAGGAGAACAGGTAACAAATGAATCACTGCACTTTAGAAGAGTATCTCATTTTTGCTTGTTTTTCCTTGTTGGATGAAGTGCACATAACATGCTCTCAAGCAATTAGGCACCACTATTAGGTTCATCAAGCAATTATTGGAGCACCATAAGCATATCCTTGCACCAGAACATCAAAACAAAATCACGGCTGAGCATACACCTTGATTAACTTGTTAATAGTCCCTTATTAAGACACTGTGTAGAATAATGGAATGGAGCTCTGCTCGGCCGAGGCTGAAAATTGCCTATTAGAGAGAAGTCACCTAGAAACGGTCCACGAGTGAGAATAAAAACTACAGCTGTGCATTCTCCCCTTCTATCTATTCATGCAATTTTAACGAAGCCAATCCTATATTTCCTGTCACTGCAAATAAGCCCCCTAGTTCTTAACCGATTCGCAGACAACGTTTGGCACAAACATCTGTCTGCGTCAGTTTTTTGCAAGAAGTGAACCCTAATGTCTCCCGACTGTGCCAAATGCTCATGAATGCAGCACCAAATTCACAGCAATACCTGTCCTTTCTGCAGGGTTTGGCTGGGATGCCAGGTCGGCCAGGGGATCCAGGCAAAGAGGGCAAAAGGGTGAGTAAACAGACACCGTCCACTAGTTGTGTGGCCTGGCTGGTGGTTTAACTGACCAAACAGCAGCTGAGTGGCTGCTGTTTTTTTTGCGGGCGGGGGGGGGCAAAGATGATCTCTGGCAAAGCAACAGGCCTGGAAAGAGTGAAGGGTCGGTGTTGGCCTGTTGTACTATATGACAATTAATGAATGGGCCCTGTGGTCAAGCGGTCAAATGGCCGCACGTGGCCGAGTCCCACTGGGCTGTGGTGAATAGTGTTCAGTTTCCTAAAAAAAACCCTGCACGATGATCCGACATCAGTAATGAAGTCGGTACACTTTGTGCCATGGTGGGCTGAAGGTTGCCCCACTGCAGGAATGTTATTGTTCCTCGGCGTCACAGCTGAAAGGCGGTGTTTGACAGGTGGAGAGAGTGTCCTTTTGTGCACAACTTCATTGACCTGGTGTCAAAAATACCTTTGCCCATGTCACCTTGATCAATAATAATAAATGACTACAAATAATATATAGGTTCTCCGAGCATCCGTGTTTTTATTCATCTTTGTCTTGTAGAGAATTCTCATAAAATGGCAAAGAAAACAACCACATTTTGGCCCCACTGCAGCGAAATATGAAATATATAGCAGGTTGAGCTGTACAGCGACCATAAGTAGGTCAGGCAAAATGCTCTTTCAGATTAAGAAAGAGGCGAGATGACGCACAATACTCGAGACATCTGGACACGGGTATCTCAAGAATTCCGCCCTTCTGCGCTTGAATTCGTTCAAACTCCAAACTCTGATAGCATTAACAATTCATGACCTATCATTGGTCGTGTGCTCCTCAATGGATCATTTCCCCCCATGAAGTAGCAGAATCTATTGTCAGGGAAAGTATTCGCAGTCAACAAAAGTGAGCTCACAGGCTGGAGATTTTTCTTTTTTTTAGGGGGGGGGGGGGGTTAACTTGTCTCTCTGCCTCATTAGTTGGCTGTTATTTTATACCTATCCTGACTTAAAGAGGGACCGAGCGTCAAAGGGACTCAGTGTCAGAGGTATAAATTATGGCGTGCACTTTTCTTCTGGAATACAGTTTTTACGATTAATCTTTCAATCATAATTGGCTCTGAGAAAATAGAGAGGCACTGTTTGATGCTGTGCCTTCTTGGTTTCCCCTACACCCACAACACTTCTTGCACTAGTTATTGCTTTGAAGATTTCGTAGGTAAAACAGCTACTATAGGGTTCCTCGGCCAGCCGGTCTCAGACTTTTTCGGGGTGTTGTTGATGCTGAAGAACACCGTTCTGATCTATTAATACCCTGTCTTGGATGACTGGCTGACTTCACGGGGACTGTTAATGTGCTAAGGTTTCGGCTTATTCTTAGCTCTGGGAGTCACATGTGGCCTCAAAGTTGTTGACCAACCTGTGTTTCTGCAGTTCGGCGGCCTATTTTCGGAAGGTGGACACGTATTATTATCAGGGGCTTGCTAGTGGCCAGCTGATACAGCAAGAGACTCTCACCCAATTAGCAACTCTTGTCGACGCCTGCAACTTACTGATTTTCATGAGGAGACATCGCTGCATCTGCGACGAACGACGCAGAACACAGCATGTTGTCGGACGATGACCACTCCACAAATTTCATAGAATGGCCGGGAGTGGGAAGCTTTCACAAGGCCTTAGATTCAAGCCGGACCATCTCTCACACTGTCTACTTCAATTTATCGTGGAGGGAAATTTCGACCACTCTAAGCCATTTAGATTGACTTCAAGGAGATGTGGAGGACGTCGGAGTGAGGAGAAGAGGAATGATGCCATTTGCACTAATCCTCCTGCGAAGCTTAAAGCAACATATGCAAGAGAGGATATCAAGGGCAGTCACCCAGCCCCTCCTGTGACCCCATGTCTTGCATTCACAGAATCTTGATTTTATCTTATTACCTTGATGGATGCCTAGTTCAGTTAGTGGGGGCCAGTCCAACCGTGTCTAAGAATTTATGGGAATGTATTGCCCCCGCATTACACATTGCCATTAATAGTGATGTGAATGGCTTGGTTTTTATCTATAATGGATGGCATTTACACAGAATGGTGGGCGAAGAGGAGAACTTTGGGATTCAGCGGCGCATTATGGCGGATCAAAAAAGGAAGATGGGGAGTGCCAGTAAAAAGAATATGGCCCCCCTGGCAGACTATGGTGCGCTAAAATATTCATCAGGTGCTGTAATGATGTGCTAAGCTCCGTGTTGTCACTGTAGGCTGGCCCTGTCCTACGCAGGCCGAGGAGGTGAAAGACATGCATGCTGAAAGGGGGACAACCTTGGAATTTTTTCTGCTGTAGTCATTTGCAAGCCAAGTACACTGTTGTAAGTGTGCTCTGCAGTGCACTAAAGTGCCTGCCTGATACTCATCGACAAACATCAGGGGCTGTACTATAAAGTCTTTATGTACATACAACAGCAATGTGGGATTTGGTGGCAGAACACATTTGCACAAAATAAAAAACAAACATGGAATTTTGCATGCTCAAAATAGGACTGGAAAACCTGCGCTTGGTCAACACACTCTGCTTCCTTGATGCCAACATACACGGGTACGCCACGGCAAGCTTGGTTTATTCATGTCCTGCCAAGTCCTCCCAGCATTCCCTCCTTCACTAGTTGGCACAGCATCGCGAGTGGGTCCTTTGCAGACATGGGTTCATCCCCGCGCAAGCCAGTAGGTTCCGATGGATTAATAAATAATCACCTTAATAAATCCCCCATTACAAGGTGGGTCTTGGAGTTTTTAATCCATGCCTAACACCAAATTAAGCCTTATTAGTGGTATGAATTTACCTGTATAGAAAAATAAGGCCTCGCTAAATGTGAGTCACTGACAAATGCCATGGTGATTCCCTCGTTTTTTCCTATGGAAGCCATGTGATGCCATGCATAATGGACAGACGTGCTCTCATCAAAATGTTGTGGGAATGTTGCAGAAGCATTTTAAATTCTCTCTATGCAGGATTTTCTCATTTGATAAGCAATGCACTCTTCTCTTTGATGCATTTTGCAGAATGTAAATAACGTGAACGCAAAACCTTTTAATATCAGCAGAGGGGCCTCCACTGTGTCAAGGATGCCTTGTCTCCTGCTTTGGAAAGTGCACGTGTCTGACAGATGCGCCGCACCGTGTTTGTTCTTATTAGACATAGCTGCGCTCGTGCAGGGATGATGAAACCCCGGCGAGCCTTGGAGGAAGCAGAACACTGCAACTGCTCCGTCTACGAATGTGTTTCTCTTCAAATGAATTATGCAGTTTAGATCCTCTTACTGATTTATTAATTTATTTAGATCTAGTTAGTTGGTTGTTTCTTTTGTTCTTTAGTTAAGTTGGGGTGAGAGTAAATGATATGAAATTGGTAATAACCACGCAGGTGTTTTTATTGTTGTTTGTCCAGTTTTTTTACTGAACATGAGGTAAGGAGATTTCTGTAATCCCCAATTTCTACAAAGAATTTACCACGAGGTAAGAGCTGACATGCTCAGTTGCCTCGCGATTGTCCCCGTCATCTCTCTTGTGTAAAGCGGCTGCTGTTTCTTACAGCAATATTTGATCGCATACCTCAGCAGGGGATGCGTGTGGATGACTCCTGTGCCACGCGGGAAGCCCGCGTCATATGTCAGGGAGATAAGAGAGGACAAAAGTCAAGCTAAGCTGGAAAAAGGCCTGGAGACCGCCGCTAGCCGGGCAACACAAGATGACCTAGTGGAGGGAAAAGTAATTAAGGAGAGACTTTTTAATCTCCGATGAATCATTTTCTCATTAAATAATATGATGTGCCGCGTCAATACCACAAATAAAAGGATCCACACGGACTAATGATGGCTATTGAAGGGACATGACAAAGTGGAGCTCGACGATACGGCAGGACTTTGATTTTGCTAACGGGTTCTTCATCCTATGTTGAATCGGTTCCCCCTCTCAGCCTCTATGCGCTCGACTCACCATGGTGACTAATTGCAGCGTCTGACAGTCCATTAATGATATATTCCATCTCTTCATCTTTTCTTCACTTTTGAATTAGTTATCATGATGTAAAAGATATTTTATGTTCATATTGTTTTTCACAGAGACACCTTGATTGTATTGGATAGTTCCATGCATCGGATGCAGATGCAATGTTTTTGTGTCCCGTGGCAGTTGACACGCGACAGCATTGTGCCCTGTATTAGTTTGCTCTTTTAATTCAGTGCATGTCCGTGAAGTCATGGGAGCAGTTAGACACGTGATCTTTACGCCAGGGGAGATACCTCGGAGTAAACACGATGCTTGCTTGTTGGTTGTTGGGTAGGAAGACAGCTCCTCGGTGAAGAGACACTCCTCCAGTTCTTCTGGAGAGATGTCTATTTGTTAAAAGTAGTATGCGTCTGTATCTTCGAACTTCCCCTCCGTCGTCAGATCCTATTCGTTAAGCTGTCACCACTTCGCGTTCACGTGATGGCGCAGTCCCACATCAATGCACGTCGGCAATTGTGGCGCAGGCACACATTCAGTTTCTTCGCTTGTGGCAAGAAAACTTTGAAACAAATGAACTGACATCAGCTAACAGCTGCCCGGACACTTTAAAGTGGCATGGAAATATTCTGTCAAAACAGTGGAAAAGATCATCTGTCTTGTCCCTGCTTGGCAACGTTTTTTCCAAAGAAGAGGAAGGTATTCTCTGTCCTTTGGAAGCGATAGTGCTGTTTACATTTTCCATCCATGCCCTCTGCTGAATGACTGAGGCAGCTGTCTGTAAGTCCTGACCAAAGGCACAGGCATTTATCCCCCCCCCCCCCCCCCCATAGTTTCCTCCTTTACCCTTGCACTGACACATGTCTCAAAGATTGTCTGTCCACTGCGCTGAACTACTGGTCAAATGTTTTCTCGGAGACGAGGCAACGACCATGCAATCTTACACTGTCAGTTTCTCTTCCCCCAAACTCTTGGCACATTTGTGTGTGCTTGACTTGGCCATGTTTAAGTGTGTGTGTGTGTGTGTGTGTGTGTGTGTGTGTGTGTGTGTGTGTGTGTGTGTGTGTGTGTGTGTGTGTGTGTGTGTGTGTGTGTGTGTGTGTGTGTGTGTGTGTGTGTGTGTGTGTGTGTGTGTGTGTGTGTGTGTGTGTGTGTGTGTGTGTGTGTCTGGCCATTTAGCCATGAGAGGATGAATATTTCCCTCAATATTTCCCACAGGAAGTGGGTGGCATGAGACAGGTGCACTGAGGTCGAAACATTAGTGTCAGATTAGATACAATAGCATTCATCTACTCTCAAACAAAAATCCACGTATCTCCGTTGCACAGTTAATAGCTTTTGTCATTTAACCTAATTTAGTTTGAAAACGTATGCCGCTCTGCCGGAAAACCCTAATGAATGCTGTAACTGGAATGTAGATGCGTCTCTCCTCTACAGGCAAACGTTGTTTTGAGATAAATGAGCCACCACAGTATATATAATATTCATATTATTTCTGATGGACTTGGCTCAAGTTCATTTGGAGAGGTCTGCGTGTCTGCAGGGACCGGAACAGGCAGTGACAGTGATAGGGAAGGAGATATGGGGTGGTTTTTGCGGGGACTGGGGCATTTGGCAGCGGTTTCCCGCTCCATAGGTGCAAGGCAGACATGTGCTGTACAGCGATGCAACTGTAACAGACTGTTGACCTCTACCAGAGCACCTGCAGGGCGAGATTATTAAGTAATGAGTCCCTGGTGAGAATAGCAGCCTTCCTGCCAGAAGTTCTCCACGGGAGGCTGTTGCTGATTTGGGTGATACAGTAAATGCATGAAATTTTTTTGCAGCTTTTGGATTGGAGCAATGTTTTTTTTTTTTTTATGTCGAAAGATGGCTGAATTCCATTTAGCTGCATCACTTTCAAGTTGTTGGTATGTTTGCATGGGGACTGACTGCAATACTGGAACACATGAACTGAACAGATCCTTTGTTAATGTGTTGCTTTTCCATCATGTGAAAAAAGTAATTTACTTTGATATCTTAATATCCCCATTGATACTGAATATTTTTTATTGACGTTAAAAGGTCTCTAAATTTAATTGAAGCTATTTGTTTTATCAGAATTATGTCATAATGATTATTTTGGCATATCTCGAGTCGTTTTTTTTATATATACATTCACAACATTAACAGTCTGTTAAATTATGTGTAACTGATCATATACTACTGCACACACGCACACACACACACACACAAAGACACACACACGCATACAGCACCTATAAAACAACTGGCATGTTATATTCAACCACTAAGACACAGTCGGTGATCATATCGGTAGTCCGTGTCATTAAAGCAGTGTTTGAATACAGTAGCGTGATGTGCATATGCGGTTACAGTTTTGCTCTACCCATTGGAGCTCAATGGCAACAGTAACACAGAAAGAAGAATTTATAGGTCAGCGGGGCTCACAGCTGAGGTTTTATGGCAAGATTTACACCCTGCGTGATTTTACAAGAGGGGGTAGGATGTGTTAACCCTTTGTCACGCAGAGAGGACCCGTTGTTCGTCGCTCTCTGCCCAAGTTCATATTGACAAAAAATCCGCTGAGCCGCGCTTTTGACACCTGTATTACGCCAGGAGGTAACACGTTTGCCCAGTGCACAAGGCAATTAATCTTGTCAATGTCAAGTGCATTGGGAGGCGGGATGAAACAAAGACTTGACCTGATTGGCTACGAAAAGGTCTCACATTTGGGCCCTGTTGGGAGAGAGGAGGGTAACGGGGGGGAGGCGTGTGGCTCGCGCAAGGACAGATACACAGAGCCTTGATTTATCTGTCGGACTCTCGTCTTTCCCAGAGCGCCTCGGTACGGTGACATCCGTGGATGTCCAGAATACACACACATTAATTGGCCAATTAATTACAGGGACGAATACAAGGGGCAAGAGGGACGCTTTGATTGCACACTGCTTTTATAGAGTCGTTGCGTTTGTGCTCTCTGTCTGTGTGTGTGTGTCTGCAATTCGATGTGTGCAAGTACACAAGTGAAAAGCTTATGTTCGACAAGGGGTAATGTAGGTCAACACATCCTGTGAGCCTTTGATAGGCTTGCTGTAGTTGGCCAGAGCGCGGCCCTCATTCACACGTCTTGCGGCTTAACTTTCCTCAGGAGACGCGGCTGCACCGCGCGGCGTGGGACACTGCAGGCGACATGCGCGTCCCTGCCGCCCCGGTGTCCAAATTCATCGGGGCCCTGGAATCCCGGCGGCCTGTGTCTGATACCGCCGCAACATTTCCTAGTGTTGTTTCAATGTCTGCCGGGTCATGCCAACACTAATGGCGTGTCGTGTGTCAGACGGGGTCAGCCGAACTGAATTCACTCAACTCTCCGAGGTATGTCACCGGACAGGAGGTGACTGGCCCTTGTGACCGTTCTAGATGTCACAGTCCACACCGCGGCTGCAGCCCTGCAAGCAATCGGAGTTTCTCCGGCTCCACAGAGTCTATAGCAATGAACAAACGCGCTCTCCTTGGCACCTTAGGCTACATCCACATTACTACATTTTAGTTTGAAAAGCGCATCACTGCTGCCACGCTCACGCCCGCCGTCCACACGACTCCAGAGTTTTCCGAAACGCCTATAACGGAGAAGTTAGTAAAACGCTGCTCGAGCCGAATTAGTTTGAAATCTCAATTTTGTGTGTTGGAGTATGTACGGGCAAAACGGAGACTTTGGAAACAATGACGGAGTCATGCGCATTTGCTTCCTGATTGGTTCTTATCAGTCACGAATCGACTAGCGGTGGTGAGGGCAAAACGATGAAAATACTTACTTTAAGTACATCATCATCATCGCTACAACAGAAGAAGACATCCCTGCTGTCCGCCGCTGTTGTTTCTCACCAGGTAACCTGTAGTGAGCACATGCTCAGAGTACGTGGATGGTCACGTGATATATGTTTTCATGTGTGTTAGTATAGACAGGGATTATTACTGTTGCGGAGCCAAAACACTCGGCGTCTTAAAATGAAAACGTAGAAGCATGGATGGAGCCTTAGCTGGATTGAAGCTCTGTGTATGTCTGCCGTTTCCTCGGCCAAGGTGGAGGGATGGTAGGACATGGAGAGCTCGGCCTGGCGGGAGGAAAGAGGCTGGTCGGGGAGGAGATGGAGCCCCGAATACTGCACAACACGGAGGCGCGGTAGTGGGAGGAAGCATCACTTACAGCACAATGTTACAGCCCGCCATCCACATTCCGATTCTCCACACTCTCGTCCTGCCCGCAGCCGATTTAGACACATTCATCTGTGTCCACTTTAATGGCATGCCGGGGAGCAGCGCATTGACACCGGCCTGATATGATACAGATAGCAGAGTGTGGGACCTTAGTGTAATCTGTTATGCGTGGTGAATGATACGACGCATAAGACCCGCCGAGGGCTACAGTACCAGGAGTGAGCGCCCTGTGGATCTTTGCACAGTGTATTCTCTTTGACCTCAAATATTTGGTTTGTAAAATGAACCAGGGTTTATTCAAAGTCGATTCTCAGCCTCCACTATTCACTCGTTGGATAATGCAGTAATGAAACACTCAGTATCTGTAAACATAGGATGGAGGCAATCTGCTCCGGGTGAATGATGTGGCCAAAAGTCCAGATGAGACTGTGAAATTTTCTGAGAGCCAAGACGAATAACAGCATCCATTAGGAGATGAGAACATTCAGGAGGCAACGCCGGTCCCGGGGAGGAGCCAACACAATGGGCTCCCCAGCTTGCACGGATACACCGCACAGACATTCAGCTGATCGGTGGGAATTAAGCTCATAGTTTAATGCAGATTTATCATCCTCACCACATAAAAATGCAAATTCCGATGATATTGTCAGCCCTCTTCCCTCTCCGCAGGAGTTGTTAAAGTCAATGAGCTCTTAAAACTCATCACCGAAGACGCGGTGGCGACATGGTTGTTGTAAAGGGATGTTCTGAGCGTCCCTTGAGACCGCCTTGGCTTAGTTTTTCCACAGACATCCGCCGTCTGTGTTTCCTGTTTGCCTTTGGCTCCGTTTGTTTGCATACTGTGCAGCAGTGAAGAGCTGGGCGCTTGCTGAAATCGCTCCCGTAATGGTTATTTTACCTAAAGGTACGCTGGGCACCCTTGTTGTGCCACCTGTGTCCCTTTGGTATTGTGAGACATGATCCATAATGGCATAATGCGGTATGAAAATGATCGTGGACGTCTCTCACTCTTTACCCGGCTCCTTCTTCTTCCTCTCGACGGTTTCCTCCCCCTCTGCTCGTTGTAAGCCCTCCACGGGAAGAAAAACAAATCTTTTTACGGTATTCAATGCCTAATTGCCAGACTGCTTAATTAGATGTTACCCAACACACATCATATATTCATGCATTGAGGACATCTATCCTCGCTGAGAGAAAGCCTGTACACAGTTTGTGGTGAAGCCAGTTTGCCATCTAGTGGCCACTCAGCCGCGTGGGGTCTGTGAGTGACTCTGAGTGTGTGAGGGGAGCCTTCGTGGAAAGCTTCAGCCGAAGGGACCGTAGGTGTCTTAAGTCGGCTGCGGTGTCAGCCATCTATTTATACGTCCCTGAATATTTAGATGGCCGCGCGAGTTAAAGCGGAAGCATTGTGTCCCAGGCAGAATGGTGAAAAATGCTAAGCCGCATTTGAGCCCCTGCCAGGCAGCTGTCGGCTTTGCCTCTCTCTTCCTGCCCCCCCCCCGGCCGCTCCTCTTAACCCTCAGTAAACAACTGGAACAAATCCTATTTTATTGAGGCTTTCACCAAGTGCAAGGGATCTCTGCGAGCTCCAGTGCCCAGGCATTTATCTTTCCCGAGCTCGTGCAGTGTCCTAAGATGGCATCCGGCGGTGGCAGTCGCAAGCAGGGAATTTGCACTGTCAGCCTCTAATTGGACCCTTAATCAGGAGAAGCAGGTGAGGCTGCGGTCTCCGCAGCGCCTCTTTTGTGACATTTTGAACAAGCGGCATGATCGATAGTTACCCCACCCCACCCCCCAGGAGCAGTGCTGCCTGCTCTGACACAGTGGAGTCAAGTTTTTCAAGTGACAATTCCGACAACTGCAGCAGACGTGAAGTGCATGGCTGGTGCGAGCTCGCTGAATATTAGCTCCTCTCACACAAGCTTGAAAGTTCCACAGCTCACACCCAGAAGCAGCCGGGCCGATGCAGTGTGTATGGAAGCGCCATCAATCTCAGTGAAGCTGAGGATCGGCTCATTTGATCGTTTTTGATTCTTCCAGAGTGCAGAATCGAAGGGAGCGCGCGCGCCGCAGATTTAACATCTCTTTTTGCTCTGTATTTGGAATCTTTCCCATTCAAGTAATTTGACATTGCAGTTTTCCTCATGTCATATTTATTCCCAACATTTTAGTTAACACAGCAATTAGACACTTCACTGAGCTAAACATGGTGACACATTGGAGACGCTGCGGCCGACATGTCGGTGTTTTAGAGAGGCCTTTGTGCAGACTTGATGCCATTATTTTTTTGTCCCTAGTCTTGCTGAATCTGACGGTTAATGGTGCAATTTTTTTTTTTTTCAAACGAGAAAATCCGAAAACACAGTATACTTGCAAGGGGGAAAGGATGACATTTCAGAATTAATTACAGAATAAATTAGCTTTTTGCTGGCAGTTTGAGTAATTGTCTGGATCTTGTCTGGATCTGGATCAGTAAGTGTTCATCAGGGACTGAGGGGATGAAATGTGTGTGTCACTCCTTTTTTTCCCATTTTTTTCACAGGCCAGGAGCAGACAAGCATTTGCCCTCGGGGGGAATTGATAATGGGACGGGCTCTCTCGTGGCAAACTCTCCTCTTGTTTCTGCGTGTGCGTGAAGCGTGTGCCCATTTGTCCGTGTGCTTTTTTGGAAATCCGTGTCCCCCTCTTTGTACTCTGTGTTGTTAAAAAACACCAGGATATTACGTGGGGTTTATCATTCTTTCGCAGTTTTGCACACATCTCTTTGCCGAGCAAATGCAGATGCTGCTCACGAGCTACACAGTCAGTTCCAGTTAAAACCCGTGCAGCAGTTAAACAATCGGCTCAGGTGGCCTGGGTACACGTCCCCGGAGGGAGACGGGACTCAGCTCAGGCAGAAAGAGTGGGAGTGGCACATGAGTTTTTTTTCAGTCAAGAAAAGGTCACCTCTCTCATGAGCCACGTAACGTTGCCGCGGACCAACTTGGCTTTGTGATGTCAGACAGTTCTCCCCTCCAGGAGATGTAACTTCTCTGTCACACGTGAGTCAGGCAGACGACAAGAAGGCGGCATAAAGACCGTCCACCAAGGTTTTGGTGGACGTCGTGTATAGTTTGTGACTGAATGAGGTGAAGCGGGTTCCTTCTAAATGTCAAGGTCACTAAACTGGTCATGTTGTGGCCCCCTGCAAATGCATACTTTTGAATTTGGATGTCAACGTAAACCCAGGAAGGACGTATGCTTTAGTAGAGAATGAATGCAATAATCAAATTAGCGAAAATCAACGATGAGACATCGCCGTTGACATATGATTACATGAAACAAGTTAAAGGGGCAGTAGGTTTTTGGAAAGAGGTAGTTTGTTGTTGATTTTTTGACTGCAAGGTCGGGACTCGGAACTCAGCCTTGAGTCGTAGCATCTGTCACTAGCACGTCTCTTGAGGTGAAGGGGAGTGATGTTCACAAACTGCACACACAGTGTTGTGTGGTGCGGTCTGCACCCGTTTTGCTTGTTTTCAATTTGCTTAGCCAGGGCGCAAGAAGAAAGATCAGTTTCAATGCCGCACACAAAACCAACATTTTTTTCACGAATGAAGTGTATTGAATTAAAATCCCTTACTGCCCCTTTTAATTTGAGTTCAAATTGAACTCCCTGCATATGATTTCATATGAATTCATATGCAGGGAGTGTGTCAGGCTCGAGTCGGGTTATGCTGGGTTCATTTCAAAAGGCTCCTCCAGCTTATCTGCTGACCCCTGTCGGCGGGGGGGCATTTGTCAGGTGGATTACGTGGATTTTCGATGGTACATCTGCCTTACTGCTTAAAAAATTCGACGCATTCTGCCTCCTCCGTTTTGATCCCGCTGTGTTGTCAGACATGGAATGTCTCGGAGAACATGTTGACATTAGGGATAAGGATTACGGAGGCATCGTGAACGAGTGCGTCTGCCGTGTGTCACTGTCGCTGTTGTTGACTCTGCTCTCAGACTGGGACTTGGTGCTGCAGGACTGAGCCGAGGGCCCATGCCTGTGCTTTTCCCTTTTTACTCTCTTACAACTCAAAGCGGTGTTGGAGCCAATCAAGGCTGGGAGCCGGGTGGATTAAGTCAGAAGTTCAAAATACGCTGTCAGTCCACTGAGGCCTCCTCCTATCCGCAGCTCAGAAGTAAACTCACTCGAGCTTTACTGGCACGATTATTGAATTAGTAGTCGTGGAGTGGTTTTCACACTTCTGTTATATGGTTTGCAGGTTTAAACTGGGGGGAAAAGATAAATAGTTTGTGTGCATATGTGTTGAGTCTTGCCAGCCCATCTTTCATTTACTCAAGAGGCTAATTCATCCTTCACTCCCACTTTCTTTCCTTTCCTCCCCTCCACAGTCCATTCATCCACCTCCCCTCCCTCATTTCGTACGTACCTTCCTCTGTCTCTCCCTCCCTCCCTCTAATCTACTGCAATGACCTGAAGGGGGGCTTCACACCGCAGCGCTCAAATAATAATCAAGCACTAGGATGTTGTCAAATTTATAGGACACCGGAGCGTCGCATAGCAACGAGAGATTGCCAGGGTGATCCGACGAGGGCTGGAAGTTGGGTGAGGGAGAAATGGGGCGAGTGACAGGAGACAGGAGTAGGAAGGGGAGATGACAAGAAAAAAACAGGGGAAGAGCGATCAGTTGAGAGTAATAGTTTTATGATATTGTACACAAGCGGAGAGATAGACGAGAGATGGAGGAACGGAAAAGGAAATGAGAAAGTTATGGTTGGCTTAGCTAAAAGAAAAGATTTACTGGCGCTGCTGTGCACTGTCATATTTTACTATGGCATTTTGGCATACACAGGTGGTGTTAAGTTTAAGAGTGGCTTCAATATTCCTGATAAAAATAGCCATTTAACTAATGGCCCGAGTCCAACTGCAGGCTGCCCTTTCACTCTCACTATAATAAACAAGGAGAACTATTTCTCACTTTTTTTTTCTTAAAGTTGAAATTCCCAGTTTCAGTTTCGTCCTCTTGCTTGTTGGGACAACATGTGAACACGACGTGGTATGTTCTTGTCCTGATGAATCTGCAATAACGGCAGATTAAACATTGACATTGTTTACACTCGCTACCAATATAAATGGATACGCAACCGTTGGTGTCAACGTTTTTAGCTTGTGCCCATAAGCATTTATTGTACTGCCGTAAACTGTTTTTAAAGTAGCCAATGGGGGAAAAGCTCTAAATCGGCAGACATTATTATGAAATGACCTCAATTCAAAATGTCAGACTATCCCTTTAGTTGCACTTTTATAGAAATCTCGGAGATCTCAACATGAACTTTAGAATTGAGGCAATGGCCTTAATACAGAATTCAACTTCACACTTCACACAATAGTGGTAAATGACAAAGTTCAGAGATGATAAAGCATCTGCTGCTTTTGTATTTTGCGTGCTCCCGGGCACCGCAGTGGTTGGCGGGCGGCAACTTGATTATCTCAGGAGCCCAGAGACAATATTCGTCCCTTCACAGCGACTTATCTCACTGTGTCACTGACAGGTGTTTCAGTTTGGAGAGTCAACTTAGCGCAGGCGGCGATGACAGCCGTTGCCGAGGACTAATTATTTCTTGTCACTGTGCACAGATTTCGATGATGGCGTGCTAACCAGAGTTCTTCTCAACAGAGGAGTTTCAGTCTGTGCCCAAGGTCACCTGGTGTATTTTTTTCAAAATGTGTTGCTATTTTAATTCATCATACAAAAAAAACTTAGTAAAATACATTAGAATTCAGCAGCACCACAAGATACAGTGAATTATCACCTCTCATCATCAGTGTCAACAAAAGCCCTTTTTGATTTATCATCATAAAGGTAGGAGTCATTATTTTAGGTAGGTGTACCTAATAAACTGTCAAGTGAGTATAAATGTAGTGTGACTTCCGTATAAGTAATAAAAGCAGCCACCCAAGGTTGAAATATATTAGTACTTCTCTCTGCGAGCAGAATGTATGACAGAATTGGAATTTTTGAAACGGAAGAAAATGTCTCCTAAAGGGGCTTTTGAAATGTGGGAGCAAAATCACTGCATTAAAAACCACTCCATAAACAATTTAAACCTTTGTAACTGTGCGAGTAAGGTACAGACCTCGGATCAATAGTATGGACTTTACCCTAGATCATCATTTAGTTGTTCTGACTTCATTTGTGAAGGATGATCTCCAGAGTACCACTATTTATTTAGGTGATAAAATGCAAATGGGCATAAGATTAGTATGCACGCTGGAGTTAAAAGAGATATAAGGCCAACTGTGGAGAAAAGATTTTGGGAACTGCATAATTCATGGCCTGTTTGGAATAATAGCATATGAAATATTCATTAGCTAAATTACTTATCTATGTAATCTGCTTTTGTTGTGGAGTTCAGGGGAGGAAAGGACCGCAGCAGGGGCTAAGGCGAGAACAAACGCCCTGATCTTTTTGCAAACAGCAGCAGCGATTCTCTGTCGAGCATATTCATTATCGGTGAAAGGGAGAAAACCCCCCACAACATCTACCCTCACGAATCGCCCTCTCAGTTTGCGAGGAGTGGACCTTTTACACAAAAGTAATACGTTTCGAATCTACATATGGCACCCTGGTGCACGAGTGCTTATTAAATACTTTGGCTGCCACCCTGTGTGCTCATTTCATGCCGCACAGTTATCAACCCCTGTCACATTTCAAAGAGGTTGTTGCAATGGAATAGAACCGGTCGGTCGTTTCAAGGAAAAGGTTTTTAAGGTTTGAATGTGCTGTTCCTCCAGTCTCCCTGCTCTGCCTCGATGAAGCACTCATTCACGCTCACGCCGGAGCACACGCCGCCTCGGAGCAACATTAACACAGATGATCAAAAGACGCTGGCCAAGGCTGTGTTGGTACATCAAACAGCTCGAACAGAGGAAAGCACGCGATTCCCCAAGGGGTACGCCACACACTGGTTCCATTATGCCATTATTAAGGTTAATATGTACTATACCCTGGCTTTCTCCTGTTTTCATAATCCTGTAATCTGTGGACTACAAACAGAGAAACAAGCGCGGCATGTAGGCTCGAGCGCATGTGCGCAGATGGATGATTAAAAGCAATGGTTCTCAGTTAAGTTCCTTTCCTTCATCTTTGTTGCAGGCAGACGCAATGTACATGAAGAAATCCGACCCAGTTAATCAAACATCGGCGCACTTGGAGCGTCAGAGGGAAGAGGGCATTGCTCTGTGATTTGTTCAGCAGCCAGGGATCCTTCCATCTTCACATATCTACACTAACTCAGTGGAAGTGGGGGGGTTCATACTGAACATATAGTTTTCCATATAGCAAGTGTGTCAAATGATGAATCTCCCATTGAAAAGGGGTAATCATGTTTAGCCTTACAACTATCTGCGTTGTCTCACGCTCCTGCCGTACAGTGAATTGATATTGGCCAGAGTATTACCATCTCCTAATTGAGTTGATTTTAACATCCGTCTCGTGAAAGGAAGCCATGCTAATTCCAGACACATCTCATAACGCATGAGCCAGTGATGCTCTGCCAGTTTATAGGATAGCTGTGAGGATATCCACTGAGCCTTATCCCCCTTCTCTCTCACGAGAAACATAAACCCTCTTGATGTAAATTATACCAACTTCGGTTTGGTGCAGATAGCATTACAATGTCAGCTTCTCGAGACGCGCAGACTTTCAAAGCGCCGAGGCATTTTTGAAATTCACAAAACGTCATAATGAATAAAGAAAAAAAGAAAAAAATCTCTTAGCAAAATGGTGGCTTTGGTCTGACCTCGTTTTTCGCAGTGCTGGACAGGGAACCGCCTCTGCCTGGGCCGGTCTGTGCTGCGTGTGCTCCTCGGGTTGATTGATGCAGCGACGGTCTCACGCAGCTGGAGAGGACGTAGTAAACCAGGGGAAGGAACAAAGAGTAGTGGGCCGCACGGGGCGCAGCAATTAAAGCTGTTTTCATGTTGTTAATTAAAAGCAAATTAGAGACGGCGACAGGAGTTGCTGTCTCGTCTTAATTGCTGGCAGCATGTATGCCCTGCAACACCTGTTGTTGCATCTTCACTCACACTTTTTTGTTGTACCTTCGATAGGGACGGAGAGGAAAGACTGGAGAGCCCGGACCCAAAGGCCTGCCTGTAAGTCAAACACTGCACACATGTAACCTCTAAAGACCCTCAGCATTACTGAAGAAAACAACTAGGCGTACTGTATATGTTAGTTGTTTTACATCCATTTCATCATATCAAATACAAATGAATCCGGATGACTCAGAAGGCACAATGACGCCAGTCACAATCAGTCAACCACTTTATCTTTTATCATTAATTCTCCTGATTATACAACTGTCCTTTTAAATCGAGACCTCGCTGAAATTTATCACAATGCGAAAGATGCAAAGCCCCGATCCCTTCAAAAGCATATTGAATTGCAAACAGCTGATCAGGAAAGCAGACGTACAGTAAGCTGCTCTCAGACATCCAGACGTTTTCCTGATCTTTTCCGGAGGGGCTGTGTGCGAGAGAGCAAACGTCCGCAAATGTTGCTGCGGACATTTTCCGAAAACCTTCCCTGCCAACCCCCAAGTAAAATTTCTGGAAAAGGCCCGAGTGAGCCCAAGTGAGAAAACAGCAGGAAAGCCTCCGGTAGATTCACAGTGAGCGTGTGGGCGCAATACCCAGATGCCACTCATCGTCTGAATGTTGTGATCGCGTCCGCCTCGGCCAATCTCCTGCTGCGTTCTTCAAATGTCTGGACCCCGATCTTACAGACATTTTACAGAGTTCACGTCTGAAAACAGCTATGCAGACATAATATAAAATCCATCTTAAAACAGAGCCATTATGCTCCTGCTAGTGAAAGATCTATCTATCAATCTGGTCAAAATCCTCCTCCATTCTGCCGTACTGCTGCAAGCAGGATATATCGATAGCGCAAAAACCATCAGGGCTATATTACAGTAGCACACGAGAGTGCTTGTATTGATGAGTGGGACAAGTGTGCCTATAAGGCCTGTTGACTCCCTGAATTATGGCCCTTTCCTCGGCCGTTCGGACCAATCCGGGACGCTGTTTGTGTGTTTGTGTAGCGACCCACGCACTAAAGTGCAGAAGCACCACGATGCCTAGCAACGAGACAGCTTGTCTCTTAACCGCTGCGATGTCACCGCAAACAGGAGCGTTTAAGCATCAGTTACTGCAGTTCAGATGCTCTGGCTGTCCAATTATTTTCATGCACTATTGCTCCGATGACACTCTTGATCATGACACAGGGTTTGTCTTATTTTGTGTCAACCAGAAATTCCGGACAGATTCCTGTTTTGATCCAATCCCTGTTGTGCAGTAGGGTCCAATTTTCTTTAGTATTATCGAATTACTCGCTGTTAAAACTCTCCCGCGTGTCTCGGCGCTTCCCCCTGCCTCCTCAATAACTCATAATGCTGTAGGACACAGAGTCAAGGGTGAAAAGAAAGACTGGATGCAGAAGGTGTGACATTTCTAGATGGCAATGTCCTGATGATACCCTATGCATGTGGCAGCTTTACCTCCGTCACCTGTTTTGCTGAGGTAGATCTCACGGGCAAAATCATCTATTCAAAACACACACCAGGGCATCTCTCTATCTCTCTCTCTTGTCCACTGGCAGCAGGACAGTGCTCGCAGTTGACGGGGACAGCGATTATTTTTCAAAGTCAAATTAGCATTGTGCGACAGCGGGGGGAGTCTGGCAAAGGTACACAACAAAGACACACTCAAAGATAATCTATAGCCTGCTGGGGGCCAGCCACGTCTTTAAGAGCGCTAACGTTAGTGCAAAGGTTAGAAATGCAATACAACTGGCCTTGCTGTTCATACTACTGTATCTGATTGTCTTTGTGACATGTACTCCTTTACACCTTTCCTCTGTGTGAAATGAATGTTTTGCTTCCCTTGTGATTACAGGGTCCTGAAGGAACGTCTGGAGGAGCAACTATCAAGGTATCTATCGACGCATTCATCTTCAAACTCCAAGTACTGATATGTGGCATTTAAAGGTGCTCTCTAAAACGCCTGGATTTGTCAGAAGTATATGTCAGACATACATGTGTGACCATGAAGCAGCGACGCTTCTTGCCTGACATCTTTGTGAATGTCGTGAAGAACGGATCCCCCAGCACTGGAAATGGCACCTTTCAGTCAATTTTAGTCTCTTTCTACTGAGCAAGTTAAAGACATGCTCCCACCCCGCACCTCCCGCAGCGCAGCGCGGCGTGACTCAGTGCTAATTCTTGACAGACAGATGGCCATTTCGTACAGTTCTTTAGCAAAAAGCGCCTGCAATCATTTTCATGAAGCCCAGGGGAGCTGTAGCTCACCAGAGGCTCATGAGATACGCTGTGTAAAAACTCTCGGACGTGGACCTCTACTAGGTGTCCCGCTGTCTTCTGTTTCTACCTGCTTCCTTCACAAAAACCCGACCTCCCCCAACCCCCCTCAGCACCCCACCCACCACCCACAAAGCCTCTAGCGGCCCACTAGAGATCATGCTGAGAATGAAGGCTATTGTGTCGTGGACCACCTCTTGACCGCAGCTGTTCATTTGATGTATAGGTGCGATGTTTGCTGGGGCGTCGGCCTAGACCACAGAATTCCTCCTGCTCTCGGTGCCCAGAGGAATGAGAAGTGTCAGTTAGCCAACCTTGGAAAAGGTTGAATGAGGACACACTTATTGTACCTCAAAAACAAAAGGACAGGAGTTTTGTTGGGATGAAAAGTGATCATGTATTATTACCATGTCCTCGTGTGTCAGGTTTGAGAATAGTTTTCACGGGTTTTCGGTAACTGTTGTACAAGTTTCAGCTTCAATATCTCCCCAAATGTAATATGGCAGAAAGGGTACTAGCTCTGTGACTGAGAGAAGTAACAAATAATCATTGAAATACCAGGGGAAATTCTCTGAGCCTCCGCTTTGAGTGTCGCACAGCCAGGCCAACCCCAGGTAACGGAATGGACCTTTTACAGAATTAAAATTCACACAAGTTCTTCACACAAAACAATTTGCCCATAGGGGCATACAATCGATTATGACAAAGGCAATGATAAAGAAAAACATAAGCCATGAGATACAAGTGAAAGAGAAGATCATGAAAACTAAAAACATGGGCAACCAAAGACCCCAAACAGAAACGCACCAAAGAACAATTAGCTGACATCTTGAGACAAAGGTCAGTATGAACCGATGGAGCTTGAGTTGCTGTTTAAAAGGTTACTGTACATGCAGGCTGGAGCAACGACGTTAGGGGCATGATTTTCTTTTGTTTTCAGTCTAGTGCGCAGGACAGCCAGTAGGCCCCGGTCAGAAGACCTACTGGTTATATGGAGAAGGTCAAAGATGCACTCAGGTGTCTGACAATGAAGATCTCTATTTGTGGGAACAAGTACCTCAAAGTGGACTCTTTACCTAATGGGAGGCTTATTTAGGAAAGATCAAATTGGTGTGATGTGTGTCCTCCTGCTGGATCTGGTTAACAACCTTGCAGCAGCCTTCAGGATGATTTGCAGACAGTTCAGAGATAATATGCCAAGACAAGTGAAAAGGGAATTACAGCAGTCCAGTCGGGAGGACACAAAAGCTGGAATAATCCTCTCTAGCTCAAGTCGTGACACAGCAGACCCGAGCTTTGTGATATTTCTGGACCATCCAGATTTCAAACAGTGATTTCATGTGGCATTCATAGTCTGATCAAAGAAAAAAAGCAACACTCTTTTTCTCTTTTTCTTAAATTATACCGTATAACGTCCACTTTCAGACGGGAAAGTGGACGGGAAGCCCTGTACCTAATAAGTTGTTATAGCGGAACACGTGTTTAAAAAGGGTTAATGATGGCTGAGGGTAGAGGGGGGGAACAGCACCCTGGATCGGAGGTGGATACGAAGTGTACAGTTCATCACATTTATGTGAGGTGGACAAGTCAACACTGGTCTGAACGTGCTACGTTGAAGAGCGGCAGGTGTGTGTGTGTGTGTGTGTGTGTGTGTGTGTGTGTGTGTGTGTGGAGGCACAGGGATAACGGATGCCGAGTTCCAAACTGTTGGAAAGCACCATGTGCACGAAAGAGGTGACCTCTTTCCAAACAAGGTTATAATTATCAACAAAGTGCCCACCCTTGGTTCCCCATGTTCCCATCTTTAAAAAAGAAATCACCTCTGACTGCTGTCATTCAAACAGACGTGAACCCTGGCAACGTTGGGATGGGAATATGTAAATGCTGTGGTATCTATTAGCAATGTCTTTTCCAGTAGTACCTGGGAAGCAGAGTGTGTGCGCGCTCTGCTGACTCATGTCTGATGATCGAATCATCAGTAATGAGAGTTAAGGGGGGAGACAGCACCTGCTTAATGGGGCCTGTGGGAGCAGACAGCGGCTCTGTTTGGTTGCCGGACTGGTTGCTGTCTCAGTCTTGCGGTGGTGGAATGAAGCCTGGGTCTGTGACCTCTGTCGCTTGACAGCAGCTGGTCCTGGCAGGACAGCTGGCTCGTCCTCCCAAGGCCTCTAGACAGGCGGAGACACCTTGAGACAGAGATGGGGCTGCTACTTTATTTATGTTGCCTGGACGTGCACCGAAATTGGCTGGAGACCAAATAATCAGGGTTTTGACTCGGAAGGTAGGCGAGCTGGAGGAGTCGAGAGAAACTGCCGGCCTGCCGCTGGTGGAGGGAAATCTTCACCCGGGCTGTCAGAACGCTCCTCCCGCCGGATGCCCCGAAGGAACACAAGAGGAGGGTGCTACGGGTGTAATGGAACAGGGAAGCAGCTATTAAGGGATTTTGTGTCAGCCCCGAGCAGGAGCCAGGGGCCCTCAGGGAAGAAGCTCGCAGCACAATTGGGTGTGGTAGAAGCCGGAGCTGGAGAGGCAGGGTCAGTCGAACTGTACTGACCGGGACAGTGCCCTGTGTAGGTTTAATGCCGGTGGTCAGTCTGTGTCAGGGGAAAAAAGAGAAGTCTAATGGTCCAGCTGGATCATGCTGGGGGAATGGCTGAGGACAGTTACTATATAGTTATCACAAAGTTACAGAAGTCCCGGTTCCCTATTTTGCGTCTCTGAATACGGGCTGTTTGCAATTCTAGGTGGATCTAGCGCTGTGATAACGTCACAGCATTTATAAAGCACCCAGACCTGCTTTACAATCAAAAGAGATGGAAATCGTACTTTTCTACAATACCTGAGTCATTGCCGACGTTTGTTGAGAGATAAGAAAGTGCGAAGAAACATTGTTTCAATGCCCTAATGCTCCGATTAAATATGCAAGCCAGCCTTGCCCCTGCCATGAATCAGTCATGCTCCTACATTACGGATACATCTTCCCTTTATCATTATGAATTCATACTTACGGAGGTTGACTAGAAAGCTGCCCTCTCTCAGAGAACAACCTCACACTATAATCTGCTGTAATGAAACAAGTGTAGCAATGCATTCAAAGGAATTGACGCAGCTTGACACGATAAGTGCGAGAGGCTTGAGCCCATTACAGCTCCGAGATGAATGTATGGTTTCCACGAGCAGCGATGATGGAACAGCATCCGGGGTTCACTCCTCCTTCTCAGTGGCCACCCTTGTGCATTTTTTAGCTCTGGCAAAACAGACACAGATTAAATTAAACTGCAGCTTGTGAAACATCTGTGTGAGCCGAGCCCCCTCTCACTCTCTCAGCAAAATCTGAATATTTTAAGTGGGGGTGAAAAAAAGGGGTCTGTGCAGTGCATGATGTGCTGGGAAGATAACGTTTCATGAATCACATCTCCATAACTGTATCTCCCACTGACAGTCTCAAACGAGCTCTGACAGAGCACTGCAGATGTTGATGGATGGACGGAGGGGACGGAGGGGACGGAGGGGACGGAGGGGGACGGAGGGGGCCTCAATTGCAGTTTGATGACTTGAGGTGTCTTACAGTCAACATATCTCCCGCAGACATCCACAGGTGGACCAGTCCCCCGGTTTATACTCGCTGCGCTATCTCATTGTGTAAATACAGTGATAATCTGGATAAATATTGGCTGTGGCGCAGTTAATCTTATTTGAAAGGTTTATTAACTTGTTACATACCCTTCTGTCAATGAATTGACTTTGATTGATCTTCCACGGATTCCTAACAAAGATAACCTGTGAAATATTCTATTTTTCCCAGATAAGTCTGTGCCAGAACACGGTGCACAAAATTTGTGTATGTGACATCCGAATACGAACCTTCCATCAGATGTGATTAAGATCGAATGTCGTAACTCGGTTAAAAACTGCCCCACAATGGTAAAGCACTTTCTGTGTACAGTATAATTTGTTGTTTGCACTTGTTCTGTACTGTAAGTGGGGGGAAAAGACTTACAACACAGCAATGACATAGTTGATTTTCCGGTCAGGTTGCGAGCTCCCGTTTACTTGATAAAGCTGTGCAGAATTCAATTAGTACTCAAAGTCAATTGTGCCACTAGTCCCTCCTCCCTGCCTAAATTATTAATAGGACAATCCATCTGTTCACCGATGCCAGCGGTCCCCTGACTTAATAACAGCTCATAATTTAGACAAGAAAATAGTGACTATATCTCATTAAATGATTGGTATCACAGCGGCTGCCGTGAGCGAGTCAAGCGAATGGGGGAGGGGCTGAGAGTGAATGGCAATTATTGTCTGTTAGAGTCCAGCCACTGCTAAGGAGGGAGCAAATAAGCTGCAGCCTTTCTCCCACGTCTTTGTCTACTCAGACACATGTCAATGAGAAGCTTCATAGTGTCTGAATGTTCCCTGCGAATCTTTTGTATTTTTTTTTTTCTTTCTCTGTTAGGTGAGCTTCATTAAAAACGTGTCAGTATAAGTGAAACGAAAGATTTCTCTTATTGATTCGGTACTGTCTACACTTACACCTAAAAGCATGGCTGGCAATGCCATATATACTGTAACTATAGAGCAAAGACTGTGTGTTACAGTAAAAATGTGAGCATAATAGGTCATGAGAAGATTGGAAATGCATACAGGAATAATCCATCTTCTACTGAGGCTTCAAGAAAAAGTGGAGTGAGAAATCCGCCGGCATAATACAGTATGTGTTAAAAAAAAAAGAAAGTTCCATCACACATCTGTTTAATTATTCATTCTCTGTGTGTCCTGACCAAGGTGCAAGAACATTTGTTTTACAGTTGTGTTTACTCAGAGTATTCTCCACATAACTGACAGGAAGCAATCCTTGTTAAGACAATATTCTGAGGGGAAGCTAACCAGCAGTCATAAAGTGCCATCTATCGGCAGACGGAAGAATGATTTTACCACGGAAACGTGGAAAAGTGCTGCAATGCAACAGGGGCTCGTTTTTTTTCATTTTCCTGCCAGACTAGCATAACACCACAGTCACATAAAGACACCACCTAGTCACCAATCATCATGTTCCTTTTTTCTTTTCCCACCATAATTGCACACAAATTTGATGTTGAGATGACGCAGTGCTGTATGTTTTCTTTTCCCTGTCTTATGATGACTTTATTTAGCATAACAACTGCCCTTGCCTCCCTTTCACTCTCTGAGCTTTCTGTCTCCTTGCCCCGTCTCCGCTGTCAGTCACTGTCGATGATCCGCTCCGTTGTCACACAGGGGGAGAAGGGCGAGTCGGGAGTCCCAGGGGGAAAAGGAGAGGGAGGAGACCCTGTACGTATTTTCCTGCAGTGACATTTACAATGCCATTGTGTGAGAGAGTCATTAACCAAGGCCTCCTCCCACAGGGTCAGCCAGGTGCAGAGGGTGCCAGCGGGATGAAAGGACAAAAAGTAAGTCGCATCAATGTCAAAGTGTCATCGATGATGATTCCCTGTGTTAGTGCTCCCTGAGACTCAGCCTCTGTGTGTGTGTGTGTGTGTGTGTGTGTGTGTGTGTGTGTGTGTGTGTGTGTGTGTGTGTGTGTGTGTGTGTGTGTGTGTGTGTGTGTGTGTGTGTGTGTGTGTGTGTGTGTGTGTGTGTGTGTGTGTGTGTGTGTGTGTGTGTGTGTGTGTGTGTGTGTGTGTGTGTGTGTGTGTGTGTGTGTTGGGGGGGGGCAAAACTGAGTAAAACAGAGGGAGAGAGACGTGGTGCAGAGTTATGGTAGATCAAAGGATATAGTGGGTCTAATATACCAGATTTCAGAGGCTAAACCTTTTCGAGTTAGTTATCTTCTCGCAGTCTGTTTGTCCTCCAGCGATCCTTGATATCATCGAGCATGCAAATAAGGAAACTGCAGGTGGTTGTTTCTTGGTTTTTTAGAGTCGCCATTGTTCCTATCCTTTGCTCATGCAAGCATGATTCTAATCATTTCTTTTGCTCTCGACTGTACGTCTGCGTGCGCTGCAAGAGACTCCTTTTGTAGTCGTTCGTGTCTGTGTGATACTTTTCTAGGAGGAAGCCCCACTGTGGCAGGCGCAGAACAAAGAATGGGCTTTTCAGCTTTGCCCTCATGTCTTTTATTTAACTACTTATGTTTGTCTGTTTATTTTTTTACTGAGCAGAATACTTTATCTGAAAAGGGGATTTCACCTAAAGCTATAGGGAAGTTGACACATTATTGTTTGCTGCTGACGGTGCCAGCGTGGAGCTGTTTGTGATGCACTCTCACTATAATATACAAGGTAACCAGACGATGAATCCTAGCGGCATGGCTCCAGCGGGGGCAATGTCACTGTAGCAGTAGAGGAAAAATCAAATCACCAAAATCAGTCGGATGAATCCTCTGGGAACCATGAACGCCTGTTCAAAATGTTATGGCAATCCATCAACAAGTGACCGACAAGTGATAGACTCACCGACATGAAGGCACGGTTGAGATGTTGTCTTCCAGACCAAGTGTAAACTTATGTGACCAACTGATGGATTACATGTAGAGACTGGAAACCACCTCAGCAGTGCACCCTGATGATGGGAAGGTAGCCAAAAAATTAGAATAAATTACATGCGAAGATGGAAGATGGATTGGCAATGAGTTGTACAGGTTGTTCGATTAGATCCTTATGTTCCCAGGATTTAGGTTACACCATGTCTCTCACTATGTTAATCCAAATCAAATGGGGACTTAACACTATAATATTTTCTGTTATTAAAATTACAAATTGACCTGAGAAGGCACAGCCTGTAGAGCTTTTCTCACAGTACTGTTCATGGGCCGATGTCGTGCTGTGTTTTCTTCTTTCGTTCATATGAAGTTATAGCTTGTAAATTATGAATGTAAGAACAGATGATCACGCAAGGCTTCACAATTGGGAACCTTCAAATGTTTCATTGAAGCTCACCTTGTTACACCCATTACAAAGGGTTATCCTTGGTACAAGTATGTACAGTTTATACACACAGGAACACTGTGATGCACTCCATCGCAGTTTGCTTTTCAGCAACAGTTCTTTAGTGTTTTGTTTTCACTCAACTCATGATTCGTCTCACATCCTTTGAGTTTGACGGTGTTTTCTCTGCAGGCTGCAATTGCCTCCTTTATCGTCGCTTTAAAACTTGTCGATGTAGTTGTTCGAGTTCATGAGTGGCAATTTTTTATTTCAATACAATAATTGATTGTATGTTTTTTTGTTGTCTTTGCAGGGTGATGTTGGCCCTCCTGGTCCTCCTGGTCCTGTGAGTACAACAAGCCCACCTTACAGAATACCTTTCAATGTCAATTAGTGTAGCATTGAGAAGAAACATTTTATCATTACAATATCAATGTTTTGTTCTGTGCAACAAACCCTAGAACATGTCCAGTTTTGTTGTGCATCAGTAAGCTGTCCACATCCTCCTCTGGAACACTTGAGACCCCGGAGGAAAACAGAACAGCAGTGCAGTGTTTACTTTTGCTGTCACAACACCAACATTGTGGCATCATCTTGTAACCACATTCTATTTTTACGTGTGTATAGTTTGGGGATATGTTGGAGAGCTCATTCAGGAAGATGTTTCACAGATTTGATCAAATCAAAATCCCCAAAGATGACGATGCAGTTGAGGGCGCAAGGCATTGAATGTCTGCCCAGGGCCCATGTCCCTTAAGGCGTTGTCAGGGGCGACCCATTTCAATCTTCAATCTTCAATAACTTTTTTGTTTTTAGACATGTGGGAATGTCAAAACCACTGCCATTATACAGAATGACAGCCATTAAGTCTTTCACACCTGGGAGTAAAAAACAATTTAAAAAAAGAACAGTTTGCATTTTCAATAGCTCACTCATTTAAGAATGTATTGAAATCAAACCACCTCTCATGTGTCTGTGACATCCTCTCACAACTTTCCCAGCTGTTAGTTTGTGAAAAAAGCCTTATCAAATCCCTTAGCATCTTCATCAGTGATAATTTTGCTTTAATAGAGACTGCTTATGTAAAGTGCCCAGAATTTGGTGCTATACCCTTCTTATCCTCATTCTCTGTTAAGGTGATTATGCTGAAGTTAGACAACTTAATTATGAATGGAACATATATCACTCACACTCTCCGCTGGTTTCACCTTTTTGTGTCCAACCCAAAAAAAGTCTTCCAACTTAATAAGAATACATAACAACACGTGCCGTTTGAATGGCTGCTCATAACAGTGAGGCCTTGCTTTGCAATAATTTTTTGAACGATTGTCTCTTTTCCGTAAACTACATTTCAGCTGGAGCAAGACGATGAGGAATAAGGTCCATCAGGACTGAAATACTCAGTTGTGCTCGTTGTAGTGTAGTGAGGTGTGAACCGCAGGACACAGGAGATCCATCCTATAGCACACGGCGGAGAGGAAAACATTAGTCATTTGATAAATGAGCCTGTTTGAATATTTAGTACCAGTCTCTGTCTGCGCTCTCTGCCTTCCTGTGGCAGATAATTTTGGCAGTTAAGCATTGATTTCCCTTACACAGCAGAAGCACGGGTTCAGATCATTACCTCCCCTTCATAAACCTTCTTGTGCCTCTGTTTATTAGCGATGGGGAGGAGCGGCGGGCTTACAGGCGTGCTCGGCCATCGTTTCCCCCATCACCCTTAAAGTAGCAAAATAGTCATTCTAGCCCTGACACTGTCCTATTTTTATTGCTGCCAGTGTCGCTTCACAATGCAGTTTTACAATCTATTAAACTGAATCTCTTATGCCAAGTTATGTTTCGTAAATGTGCCCTTTGCAGTATTCCACTGCTCTGGGGACAAATTCTGGCGAAAACTTCTCCCCGGGTCGCACACTGACGGCGCGGGTATTGTCCGGCGTCCAAGGCCAGACAGCTGCTGTTGTGTGTGTGACTGCAGGTTGGCGGTTTGCTGATTAGGGAAACGCTCCACTGGGACCGTGAGGGATTCCGTGTCTTAATTATGATTACTTTGACCATTGTTGCTGAAGGAGGGGGAGAGCACTTCATGACAGCTTCGTTTGCACGGAACCTAATTACAGCGACGCACTCAAAGGGCTCACAGGAGCACACTATTCGGGACCAACAAGTCCTCCCTACCGTCCGGTACAACCCGCGGGAGTGTGTCCTGAAATAGTGCAGTAGCAGCAAGCTGCATATAGCAGGACATGCGCCTTGATGGTTACAATATAAAACCCACGGTCGACTTTACGGAACTGTCAGAGTTTGGTCAAGTTTAGGCAAAAGAGCTACTAGATAGACTAGGTTTATTTTGTTCAGTTTTTTACTCCGGGTCAGTCTTATCCGGAGACAAGGACACCTGCACTGGTTGAAACACTAAAATATTGATAAAAATGGAAGAAATCAGCGACAATGATTTCAATAAAAAGGCTCACATCCTTCCAAAATTTAAGTGCTTTGGGGGCATGAAAATGTTCACCTCCCTCGAGTCGGCTTTCAGTTTTCAACTTTGCTTCTTTTGTCTCTTTCCCCTATTGTGTCAATTTGCTGTAAACCGCCCAAGGCCTTGTCAGTTAGAACTGCACTCAGATATGATGGACACAACATAAATGGCCTGAGGATGTCTAGATGTAATGAGTGCTGTTGATTATAGATTTGAGATTTATAATCAACCTTGTCCCTTGATTTGCTCAGTTTCTAATGAATTCCGCCTCAAACGTTTTGGTTTTTTTTCCAAACCCGGTTTACACCAATGTTTTGATGTTGCATCTCATATTTAGATTGTGTTCAGATACGCCTGTGCCACCGGGCTTTTGGTAAATGCTTCCAGTGGCAGCAGTGAAATGTGATCTGTAGTCCAACAGTAACTCATCGTCAAGTGACTGCACCGCTCCACCTCTTCCTGGAATGTAACGGTTCTTAAGACTGCATTTTAGGGAGAATGTCCCTTTAAAAACTGTCAACAGCTCAAAAGAGTTTGTTTTCATTTTTCTTATTTTTTTTCCCTGCAGTAATTGCTAAAGCAGTGGAGATTTTTTTTAGACAACACTCTCTTTTCCGTTGCTTCCAGGTGATGACAGCTCACGGATTGAGACAGCTCTCTGGAACTGTAAGCAGCTGTTCATATCACAACACTTCAAATGTTTGTGTATGACATTTTATGTTCTGTGGTTCCTCTTCGAATTGTACGCGCAGACAGATTTTGAAGTTGTCAGTTTTCTCTTGTGTTTGAGGATGAAATGGCGGAGAGGACCCAAAAGGGAGAGAAGGGAGATCAGGTGACTATTTCTCTCATTATTCTTATTTCTCACTAAAGACAATGTAACCCCAGGGAAATCAGCATTAGCTTTCAAAAAATGCAGCTAACATTTGACACCACAGCATGAACAATATTTCCAATTCTCCACACAACATCAACAAAATCAGCACTAAGCGTTGATCCGCGAAGAACAATGGAAGATCACTCGCTGTTCAGATGTGGAGTTTCGCCGTTGTCTTTGTGCTCTGACGGGGTGAAGCACGGAATAAATTGGCATACAATTACCGTTTGGACCTCGAAAACAACAGATGCATCTACTCGAAGCGAGCAGATTACAATGGCCCCTGATGCCGCTGACCAAACATCAAACGACTGTCGGCCACATGAACAGGAAAAATAGATTAGATGTAGAGACTAAAGAAAAGAAGGCAAGAGCAAAATGTATTGAATGGTACATCACATGTTTTGTTTTTTGTTTTTTTAAAGGCGCTGCTTTGATTTTATTCACATTCTCAGAGCACAAAGGGAAACTTGGCAAAGGAAATATACCATGTTCTCGAACTTCACACAAAATGACAGCAAACTTTATGAAGGCCCCTTGATGATTCTTTTTCTTTCTTTTTTTTACTCCAGTCAGAAGAAAAGGGAATGACTTTATTATTTTCCTCATGCACTTTTTAAGAAATGATTGTTGTCTATGTCCTTTACTGTCCGCAGGGGGAGAGAGGAGCACAAGGACCGCAAGGCTTCAAGGTAACTCGTTGAAGATGTATCACTTGCACTAAAACTTGAGCTTCCGTATCGAATGCCAATAAAAATGTGGCTCCAAAATTATTTATGTACAACTCTATGTAGCCCTCGGAGTGTCTGTGCCGCAGCACTCAGCGTTTTAGGACTGTATGGAGTATATAGATGATCGATTAAAACCATTACTGATGTAGAAAAGATTCTTGACATACAGTAATTCCTGGGCTGGACAGTGGCTCCACAACATGCCGGAGATTATTGTGTTATACTTTTGTAAGAGGTATCTTTGAGCTGTAGTCAAATCTGTTTCCTTTTCGTCCTTTTCCTGCCTCCTCCGTTTCCTTCCCACCACTTTTGGGACTGTGACAGGGAAGCATAGGGCCGCCAGGACTAAAGGGAGGTGAAGGACCAGAGGTGAGTCTCTGTATTCATGTCGTGTCTGAGATGCTGCGCCACTTACAGTAGGTCAAACAGAGATGTCGGCTGCATCTGGACAAGAGTGAGACGGTATAGCTTGACAAACACATGGAGGGAGTTCCAGTGGTTTCAGGCCAATATTAACTCAAATACTTGAAGGGTAAAAATCACATTAAATTCAGTGTATCACCATTTCTTTAGCTGTTTCAGGCAATTATTATAATATTAACAGGATGTTTGTGAAGGGAATATGGAGATGAATACAAACGTATTTACTTTTTGCATATTACTTTTACAAGGTAGCACCTAGTTAACGTGTGTCTTGTAAATGCTCACACACGCTTCACCGTGAACACACTCAATGACGCAAACACACTCTTTTGAAGATAAATATTTCATACAACGTTCAGAGCATTGACTGTAAAATGGATGGTGCATCTCTACTTCCTCCTACTGTACAAAAGTAAAGCCAAAATACACTGAATATGGGCAATGTCATCTTTGTGCAGAAGTGCTCGTGGAGAGGAGCCCTGACATCCAAGGTCCCACTGATACACCTTGACCAATCGCGTGTCAGACTTACCTATCAATCACAATCTCTCACCCGGGTTTTTTTTAGCATCAGATAGCTACTCAAAAGCAAACTTATCAGAAAAATGACGAAACATTTTTTCACTTTGACTTAGTTGGGCCCTCGTCCCTTCTGCTGACATGGAGGGGGTCAGGGTTTATGAACTACACTGTAGTCAGCCACCAGGGGGCGGTTGAGATGTTTTGGCTTCACTTTTAAGGCCTATGTTTTTATTTGTGTCTTAATCATGAAAAAATAGAGGCATGGAGACTGACGCTCGTGTACTGCTCCTGTCAGTTATAATCCAACGTGAGCTCGGTTTCCACGGTAATATATGGATCTCTTAATTCAACCATGTATAAAAGACGATAATGAGTCAAGAAGGGGAATCCATATGAACAGCTTATTTAGAACACGATAACCGCAGATACAAACTTACAAACCTACCGCTGCTCAGTCACGAAGATATCCCCCAGAAACTCACATGAAACTAATCATGGTTCAATGCTGCAGGGGCAACTCTTGAACATCATTGCTGTTTGAAATACAGTGTCGCTGGCTGGCCTCTAACATTCAAAGCCCGGACAATTCTGTCACAAAACAAATGGAGGAAATAGCCCAAAGTATTGCTTTTTTTTCCCCTGTGTGTTTTGCCAGGGGAAGCTAGGCCTGGCTGGACCCACTGGACTCCCAGGACTCCCGGGCGAGCCAGTGAGTATATTGGCACTAGACACGAGCACTTCACGTCGAGCCTTCCTTTCTCTCATAGCCTTATCTGTCACACGGCCATATCCTCTGCTCTCTAACTCAGCCTGCCAGACAGAAAGAGAGAGATCAACAGATAAACCCCAACAGGCAGAGACAGAGGGAGAAGTCGCGGGGAGGAAGTGGGGAGAAAAGTCCAGAATTTTTACACAGACGATCAGTAATCAAATTTAAGAATTAATTAGTGGAAAGAGGCAAATCTAAGCGCTTTATGCCAGGAACGGAGGCAGAGGCCCAATCTGTTCTCCACACCTGCTTCAGTAATGAGCATCTGTCTTTATTCAAAAGCAGGGAGGGAAAAGGAGGCATTTCATAAATCCTGGCAAAAGGAAATTATGTTGGGACACGGCAGCCCGCTGAAGCAGTGAGGAGGAGGAGATGAATGTGTGAGGAGATGAAGGCCCGGTGATAGATCCATCTCCTTTTTTCACCACTATTTACAGGGCTCGTCAGGGAAGCCAGGGGTGCATGGGAGAGACGGCCCGAAAGGAGAAAAGGTAGGTAAACTTCAAATCAAGTTCTCACCTCAGAGAAAAATATGAAGCTGTGATGTTTGATCACAGGTTGAACATGCTAGACAACTCGCGAAGACACACTGCAGATTGCTCGCCCTGCCTGCCATCCTCAATCATGTTGGAGCTCTCTTTCTTTCACGTTTGACGCCCCTGACTCCTCTGTTATCCCTTCGCTGATTTCTTCTCGCGGTCGGACTCGTTCCAAATGCCGTGCTGCAGGTGGCAGGGTTGAAAAGTGCAGAGTTGACGTGCATCTTTGATTGGGTTCGTCGCATGTCAAAGAAAAAAACAAAGCTGTACTTTAGTCTCCGTCCCTGGTGGAGTCAATGTGCTACACTGCAGGGCAGAGAGATAAACACAAAGTGCCCACGCCTCCTACGTCCGTTCACATTCATAATGCCCCTTTGTCTTCTCTGTACTGATGTTCACTCGGATTCGAAAGCCAGCTCTGGTTGTACATCAATGTGGTAATCTACTAAATAAATGTGGAACAGAGAACGTCTAGGCACTGGAGACAGATCCGAATAGCTTAGCAGAAAGACTATAAAGCAGGGACACGGCTAGTCTAGCTCCAGGTGCATCTGGAAAGCTGTAAGTGTGGCTTCAAAGGGGAGTTGGGTGACACATTCTTGACTGTTAGTAGTAGGACTAGCCGTTAATAATGTTGCTCGAACTATTCAAACTAGTATAGAGCAAAAGAAACATGGGACAAGACAAAGAATCTACAGATGCACCAGCAGCTTTGTGAGGTTGTTCTCAGGCACAGTGGTGCTCTCAGCTGAAGCTGAGTTTGGCCTGCTGATTGGCTAAGAGTTGCTAATTGGCCGTTAACACAAAGTGCAGCAGAGGCTGGTGGGAACGTCATTATCTTTGCAGACATATGGCCTTAAATTTTAAGTATTGGGCAAATGGAAGTGTTGACCTCCTGGTGCCACTTGAGGAAAGGTCAGTGGGTCACCCACCGACGTCAGTAGGATTCGTCTTCAAAAATCCTTGGCATCCTTGAGATGGTCTGACCGGCCAACATTTCCATCCGTAGAGCCATACTAATGTTGCAAAAAAGGAGCAGCACTGAAAGGACATTGTGCAAGTTTAAACATTTTGGAAAATACATTCAAATGAATCAAAATGTCCTGCTGGTGCAACATTGACAACGTTTGAATGAAAATGTGACACATGACATTATTCAATAGATATAGCTGAGGGGCAGGAAACAGAAAGCAGAAACTCCTGTCTCTGCCTCGTGGGTTTGTAAGGGTCAAATTCTGAATACTGTCTGTCTTTCTGTCTCTAGGGGGACTCTGGCGGAGCGATGGGGCCACTGGGACCTCCGGGCCCCAAGGGCGAGCCCGGAGAACCCGGAGGTGGCTACATGGTGGGTACTACATCAAGCGTTGACAGTCACTTTCATCTGACTGTGTTTGCTCCGGCCCTTGAGTCGCAGAATGAAAAAGTAGCAACAGGAGCAAAACAACAGAAGAAAAATTCAACAGGCTTTCACGAAGCATAGATCGTCTGCAAACAGCTGGAACAGTGTCACACAAGTTAAAGGGAACCTGGCCTCCACTTCTCCAGCTGCGTAGCTGCCGTGACATGGAGATGCAATACCATTAAGTAATCCACCATTGGATAACCCCAGTCTGGGTAATCACCTATCTTCCCATTTTGGAGCTTATAGCTGTTGAAGCACTCTCTTTTATGGACATGGCTTTGCATATAGACATGTTCATTACAGCCTCTTGGCTGCATGCGTGCAGCCAAGGCCTCAGTTCTGCTTGGCGCCGCTTGCACTCCTCAATCAACGGCAAGCGTTCGTCGGCTTTAAACAATCATGTTTGTTTGTGTGTTTGTGCGTGTGTGCGTGTGTGTGAGAGTGTGGAAACGCTGAACTGAACATTAAGCCAGACAGTAGACCGACTCATCATGCAAGTGTCACTGTGTTCAGCTGAGCGGAGTAATACGGGAAAGATTGTGTTTAGGCTGAAGTATTTAAACCTCTTTAATGCCGGGGGACGTGGTGCGGGTGTGTGTGTGTGTGTGTGTGTGTGTGTGTCAAGGGGCCATGTTTACAGCAGGCCAATGACCTCTTATGTTTTTACATATTTCAAAATTCAAACAAAGTGAAGTCTGTCGTTTAGTGGGAAGGCACCTCTGTATAGATCCTGATAGTCTTTTTTTTTTTTTACGAAAGGCGGTCTTGTCAGGAGGCTTTTGAGGAAAGTGGAATCTCCACATTTTTATGGTTATTGTTATAAAAGACAGAGAAAAAGGAGGGGGGGGGGGAAAGCAATAAACAGGAAGTGAATACAGATGGTCTGAGCCTTTTTTAATGAGTCGGCCTGCTCGAGGAGTTAATGTCACTTTATTGATTTTACCTTTAAATGAATAATGAGCAATTAACCCATTGTTTCTTTTGACTTTTAGTATTAGCATAGGATCTCCCACCACTCTCAAGCAGTGATATAAAGTACGGTGCCAATGCATAATGCGTAATGGAACCATTTGTTTTTAACAAAAAGAAAATGCAGTCATAGGATTATATTATTAATCTTGAGAAGTTCTGTACTTTACCAAACTTTGCTCTGTTTTACATTTGTCCCACATTCCTTCCCTAAAACTGTAGAACTGCTGCGTGAGCTCAAATCCAAATTCTGTCCAGCTAATTTACATTGTGCAATGTAGGACTTGTAACACTAATACATGCCAGGAACAGAAATCAATGTCTCATCTGGACTGTACAGTAAATTATGCTTACAGTAGCGTCGATTCCAATCAGGGTTTTTTCTCCGTGGTATGGCATTATCAGGACGCCTCGGTACACGGACGCTATTACAAAATGTTGTAAGCAGTACTGAACATGAGCTCGTGATACAGCGCTGTGTTCAGACTGTGTGCACTGTGGACTGTCGCTCACAAAGACTCAATATTCCTGTTTAATTTCCAACTAGATAAGTGTCTTTATTTCCACCTTTCCCCTCGGGCCTCAAAGTGAATGGCTGATGAGTCCACAGTGAATCCATGTTGTGACGTCTTCTTCCTGTTGTTTCGTAGGGCGATGGGTTGTCTCTCACTAGAGGGTCTCGCGGACCCAAGGTAGGAACACAATCATCTATACTTCCATACATGTTAACTTACATCTGTACTATACTATAGATATTCAAGTCTTGAGATACTGTAGATCAGTGATGTGTGTGCTACTGTACTGTCATAAGCTATTTTCATGTTAAGGTACAGTATATAGTATTTTATACTTTACAACCTTATGATCAAGCATCCCGACATCAACACCACCAGCATGCTTCAAAATTTGGTATTTGACACTCATGATTATATAAAAGATGTTAGCCTGAAACAATATTCTCATACAACTGAACTGTTGGCATTTGGGTGCTTTGTTCAAGTTTTCATTTGTGACTACAACACGGAGTAACTGATGCTGGAGGTTTTAATCACATAATCACCGGGTCCAAGTGCCTGTATTCTCTGGAATGACCAGCAGGGGGCAACTCCACTGGCGGCAAAAAGAAGTCCATTTTTAGAAGTCTATGAGAAAATTAGTCTACTCCTCGCTTGATTTGTAACGTCAGTAAACAATTTTCCTGATGAGTTCATGGTCTCAATCTCTAGTTTCAAGTCTTCTTCAATACAGCATGATGTTCGGGTGTTGGTGGACGTTTAGACGAGCTCTCAGTCGCTAGTTGATCTGCTGTGCAATGTTTCATGGACATGTTGTTGGTGGAATAGAATCAGAATCTTATCCCTAGAACTAGAATCTTGCATGCAGGAATCCCCCTTATGCCGCCTTGTGCTCACACTGAACCAAACGAGCCAGCACAATGCTCTAGAGACAGCGCTCTAGAATCGGACGCGTGACGCCGGCGTCTGTCCCGCCATACCAGCTCACCCTGGACATAGACATCGTCTAGCTCTGTGACTACCTTCGCTACTGGTTTAAGGGTGGGACAACAGTGCCCACCATTCTGTGTTTGTACCTCATACACAGATTACTGCACTGAACGTGCTGCGTAAAAAGGGGCTACGGGTGTAGGCGATAACTTTTCATAGCCAAAATGGGCTTGTATGCTTTATCTATTTGATTTTTTTTTTTACAATAATACATTCTGGTGATGTCATGCTGAGTTCACTAGCAGGTTTGGGAAGTAATGGAGGATGCCCCAATTATCAGTGTGTTGGGGGTTTTTTTCATGAGAAAAAACAGAATGTATTATACTGTATATCACAGCACATGCATGAGATCAAATGAAATGGATAATGAACATGTGCATACCAATTGGCCTTAAACATAGTTGTTCCTCAGCCTTGAAGCTGCTAACGGCAAAAACATAAAGGGAAAATGAGTTCCAGCAGAGTCTGAATACCTAATGATCATGCAGTGCAGCAGTTCTCCATGACTTTTGAATTCACCATCGCTGAAAACCCACCGACTCCTCTCTGTATGTTTTATTTTGTTTCTCGTCAGGGTGAGAGAGGCGTCCCAGGGTTGCCCGGAGACCATGGTGAAAAAGGCGAACCTGGAGAGAGCCTCATCGGCTCGCCTGTGAGTGGGGTGTTGTATTGATTGTTCTCTGTCTCCCACAATCACTATTTAGTTCATACTATGACGACCTTCTCATGTCTTTAGGCGTTTTTGTGAGTGAGATCCTCTTTGAATGAAGATCAGCGTTTGTTAAATACACTCTGAGATGAAAACGTGTACGTATGTGCTCCGCACCGCCAGTTTGAAACCCCATAGATTAGATTCTGAGTGAGTCTCGTCTTTCATTTTCTGAAATACCGGATTGTGGGAGACAGGGAATCAATAATATTGCAAGGTGTCTAACACAATTCCTTTATTGGATCCCGGGCACTTGAGGGCAGATGGTGTTAACAAGATTGTGTTGTGCGTGTTCTTAGGGCCCCGTGGGACCCCCGGGAAGGGCGGGAATTGAGGTCTGTGCAAAACACTCTGAATCCACAACACACAAACAAACGCGTTCGAGTCTATCCTTCACCGATTGTCCGCAGCTCATTGATGCTGTGACCAGCAGTCTTGCAATTACTGGGGAACTCATTCGGGGGTCTGGGTGTTTGTTCTTTTCAGGGCCCTCGTGGATCCCCAGGTTTTTCTGGCCCCCCTGGGTCTCCAGGAAGAGAGGTGAGTGACATCAGTCTGTCCTCCCGCTCATATTCACTCCCCACACACATCCGCAGGTAAAAGATGGCCGGAAGCATGAAAGAGTGTCAGCTTCCCACTGTGAGCATGAACACAGATCCTGGATACAAATCGCCACCGACTGAGACGGGTGTGAAAATTCAGTTGTGGCCTTGCAACTCAACTTGACATCATAGCCGGGGGGGGGGTTGTTAACATCTTTCTTTTTCTCAATTAAAGGGCTCCCCTGGTAGACCAGGCCCACCGGGCCCAGCTGGACCCCCAGGTGAACCGGTAAGTAAGAAATTCTCACCATAATAAGCAGCTATAGTCCCTTCGCTCACCATCACTTTCAGGAAAACGTTGCAGTTTACAACGAACAGCAGCTTCCTGCTGTTGGCACATGTTGTCCTGTCTGTCTTGTCTTTTTATGTTTCAGGTAAACAACATTTACTATATTTCTGATAACTGTAGTTTGAGTGCCATAGGAGTGCTTCTGCTGTTGCCGCATCAAAGCCCTTGTAAATGTGGAATCTTAACCAATTCATATTCATGTGTCATAAAGACCCTTGAAAGCCATTTATGATTTTAAAAGAAAAACAGGCTTCGGTTCAAAATGTTTTTCTCAGCTCAAGAGGGTGTGTGAGGATTCTGTTGTCTAGCAACAAAGTTATTTAACCGTTTCCTCAAGCGTTGCAGATTGAAAACTGCAAAATGAAAAAATAAATTTGTTGAATGGTTTGTGGAAAAATCACATTCCTTGAAGGCATAGAAGAGGATCTTATGAATTGATGTTTAGGACAATTTGCAAGATGCAGCTGCCCCAAACAAAAATGCAACAGAATATATTCCAAACCATGAAAGATTTGTTAGCTCTGAAAATAAAATTGCGGTGATGTTTCAGTTTTTTTCCCCTCTTTTTTTTGACAGACTGCCTTGCCAATCGTTGGAGACATGGGTGCTTTACTTAAGGTATTTTATCTTCATAGTTAATGATGATCACAGTTTTTCACCATCAATTCACATGCACGGGATAAGGATTGTAAAAGTGATCAGTTTCTCATAATTTGAACGGTTTGTTACTGATATGTTAATGTTATCAATTTAAGAGATAATGAAAGCCTGTGGGTGTCCTCATCAGGATGACTGGGAGAATTATCTGCCCCACCAGTGTGGCTATTAAACCCCTATATGAATATGCAAACATACTGTTTGTTTCTTCCGACCTCATACAGAATTTCACATTAGTTTACTAGTGTAAAGAAAAAAAGCTTTACGATTCAGGAAGATGTAAATTGCTGTCGATAATAATTTATTTATCTTGCTTGTGCATGCTGCAATAAAAAAAACAAAAAACCTACATTCATAGTTTACTGGAGGACTTTCCTCATTCATATTTAATACTGCACCAATTAGTCTTAATGGGTAGCAATGGCCAAAAGTCAAATTGGGAAAATGTGCTCATGGTGTCACAGATAGAGATGCAACATTAATCTGTGCCAATTGAAGATAAAAAGAAATACTACATTTGCTTATCTGGCTATTATTGAATTCATACATTATGATGGTGGATTAGATCAACTTGGTATAAAATAATGTATTAGATGACCATGTTTTTCTGGATTTTTTATCCCCCTTTTCCTAACCAAATATTCTGCTTTTTTCTAAAAAGTTTGCATGACCAAATAAAAAAAAGCCAAACAAGAAAAGCCTTTGAAAACAGCACTCACTTCTCGTACACCTCGCATGGCTTCATGTAATTTCCTCAGGTACTTAGTCACTTAAAACTTCGCCCCAAACCTTAAAGCATTAATACACTCTTATAATGACACGTCTGGTCCCAAAAGCCACCATGAAGACTTGAAGCTTGTGCCTTTACTTTCTCACTGTGACGCATTACGTTCATTTAGCTGACACTTTTGTCCAAAGCTCTTATGAATATATCACCCAAAAAGTGCAAGAACCGTGCGAGAACACTTATCAAATAAGCAAAATGGCTTCAAGTGCTCCGTCTGTTCCAACTGTGCCATGAGCTGATGTTTTTCATCATTGCAGAATTTTCAAGCTCCCCTTTTCTGACCGAATGCAAAACACACTGTTGGATCGGAAGGGAGATCAAATGCTTCTTTTGTGGCTGCACCTTTTATGAAAATGCATATTCTATCAAAACCTTTGTGAAATTACTGATTAGTTCTGTTGTTCTATTGACGGGAGATTTTTAGTCATTTTACATCGTGTTGTTCTCTAATGGACTGCACAGGCGCTACAGTGAAGTTTTTTTGTACTTTATGTTCAAATATGACATGCATGTCAACTCTTTAATGCCTTCACATGTCAAGTCGTTGACAGGTTGAAGCCAGATGCCAGTGTTCCTCTGTCACCCCTTCCTTTAGCGACAGTTTAGGTGCTCTGTTAGATTCAGCTGCTGTTCACAGCCTTCACCAGAATCGCTCCGTGACACTTTAATCATTACTTCAAACACCTTGTTGACACATACAAAAAAAGACCTAACATTTAACTTTGTTTTTCCTCTTTACATTCATAAAGTCAACAATAGCATGTTCTTATTCTCCTTATGTGTATGTCGTATTTCAGACTCTTTTTGTTTTTAATGGTGTGCAGTAGTATACCTACCTCTACTGCCTCCCTCCATTTTTACAGCTCGCACCTCGTTCCTGGAAGGTGGCGGTGCCTATATCTAGACTGGATCAGGGGAAAATGATATTTAAGATTCTCGCCTGAATGTCACAGTCGATGAGTTTGACAAAGTTCACCACTCACCCAGACGAGAAACGCTCATGGGGGGTTCACATTATTTCTGCTCCGTAGACATTTAGAGAACACTCTGTGTCGGTCGGGGTCTCGTCCTCCACCCAGGGGATGTGACATAATAAAGGGCGAAATAATGCAGTGCCCCGGCTCAGTTTGACGAAATCTTATCTGTGCCACCGCTTTTGCTTCCTTCCTGCCTCGCCTTGCACTGGCAGAATGCCTGCAGTGTGTGCCAGACGAGAGTCCCAGGGCTGCCAGGGCAAAAAGGGGAGAAGGGGATCCCTGGAGTGCAAGGAGTGGAAGGCTTGGTGGGAGAAAAGGTACCAGTCACTCATGTAAAACATGTTTATCTGACCACGACTATTTCCTATTGGGGTTGATTGTTAAATACTGCGAGTGTATGTGCAGTTACACCCGTATTGATTGAGTATTTCTATCTCACGCAGGGAGATCCAGGTATAAGAGGTCCTATGGGTAACCCTGGGAAAGAAGGCCCAAAGGTAGGCAAGGACATATCAGGCATATATGTACTATATACTACAAAACAAATTCCTAAATTTAATTGTTTTTCTGGATCTAAATGAATTACGCAGCTTTTCGGCATGACAAAATAATCTGTCAAACTAATTGGCTCATTCTATGATATTGTTTATTGTGTGTGTTTAATGTAGTATTTACACTGACAAACGCTTTCCATAAATTGGCTTTTAGATTATCTCTGGTGGCCTAACCAGCTGTTCCACAACTCAATATTATTATGTGCTCGCTGCAGAAGTTGTTGCTATGGATACGCTGTTGTACGGCGGCGAGAGAGAAAAAATCAGGCTTGGCAATTGCAAGTCATGTGCTGTGAGAGGAGAGAGGCATTTTGAAGTTTGCACCCATCAGCCTTTAGTTTTGGGTCTTTTCATGTTCGGTGAAAAACATTCACTTTTTCCTCCCTCGCGGGGTTCTGCCTTCCTGCAGGGAGTGAAAGGAGAGAGAGGGTTCCCAGGCCCGACAGGAGATAAAGGCGACGAGGTGAGTGGAAGGAAAAGTTCAAATCTAAACAAATGAATTCAGTCAGTTATCTAACAATCTGGAAGTCACTGCGTCATTGAGAGGCGGGCCCTTCAAAAGGATGTAAATATATATTGTAATGTCGCCCTCGTCTTTTGAGCCTGTTTGCTCTGAAGGGCTGTTTTTGTAAAGAAGCTATCAAAAGCCGTCCACAGAACTGGATGTGCACTCTGCCCCGTCTGTGGCCCTCTGAGGAACTGCTTTATGAAGGAACCTGGACGGCCCAGCGCGCGTCTGTGTGCGCGTGCACGCACGCTGATTAAGAAACAAGGCACTCTCCGGAGGAGCTGAGAAGCATTTCGTAGGTCAACTTTCAGCATTGAACTGTAGTTGGAGCAGATTTTCACGACGAGAAACGTGTTACTGGCTTTTACAGGCTCAATAAAATCCCGTCTTTCAGCTTTGTTCTTCTTGTTCTATTTAGTGATGAAAAAGGAATATTGAAAAGACCAAAAAAAAAGCACCTTAAAAATACAGTAGATGCTTGCATGGAAAGGTTTCACCCTCTAATTTATAGTTTCAATTTTGAATCATGAGAGACGAGTAAGCGAAGAATAATTATTTATCACAGATTCATCCAATGATATGTGATGAGAAGTCTTGATAGAGTCTTTGGTGCTTAGACTCCGTGGGGAGTCCTGAGCGGCGGCAGAATAAATCCCCCCATGGAGTCCAGGGACCGCCGGTGTTGGTGCTTGATGACTTGCCGAGTTGATAGAGAGAGATGAGTCTGATGAGAATGGCATGGAGAACTAAGGCAGGGAGAGAGTTCATATTAAAAAAGACAAGCAGCAAGACGATTGGCCAACAAGGCAGGTGCGTTGCAGTGGAGGAAAGGTAGGATGACGGAGAATTAGACTACGATGAGCGTAGTCTTCCTCACTGAACTTACACTAGTGCTTCAAGCAGGTATATTGCATCTCCAGTGTTGCTGTAACATACTGTATGAATGTAAATATTGTTTTTCTTTTTTTCATGAATGATGAATCCTCTTTGTCTCTTCCAAGGGGCCTACGGGAGCGCCAGGACTGCCTGGTGTGACCGGTCGCACAGGGGCCGCGGTAAGAAGGATGTCCTTCATGTGAAGCTGATATCAGACAGAATCTCTTTTCTATTTTGTCACAACATGAGTGACGCCTTCTTCTTTTTCTTTCTGAGGTTTGTGCACAGATCAGATTTCATTGAATGCCGTTCTGTTTGCAGGGGCTTATGGGGAGACCTGGTCCACTGGGCCAACCAGGAGCAAAAGGAGATAAAGTAAGATTTTTTTGCTATTGTTCCCAGTAGACCACATGCTCCAAATTTGAGTTTTTTGCACCACTAATTCACTCGGGTGCAATTCCAGTAAACTGTGCAATACCCATGCGTCTTCCACTGCATTTAGCCCATTACAGTGTATATATTATTGCTATTTCTATAATTCCTTATATTTATTTTTGCCCTTATTTTTTCATGTATCCTTTCGTGTTTATATTGCATGTTTACTTATTTATCACTTTCCCCACTGATGCAACTATTTTACTATCCTCTTTGCTGCTACAGCAAATATGCCCACAGTTGGGACTAATGAAGAAATATCAGTATAGTATATTCAGATACTGTATGTTTTGATGAATACTGTGGTACAAAGACTGTATCAAATGAATGCAACTGACTGGGAGTATAAAAAACAAAAGTCTATATGCTTTTTCTTAATTTTGTGTCTCCCTGAATCTGAATGAAAAAAACTAGATAGTTCCAGTTCCTATGATGAATATTAGTTAGTTAGTCTTAGCCAGAGTTTGTCTCATACCAACATGAACCAAAAGTAGTGTAGGAAACCAGATATTGTTTCACTTGTTGTTGTTGCTGTTATCGTTGGATTACATTAGCATGGGACTGTGTAAAGATTTGCATTTCCACAGCCATGTTTAATTCCTCTGCTTTGTGTTTTGTGTGGCAGGGAAACGAAGGACCCTCAGGCAGACCAGGGCTTCCAGGGCCTCCGGTAAGTTCCGCCTGCTCCAGCAGCAGCCAACTGCCGATAACAAGTCCAAAGAAAACTCTGCCAGGGTCGGGGTTCTGCGTGGGCCTCACATGTACTCTGAAATACATTTTACAGTTATTACGTGAGACTGACTTTCTCCATTCTGTTGAAGAAAAGAAAAAAAAAAGAATCTTAAGGTTACAGACTTATAGCCATCTATTCCACCCAAAGGTGAAAACATTTAAACGTGGCTCTTCTCTTGCTTTTTATCGGCGCCATTCAAAGATCTTCTTTTCCCCAGTTTTCGTATGAAGGTTATACAGCCAGAAACTCGCCTTGACATCTCTTCCTACTGAAGTGACCATCGGTGCTTACGTCATGCTCGGTCTGACAGTGTAGTCAGTTGAACACGAAACAACATCGCCGACAAACGTGTACAGATATGGAACTGTGTGGGACCTGCTCGCTGGCATTGAATCGTGTTCCCTCCCTTTTTAAAAGGCCAGTGAGTAAGCACTTCCAAAGGCAAATCTATAATTCATCAGCCGTCCCCCTTGAACCGGCCTGCCCTCCCACACCCTGGTCTCGTAAACTGCAGTCTAGGAGGACGGGGGACGGCTCAGTGGCCTGAAAAGGGCACAGACATCGGCTCCCTTCAAAATGAGAATCTTGATTCCTTCCACATTTCCAATAGTGTATCGTGGGGAAAAACACCCTTTCATGTTCCAGTAGGACCCAAGAAGTCCAGATTACCCAGTTCTCATCACCGAATCTCTGTTTAATCAGTATGCTCTTTGTATTTCTGAGATACTCTCCCTTTTTTGAATTAGCACTGGCTCAAAGATTATCAAGGCTACTGTTCTCATTTTTTTTTCTTTTTTCCTGTTCTTTGCACTTTTCACTCTCTCGCACCTCCCTCTCTCTTTGTGTAATCACCAGATGAGCTATTGATCTCACTCGTGTAGCTTTTAAGGGCTTAACACCACATAACTGCTCCGGACCTACTGTCGAGTTTTCTTGTGGGGGCTCCTGGTGCCTGAAAGTCACAGCGCGGTGGGGAGCGTCACTCACACCAGATGCCTGATTTACTGTCGATTGTGTTTCAGGGTGTACCCTACGTGGAGGGCAATGGGATGAGCAGTCTGTACAAGCTGCAGGTAAAGACAGCGCCTCCAGTCAACAAATCCATGTTTGTGGTTAAAGATGTTGCCTGACCCGTGTTGTAAAAAAAAAGTCATAACGTAAGAAAATGTCATTTCAGAGCGGCGGAGCTTTGTTAGGACCCCCTGGAGCGCCCGGTGCTCCGGTAAGAACAATAATTGTTATGCCTGAGGCGAACCATTTACAGTGCGCCGCGGAACAAACACTTGCACGCAACGGTCCTGTCCGGTCCACGACGCACAGGAACCCCAGCTGCATCTTCTTGAGGCTGCCTCTCGCTGAACTGCATCCATCACTGGCCGGCAGCTCGCAGCGATCGATAAGAGAACATCTTCATCGCGTTTTTTTTAGTGTGTAAAAATGCTGAAATGCTTGACTGAATTTTTCAATGTTCATGTCCAGTCCAAGCGTGTGCGAAAGCCACACTGAACTATGTGATCATGGACTCGGTAACATACAAGAAAATGTGAGGTTGATTTACAGGCAGAAATTTTGACAAAAGAGACCCAGTGAATTTGAATGTCAATAACATACAGTAGCCACATGCCGTTTGAGACCGTATTTATGGTTTTTATGGTAGCAGTTGTCACATTCATGGGAGTAATCTGTCAATTTCTCTTTCTTTTTTCTTCTTTTCTAAGGGTCCCAAAGGAGACGAAGGACTTTCAGTGAGTTGGCGCTTTTCATTAGTGAATATATCTTTTTATGAAATATTTGTCTATTTTCATGCCGGCCCAAAAAATAGTGGAGTCTGAGTCGCCTGTTGCTTTCTATCATTGTCTCTGTGGTTCTCTCCAACATAAGTCAATACACCCTCAAGCCTGAGCACTTAACCACTCTCAGTCGAACTGCAACACCACATCTCCTGCAAGTATGAAACTGTTGAACCATATTGTCTTTCCAGGGGGAACTTATGAACCTTCTTTGCACTTCAAATGCAAAGCACAAAAAAAAATCCAACACACACACACACACACACACACACACACACACACACACTACACACACTCCAGAATGACGCCTGAAAACAATCGACACAGACACGGAAACAATTCGACGCGTCGTCCCAAATTCTTTATTCTCACGGGGCCAATTGCATTTTTTATTGTTTTGTTGCACAGTGATTTTTCACCACAATGTTAATTTGACATTTTAATAAATTGTGTGAGCGGCGCCAGTGCTGTGGTGAAATTGCCCCAATCCGTCTCACAGCTGATCCTCTGGCTGGCCCACTCTGCTCTTAGCCGCACTCGCTTATTCATGACAATCTACATGGGTGACAATTACCTGCACAATCCGTCTATGTCAGCGCCAGTTGCCCCTCTGCTCTGCGTAATGGCATTTCTCCGAGGCGGACTGGAGCGAGATGAGGTAGATCGAGGCCACCGCTTGTTCGAGCGCGGGGGGAACGGGTCTCTATTTTTAGTGCAGAAAACAAATTTGATTGTGACTGTCAAATGGGAATTTTCAGTTTTTTTTCATCCCGTCTATAGCCTACAAGCTTTGACAGCATGTGTCATAGATCATCAAATATGATACACTCAGGAATGAGTTTTGTCCTCTTAGGATTGTCCTCGTATTGACACACGCAAGGTTGCGTTATCACCCGGTCGAGAGGAGAGATGAAAACGTGTTGAAATCCCGGCTCCTGCGGAATTTAATTCACTTGCCTTCGTGTAGCTTTGATCTTACCTGTTGCCTGTTAATGCGTGGTGGTTATTCGCAGCCCTGATAATAATGTCCCCTACCTTCAGGCGGCAAACTCACCCCCCAGGAATACTATCGTTCTCGGCTGACAGACAGACAGAACCAACGACCTTTAGTCTTTATCAGTTGTGACAGGGTTTTTTTTTGTCTTGACACAGCAGCTGTTGTGTTCTCTCTCTCTCTCTCTCTCTCTCTCTCTCTCTCTCTCTCTCTCTCTCTCTCTCTCTCTCTCTCTCTCTCTCTCTCAGGGCGAACCAGGGGCCATGGGATTACCCGGGCTGGAAGGGCTACCTGGTGCCAAGGTAAGCAACCCAGAGAGGTGTCTCATCTGGCATGACTGAACCTGATTACAAAGGGATTTCTCTGTGTTATATGTATTACAAGTATTTTTTTCCTGGCTTAAAAAAAAAGCTTGCCTGTGTGAAAAGAGACAACTTCTGCGGAGAATATGATTTGGAGAACACTTCCGGGTTGATAGGGGATATGCAGTAACGCCTCGGCGGTTTGCGTTCATGTAATAGTTAACCATCTGCACAATGAACGGTTCCCACCGGATGCGTTTTCCATAATGGAACAACCCAATGCAACTAGCCCTGCGTGCAACCCTCTCACAGCCTCCTGCAGCTACCGCTGTGTATCAAAAGGTTTCCACTGACTGACGGTGTGTGACTGTGCTGTGTGTGTGAGTGACTTATCCTTCAGGGGGAATTCTGTCAAAGGTGACATTTATGCAGAGTGAGGTTGTTTTGTGACCAATTTGTGAGTAGAAATGTGCAGTGTTTTTTTTCATGTCATGCGTCTTCATAACCAGGTTTCTGTTCCACTATGCAGTAAACGTCGGCTTGACACGACAGTGATTTACGTGTATGTGTATATCATCTGACTGACGAGAGTGCTGTTTCCCTCAGGGTGATATTGGTTCGGTTGGTCAACCTGGGACGCCGGGTCCTCCAGTAAGTGAGATTTCTTTTTTTAGGTTAATTCACCACCTCACCCACTCCTCCCTGATCAATCATCTGTGTTGTTTAAGTCCCCTGCTGGAAACAAGTCGATGATGGTTCATAAAAGTACTGCGAGCGGCAGCTATCAGAACAGAAGTCCCACACTGTAATGTGACACTGCAGGTATAGACCCTGTGGTGTGTTCAGTGGATTTTCTGTGCAGCCATGGCAGCCCTGTTTGCCGTATTATAAATTGGGCGGCTGCAGAGGTGCAGTAGATACGAGACCATTGAGGACCCATCAAACACTCCTCCCATGTTTGTGATTGACAGGGGAAGCCCGGAACTCGCGGAGAACCAGGGATCCCTGGAGAGCCGGTGAGCCGCAGCCTCTAAGTCTCTTTGAGCTGTCAATCCACACAGTCATTCCTTTGTCGCTGCCGACTGACACATCTGCCGTCTCTGTTCTCTGACAGGGCGAGCGGGGGCCGCTCGGAGAGACAGGATTCCCGGGGCCCGAGGGACCCCAAGGTGTTGCTGTAAGGATGCTACACGAATTCTGTCCCTCTTCCCTTTTATAATCCCAACTAGCCGGTGCCAAAGCACCTTCCACTGATGTACAGGTTGGAAATATGGTTATGAAAATCCCCCAACGATTTATTTAACCATTACATGGTGAAAAAGAAGCATGATTCAATGACACTATGGATGAAATGTGTATTTTAGCTCTCACTTATCCTGTAGAATAGATGATTACATTCCTCTATGTGATTACCATCAGGGAGGGTTTCTGTAATTTTCCCTGTAAGCGCACAATGGAACAGTGTTCGGCACAGCAATCAGGAATCATTATCCCTCGGTTGAGATATCTCATTAACTGTGGAGATTACTAGGAGTGCAACAGTGCTGATCCAATCGAAGGTGGGAGCTGATACAAAATGTCTTTGTTGTGTTGTGCTTCTTGAGCAGGGGAGGCCGGGAAAAGATGGAACTCCCGGATACAAGGTGAGCTTGTGCGCGCACACTGCAAATCCCCTTATAGAAAGTGCTTTACATCAGCCGAACCACAGAAAGATGGCACAGCAGATTTTTATCTCCCCCCCCCCACCCCCCGCCCCCTCAAGCTACAGCATCATGAGTGCATTAAACCAATTTGCATATTTGAGATTTTAACGATAATAACGAAATGGAATCCTGCAGATTTAAGGCTTTGTTGACTTTTAGTCTTTTTAGCCTAATTATACAGTTAATGCATTCAGGCAATGATAAAATGTTTGTAATAGAGGGCAGCAGACACTTAGATTAAATATGCATTTTCCTGCCCGGTGAACCTGGCTAAAATTGAAACAAATACTGCGGCAAAGTTTGCTTTCAGGTGACTGATTCAATATATTACACGCATTTATTACATAAGAACGGGCTCACAGCATGAAGACCAGCTCTGCAATGAATAGCCTTTTTACAATCTAATACCCAAACTGGATTATCTATGAGTTTTGCTGCTCTGCTCCGTGGTTGACACGATTTCTTTTTTCACCTTGCAGCTTAATGGCAGTCCCAATAGTTTATTGTTTTCTGATTGTTATTATTATTATTAGTTAATATTCATCCATCAAAATCTCAGCACCGCACAGAGCCTTTTCTACAGTCACATTCTCGTGTCTGTCTGCCCCGGCGCTTGAGTTTTTTGGTGGGGCAACAGTGCCATCTAGCAGGTAAGCTTTGCTCCCCTACGCAGACTCCTTGCTCTCCCGCTTTGAGGTTTAATGTAATGCTCAGGGAAGCACATTTCAGTGGGTAAGATGATAGATTTAAGCCCCATCAGGCACCGGGGAATACAGAGTGCTGCAGATTAAAACAAGCAGGGGAGAACAGCATCACAAAGAGATGCTCGCTTAAAAACCACATCATGCCAGATTGTCTTTTGCACGGCTCCTGTAATCCAGCAGGAAATTGATACAAAGATGCTCCCGGAGGTGTTTCTGCGAGCGCGGCAGAGGGGTGGGGTTGGGGGGGAGCAATGAGGAGTGACAGGGAGGGATTGGAAGACGCAAGATGTTGTGACATAAAGCCAGAGACAGGTACTTTCTCTAGCGCCGCCGTACAGGAGAGACAGCTGGCGGGAAAGGCAGGCATTTCTCAAACAAAACGGGAGTGATGCAGAGCGGCCGTGATATTGCAGAAAGGTGAAACACTATACAGGAGGGGAATATAACAAGCAATTCACCCGAGCTGAGTAAGAGGCAATCAATGCACTGTCGTCTGAAAGGGTGCATTCCTAAAAAGTCGGGTAATTCAGGGGAATTACAGAACACAGAACACAAATGTCTGCCAATGTTAGAGTTAATATGAGCAATATACCAAGGTTTTAGATAATAACGACCTCAGCTCCCTGTCTTCAGATTAGCACAATGGAGCCCCTGTTACGGAACATCAATACTATGTGTGTGGTGGGTTAAAAAAGGGTCAGCGTGCTTTTCTTTTTTTCTACATAAAACAATATCTGTCCGCTTTTGTTTTTTTGAAGGGAGCTACAGGTAGACCAGGGGACAGAGGATCCAAAGGAGAACGTGTAAGTAGCGTCATTCGTGTCTTCCTAAAAAAGAAGCTGTTTTTTAGGACTCGCAAAAAAAAAGGGTTTTGATGAATATTAATGAAAGTCTTCACAAATATGACTAATCCCCACGAGCACATAAGCACCAGATGAAGGCATTTAACGCTCGGTGCCGTTTCCTTATTGTATTTGCAAGGCAAAATTATTGAGCTCTGTCACACTTGCACAGTATCTATTGCAAACGCCGGTAATAGAGGATGCAAAATTAGGCTTTTAGCTCCAAGAACAGAACAGAAGAACCCCTGACTGCACTCATTAAGAGGAATGCTTCACTGTGGACAGCATGTGAAGTGATACAGTTGTGTGCCAGTCAGACGTGGAAATTGTAATGTCTGTGATGCCAGCCAGGATACAGAACTTTTTTTGTCTTAAAATATATATATATATATATATATATGACCTTATTTTTTTGCATCGTGTCAAGCTGACGTGTGGGCCTCTGTGATGCAGGGTGATTCAGGGATTCCCGGAGAACGAGGTGTTCAAGGCGAGAGAGGTCGCACAGGAGATCCTGGCTCGATCGGGCTGATGGGACCGGCGGGCCAAAAAGGAGATCTCGGCCCTCCCGGACAGTTGGGGGGTGTAAACCTCCTGGTAAGTTGTCAATTTGCAGATACCTCGGAGCAAACAAAGACTTTCCTCCCAGATGAATGCGACCTTAATCAGCCTGCCGCCTCCCACCTTCCTTCCTGAGCTTGTGTAACTAGAGTTCAGTTTCTGTTTCCCGTGTGTGTGTGGGGGGGGGGGGGGGGGTGCAGCCACAGATTCCTGCAAGAAACATCAAACAAGTCTGGGCAAGGGAGGTTGCTTCTCTCTTTCAGCTCCCACTCCGGATCTTCTAGGCACAACAGAGGGTCAGAGAGGGGGAGCGATGGAGACAGCGAGAAAAAGGCAGAAATGCGTGGGCGTGCCCCGAGATCTGCAGAGCAGTGAAAACACCTCCATGTGTCACAGACATTTTACACATCCTGTGCACAGTCACAGCCGTTATATAAGATTCACAGCAGAGATGAAAAAACTGTTTTTCAAATGTAAAGATCCACAGTCCAATGCTACAGTTGTAGCCACCGCTACCGGAGCAGCCCTGGAAATATCTTTCATGCAGAAAGGTTCAGAGTGCCAGAGCATATATTGTTATATATTTGCTTAAAATATACAATAGCTGGTATGACAAGCTTCGCTTTTTCCTCTCCAGCACAGTGTGCATTACAGCTGATCTGGACACAAAGTAACACCTAGAAATCTGTTTATAGACTTACAATATCAAATGTAATGTTTCCCTAAAGAATCCATTTTACTTCCAGGCTCGGGAAGCAAGGTATGCTCTAACTGAGTAGAAAGAACAGAGCAAAGGAAATCTCAATTTTAGCAGTAATCACTCCTGAACACCATTTTTTGTTGTTTTTTTTTTGAGAGGGCATGTTTCAGTCAGGACATTTGACAGGCATCCACTTGGTTTGCATGCCGTGATAACTATCATCTCTTCTGTATCTCCTCTGCTCTTTTGTTCACTGTGAATGAAACCTCAGTCCGTGTCGTCTCTTACTTGCATTATTTTTCCTTGTGTGTTCAAATTTTCTCAATGTGTTTTTCTTTCCACTCCCTCAGGGAGATCCCAGCTTCATGGAGGAACTCAAAACGGTTATCCAAAACGAAGTATTGAGGCTCCTTGAAGGTGCATATTTTGTCCGTCTTTATTCTCCCCAGTCTGCCTTTTGTTGTCCTTACACATTCTCCTTTTTTTTTTTTTGATTTGTAGAGAAGCTGTCGAGCGCTGCCATGCTGCAGAAGACACCTGCGGGCATCTTAGCCTCACAAGTCCAAGGCCCTGCAGGACCTCCTGGAAAAGACGGATTACCAGGCCCGCCGGGGGAGCCTGGCCCTGCTGGTCCTCAAGGTAGGCGCTCAAGGTTGGCAAGCAGAACTGCCGGACCATAACCCCCCAAAATAACCACCTCTGTTAAAAAATATGAATAAGAAATAACATGCTCAGTATTTGGATGCTCAAAAACTGTTGGTGAAACTTGATTAACCATATGTTTTTCATGTAATTGAATGTTTTCGCAGCCACAGCATATGTGTACGGCTCATTGGTGCTTTACATAATCCAATTAGTCCAACGGGCATATGCTGTATATCACAAATGTAACTTACTATATTTAACGGAGGCAACAGTTGCCACTATGAAATCAATGCCGCAGGTTGCCGTGAACTCAGATTTATTCTGTGTAATGAGTTCAGATTGAACATTGGCAACTGGCTGGGTTGGGGGGGGGGGTTGAGGGCACCAGTGTGGGCTAACTCTTGTATTTTATAGGGATTCATGGGTATTTTTCTCTTGCTTGCACCCATATATCAATGCAGACTGAGGGGCGGGAAGCAGAGGAAAGGCCAGGAGTGTGGTGCACAGCGGCTCTCTGGGAAATATGAAGACAAACGAAGAATTGACTGTGAATAAGAGAAAGTATTATCAGTGTGGACAGGAAAGAGCCCCAGTATTGATACCTCACTCCGGCAGAGAGAAGCTCCTAAAACACAAAAGGAGGGTAGTCAGGAAAAGAGGGTGAACATTCTTTATCAAGCCGATACAACGTTCTGACTGCTCCTGCAACACTAATGGTTTTGCCGGTCAGGCTTTTTACCTCAGACTTGCCTAGATTTGTTTTGTGTCCGCGGCAGAACTACTGGTGTCTTAACTTTTTGAAGAGGAGGTTTGTTTCGTGTCGGTGCGGATCCAAGCGCCGCTGCATTGGCCTCTCTCTTTGAGCTTTGTATCTACCTCACATCATTCAAGACCATTTACACTTTAACCCGCCGCCATAATATAAAATGCCGCTTTCGTTCATGAATAATGTAGTTAAAGTTGGCGACTGCTCGACTATAAATATTTGTGCTGTGTTAATTCCATTTGCATTACACATGTTTTGGATTTTTGTTTTGCTTGTTTAATTATTTTTTTTATGCTTCGAAGGACTGTTTTATAGGTGATTCTTAATGCAGCTATGCAATAAGTATTTATTGAAAATAAAGAGGAAAGTTATTTCCCTTGATAAATCAAAAATTCAACAACTTCCTAATTTTTTTTCTTTTCTTTGTCGACTCGTGCCTCCACTCAGCTGGGGAGAGAGTTTGGGGTAATATTTCCTCATTATTTCTCGTCATCCTCCGCTGGAGACTGTGCTCCTCTGGAATATCCAATTTGACTTGTTCTCCAATATGCCAAAATGAATTGTTTATGGAGAAAAATAACCCCTCTGTTGGAATCACAGTTTTTTTTTTTCCTCATGGTGTCATTTCACATGGGTGAAGGTCTCTAGCTGTAAGAGAAAAACATAAGGTTGCATGCTGAAGAGCATGTTAATCCCCCCCATCCTCCTTTGTTGTAATTGAGTGCTCATTTGTCATTCTATTCATCATCACATTTGAGATCACGGGAATACTCACTGCTGTAAATCATTGTATGTGCATATTTCATAAATTCAAGATTTTGTTCTTTTAACATTCATTTTTTTTATTTTGTATTTCTGTGCATTGTGTGTTTTCATTAATACAGACTGAAACAAAGTGTCTTTTATTTAATCAGGCTGAAAAACTGTGTTCGCAGAGATGCTCTGCTTTGTGCTGTGCATTATGGAAATATCAGTAAATATCCCACAGTCATTGGTCTTTGTTGGCGCAGCTGCTCAAAGAAAGGTGTTTTGTTTTTGGGGGGTTTTTTGTAAGGCATTGCATGAATAAATATTACGTTGCTGTTAATATTTTGTTCACAACAGTGTACAAGAGGTGCGCGGCTGCAATCCTATCAATCAAGCCGGAAAACCCCCTCTGTGGCAATATTATTTTTTATGATCGTGTTTCTGTCCATTAGAACTTATTTTATTCTAACCCCCAAGCACAGATGTAGTGTGCCATGTTTCTATCTATCAGAGTGCAAGAGTCCAGCGTGCCACCCAAACTCTTTGCCCTGAGTCGTTGTTGTCGTTGTCGTTGTTGTCGTTGTTGTTGTCGTTGTTGTCGTGGTTGTCGTCGTTGTTGTCGTTGTTGTTTTGCCAATGCTAAACGTACAGTTCTCTTTCTCTCCATGGTACGTCTCCTCCCTGAACGAATGCCCCCAGGGCCCCGCGGGTGTTGAAAGAAGTCTCATTAATGCGTCAAAGTGTGGATGGCCCCTCTCTCTTTGAGACTCACTTTTTTGGGGGTAGTTCACGAGGCTTTTTTTCTGAGATTTTCTCTGGCATGTGAGCAGTGAAGCATTTCCCCCTTTGGGCCAGGCGGGTGTAAGGCTTGATACTCCTTTCAATGTTCCTGATGCACAACGCCGGCCCTGAGACTCCATTACTTTAAGTGCCTCATGGGGAAATATTTTCACAGCCCCGCACATTTTCACTCGGTATGCTTCCCTTTTTTTTTTTTTGGAGCTGTAAAGACTTACCGGCTTTGCATGGGGTGGGAAAGCCTTTGAATAATGTTTGTGCGCATATTGTTACAGGCAACACACCTGCTGGCCTGACTTGTAGATTAGTGTTAATGCTTTGATTCTTTGGATATATACCTTTTCTTCTGACAGCCTAAGCATGTGCCCGTGTTCGACACTGCTTGCTTTTTCATCCGAGAGGTAACCTTGTTTTCTCTCCGAGGCCGAATAGAGAAAGCCTGGGTTTTCATGCACTCCCTTTTTATCTCGTTTGTGTTCTCCCGGAGAATTCCATTTCTCTTGAACTTTGCGAGTGTCAGAGTCTCGTCGACAATGATTGGTTTCTGCATCCGTTGCACCCGTTTGTTTTCTGTCGAACGACTCCACCTTTGATCACGCCTCTCCTGTCACTCTCTGAATGTCCGTGGTGACCCACATGTATGACCGCTGATTTGCTCTCTTTCCAAATCTTTTTTTTTTTTTTTGACAGAAAGCTGCGTGAGCTCACAACGCCTACCTTTTCTAACACTGACGCACAGATGGCTTGTTTGTTGATTTTGATTTTAAACAGGATGCCAGTACGTCTTTTTTGCTATTCGATCCAGAGTCGCCTGTTTCTACATCTGCTCCTCTCAGAAGGAGCGCATGACATTGTCATAACATCGATGTTCAGATTTGATGCAAAAGTGTATCCCCATCTTGACAGGTCTTTGGCTTTGAAATGTTATGGCATTTTGACTAATCCTTCTAACTGTACCACACAGTCCGTGAACGAGGCACCTCACGGGTCTACCTCCTCTTTGCATTGTTTGTACTCAAGTCAGATTGTTCTGTCTGTCCTCAGGGTACAGGGGTCAGAAGGGAGAACGAGGCCAGCTCGGCCTGGGGCTGCCAGGGGACCCAGGACCCGTGGGGGCAACAGGTGAGAACACCGCACACTGGATTTAGATGCATGAAGTACGTGCTCCATTGGAGACTCGAGCCACTGGTCAAGCAAACAAGGTGAAAGGAAGGAAGGAGCGCGACTGAAAGTCAGAACATGTTTAGCGGCATGTTGGTTACAGACCGACCAGACTCGGCTTCGACAGCCCTGATTCCTCCACATCCGCGTGTTCATCAGTTTTGTCTCGGATCCACTCACACATACTGTACTAGACTGCAATTAAAAATAGAAGAGAGCTCACTTAAACTAAAGTGCGTAAGTAATTGATTAAAAATATCTAAATATTTATCTATAAAAAAACATAGACATAAGACATCAAGTAGAATTCAAAGCAGCTGGCTATTGCACTAAATAATAATGCTGATATTGCACTGTGGATATAGCACATTTGAGAGTAGATGGTGCCGTTGGTAAAATGTGAACGTGCGGTGCAGTAGATCGTGAACATTGTGAGGTGTTTTTAATCTAGGTGAACCGCCGCGTTGGTGCAGATGGGCCCACAGGTCGGTGTCAGTGTTTGGCAGTTTTCGAGCTCTCGTGTGGCTAGAAGCTGTTTCTGAGTCCGTTTGCCCGTGATGGACTTGGGTGAAGGGAGAAAAGTGGTAGTGTATGTGTGATATCGGAGAAACGGGGTTGTGTCACGCCTCAAACCTGAACTTCTATTTCAGCCTTCATTCGGCGTTTCAGCACGTCGGAGATAAGCACAGCTTCAAGATCCGGCGCAGGCTGTAACACAAATGGGACTCCAGTAGAGGAGAAAAATGCTGCAGTGACGGAGCGCTGACGTCCGCTCTGCCAAGTCAAAAAGCCCCAGCATTGTGTTGTCTCGAACAAAAGTTTCACTGAAGGCAACGCCGAGATGTCAGCTGTGTCCCCTAGTTCCTGTGAACTCAAACATGACTCCCTGCTTCCTGATGGAGCGTTGAGGGGTCGGTTTACATCGCTGATTCCCTGATTTTCCCTGGACCCGAAGTCACTCATCTGTGTATGTGCACAATGGAAGTTAGGAGCGAACGGAACGTGGCTGTAGCTCCTCGGGAGAGGACAAATCACAGCTGATGGTGCAGCATCACAGCACAGCTGATGGCGTTAGACTTCAGCTGCAGTCACACTAAAGTGTTGGAAAGCACGTTCCTCCTGGACACCCGACGGGTTAATTGGAGACTGGGATATAGTTTGAGTGTCGTCCTCTAACATCTTTATCCGCTTTATCATCAGAAAGTTAAAAGCCCTCCTGGCGGCCAGAAACTTCAGCGTTGTTGTTTCACGAGAGGACATCATTGGAGAAAAGGCAGGGGAACATCTTGCCAAACGGTGCTGTTTGTCAAGTCGTGCCCACCTGCGGTGCATTAGTTCTGTGCTGTACTGTAGCTAAATAGCAAGGTTATATATATATATATATAACAGCTGTATGCAGTGATTTAACATATCAAAGGACTGTAGAACCCAGTAATGTAATAATTTCCCGATATTTTACCAACTAACTACCAATAGTGTAATTAAAAATACACTTTACTCCGTTAAAAATGTAATAAAACCTGATAATATAATAGCTTTCTAATAATGTAATAAATATCTAAACACATAATGCAATAATCTCTGTAATAATGCTCAATACAGAATAAGGATGTATAGTAAGAATGTGGAAATGGTATTACTATATGGAGATACAGCTGTTGATGAAAGACTTAAAGATTTATTTGGCTTCTTATATTTCATATTATCACAATTATAACTTTGCTCATTAGAGAATAATGACCCATTTGCAAAAACAATGCTTTCCTAAAACATTTACACATTAAATTTGCCCAGTTATAACAATATTTGGGAATTATTACATCATTGGGCTCTACAAAAATATGGTCAATTCAATAATGTGATAACCACCAGTTATTTTAATTATTTATTACATTATTATTACCCAGATTATTACGTTATTGGTTGAGATATTTTATTATATCACAGAGAAGTTATTACAATATGGGGCTTTATTACATTTTGATGGATTTAAGTATGGATTATTTTTACATTATTGGTAGTGGCTACATTATGGGGGAATTTTTTACATTATTAGATTCTACAAAATTAAACTTTGCGCACCTTTCCACCAATTGCATCACTTCAAACCATGGTCGTACTGTTGACAACTTGTGTGTGTGTGTGTGTGTGTGTGTGTGTGTGTGTGTGTCTGTGTGAGCGGGAGAGATGGTCGTTGTGGTGAGGAAAAGGGCAAGTCGTGATTTCCGAGGGAGGGAAAGAAGGAGGCAGAGTCTGTGATTCTTTATGTATGAGCTGTAGAAGATGCAGAGATGCTCGAGCTGCGACTGTTCTGACGGATGTAATGGACACTCTTTTCATAGGCTAGTTACAAAGTTGCATTGAAAAGAAAAATGAGACGAAATGTGTTTACCTGTGTTTGTATTGTATGGTCACTATACGAGAGACGAGAGTCTCCGCCTCTACAAGCTGTTGCCAAGTAACATGAGAGACCATCGATGATGATCTCACCTTATCTGACGCCGAGGAAATGTGCGCTCTCCGTCCGTCAGTGTCATTACAGCGAAATTAAAGGATTCAAGTGGAAATGAGATAGCCAGCTTTTGATCAAAGAAAAACAAACTGTTAGAGATGCTTGTTGGTATCAATGGGAAAATGCTAATTTTATGGAAAAAGTAGGTTCAGGGCCATATGGTTGGAAATGATGTCACAATATATTAAATAAAAATGTTTTCAAATATGGATATATGTGATAAATGCACGCAAAATTGCAAACAGTACACGATCATCACAAGTTTCGTGTTCCTCTTTTTTTGTTATAAATATTTCATAACATTTTGCTGTAATTTCACTTTAAAACAATATGTCGTAAAATGGTAATACCGTTAATGATCAATCCGTTGATTTCTTTAACATCATTTAGTTTAATGAAATGTCTAAAAACTTAACTCATTTCTAGTTTTAATGCCAAAGGTGGTGCCAAGATACCCAAATGAAATGGTGAAGAAAAACCATGTATGCATGCATCTTTTCACAGCTTTCATTTATAGTAATTAATAATGTCTAATTCTCTGTCAAGGCGCTCCTGGGTTCACTACCCAGGGCCCCCCTGGTTCTCCGGGGCCCCGTGGACATCCCGGGACGTGCGACCCCAGTGAGTGCCTCCTGCCAGCCTTATGAACCCAGCAGAGGGGACTCCCGGGGCCAGCGGGAGGACGGCCGTCCCGCTCCGAGCTCATCGCAGCCGCCGCAGAGCAGGAGAAACGAGGGCCTCGCTGTATCTGACAACTTCCTCAGCTCCCGTTTATCAGACAAGACTCACAACTGACCTCTTTTGTTCACTTTACAGTAACACGTGGATGCAGTCGCTGTTTTATTTATTTATTTTTATTTATTCTGGGATTGCTGTTGGGGTTTGTTTTGCGACGGGAAGCCTTTGTGTTTTCTTTCTGTCATTCTTTTCTCTTTTTTCTCCAATGCTTTTTACTTTTCAAGTGATTTCTTGTTTTTGACATCCCCCACTGTGATGTAATGCATTCCTCGCCGACTCTCAGTATGCCTTTTTAAAAAACCATGAAATGACTTTGTGCTGTCAAGTTGAGTCCTGCCTGTAAACATGATCTCAATTGTCCGTTTGCCTCCTTAATGGCCATGCCTATGCACTCCTCTGTTCTTCTCCTCTGTTATTCAGATAAGCCAGTGGGCTGATGGCCGAAGGTACATCTCCTGTGTGTGTGCGTGTGTGTGTGTGTGTGTGTGTGTGTGTGAGTGAGAGTGTGAGTGTGTGAGAGAGCGCGCGTGTGTGTGAGCGAGAGATTATCAGAACGAACGTATACTTGTTTCATGTGTAGGTGTGAGAAAATAACAGATTTTTGAATCTCTTTATGCAACCAAAGTGCAGCAGATGTGTCCAACGTGGAACTTATTGATGCCCAGCGCGTTCTCAAGAATGTATTTGACAGATTGTACTAATGATTGTCGAAAATGTAGCGTGGATATTCAGTAACGTCATGACTTCGTTTTTTGGGGAATTACTGAGGCGCTTCTTTGTTGGAAAATCATTTGCGTCGTGATGCCTTCCCATTTTCTGTCGGGCCATGCGTCAGCGCCGAGAGGTCGTCAGTGCGGTTTGTCTTGTATCTGCTGTCACACAAACAAACCTGCAACTCCAACCTTTTGTCAGAAGGCGCAGACATCAATGGCAGATTTGAAAGTAATGATCTTCGAACGCGTTTTAGGAGTGCGGCGTGACCTCACGCTCACTTTTACTGCCGATTTGGTCTGTAAATAAGATAACATATTTTTTTTTCCTTTTATTTTCTTGTCTCACAGGGCTTATAATGGGACCTAGCATTATAATTACAGTACATAAGCATGAGCCTAATGTGTCAGTGTAATGACACATTAACGTTCTTTACGTCGTTATCGATCATACACCTTGAAAATGCTGATGTTTTCTTGTGGCCGGTGTGATTATTGATATCTACTGTTTACATAGTGTTGTGTATGATGATTCCTCTGGTTTATTTTGTATATTTTTGATTTTCAGCCACACAAAGGAAATCGGACTACTACACTACAAACTTCAGACTTCTCCTTTCTGTGAACTCATGAACATACTTGAACTTTTTGTTGTTTGTTTTTGACACTATTCATGGTCTAACATCCTGGTTTCACTATGTATCTATGGGTTTTTTTTTGGGGGGGGGGGGGTCTCCTCCGACTGGAGTTTTGATTTATTTATTTGCTAAAAACAGATTTCAGATCCATTTTTAATGTTGTACGCTAATTTGTGAAGGTTTTGAGTCAGCTTTACCTAAACGGCCCCTTATGATGTGACTTTAACAGAAACTCACACGTGGAAGTGAGAATATCTGGAGTACAATCACACGGAACATTTTGCAGAACTTCAAGGCAGAATGAGAACATTTCCCAGCATTCCAATTGAAACCAATTGGATTGAAATGAATGCTCTATTTAAATATTGTGAGGAAATGCAAAAAGAAAAATTTGCATTTAAAAAGTAACCTACACTTTTTAATCACGCTCAACAACAGATATTTACTTTCGAAGAAAAGAGAATTACTTTGGAGTGTATGTTACTCTCCCCGTGCTTTCATTTTGAGCCCTGTTTAATGAAAGTTTGACTCAAAGGCTTTACATTTACTTTTAAGTGTCCTGCTATGATGAATGTTTAAAAAGTTCTGTGGGTGTATCTGAATTTTTTTTTTGTGATGTTAAGAACTCCGTTCTCTCTGTATTTCATCCTTTGAGATCTGTTTGGCACTTTCTTTTCCTTTCACTTCGTGTCTGACATCATTAAAAGTCATCATGCTTCTCTTATACATTTAAATTATAATTCATATCTTATTCTGAAGCTGCAGAGCTTCTTTTTTGTTTTTTTCGTACTCCGCATGCCAGCTTGGTTTTTATCTCTTAAATGTTATCAGTGTGAGTGGGTCTAATTTCAGATGGGTGCTGAATGTATGCCACCGGCTTCATTTGTGAGTTGAAAGAGCCCCCTGCTGGATATGTATTTATGTTGTCCTCGCTCGTAATGTGAATGGAAAACAATCTTTCCTTGTGTTATAAGCTTCATAAAATCACTTCCTTCTATTAACTGCCGTTCTCTCACCACAATAATTTTCATATTCGGCCCAATGGATTGGATGCAATAACAAAGACCTTGACCAAATTCAAATGAGACGGCATCAGCAAGCTAATATCTGAACGTTTTGGTGCACTGATGAGAGAAAGGTTCTCTGCTTAAATTGAATCTAGGCAGAATTGATATTAATGTGCACTAGTTTGCGACTTCAATTAAGCTTAACACTTTGATCACTTGGGAGAACAAAAGAAAATGGCAGCGTATGTCACAGCCTGCTTCACTGGCAATTTGGTGCAGTGCATTTCACGTCGCACCGAGTTAAGATCCAATTTTTTCCAAGTGGAAAACTCCAAAGAAGGAGGTGCGTCCTTCAAGCGAAACGCTCTCTTACATCTAAAGATTGTCTCATCAAATAATGCGGAGTTCACTCAAGACGGTAACATCAGTTTTAAATACACACCCTGTTGTTTTTTACAGTAATGCAACCTGATCCTGCTGCCACACGTAATCTAATCTCGTAAATGAGCTTGTGATGAGGGGGAATATGGATATTCCTCCCGGCATGGCCCCTTGGATTAAAAATGTCCACCTGCTGCTTTCACCGTAACTCGTCTTCACTCCTTGTGCCGCGTGACCTTCGTGTGTGGTTTTGAAAGTCTTTGTTTCGTCGAATATCTACCTCACTCTTGGTTTGTCCACGTCTACATCATTGGCTATTTCTGAAAGGAAGAAAAAAATCAACACTCAACTGTTGCCTTTGACTTAAAAAAAAAAAGAAAAAAGCAATTGACACCTCAAATGTCTGTAAAGAGACATACTGCAGTTCCTGAATGTTGAGGATCAGTCGGGTTAGTGGTGCTGATAAACAGCAGGGGCAGTAATTCCCCTGTTGGGAAGGTTGATCCAGTGTGTGTGTGTGTGTGTGTGTGTGTGTGGTTACCAGTTATCAAAGGTTATACTTTACACTTTTTCTTTGCAACATCTTTTATCTATACGCTGACTAATGGCACCTGCCTTACACATGTGTAATAAATGTTATTCAGTGCTTTATTTCTTGTGTTCTCTCGTATTTTCTGCACTAACAGGTTCAAGGTTATTTGCACAAGTCAAAAAAAAAAAGTGTTTCCTATAAGAGACAATGTTTGAATGTTGTGTTAAAAGTGATAACTCGTAAGATTTAAATGTTTCATTTGAAAAGCCCACCTGCCAGACGGCTAAGATCATTTACCATTCTGGGTCTCTTGAATGGAATGAAGGAATGGAATAAAGTTAAATAATAAATATGCAAAGATGTGTATAAAGCGTGTCTTGAATGAAACACAAACCGTTTCAAAGTTGATTCTTGACTTTGGAAACCACGGTTGAATCAAGCAATTTTCATGCTCGGTCCGTGTGTTGGCTGTGAGCTTTCGATCACATCCCACCATTTGTGAAACCTTTTGACAGGAACTCCTCAAAGTGCTCAGAAGACAAGTTTTACATCTTCATTTCCATAACAACATGGGCAAACTACATCTGCTGATTTAAATCATGAGGCATGATGGAAAGGCTCTAAACAGATGTACTTCAGATGCACTTCACAATATTTTACTTTTTGTTTTAGGTGAACAACGGATTGAGAACATTGATTTTGCATTTCCTGATATTGGTCACAAAAATATATATCATCACAGAATGAAACCATTATACAGAATAAATTAAACACTCCCATGTGTCATTATCTTTATTTCTCACATCAATGAGGGTTTCCCTCATCCATAAAAAATATTTCCATGAATGCACAGCTGCACGCTGTTCCTTCTGTACATTGAGGCAAGGTCTCACATCAGGTTGTTTTATAGGAAATATAATTAACCACAATTAAAACATTTTTTTTTATACAGATTTACAACATAAACTGAAGTCAGTGTGACTTGATGATATTTTCATCCTCTCTCCTTTTTCTTTTAAACAAAGACGATGGTCAGACATACAAAAGAAAATCTATCCTACAGAAGAGGGTACCTGCATCTTTGGTACATTGGCACATACAGAACAAAATAATTGAGGGGAAAAAAGGCACTTTACCGAAACAAATCCCTGATCCTGATTTGATTTGGGTCATTAATTGAAGTGTTCTGTGAATGTGGAGGAGCGTTTATATAAGAAAAGAGTGTAAATGGAGAACAGGAGAAGAGAGAGCAGGCAGAGGTACAAGGAGAGTGGGATAAACAATCACTTCTGGTCATTTCATGTCGTCTCAGTAATGTGAACTCACTGCCCTGAATATGTCTCAGGTAGAAAAATACACCAGCACAAGCTAGATTTTTTTCAGCACATTAAAGAAAAAAAATGTTTTGTGTGTGTGTGTGTGTGTGTGTGTGTGTGTGTTTCTTTACTGCTGTCTCCTTCCGACAGAGACGTGGCCTGCACAAAACACACTCACAACGCTAGAGGTTAATGGATCGAAGGCGCCACAACAGCCACAGCCCGAGGGAGAGAAAGTGTGAAAAATGATGTGTGCTCAGGGGAGATAATCCAACAGTCTTTCTGTCTCTTCCAGAGTGGCTCTTAGTTCCCTGCAGGTCCCTTCACATCCAGAGACTGGTGGGCGGCGCCGGCCTGGAGGTTGCAGGCTGACGGGTCGCAGTAACCATTGGGACCGGCCGAACCGGGAGGCCCAGGCACGCCGGGCTGCCCGGGAACGCCAGGAGGTCCCCTCTGCCCGTCCCGACCATCCTGACCGTAGCCAGGTCTGCCTGGTTCACCTGTGATCACAAAAGTCATTACAGGAATGCTATATTTGCAAGATTTAGGATAGTTTACATTTTTTAAATTCCATTATAATACAACAGTCTAATGTGATTATTCGAAATGAAAGGGTTCGTGGTTGCGTGGAACATCATTTATACCAAAGGAGGGTGCGGGTTTTGTCCCGTATCCCTTGCATCGAGAATGTATTGAGAACAGAACAGTAAAAATAAATTATTACAGCAATAAAAAACGGTTTCAGTGTACATATTGGAATGTCAGTATTGTTTTACGGTAATTGAAAAACGACTGTCTAGCCTTTAAAGATAAAGGAGCACGTTAAAAAGGCAAGATTGACTCACCTGGAAGTCCAGGAGGTCCTGGTTGACCTTTCGGCCCCCGTGCAGTCGGCCCTCTGGAGCCTCTGTCTCCCATTTCCCCTGTAACATGTATTATATAATGAAGATATCTGTGCGCATTTATTCATTCATTCGATGTCTGCCATTTGCACTGACACCTGACAATAAATGTATCACCTTTAGGTCCTTTCACACCAATGGCCCCCGGTGGCCCTTTGAGTCCCGGAAGGCCTCTTGTTCCACCCTGACCTGGGAAGCCATTGTCTCCTGGAATCCCAGGAGGCCCCGGAGGTCCAGGTTTTCCAGGTAAGCCGGCTACACCGGACTCTGGCCTCCTTAAACTAGCGGCTAACTGGGCCAGCTGTTCTGTTGGAGCAAAGCAGAGATTAACCTGATCAACAATCGGATGCAAAACGGCCAGAAAACACATCGGCTTATCGAGGGAATAAATCATGCCGTAGCGATCGGTCCGACAGCTGTCGTGCTTGAGTTCGGCGCAAGGTGAAACTGTGGTCACGAGATCCCTCGACCTTCTCTTGTTTTTCAACCTTTTTCCCTTTTACCTCAGTAAATTGTGCTGGAAGGAGATAACGCTATTTATTTCAAGCAATCAGCGACAGAGAATGTATGTTCATGGTGCAAAGAATCTAATATTAATCTCCTGTGGCTCCTCGCTGCATGGTACTTTGCACTTAAGATTTCAGTTTTCTGGCTGCTGATGAAAATTCATGCAGCTGCTGCTCGACTGCTCTCTTTTTTCTTTTTTCTTTTTCTTCCAAGATTTCCTTTCCAGGCAGACTCTTTGCTTGGAGCAGAGGAGTACAGGTCTGCTGGAGGTGAAATAAATTTTTCAGCACATTGGGCATAAAAAAGTCATGAGCGTAGGAGATGAGTTGTGAAGACGAACGCAGAGAACAGAGGTTGTGACTTCAATGAAACATTTTCTAAAGCGCGGAGACAGAAATTTTTCATCCATCACATAAACAAAGACCGAAGCTTATTTCATGTTTTGGTTATTAGTCCTTCCCTTTTTGAACCTCAGAGTATTCGGCGACTCCCCGGATCAATGAGACACCAGTGGGGCGGCTCTATGTGTGGTTGCGTAGTGAGGCATTCTGGGATAGATTGAAGTCGAGATATGAGGTGCACACATTCGATAAATGGGGTCAAAGGCCTCTGTCTTACCTTGCATGACTCGCATGCAAACTTGTCTGATGTGCTGATCACTTGGCTCTTTACCCTGCAAAGAAAAAGAGATGAACTTCAATAGATTTCATTACAGCATCTAAAACATTTATGTCAGGGCTCTGCAGCGCTGCTATCAAGTGAAATCAGCACTCCGCCTCTTCCACTGACTTGCTTTCACAACAGTTGTAAGATTATTTGGTCCTCATTAGGTGTAGGAACAGTCTTGTGCTCCTAAAAATTCCTCTTCCGAAAAAAGTTGACTTTTTGGACACATGTACAGGGGGTTTTCCATTACAACGCCAAAGGTAATACATCTGAGTTGGCAGTTCATCGATCGCCATGAGAGAACGCTCTGTTGGACTGCCTCCTCTACGGGGAGTTAGAGTGCCGGTGAGCCTGGAGCTAGTGGGGATTCAATTCCTATATTGAAGGATTCAACAAAAACATCTTCACGGCATCTTGCTTTTGAGTAATTCCCTGCTGCTGGAAAATATGGCAGTTTTGAGTTTTAGGGCTTGTGCACAAGTTAAGAAATATAAGAAGGGCATAAGAACAAAGATAAAAAAAAATTGCAGGGAGAAGTACTCCACCCAGAGACTCTTATTTAAGTTTTTTTTACATATATGTTCTGCTGACTTCGAGAGGGATTTCCAAAATTGAGTACCCACAAATGTTCGAGAGAATTGCCCATAAATAGTAAGAGGTTTGGGGAAGATACTTATTAAACGACAATATGGATCCAATAATTTGTTTGAAAGTAAAGTGATTCATGTACTGTACAGAACATAGGGGGTATATTGAAAATTGAAAATAAATAAGAGACGAGTTAGGAAAAAAATCTGTCTAAATGTGCATCATCTAAATATTCAGATCCTTGAACTTTGGTAAAGACACTTGATGGCTTTTCCCTCTTACTCCACTGAACTGGTATTGGATTTATCCTCATACACTTTCTTGAGACTCTCAATTTGAGGCGTTTCCTCTTGGACCTACCGCAGGCCCCTGGGACCCTCTGACTCCAGTTGGACCCCTGTTTCCCTGCATGCCACGGGGGCCAGGTGTGCCAGGCGGCCCCTCGATGCCAGGCTGGCCTCGACTTCCCTCTGGACCTCTTCTGCCAGGCTCGCCGGGGTTACCGACCTTGACGGAAAATGAGGCACCGGAACCGGGTAAAAATGTTCTAAAGGTTTGACACCACAGGAAAATACCGAGCTACCACGTTGAAATAATCAGTTTGAACTCACCTCCCCTTTCGATCCAGATTCTCCTGGTTCACCCTACCATCAACAACACACAGAGGATGGAAACAGAGGCAGTTACACTCCGGTGAGATGAATTGATGAGCAGTTAAATTAAATGAAATGAACAGTGCTGGTTTAACAACTTACAACATCCCCTTTGTCGCCAGGGTTTCCCTCGTCACCTTGTCCTCCCTATGAAAATTCAGTCTGTAAATTATGTGCGCAAAGCAACCTGCTTGTTATCCAAATGCAGCATTACTATTGAGACGTAATCCATTTGTATCAGCACATCATACCTGCTCTCCTCCGGGTCCTGCCTCTCCACGTTCTCCCTGTAATAACATAAACAAAAACAAAGCAAGTGTGTTAATTTACTAAAAGATCATTATAGAGTGCAGGAAGAATATTCTCTTTGGCTGCACTAGAGGGAGCTAATCAGCTGTTGTTGTTGGACATAAACCCTTAACGCTCTCACTTACTGCTCCAAGACAATAAATCCAAAATCTCAAAAGGTCTCTGAGAGGGGACTGTTGTGTTTTCTTACCCGCTCTCCTTTCAACCCAGGAAGACCATGAGGACCAGGGAGACCAGGAAGGCCGGGGTCACCTTTGGGTCCCTGTAACAGATAATGCACAATCTGAGGGGAGGAGAAACATCTAAGCAGGGTTACAAACAATATGTTGAGACCCACAGCAGCCTTTTTAAATGCCGAACACTTCATTTGAGCTGTTTATTAACACACCTGTTGGTGTTCCTGAAAGTCCTCAGACATAAGTAGGTATTACAACGGTAAATAAGTCCCGATTAAAAGAGAGGCCGTCCACACATTTTGCCCACAGAAGCTCAGCGTCGCCGCTGATTCTCTCTCTGGCTTGTTTGTGTGTGCCGTCCCCTCTTTGATCACCGACCGACTGTCTGAGGAATGCCAGGAGAACAGAGGGCTCATTCAGGCTGCTGCTCTCTAGTCTCCCCTTACTGTGAAAATAGACCTCATGTGAGATCCAGGCTCAGCCTATTCTCTGAGACATTCCTGTGAAACCGCAGCCAGGACTGCACACACTGAGGCCTCCCCTCCCTCTCCACCTTCTCTTTATTCAAAGTATCAAAAAGACAACAGAGGAAATATTCATTTGGAGCCTCCCCTCGAGTTCGTAGAGGGGCTGTGTGCGTGCTGGATGTCCATTAGCTGCTTAGTTTTATATGTTTATCAGAAATCAATTATTTAAAATGTCAATTCAAGTCAATTGTGAATGTGTTCGTTACTTACCCTTGCACCTGGCTTGCCGGCTGGACCCACAGGGCCTTGCTGTCCTACATCTCCCTTTGGAGAAGAGAAATCGAGCGATGAGCTCAAAGATAAAATATGGACCAAGTGAAGACAATGGAAATTCATCGGAGAGAAAAATACTCACAGGCTCCCCAATGGGTCCCACGGGTCCCAACTCTCCCTGATCTCCACGCTCGCCCTGTGGTGTCACAGTAAAACCACTCAGCGGAGGTGACACAGACCAGGTCGGCGGTTCAACATGTGGCTGCTCATACTTACTGTTTTGCCAGCAGGTCCCAGTGTTCCAGGGACGCCTGCTTGACCAACGTCTCCCTGCACGGAAACAACCGAAATGCCTCTCTCTCAGTTTTTTTTTTATTCTCGGGGGGGAGGGGGGGTGAATGCAAGAAATTACAGAAAATATTGAACAATTGATCAAGATAACAACCTTAGGGCCACTCAAGCCTTTTGGTCCAGGTGAACCAGGCATACCCTGAAAACACAAAGAGATACAAAAGCAACAAGGTGAAACATTGCTTTCAAGAAATATGTGAAATCTTTCCAACAGCAAGTGTCATTCTTATTGTTTCTCACTGCGAGAAACACTGGAGCGTGAAGGGGGCTGGCTTAGTGGAACAAAAAAACATATATTTGTTGGAGCCTTTGACCCAGATAAGCTTTAAGGTGATAGAAGTGTTCTCTGGGTTTAAATCAGGTGACGACTTTTACACCTGCAAAAAGGTTTTCTCACGTCTGTTCGTGCCTGTCAACTGCTTCTCATTTGGGCCTTCACAGAACAGATGGATGGGGGAAAAAAAATCCCTCTTTGCCTGAGGAAGACAGTAATCACTGTCTCACAGTGCAGCCTGCTCTATGTGTTTAATATCACAGTGTGGTGGGATTCAATAGTAATTTGCCAGTGAGAAAAACAGGTAATCTATTTCATATGTGCTAAAACAATTGATTCTTCTGACTGCTGCCTGTGGCTGCAACGCAGATGTGGAGGTGAGTATTGTACTGTAGCATGTCTGAGCTGAGGTGCTGGAAGCTGCTCCGGGGGAGTTTACTCAGGTGCATCCAATCGGAGTCAGTCTTGACAGTTTGGGGTTAAAGGTCATACTCACAGGAAACCCCTGAAGTCCAACCTCTCCAGGAACGCCTGCCTTTCCAATGCCTCCCTGCGAAGAGAGAACAGACAGTGGAAAAGAATTGAAGCTGATACTGCTCCTAGCAACCAATTAGCCATGTTTTTATTTTTACAATCAATACAAAATAACAAAGGAATCCTCTACCTTTGCTCCCGGCATGCCAGGAATACCCTCGCGAGCATCCACACCTGGTAAGCCCTGGTGATAAGAACGGACAAGAAAAAAAGAAGTCATTTTTATTGAATTTGTGTGTGAGAAATAGATTTATTCTTCATCAATGATCAGGCACTCACAGACTCTCCTTTGGGACCTGGCACACCTGTGATTCCTCTTGGCCCTAGAACACCCTGAACAACACAGTAGCAACACAATCAATCCACGTATAACAGCACAAAGCACTTGAAAATGTTATTGTCCTTGATGATTAACTAACCGTTTCCCCTTTAGGCCCAAGCTCGCCCATCACACCCCTCTGGCCTTGATCCCCCTGAAATGATGCATTGGATCATTTGAACGACTGATACCGTGTCTACTTTGAAAAATAAAATAAAATAAAATAAAAAACTGTGCTGTAGGACAAAACTTACAGTTGCCCCCGCGACACCCTGGGGACCGGGATCTCCATCATGACCTCGAGCTCCCTGCCAGAGAACAAAGTTAGAATTTGTGTTATTATCTGTTTAGAGAATTTTACAGTCATAGATTTCAGTTAATGGTATTCAGTCTGAATTTACAAGTAATGAAGAAGGAATCTGATGTTTACATAGTATGACTGGTACCTGGTGCCTTGGTCCTAAAGAAATAACACTTACCATCTCTCCCTTGGGGCCCATCATTCCCATAGCTCCACGATTTCCCTGAGGGCCCTAAAATAACAATAGATCCAACAGGTGCCGCCATGAGAAGAAATAGAGTGGGGGAAGCGAACCAGACACAGTAAAGTACAAACTGTAACTGGAAATGGTCTTATCATCATCCAACAAATGCAGTATCTAACCGTTGGTCCTTGGGATCCGACCTCTCCCAGACTTCCCTGGTCTCCCTCCTCACCCTAAGTGGAAAAAAACAGCATGAAGTCCATCAGATTAAAACAGCGAACAGCAAATGTAAGAGTGAAATCATGATGCAACTGGCATCTCATCGGGGCCTCTCTTTCGCAGAAAAATCAACACGTAGTCTTCTCCCATCAACTGTGCGTTAATTAGAAAAAGAGGCAGCCATTCTAAGATGTGTTTAATACCCACTTCTTAATGGATTGCGAGGGGTGAGGGGAGGGGGCAGACGATTTAACTCCAAATTACCCTTCCCCTGCTTTGCAAATTGCAAATGATTTATATGGTGACTTTGTGACAGACCTGAGGAGGCTTCTCCGTTGAGATAGGGAACGGTTTCAGGTCAGAGATTGTGCACTTTTCCTACTTTTAAAAAGGCAATTTCTTCCTGAAATTATATTTATCAGAACTGGCTATTAAGACATGCATCTTTTCTTTGTTTTTTTGCTTTAATTTCAAATACAAGGTGAAATACTGCAGGTTTTTATGATAACCATGCCACACAATACAGGCATGTACAAGTATTCAAATGCAAATTTATTTCCTGTTTCAATATTCTTCTTCAATTTCATGAAATAATATGATTTCAACCCCCAGTGTAACATCTGGGTATTCTTTTGTCGACTGTAAACACCTTCATATTTGTGTATTTGTGAATGGGAAAACAGGCAAAAAGGCCCCGGAAATGAACAGTTCTGTTGAAGGAGAAAATCATTCTCAGGGACGGAGCGCAGACTGACAGTAAATCATAATCCTGGCACAGGGTGATAAAGGGAGATAGGCCCAGACTCATTTCCATTTATATAGTGCATGGACACATTACAGGGAGAGGAGAGTTGCGCTTGAACATCGTTTCCAATAAATCATCCTCCGCACATTACAAGAAGTCAGAGGCATTACACACAGGTGTGTATCACTTCCTCCAGAAACACAGCAGCACAAATAATACTTGTATCAAAGGTGCTGGGAATCATTTTTTCACATTGAAGTTGTGGATAAAAAAGAAATTGTGACGTGTGTGACAGTCGTGGAGGCAAATCATGTTTTTAAGTATCTATTTATGACTATTTTTCCCTAAACAGAACGTATTTTACCTTGTGCCCTTGTTTCCCAGGTTCTCCCGCTTCACCTTTTACACCCTTGTGACCCTGGAAACATGGAGAATGAAAGGAGCGCCAGTTCAACACACTATATGTGTGGGGGACACTAAACATGACTTCAGTGAGACACAAAACACTTCTACTCTTCTACTCACTTTCATGCCAGGAAGGCCAGGATGTCCCGGGGTCCCGGGTGGACAAGAGTCTGGACACTAAACGACAACATGATAAATATTTGAATTTATTCTTGATATTTTATGTAAGAAAATCTCATTCATAATCTTTGGAAAAAAAAGATTTACCAAGTCGGCACTGCCTAGCATTCCAGATGCACCCTGAAATCAATGGGAAATACAAGTTAAAACTTCCATATTGCAAGCTATCAACACCATGATGGCTCTAAGGAGTTGGTGCATCACTAGAGGAAGCAGAGCAGTGTGCAGTAAGAGGCATCATTTAATAGGCCAAATTAATTCCATGCTTGCCTCATGTTCCGTCCCTTGTGAAGTATAAAGTGAAATGTAATCACATGGCAAATCTTATGAGATGTCAAATGAAGACGTGTCACTTACTCTGGGTCCAGTGGGTCCACGAGGTCCCTGTGGTCCTCTCACACCCATGGCCCCCTGGGGCAAGAGACAAAAAGTGTCAAACAAAAGACTGCATCACATCAGCATATGGCACAAGGAGTATCTGTGTATGTGTGTGTTATTGTGTTCTCTTGTGTGTTTGTGCAGCATCTCTCTCAGTTTGCTCACACTACAGTCTGTGGTGCGGTACAAATACATTGTGTTTAATTGAATTAAATTGTGACTTTGTAACGATGGGAATAGACCTCTCCTACATCTACGTCTTTTTTTACTTCTGCTAGGATGACGAACACACAAACTGTTCTGTCATTGGCCAGTGGTACCGTATCATACTGCCTCCTCAGTGCTTATGCAGGTACTATTTGATGCTGCGTTGTATAATTTAGACTGTAACATCTCATACAAAACACAGTAACAGTCTGTAGCTCAAACTATACTCACAGGTGGTCCCACTTTTCCCAATTCACCCAGAAGTCCTCCAGGCCCAGACGATCCCTGTGCAAAGACACACGTCAGGTATTCAACATTGATTAACACCACCAAACTTTAATATCAATTGTGGCATTGAATGTGCGGCATAAATAAATGACTTACGGGGGGTCCATCTGGCCCAACGCCCTAAGGAGAGACATAGAAAGTATGACCAAGTGTGAGATATATAGCTTAATATAAGACAAGAACTATTCAAAAGAGATCATGGTTGATCTGATCCTTGTACTGAACAGGATTAGGGGGACATGCTACTCACGGTTGCCCCACGAGGTCCAGGTTTTCCAGGTTCACCCTTCAGGATGAAGATAAATACACTTGAGTCATGGACAAATTTTGAGACAAACACTGAAATACTGTGGTGAGGTAACACTGAGCTGTGTGAGCCCGCAGACGGTCCGAGTTAACATTCCTCCAGCTCATCACATGACTGGGCTGGACACATTTGACCCGGCAAACGTTTAGCCTAATGAAGACCGATGTCGGGGTCCTTTGGGCCCCACGGAGATTACACAGAAGACTTGCAGGATTAAGTCTCATTTGTCATGAGGGATTGGTTTATGCACTGCAGCTCTCGCCGTCCGTGCCAAAAGACTGGACAGCGGCTTGGCACCGCTGCACTGACAGTCTCTGAAGCAGGAAAGAAAAGGCTCATTAGTCACTCACTTTCTGTCCGGGGGGACCATCGGGCCCTGCATCTCCAATCGGGCCGGTCAAACCCTGCAGAGAGGAGACATCAGGCTTAACTAATACATCATAACAGAGCTGAGAGCACTTTATTGTCTGTATTTGTTCACCTTATATTTGGAAAAATCTTGAGCGAGTAACCTCAGCCTCCAATCCTTTTCCCCCTCAATATTTCAGAATTCAGCATCAGCTCTCCATCCAGTGGGAGGGGTCATATGTATTCATAACAACCACCTGTTTCGATATATACTGCGCACTGCCGCTTCATGTTCGTCAGTACCATCAACATTAAAGCTCCGTTTTAGAACATGTCCTGACGTCCTCGAGAGTTTGTTCAACTTAGCATGCAGGCAGAAAAAGTCAGCACAGGGGCAGAGGGCAAAACTCTCCGAGTGTACACCAAGCAACGAGCAGCATTCCTCCGGCTCAATTCAAACAAGCCCATTGAAAGAGATCATTCCACACTGATTTGAGGATTCTCAACAGGAGATATGAACAGTGGCCGGCCGACAAAGCTGCCATTGTTCTGCAGAATCCTGGAGGATGTATCGAGGAATAGTACAGCCGATGATTCATAAAATGATTCATGCAAAACTAATACATTTTATACAAATTTTCTGTGTTGAAGTGTTGAAATAATTATCTACCTAAACCTTTTAGGTGAATTAAATTCATGTACAGCTTTATACTTTGTCATCAGCACCAGTATTATGTTACAATGTTTTCCTAACCCTCCTTTAAACCCAAAAAAGGAGGCAAAGTTAATTACCCTTGGCTCCTGGTTTCCCCCCTGTTACAAAGGAAATTTGGATTCGTTCATCCTGTTTAATAAATTCCTCACATTTTTTGGCACACATTTCCCCCGAGATCCCACCTCTAGATCTAAAATTTCATTGGTCACGCAAGGCTAATGAGTGCCTACATCACTTTTGTGGTGGGAGGATCACACTTAGTTGTAGTTCCACCCCCTAAGCAGGCTTGGGGTTTCTTTGTCGCCAGCGACGAAGCAAACACCAAATACATAAAATATAAAGCACAGAGACAACACTCACATCATTTCCAGGAATTCCAGGTAATCCCGAGGAGCCGGGTTTACCTGCATCACCATCGGGTCCCTGAAAACAAAGATTCCACACAGACACATGGATCAGGGGAAAGCCCGAGTGAGAAACAATGCAATACAACATTGTATATTTTATTTTTTTATGTGTATAGTTACAGGAAGACCACCATCGCCATCTGGTCCCCTCTCCCCCTGGAAGGAAAGAGATTCAAGGCTTTAATAAGAGCCATACAGTAGTGAAGTATTTGCAAAGAATGCATTTTGGTGCATTGTTTGGACAATGGTACAGAACTGAGAACACTCACAGCAACGCCATCAATTCCTGGGACACCTGCAGGTCCAGGAGGCCCAGAAGGTCCTTCGCTCCTCTGAGTAAAACATTGATGACATGATTTTCAAAAATATATCAGGTTAAATTTCTTGAAATGACCCTTGCAATTTTTTGTAATTTGACAAACTGCGACACAAACAATATAAAAAAATGAGAACAGGTGCACTGCTTGAAGCCAAGACTACATGTCTCTTATAGCATACAGCCCATAGAGATCATTTCTGCCTACAGAAACATGCCAGCACAGACGGCACTTTGCAGAAGTAAAGGTTTAAAAAACAATACACTCCAGACAAAAAGTTAGCACCCCTTACTTTTTTTTCCCCCTAAGGACAACTGTCCCATTAATGTACTGAATAAAGAAACTCTGTAAACAGCTTTAAATGGATGTTGTTATTCTGAGAACCAGGAGAACACTCACCTGCAACTCTGTCACGTCGGTCTACAGAGACAAACAGAGAGGACACACAAAGACAGAAGGGACATGAGTCTTACTTGAGCAGAGCAAATGAGGACAAGCTGCAGGAGCAGGGCCAGCAGTGGCACTCTAACGCTGGGGGCCCGAGCCATGATCTCCCCGTGGGCAGGAAAGTCGAAAGTTGTAGTCCTTTCTCCGTGAATTGTTGGGTAGAAAGAGCCCCTGACAAAACAAGCCAACTGAATCCCCCCTCGGCTATCTAGACCATCCGCGGTCCCATGGCCACCAGGGGCTCATGTTTATTCATGCGATGCTCGGGCACGGGGGGGGGGGGTTATTGGAGGAGTTTGCAGAGAGGACACCGCGGGGAGGGGCCACAATGCAGACTCCACCAATAGGCAGCGTCAGCGGGTTATTTGACTTCTACTGCGACCCTACATGGTCGTATTTAAACCGTAGTCAAGGTGGGACAAATTCAAGTTGTGCTCTCTCTCATCATCAAAAGAAAAAAATCTTTGATGAGGATTGTCCTAGAATTTTCTCCTCTCTTATGCATGGTACACTGTGTGAGGTCATCTTATCAAAAGCAGGACAGGTCACTGTCTCTGGAAGTCATAGTCTCAGATTATAGTCTAAACATTCTGATTCCAAGGAGCCATTCCATCTGTTTAATGACGACGTGATTCTGAGAGTTACATACACCACGCTGACGGGAGGGTTTTTGGGACATCATGCACTGATACTTTTTTGATCTTTGTATACCAACCAGAAACCCCCTCAATACTGAGCTCATGTAATAAATGCTTCTGCTCAAGACATCTACGGTTTCCGTCTTCCTGATTCAACTGCATCAATTTTTCCCTCACAAGGATAACTGTGGTGGAGCAAAAGACGCATATATCACGATATGTACGCTGCTTGATTTTATTTCCCTCTCCATTAATGACAACTTTGGACCCTCTAACTAAACCAACATTTCATACTCTTCTGTTTTTTTTAATCATGGTCTTGGTACCTCAGATTCCTTCAGACAGTAGTTCGCTGTGTTTTCATTCTTACCCATGTCCTGGCTGGGAGGTCGTAACAAGCCTCAGTCCTGGCTCGTGTCGAATCGCAGTGGATCAGCATTGACTGGAGTTCAAACTTGACAAATGGAAAAAAAAAGGAAGATTGGCACAATATCCACTATAACAGACGTAATGTTTTGGTTTGTTTGCACCAGTGACAGCAGCATAAGAGAAAAGCAGAGGCTGTGTTTGCACAATAAATTTGTTACAGTCTGGGACTCACTAAGGAAACATTAATGTGGGCTATAAACGCTAAGGCTATTCAGTCCGAGGAGTTGCAAAGTGGCCACAACTGATCAAAATGATTAAATATATAAGAATGATTAAATATATAAGAATATATCAAATGCGTGCAGTGCAGTGTGCAACAAAGGGACACGTGCACAACCTTTGGAAGGTGTGCACCTGGGCTGCACCGTGCAACAGCCTGCTGCAGGATGAGTGCAGCATGGTGGGGGGAGAGACAGCAGACTTACACTCTGGTGGACGAAGCCACACACAGACCAAACACATCGGTGAGAAATGACAGGGATTCCCAAGCTTCTGCTTGTCAAGAACTCCCGTGAGGAAACCTAGTGTCTGCTACAGCTTATGTATCCTCAGAATTGTTGCTACGAATCCAAACTTTCTTTTTCAAGTGTCACCTGACTGATGACATCACACAGGGAGCACAAAGTTGTCATTAAAGAATGATAAATGGTTTGGTCATTATATGTATAGGTCAAGAAATATGTTTCTCTGGTAGAAGCTCAAACAATCCTTCATAATTCACAATTCATTATGAGCTCCATCTTTATTTCCCATTTAGCCAGAAGGCATTTGAATTTAATCAAGAAGGCTCAATGTCTTTATTGGAAATGTAATGGAATAAAATGATTACGTGTCGAAACCTGGAAACAATAGGTCCTGTTGTATTGTTTAGTGAACTTTAGGTTTTCTGTCATGTGATCATGTGTTCTGTATATGCTGTGCTATATCATAAACATACCGGAATTGCCATCGCGGGGTTGTCCTTGAGTTTTCCTATCAACGTGAACCCGTCAAGACTGACTTTCTGTCGGGGCGGAATGCTCTGAGAACCGATCGTGGCACAGTCCACGGACAGGGTGACGGCTCCCCTGCTGACGTCCAGCAGCACCCTGTGCCACTGGTCATTGAAAAGGACAGACAGGGGCCCGAAGACCACAGTCTGCCTCCCAGTGTCCAGCGCTGTGAAGGTGAACTCCACAGACCTCGACTCCCCGTTGAGTCGGACGGCCAGCTGCTCGTTGCCGTTCGTATCCTGCATTTGCCAGATATTCCAGTTTTTGTTTATGGTGCCGGCACTCATGCGCAGCACGGCCACGAATGCAAACTCCTCCGGCAACCCCAGGGGATAAGCAGATCTGAAACACACGGGGTGGACTCTGGTGAAACCCCCCAACTTACATCTTCATAATACTATCAGGGGACATACTTCATCTCTTTATGATGGTCAAATCACATATGCCATTTTATCAAGTGTCATATTTGCTTTGCATCGTTTCAAGTTGATTTACAGAAACAATGTCAAAGCGTTTGTAAAAGCAGTCTCTGATATTCAGGACCATGGACAGGGTAAACGGGGGTTATACCGGCACGACCACTAGGTGTCAGGCTACACTCACAATCCTCCGTGTTTACGGCCTGCAGCTTACCTCGTGTTGATCCTGAAGTTGAATGCTGGGCCTATTTGATAAGCAACGTGCTGAGGAGAGGATCCAGGCACCTCTTTAACAGTGCCCCTCCTTGCCAGCTCAGCAATGTGGAACTGGGACATGATATAAAATCCTACGGTTACAGGGACAGAGGAGTAGTTCAATATAAAATCATCACAGAGGTCCTGCAATACGGCCCCTCTGGATCTTGAGATTATCAGGGCAGGACCAACAGTTCATTGTAAAATCTTTTATTATTCTATTGAAGTATGATAAAAAAACAAAGACAAAGTGTCACGCCATCCACTATATAGTACCTAAAACATAAAGCATCTATGTGTTTTCATTGTTCTGTCATCAGACTAATAATATGCTGTTTTCTTTCACAAGGGCAGGATAATGCTGAGCAAATAAAAGGACAAACTATGGGAATCCACCTGGGAAACGATACTCCCCGACGCTTATCTGAGGGCACAAGGACTGCTGCTCCAAATGTCTCCCGAATTGAGATGAAATCCGCACAGCTGCAAGATGGAAACAGGGAACAGCCCGTCAGTAGTCAAAGTGTGTGTGTGTGTGTGTGTGTGTGTGTGTGTGTGTGTGTTGTGGGGAGGGAATAAAAGCTCAGTGTTTGGAGAGCTGCACCACAGCCTTGAATCAATATTAGGCCGGCCCCCACTGTTTGTGGTTTACTCTTTAACACTTGAGCTCTAGATTTGCCTGTTCTTCCACATCTGGACAGGAAGTTAAAGGTCTTTATCAAGTTTGAATGTACGCTTCACGTACAATTAGATTCCCCATTTCCTAAGTCAGGGGACCAGCATTGTATTCAACATCTAACACTGTGTAAAAATTTAGCACCCAGGGTTGACACTCTAATATCTGATATTCTCAACCTGTTATGTTTTGCCAGAATTGTATTGAATCAGCAGCATTTAATCAACATTGAATCACCAAACAGGCACACAGACTACCCAACCCTGCAATGTTAGTGTTGCTACACAAGCCTGCACAGGAAACATGAAATACAGATATCATGGCAGCAGTGTGCACAGAGGGAAGAAAATGTTTGTTAATGCTGCACTATCATTCCAAACGACAGGAGCAGATGCCACAATACAAAGAAACGGCTTCAACAAAGAGGAACAATAGTCAAAAGTCAAAAATGAACTTGTAGAGCGATGATTAACAGATACAGTAGACTGATGTTTAGTGGTGACACTTATTGATAATCATCATGGAAATTAACATGACTTGGATTTGCAGCAAAGCACTGCTCTGATAATATCTTTACATCGACACACTGAGATGTATTTTAATCAAATGCTCACATTATTTTGTCTTTTTGTCATCTCACTGTGGAACACCACTTACTCTGAGAATGAAGTCCTGTGCAAAGATATTGAGGGATCACATAGCAGCAGCACAGTGAGTACAGAAGGACGTTTCTGGAATGCAATCAGACATTGTTTAGCTTATTATGTGTTTACAACTGAGTGAGTGTAATAATTTGCATGGCAGTGGTAAAATGCATATCCAATCACTATCAAGTCAATTACCTTTTGACTCCACCCATTTCATAGCTTGATCTGGAGATGGGAGAGAAAGGAAAAAACACCTGCAGCTGGATGTTTCTTCAGATTGACGTCCAGGAGAGATTGTGAAAAGCTGCTCGCTCAGCAGGAGTTACAAACCCAGGTCACACAGTGAGGGGGTCTCTTATAGGCTTGACTGTTGTCATTTATTTGGGGGGGAGTGACTCGACAGTCTCCATAGTGTCAACTCTGCATTCCACTGGACTTCTCCTTGACCCACATTAGATTTAAGTCCAAACACCCAATAGAATTTGTGTTTTGTCTCATTTGTAGTCGTATTTTCACAATTGTGTATCATTAGTAATACCGTGTAAATAACAGAAGCTGTTAGAATGATAATGTTTCCCTGCGGTGGCTCCATTTGCCCACCACTCCAGGGATCTACATTTTCTGGGATCTCTATGGTTGCATGGTATTTACACAACATTGTTTCCCGAGCAGACAAACTGAAAATCAAGACACGCAGACTGTGGTGCAGACTGTGTTTGCTCTGTCAGGTCAAGAGGCGGAAATAAAATTGTCATCCTTGGCAATTCCTGAAATACTTGATTGTGTTTTTTAGTGTAGTGTGGGAGAATGCTTGCACTGCAAACTGATTTTCAGACCTAACCCCCATCTTCTCGTCACGTTATAAATCGATTGGTCTCTGGTGGCACCAATAAATTCAACTGGACACATTACTCTTCGAGCAGCACTAAAGCCCCCTTTGTTGGCAGGTTGCATTAAGGCCGGTCACAGTGAGTCTGCAAACTGCAACGTAAAAAAACAAGCAAACAAATGAAGGAACAAACAAAAAAAACTTATTACAAAAATAAATCTGAGACACCCATCTTAAAAAGCCTTACCCAGCCTACCCCATTGCACCAAACTTAGAAATTGATAAAGTGATGGTTGTCCCTCAGCATTCATCACTCAACATGTGTCACTAGATGTGCAAAGATTGGAATGTAAATAATCCTTTAAGTCCAAATATTTTGTAAAAGCTCCACCATAATGCAAATAAATTATTCAAACATAATAAAATAATAACACAGTGCTTATATTATTATCATTATAATTGTTTTAATTCATATTATTATCATCTTATTCTTCAATGTCCTATTTTCGGGTAGCAATTTTGCGTGCGGCGTTAGCTGCGCCACTGAAATGCGCAGCAGCGCGCAGCTACACGTTCGCCAGTGTGCAGCGGGAGCAGCGTCCGCTGTCAGCTCCTCGGGTTGAGCGGAGTTAGCTCGACGGCCAGATAGCGCAGCCCGGAGCGACACGTACATGGTCGGACTGCTGCTCCGCGTTCATCCTTCTGAGGGCGTCGCTCCCACAACGTTAGTCAGACGAGGAAGTGAGCGCAGTCAGCGGAGTGCTGCTGTCAGCACCTCGGCGGTGAAGTTGACGACGAGAGGACCGGAATCGGAGCTAACGTTGGTTAGCGGGCTAACGTTAGCTTGCCAGCGCAATGGTGAGTAGCGCTAGCTCGGCTGCGCGGCTAATGTTACACCCGGCGAGAACCGCGCGGCGGCGGGTGGCTAACGTCCACGCTGGCGGTTAGCTGACCGGTGACCAGTTGAGACTTCCTTTGACCTTACGTTTGTCCGCGTTGGCGTGTTTTGTGTTTGGCCGGATCGCCCCTCACCTTTTAGCGGGGCCCTCAGTAAACGGTTGTTTTGGTAGCTGCCCACCTGTTACCCCGGGGCTAACCCCTGCCGAGGTTGTGCCCACAAGCTAGGGACCTCTGTCGCCTCGCTCGCCTCCGTGGTGTCGGCACCACGACTGTGCAGGTAACTCGGGATTCAAGCAGCTGTTTTTTCTAAACTGCCCCCCCCCCCCCTCCGTTGTTTGCTCTGAACTGTTGAATCAATGTCTACAGTTTAAAGAAAGAAAAAAAAATCAGCCGTTAGCTGTTGGGGCCTCGTTGTGTGTGTATATATATCTTTTTTTAATTAGAACAGATGTATTCATTTTACTTTCGCAGTCCGATGATGGATATTCCTCTTTGCTAATGAAAGTTTCGTATTTATGGTAAAAGCTACACATCAACAAACCTCTTAGCGGATGTATCAATCGACAGCCTGCTCTTATTGACAGCTCGGCGGTTTTGTTGACAAGCACATGTTCGCGTACCCGCCGGTCGACGCCTCGCCTCGCCTCGCCTTTTTATATGTACTCAAGTACAGTGTTACGCTTCCGGACAAAGCTCCTGGCTGAAGGGGGAATCTGATATAGCAGTTGCCCCGGCGACCGTTTAGCGCCACATCAGACCTTCACGCGCTCACGGACCTGACGTGTTGACTCTGCATGTGAATTTACAGTTCACTACTTCTCGGCCACTGTCACTTCCCTTCACGTTGACACCTCTCTGCACCAAACTGTGCATCTATTACTGCCATGTGTAGACATCTCGAGTTGGTCACAAGGGTGGCTCCACGAAAGCAATCGTGTATATGATAATCTAGGTTGGAATAGACATGTTTCATATGATGAATTGTCAGTCTAATCATCTGTGTCACTTTTTGTAAAGTAATTCTAAATTGGCCATTTCAGGTTCCTCCTAAAGCGAGTTGACACCCAAGTTAAAAGACGACTGACTGCTTTCAAAGACCTCTTCTTCCAGGGACAGAGGCTTGCTCGGATATTAAACATCGCCTGGTACTATTTGCGCTGCATCGGGGGCGTCTGTGTCCACCAGGTCAAATTCACATTGGCCTTTTGTTGGTCTCATTTGCAGCGAAATGTTGTCTCCCAGCGGATGATTTATTCATTTCATACATGACTAATTTAGGGACCGTCTGTATGCTTGTTGTTGCCAGATTTATTTTGGCCCCCATTACAGCCAAAACAACTTAATGACCTTTTCTTTAATTTGGTCTAAATTTGTCTTCGTCTATGTGTTTATTTTTAATTTAACACATTGGGGGTATTATATTTCAGGCCTATTTTTGTAATGGTATGTTCCTCTACCCTGTCATACTAATGCTATAATTGTCTGGGCTGTTAACAAATTAGGCCCAGAGGACACGGGATTCACCCTATGCCAAATGTAAGCCTCATGCCATAGTAACAATTCCCCCTGGAAAACTGACCATCACCAAGTCTTGCACATGCTTAAAGTTGATCTTGTGATTACTTCTGATGTTTTCTTTATTCAGAAGAGTTGTATAGCTGAAATAACACGTTTGATCACTTTTGCCTGAAGGCCTGCAGGTGTATCCTAGATGATGTAAGGCACCTTTGCCTGTAGAGACCAAGATGACTGAAGTCCAGGCCACGGTGGAGTTCTCTGTGGAGCTCCACAAGTTCTACAATGTGGACCTGTTCCAAAGAGGGTACGTATCATCTCACTGTCTCTACATAATTAATACTCTCTTCCATATTTGCGTCTGTTTTAATTACACTAATGGCATTTTGCCATTTACAGAGAAGTTGATAATATCATTTAAGGGGAGTTGAACAAGCTTTGTTTTTTTAGCTTGTTGTAGTCGGGGACCAGGATGTTGTTCTGTCCTCCTGAGGGATCAAAAATGCCCTTTGTACTGATGGTGGAGAATGCTAAGCAGGACTTAGGTTTACTTTATTTGTGTGAGCTCGCTGCTTTTATGCATGATGATAATGCTCTCCTGTGCTGAGATAAAATACCTACTCTATCCTCCCAGCTCATCAGGGCTGTAAGAGCTCAGGTTTACTACATGAGTGACTGCAAAAGAAAGTGCTCATTATTCATTCATGAAAAGTGTAGTGTCAATTTACAAGAAGAGGCACTTGTAGCAAACCAGTGTGGTTTGTTCCCCTTTCACACAGCTTTATTGATGATCTGGACAAAAACTAAGAGTACAAGCTTGTCAGTGTTTAAAACAGTTTGTCTGTATTTTCAGGTTCTACCAGATTCGTGCCAGTCTGAAGGTGCCACCCCGGGTCCCACACAAAGTTGAGACCAGTCTACTTCACCCGGGAGGTAAATTCATTTTTTATGCATGCACATTATTATTATTTTTTTCTACCACTCTTGGGGCGCTATTTTAACCATGCAAACGTAACGCCAGGTGCAAACGTGTAGGTCTTGGGTGCACAGACTGTGTGGGCATCTGAAGTGCATCTGCTATTTTGATTTCATAAAGCAGCAGAGCAATAAAGGAAAAAGCACTGGCTGGAAAATAAACCAGAGTTGATTTATAAAGTAACTCTTAGCCAGTGAAGCCACTGGTGTCCATTGTAAAACTAATTTACCAACATTTGAGCTTGAAGACAATATACTAATATACATGTACATGCTTCTACTGGTAGGGGAAATGGTTTATTTACATTTAAAAGTAATATTCCCTCATTGCTGCATATTTGCTGTGTATTTATTTTGGTCTTGTTGATAAAATCCCCAAAGTGGCAGCAGATTGATGTGTCACCAGAAACAGCCGTGCTTCTGAAACAACAATTCTCAGCTCAAAGACTGATTTTCTACTTAAATGTCAACAACACGCTATGAGCAGCCTCATTTAAATGAAACCTCCCACCTGTTTGCGCCTCTCGTCCTGCCTGTGCACTATTACTTTTTATGCTTGGCACCAAAATACCACACAGGGTAAAGCAAATTTCAAGGTCAGACCAGTCTGCCATGATAATAGGGCCCCTAATCTCACTGCGAACAAGATTGTACCTGATTGGTCAACCCCAAGCCCTGCCTCTTACCCCCCAATTCTCCAATTAAAGCCATTAAAATAATATTTCACTAACCTGCAGTATGCATAAATAAGTGCACTGCTTTTCTTATAAGGGGGGTGGTTGTTTCCCTATAAATAAGCCTGACACTAATTAGAATTATTCTAATACTTCAGATAGACTTGCAGGTTTACTTAAATTTCATCCCAGCTCTCAGATATATCCGCTGTTTCATGGAAAATACTGTTATTGCCGATTTGGTTTTGTTGGCAGGGAGCTTGTAGGGCACTGGCTTATCTCACACGCCACTCCTTGTTCTTGGCATTTCTCTAAGGCTTTGTGTATATTCCACATCCCCTCTGTTGGAGACCTGCACTGCTGCCTTCACACAAAGCGCTCAGTTCTCTGTTCAAAGAGGCTCATCAAGAGGATAATTTTCCTGTTTTCTGACCTTCTGAATTTTGTTTAGTGAAGAAAGTTGGGAAATGGCCACGGTCGACTTCAATCCAGACCTAACAAGTTTACCTTGTAAGATAATTCCTGCTCTTCTATAAAAAAAAAAAGTCAAAAGTTTTTATTTTCTTAAAAACCTTCTTTTGACATCATGTTTACTGCTGAACCAATCATTACAATACTTGACCAAGACCATCTACGGACTTTGCTGATATTAAGTTGTATGGAAACTTCAAAATTCTGATGCAGAAAGTTTGGGTATGGAGGCACAGTTGATCACAATGTTTTTTCTATGTCCAGGCTCTGATCTGGCGTTTCCTGCCTCAGTCCAAGATGATGCTATCTGCAGCAAAACTTTCCAAATCCTCTACAAGAATGAAGAGGTTGTGGTCAACGATGTTCTCATCTTCAAAGTCATGATGCTGCTAGATGAGAGGAAGGTAAGAGAGAAAGAGATTTTTTTTCTCCTGTCCAAAATTTAAAGTGTTGCGCATCTGCCAATGCAAAGCCCCAATAGACGTACATTAAAAGCCAGTCCAACTAAGATGAGTTTGTTTGACAGCAACACGTTTAAACAAACTTAAGTGATTCTTAAAGCACTATATCTGGCAGGATGACTATATTTGTCAAAATGCTTCTATTTATTACGGTTAGGGTTAGGGTTAGGGTTAGGGTTGCTGCCCAGCACTTAACACACTTGACGGTGGAGGTTCCACTGTTCTATCAGGGCACATTGAAGTGTTTTTGGCAGCTGCTCTGTCCCCGATGACATAGGTTATATCAGCCAATGGATCCGAAATGTTTTAGGCTTATTAGAGATGATACCATCACAGAAACAACACTGTGATGGGTGTGTTTATGTACTTGTAAATGACCTTGGGACATTCTTTACTTTTACACACAGATTCTTAAATTGACTCTCTCTGCTGTTTTTCAATATCCTCAGGTAGAAGAGTCTCTCAATGACATGGATTTCCAGCTCTTCTTGGATTTGTATTTTACAGATGGTGATTATACGTAGGTGCAAATTTTTCTACTGCGTGTTATTGTAGAAGTGTTAGGGAATTTGATATTTGCATCTCCTACACTAATGTGAAATTAATCAGGTCAATTGTTTCTTCCTTATTTTATTCCCCCAGGCCGGATGATCCGAGCTCTTTGCAGAATATCAGTGGCCGCACACTTCGTTTGCACTTTAGCCTTCAGCGAGGCATCCACCAACACATCAATGTCATGTTTGACTACTTCCACCTGTCTGTCATCTCTATAGCCATCCATGCCTCCCTAGTGGCTCTTCATCAACCCCTTATCAGGTCAGACTGCCGCCTAACAGAAAACGACCATTTGTTAAATGCAATATAGTTAAATATTCATGCATAGGTTTTGGAGCTCTTACATGAATCTCCATGCTGTTATTTAATTTTAATCTTTGCAGTAAATTCTAACCTAAATCCTTATGCCAATCAACACAAATTTTTTAACATTTCCAGTTTCCAATTTTTAACGTCACAATGCACATTCTTGTGGTGATGAGCTGAGTTAAATTTCCATCCGTGTGTTTACCTAGCTTACCTCGACCAGTGAAAACCACATGGCTTAACCGCAACGCTCCAGCACAAAGCAAGGACTCGGTCATCCCACCTCTGGAGAATGTAGTGTTCGGCAGCAGTTATGTCAAGCAAGTATGCACAGATGTAAGTGGAGCCACTTGAAAATCTGTTTAATTTTTTTCCAGATGTACATGCTGCTAAACCTCAGAATTGTTGAAACGGTCTGGAAGAAGTCAACATTGCATACTTTTACAAGATTTGCTGTTAAATCAGACTGATCTCTTCATAATTGTAATTTTACGAGGGAGAAATAAAGATGAAGGGATAAAAAAGATCCTGGCATGTGTTCTTTGATCAAGAGTGCTTGCCACAGACACAGGCTATGATTGTTCCATGGACATGACTGTGGACTGTGGTTTTGACAGTTCTTCACCGCAGGTGCAATGGTTTGTTACACTGGTTGCATTTGAAGCCTGGGGGAGATATTTCAGGCCGTTGACAGATGGAGCAGAAGAAGTGGAGACTGTCAGGCCACTGCCACATTTTGCCAGGAGTAATTGGCCTCTCCTGACAGAGAACTGTGGCCAGCCAGAGCTGCCCCCGAGATTGCGTAGGTGTGAGTGTACCAGTGTTGCTCAGACGGAACAGAGGCACCGTCTCTCATCAGTCCTTGATGTATCACTCACGGGCAGCTTGGCTCTAACAACCCATTGACCACTTTTCAATTTGCCACAGGGTTCCGTGCAGAGGCCCTCGTAAAACATTTCCATGTAGATACTGCACAGACAATAAATGGAAATAACGTGCAGGTTAATATATTGTGATTTATAGAGCTGTAGTGGTTAATAATGGAGTCATGAAGCACGAAATGTGTTTTGGCGTATACATTTTCCTTCTGAAGATGAATGCTATGGGTATGCTGCTATACAAAAGGAAAAGTAAGTGATCTGTATTTATAAAGCCCCGTTCAAAAGAGGCAGTGAGAAAGTTGCAATGTACTGTAGCATGCAAACATTCATTTAGGAAAAATGCAATCATACCGAATCAGTGCTTTGTCAACAAAATAATATTTATCAACATAACATTGTATCTTACTATACTCCACCCCCCACCCCCCCCCCCAATTCAATTTGTAACCATGGACTTTGATCAAAGGGAGAAAATGTAATTTCAATTGGCAAAAACTGTAGATCATGTTACAGTGTCTGAGAGTTGGTCTTTTCTAATTGCAGTGTCTGAAAACCAAATGTTTACATGCGCCAGTGTCCAGAACAGCGGAAATATTGTTTACAGACATAATTCATTTATCGCCTCTTCTCTCTCTCTCTCTGTTCCTCCTGATCCCTCAGGGCCGGACATTCCTAGTAACTGACCACTGTCTGCAACATGCCTTCAGTCTGCACCAAAGCCTTTGCTCCAGTCTGCTGCTCGCCTACCAGGGCCTCTTCGGCTATTTCACTTCTATTACCAAGGACCTGCCCTCCTCCCATCGCATGGAACTAGGTACACTGCACTGAGGCTTCTAGTGCTGCGACTAACGAGTATTTTCATTATTGATTAATCTGTCGTAATTAGTTGTTTGTTCCATAAAATGGTGAAAAATGTTGATCGTGTTTCCCAAACCACGAGATGATGTTTTGTTTAGTCCACACGCCAAAGATATTTAGTTTATTTTCATAGAGTTTACTGTCATATTTAAGAAGCTGAAATCATAGAAATGTTTCTTTTTTTCCCCTCATAATAACTACTTGATAATTAATCGATTATCAAAATAGTTGGCTATTAATTTTGTAGTCGATTACTCATCGATTAACTGTTGCAACTCTGGTGGCTCCAGAGTCTGTGTTTATAATGGGTTGTAAAGCAATGACATGCTTAATCATACTTCTTAAATATGGCTTTGTGAAGTTTTTTTAAAATTTTACTTACAAGTCCTGAGAAGAAGCAAGTGTTTTTAAGGTTATATAGTATAATACCTTCTGATTCATTTTTAGCTTTGGAATAATTTTCATTGTTTTGTCTTTTCAGTGTTTGTTGTAAATGTTGCAAGTTTGGTGTGTTCTCATGTCATTTCATTTAACTCAACGACATAATCTACCCTATAAACAAACTACACAACCAGGAACCCGCTGAGTGAAATCAGGGATCTATTTGTGGTTGACTAATCTCAGTTCATAAACTTATAAAATCATACTTGGATTCAGGAGATAAGTCTGTTAACCAGTGGACCAAAGTCTAATTGCAAAAGCTCCCAAACACACGTCATTGTTCTAACTAAATCTAATCCACTCAAGTGGACAGACACTAACTAATCCCAGACGACCAAATAACAAAAAAGGTTAAATATGCCTATATGTGCAATCTTACTAGCCAAGCCCAGCATGCAAGTCCTATATGAGCGAGTACTCAGAAGACCCTATCCCCGAAGTCAAAGGCACGTCTACATAGGTATGTCCCGACCCTTACAGTACCTCAAATCAGCCTGCCTGTCTTTTCCTCTTCACTCCAGTTTCCTTCCTGTAGAAAACACCATGTCTTCTTCATGTCCCACACACCAGAGACAATATACTCGACTGCTGTCATGTCACCTTTTCATTCTTGTTTATACAATCTTTCTTTCCATCTGTGGACGAAGAGTCTTAAAACACAGTGGTGGTGTAGAATTTGTCGGCCGTCTCTGGTCATGTCATAAAAAAAGCAAATTACTTTCCGACTCCAGTGTTGTCCGACACTACTTTTCTCATTCAGTATGCATCTCTTCTTAAAACCTTAACTGTTATTATTCAGTTAATTATAAAAGTTAATTGTATTATTAATACTGCTCCTCTGCCTCCTCAGAGCAACTCGACTTAGAGGCCCGTCTAGCTGATTTGAGTGAACAAGTTAAGGTAAGATTTGTTGTGCCTCATTCAGGAAGCAGTGTTGCAAAATATAGGACCACTTGCCTACTTTAACGGTATTGTTATTGGTTCTAAAAGAAACATTTATGGGTGAGCTCAAAAATTCGACAAGGCTGACCATTTGATCTCCCATCAAAGCTCTCTCAGCATCACAGATTTTACTCAAAATATAATAAACAATATTTTTTGATACATTATTAATCATTTAACTATCCAGCATTATCAGGAATTATAAGAGCTCCACCTTGAACAGATGCTTGTACCACGCGCTTCATTGTGCTGATAATAGCAAACCTCTTCCCTCTCTTCAATTTTCAGTAAAAAGTTTAAGGCCGGACTGTTTCTTTGCCTGCAGCCCGCCCCTGCACTGATCGCAAACTGGAACTATGAATTTCTGAATAGTACGGATGATGCTCTGAACATTTCAGAATTAATTTAATGAACGCTCCCATAACAATCATTTCGTAGCATACAAAGGTTGACATACCTAGGGCAGATGAACTGTGAGCTGTGCTCTGAAAAAACGCATTTTTGCGTCTCTATGTGATGGACTTTCGCAAAATGTTTCGACACATTGCACGTGTTTCCGCCCTCACATGCAGAGGACATGTTGCAGTTGTGGCAACGTGTATTGTAAGCATCGACTTCACCAAAGTGCAACCGAACTTTTGAACGTTTTCTTCTCTCCGCCATTGGAATTTACAACTCAGAGAAGCATCTCTGTGTAGTTGACGTGTGTCTCTGCGTGTGCGTGTGAGCAGCCCCTCCCCTTGCGTAAATACTCGCAGAGAAAGAGAGAGCGGGAACTCGTCTGGATTGGGAATGTCAAAATGCCTCGTAGATACATGTCTTAATCAGAAATTCAGTTGCTGAGATAAAATGTGCAAGATAACTTCAATGTAGAACTAATAAATAGGAAATCTGTTTTCTTAAACTCTCAGTACAAACAACATAACTCTTGCTTAGAGCTGCTGATGTCTTTTATGCTCACTTGAGCCCTCTGGTGGGTTGTCTTTGTACTTTAGCAGAAAGCTGAATCCCCTGATGAGCTGGCAGAACAGGTAAATATGAACCTGGCTCAGCTCTGCTCTCTGCTCATGGCTCTTTGGGGACAGTTCCTCGAGGTGGTGTCCCTGCAGGAGCACGTCGCAGCCCTTCTTGCCGTGGAGCACCATACACTCCGAGTGAGTTCCCAACTCCTCTAAATCACATATTAATTCATTTAAATATCTGACTGATAATCTTTCAATGAATATGGTTGGGTTTTGATCTGAGCAATACTGCTGACCGAAACTTGACCGTTTGCTCTGTATTGTGGTGCCGTTACAGGTGAGGAGGTTTGCTGAGGCTTTCTTTTGTCTCGAACATCCGAGGCAATCTGCTCTGGCGTATCAGGAACTACAGTGAGTTGCAGTGGCATGTTTGTCTTCTATTGTGAAATATAGTGTTGCTGGTGTCAAGCCTGTGCCAGTTCTTACTTGTCTGAAACACTATAGGCCAAGTAATGAAAACCCTGACTCGTGTTTTTTCTCTTTCTCTTTCTCGCTCTCTCTCTCTGACTTGTACTTAACCTCCCCCCAATCAGTGCACACAGTCACCAGCAGATGACTAATGCTATCAAAAGCTCCAGCTACTTCTTGTTGTTGCCTCCACTTCCAGTGGAATGTGCAGACCTGGATGGTGATGTCAGCTCTCTGCCAATCATCTTTGAGGATCGATACCTGGATTCTATCACTGAAGGTCAGTAACACATTACTGCTACATAATTAGATATAAAGACATCAGGCTCAGTAATGACGTAATTTTTCTTTTTTCCTTTTTGATATTGAACTGTGTTTGATTGTGAAGATCGTGATGGACCCTGGCTGGGCATGCATAATACAAGGACTGGTTCAACGTCCAGTAAAACAGAAAAGCCCAACTCCAAGGACTGCAGTGCAGCAGCCAGCACCATACCCGAGTCTCTGTGTGCCTCTTTGGACAACGCCTGGCCAGACAACTACGATCCGCTGCCTAAGTCCAAAGGCAAGTCAGTCAAACTAAAGAAAAATTCAAAGACTGATAACTCTAAGAAATTGATCAGACAGGGTTCCAAGGACTCCGTAGTTTTGGTGGGATATAAGAATCTCAAAGCTCCTTTCGGTGACCCCAAAGCCAAGTACAAGGAAGGGGAAGCTCCCCTAAACCAAGATGAGGAACGGGATTCCTCGCAGGGGGACTCAAGTAGTTATTTAAGGACTAATGCCAGTTCTACTTTTGACTCTGGCGCCACAGGACCACACTCTGGAATCGGTCTCCTTGATTCTGTTGCAGATGACAATATAACCACTGCTGCTTGTCAAAAAGGTTTCTTCAAAAATTCTGCAAGCTTGGATTCACAGAATAATCCTCAGGCGGGTACTGGGGTTAGTACTATATGCAACCAACCACTTCACAAAGATGAGCAAGCTTGCTGCGGTGGCCAACAGTGGTCCGGTGGTCTGAAACGGATTGAGGTGAAACCAAGTAACAAGGACCCCTACCAAGGGGATAAAGTTACTGTTCTTCGACCATGTCGGACTGATGGAATTCAAAGTAATAATATTCCTGAGATAATCCAGACAGACCCCTGTCACTCACAACAGTCTGTGGCGGACTCTGTGTTTGACAGGCAAGGTAAAGAGGCAGCACCGTTTATCCAGCCCTGCCTGGTCTCTGTACATTTAAAGAGTGATTGTATCAGGCTGCCGGATGGAGCAGCCCCCAGTGCCTCTTCTCGCCTCTCGGACTCGGGCATCGAGAGTGAGCCCAGCTCCTTCACCACTCAGCTAGTTCCAGGACAGCAGACCTGTGCAGGGCTAGGCATTGATGAATCAAGTGTTGCGGTTCCACCGCCCGAGAGGCCCCTTTTGAGTACTGCACCACTGCCTGCGAAGCAAAGCGTTGTGCAAAAGCCCAGTGGAGAAACTCTTTACCCAGAAAGTACCAGTGCTGTCAGTGGAGTCCAGTCCTCTCTCACGTCCATCAACTCTTTGCCCTCAGATGATGACGGCGAAGGTTCCTCTGTGGGCTCCAGCGGAGCTGAGGTCCGAGGCAGGAAGTCCAGTGTGTTGGTGCAGGAGCAGAGTGTAGTCTTCTCTGGGGATATCACTAACAAGCCTGCCATCGTTGCCGCCTGCTCGCCTGACACTGGTGCAGATGATTTCCAACTTACAAAACCTGTCTATGACATGGAAACGGATCCCAAATTCATAGCTGTGTCTGAACTCGGACTAGAGGGAGCAGTCGGTTCTGGGACTGCAAAGGAGCCCCGCAGTGAACCCCATACCGCCTGCCCCTCCAGTAACTCGGCCACCAGTAGCACTGACCTGGTAAAGCGCGGTATGGTAGAGAACTACTTTGGCTCGTGCTCCAGCACCGACGCGTCTGAGATCAGCCCTGTAGAAACGTCTGCTATCACACTGGGAATCCGGACCGGGTCCCCGGCTGAGCAGGACGAGGACGAGACGGAGCACGAGATGATCGAGAACGGTTACTACGAGGAAGGTGATGGCTACGCGTTCGTGAACGGTGTCGCCGAAGACGAGCAGAGTGGGGTCGGGGACGCAGCCGCCAAGGGGGCAAGTCTTTTGTTCGAGCAGCTTGACATCAGCTACCTGCATGAAGCTCCCATCTGCTCTAACCTGGCCTCCAGCAGTGCTGCATGTAGCTTGGGAAGACCTCCCTGTCCCTCCACCTCCCTCTCCTCAAGCCTGCGATGGTACGAATGTGCACCCACACCACAGATGAAAGCGTGAGTCATCTCTTTGCTAATCCCATTTTACACTTTATGCAGATAATTGTGTTCTGATCTGTTTCACAAATTGATATTCATCTCTTTGTATTAAATTATGATGGTTCAGGTTCATCAAGTCCAAAGAGGAAATGAAGCAGCTCAGGCTGCCTGGTTTCCTGTACAGTGAGGTGCCTGAGCTGGCATCCACTGTGCCATATTTCAGCTTGGAGGAAGATGAGAGCTGCGAGGAAGGCATCCATCTCATAGTCTGTGTCCACGGCTTGGACGGTAGGAAACCATAAGTTACTTTCGTGAAAGTTGGTTCATATGTTTGTATTTAAAAAAATCAAATTGACGTCTTTCATGTTCGCTGTATTTCCCAAGGTAACAGTGCCGACCTGAGGCTGGTGAAGACTTACCTGGAGCTTGGTTTGCCTGGTGCTCGGATAGACTTCCTAATGTCTGAGAGGAACCAGGTGGGTGGATAAAAAAACACAGACTGCTGTTGTCTAAAATCACTATTAAACACCTTTAACATTGAAGAAGTTCCTTTAAACTTGAGTTATAAGATACAGATTCTTGAGCCTGTTTCTGGTGAGGTAACAGTGACATACTAAAACATAGTCCATCGTCCATTTTATACTTTTCATCTACAGAATGACACCTTCGCTGACTTTGAGTCAATGACCGACCGACTGCTGGATGAAATAATCCAGTATATTCAGATATACAACCTCACTGTGTCCAAGATAAGGTAAGATGTTCCATTCGACCAAAGTGTTATATAAGGGATGTGTAATAATAAGACAGAGAAAAGACTGCACTCAAGGATAAGTTGGTTTCATCTCATAGCTGCATGGTGTATTGAGACATGACCAGTGTCTGTGTCATGAAGTATTAAATTCATACTGGGGAGTTTATAGCAGTCTCAGTCAGATGTAACTACTATAACATTATAAATATGTAGAAAAGTTTGTAAAAAAAATAATAAAATAGTTGTTGTTACAATTTGACTTTTCATAAAGCCACAAATGTGTTTTGAGCCCACTTCATCACCTAGATTGCTGAGGCAAAACGCCCTTTTAATTCACACTGTAACACAGTTGGTTATCAATGTTGTTTGATGTCTTTACTGTCTTTAAGAGCCAGTTCATGGTCTCTTAAAAATGGTTCTGAAATGATACAGTATAACCATATCAAAAACCCAATTGTGGATATAGTTGATACAACAGTCTAGAGTTTTCTTCTAAGAAACCGGGATGCCTCAAATATTTGTGTAACAAACATCTGTTTTAGAATGCACCAGAAGCGGTCGTTCACAGAAGTACTGTATCTGACATCAGAAATGTAAGGGGGGATTGGTGACAATTTCCGACAGGCGGTTTGGAAGTATGAATCCCACTGTGACATTTTTGTTCTTCATTTGCAGCTTTGTGGGTCATTCCTTGGGGAACCTCATAGTCCGCTCAGTGCTAAGCAGGCCCAGGTTTAAATGTTACCTGAGCAGGCTGCACACCTTCCTCTCTCTCTCTGGACCACACCTGGGCACGCTGTACAACAGCTCTGCCCTGGTCAACACAGGTCAGTGTGTAAACATTTAACTAGCGTTGGTGGAGTTGTCACTAACTACTGCTACTGTCACAGTGGTGGATCCTGCTAAATGACTGTTAATCTTTGTTTTTAGGCCTTTGGTTCATGCAGAAGTGGAAAAAGTCTGGGTCACTCCTGCAGCTGACGTGCCGTGATCACTCTGATCCTCGCCAAACGTTCCTTTACAAGCTCAGCAAGAAATCTGGTTAGCTATGCCGTTTTTTCCTTTCCTTTTAAAAAACCCCCAAAACAAATACAGTTTAAGCAGTAAATGTGGAATATTAGACTGTAGAGATAACGTTTCTATTGATCTGCTGTTTTAAGGTCTGCAATTTTTCAAAAATGTGGTGCTGGTGGGATCACTGCAGGACCGTTACGTGCCGTACCATTCTGCTAGAATTGAAATGTGCAAAACTGCGTTGAAGGACAAACAAACAGGTTAGTTGAAGCAAGATCCAAAGACAGAATGTTTCTGTTCAATAGAGGTGTTGCTCAGATTCTTTAATTGGAAGTGAGCGGAACAAGCCTGCTCCTATGGGCCAGTGACAAAACTATGTTTGGCTCTGCTCTTTAAACTTAATCTCACGTCGTCGTACAGTTCTTCACCTAGGGGCTTGAATCGATGAAAGATCTTGCCCTGTTCGGTCCCTTACCCTCTCCATCTGTACCAGGTCCTGTGTATGCTGAGATGATTGAGAACCTGCTGCTGCCAGTGCTCCAGAGCAAAGACTGTAATCTAGTGCGATTTGATGTCATTCATGCCCTGCCCAACACAGCCAACTCCCTCATCGGTCGGGCTGCCCACATCGCCGTGCTCGATTCTGAGATCTTCCTGGAGAAGTTCTTCCTCGTCGCAGGCCTCAAGTTCTTTCAGTAGAACTGCGGAAGAATCAAACCACATGGCTGGACGGGAGGAATGTGCAGCTAATACCTCACTGCATCTAAACCCTCATTCTGTTAATGGTATCTGGATTATCCCTTTGTTTATAAAAACGTATACTTACTTTCAAAGAACTGAGCAAAAACACAACTTAACATATTTCATGTTTATATTGGAATCACAGCAGAATTTTATTTTTCTCCTGCCATTTTTTTAACCATATTTTTTTGTTTAGAAAATGAGTTCCCTCGTCACGTGCTGTACTGTCAGTGTTATTTATGCATTATGTTTTTGATTTTAAGTATTTTTTCTCCAAGTTATTCAATTACTTTTCGATACTGAACTGGAAATGTAGCTGCTACAATAATGAAACGGCTGTTTTGGTGAGCTGGCCCATGTCAAGTCTGCACATACTGTCTCACCATTGCACCACGTATTTTCCACGCAATTTAAGAGACACTGCATTGATTTTGCACCACAACTACATTTTAAAAGCTTTTGTACTGAAAATGGTCATTTGTACAAGTTACTTTTTTATCAACAAATTTTCTGTCATTTTTAAAGGAATAAGACTGCATTTGAAAATAGGATTGTTGCTCGGACTTGGGGTTTGGTCTTAATATTTTATGCTGTTCCTTGTCATTGCAGCATTCTGCACATTTACCCAACCTGGTGTTGGGAGAATAAAGCTTTGCTACGACATAACATTTTATTACAGAGGTTTTAAGCAATGATCATGATTCAGAAAAAAGCACAGGTTGGTAATATGAACTTGTTTTATTGAAAGTATTTGGCTGGTATCGTGGTGATTATACATGTTTAGAACTGGAAAGTATTGCTTGGAATTAAAAAAAAAGAAAAGTTAATTGGACAGTTGTTTATACATCATCATACTCTACCATTAAATATGCATATTATTCAGTCTCTTATTTGATTTTTCTTCCTAAAGTTAATATAGGACTTGAAGAGTTTAGTTTTATTCGGTACATAGATTTTGGTGGTGTCCATTTCTAAATTAAATTTATTTTTAAACTAATATTTTCTCTTTTTTTGCAGTGAAACAAATGGCCCTGCAGATGGCAGTGTGCGTGAGATGTATTTTTTTTAAAAGACCTATGTTGACTGTTTGTGTAATGGTTAGTATCTTTTGAAGTATTTACACGTTCTACTATTCCGGTTTAAAGTGCCATAATTATCAATGATGCTTTCAATACCTTGTGTTGGAATATTGTTTAGTATAACTATAAAACGCTGGCCTGTGCCTGGTCTCAGGAATGTTGTGTGTGTTTTAACTTGCCATTCCCTCTGAGCTACAGTCTTTTTTAAACCTTTTCACATCAAGGGAGTTTGAATGCCCTCGGGCAACTTTGCTAATTGTAAACAATTGTGTTCTTCCAATGCAGAAGTTCACTGACTGAAGGAAATGGAGACTACAGTGTAATAGTGACAAGAATTAAAATAAATCAATTTTAAGCTGGTATGGCCAAGTGGGTTACACCGCTGACTTTGGTACAAAAGGTTGGGCTTCGATTTCAGGTCATCCCACTGCGGGCCCTCAGGCAAGGCCCTTGATGCTACCTGCTTCCACGATTGTAAGTCGCTTTGGACAAAAGCGCCAGCGAAATGAATGGATGTAATATTGAACGCAGGGAAATATAGTGTATTATAAAATGCATTATTAAGCGCAGAATAAACTTACAAAATTCAAACATGGAAAGGAAAATACTGGTGGGCTTATGGGGCACTCTGGGGGGCGACACTGACACATTCACATGCGTGCTAATTGGTTATATGGTGTGGTTGGACAGAACAGGGACCCGTGCACTTAATCTTCAATGCAAGCTGATGTCCGAATCGGGGCCGACATATTGGTCAAACATACAGGAATATCATTTAAAAAGCGCCCACTGTTTTCCAGGACTGTTCGAGTCCCTAACCCTATATTCTACTACAAGCCCTCTAATTAGCACGAGACCGCTCCACCAACGCCAAACACCGGGGGGGGGGGGTGTAGCTGGTAGGTCTGGTATTATATCGAAATATTATTATGTTTAAATCTCCAAGTGGATAGAGAACGTGTTTTGTTTTTCTATCAATTTAAACCTAATGAAAAGTAAAATATAATCATGGTAAAGAATGTGAAAAACATCTGTGCGAATATTTCAGGTACTCAGGAGAGTTCACCCCCCACGACACCTGGAAGTGGTATGACCCACTCACCAGAGCTTCACGGGGGTTGCGGAACGTACAACGAGCAATGGAGAGGAGGAGACAGGCCGGTGCCCTCGCCGCGTCTGTCATGTTCTTATTCGGATAAAAGAGACAAAAGAAGAAAAAAAAGAAGCTTCAAGAAGACGAAGTCCGAAGTGTGAACTGGTTTTCGCCTCCTGTGATATGATGGTAAGTAGCGGGACGACCTCACAGCTGCCGGAGCTGAAGGAGTAGCCGGAGTCAAGTGATGCACTTGTTGCGTTCGGTTGCCATCCCATCCAAACAAACACACGCTTCTCCCTCTGCAGGGTATTCAACGCTACTGGAAATGTTTTTCTTTGTTTTGTTTTTTTTAAAGCATTATGAAATATTTCAAGTTGGTATCTCTTCCTTTCTCTCACTCATTATAAATTGAATGAACTTAGCTCACTGAGAAACTGACAGCTTATTGTGTTGCGTTCAATGGCGTAATAACGCGAGAGCTTTAATAGAGAGTTGAAATAGGAGTTTTGAAAACTTCTTCGCAGGCTGCAGATCTTGTGTGCAAACGCTCGATAAGTCAATAATCAAGTGTTTACGAAAGCACAGCACCCCGATATGAATGAGCTCATCGTTGCTCTGAGTCGACCTCTACGAATGCATGCAAACCCCCCCAACTGAAAAGCTGGCAAACCCCATTGTTTTCAAGTGGGATGAGTATAAATAGATTCCCCCTCTTGTTTGTTCAGAAAAGCCTCCTCCTCTTGTCTCCTCACTCCTTCACGGTTTCAGATGAGGTGTCCCCGGATCTTCTCGGAGCCTGCAGTGCAGATGGGGATGTTGTTGTGTGTTTCTTTTCCTCCCCCAGCAGCAGCAGCACCAGCATCATCAGCAGTGTGCTCTGAAACAGGGATTATAACAGTCTTGGATGGGGGAATTATGGCATACAGATGGCTGCTCTCATGTGATGCCAAGGTTTTTCTCCCCTGGTCAGCAACAAGAGGGATGTCTGGTCTGGAGAGACGTCAGCCAGCCAGGGCTGTGTGGGCTGATGTAGGGAACTTGTTTTGCAAGGTGGGACACGGTTAAAAACCCAGTGGCGTTCATAGATCTGATTGTATTCTGGATTTGGTGGCTGAGTGAGGTTGGTATGGTTTCAAGTTATGAGTCACTCAATGCTTGTGACTCTTTACTCGGGCTGCTTGTATGTGCAAGGTGCGTGTGGATGAAACATGACAGCACTGTTAACTACCACTGCTCTCAGGGGAATGTCAGGTCTGGGATCTATTGCCCATGGTATATTTTGTGTATTGCACTGTATTGCACTGGCAAGACAAAGACCACCCAAAGACTTAGTTTTTTCTCCTCAGAGATCTGTTTCTATTTTTTGTTTTATTGCTTCCTGCGTGAATTGCTCATGAATTGCTCACAAATGTCTGCAAACAGTTCTTCAAATATCTCATTAATGGGGGGAAAAAATCAAATAAAGTGCGTGACTATTGTGTTATAAGCACTTATAAGCAACTATTTGTTTACTGAATTACTAGGATCGTCTAAATGCAGCAGTATTGTAAAATTTTAGCATTAAAGCTTATGTTATAGTATCGGCCTATCAGAGTACGGAGCTACAACTCTCTCATAATGGACATGAATTATGTGTGAAGAAGAACTCTTAAGTGTCAGACATAGCTTTAAAAAAAAAGTTATGTCTGAATTATTGTTAGAGTGATAGAAATGCCTGAATGTGTGCACCGTGTACTACACGATGTACAGCATCGGTTTGACTCACACAAACAAGTTGGATGTTCAAGCCACTGGAATTTCAGGTTTTTTTTGTCTGTTTGTGCTGACACCTACATGTGAGCGAGGCTGTGTTTGAACATGTCCATAAATCATATTTTGTAAGTCAAATGTTTTCGGCCTCTGTGCCAAGAACACTCGCTTTTGTAGTTCCCATAGTGTTCTACGTTATAGTTGGATGTCAAAAGCCACACCGCATGAGAGACCCAAAGAGAAACAGCGGTATGTTTGCCCGAGGATCACTTGCCATGTTTTTTTTTTCTAAAGTTAAAAGTTTTTCTGAAGAGGTTGACACATGGACAGGCTGTTTCAGTTACAAATCTTTTTTTTTGATTGTTCATTGCATTCTTCTTTTTTTGGGCGGTGGGGGTGGGGGGGGTCTCATCCAGAGCGGGAATTAAGGGATTTAGCGTCGGCACGCAGCAGTAATTAACCTGATTAATTGATTCTGATTTGTCTGAGTATAGTTTAGCTGAACATGCGCATGAGTGGATCATCTGTTTTGAATTCGTCTGTCTTCCTCATTCACATTGAAATGTTATTGAATGAATCAGCTCTTCTTTTTTTAATTCCTTTGCTTATCTCACTCTGATGTCATCTTTATTTTTTGTTTTTTTTTATAGATACAATATGGACAAGCTGCCCTGGAACAGATAAAAAGTGAAGGCTAGAGACAGCGAGGGGGAAATTGAAGCAGTATCACAGTGAGAGCACCTATCGCAGACGTACAGAAGACATCATGTCCACCTCGGTAAAGCAGGAGAGAACCATTTGTGTTCTCCTCCCCAACAAAGAGCAAATGGACATCACAGTCAGGGTGAGTGTTTTAATGTCTTGTGCCGTCCTCTTGACTGTCACAAAGAGATGGGTACAGTTCTGTTTATCACAATGTGTTTTTGCATTGTTTCTTTGTGAATGCATAGTAAATATAGACTTTTTTTTTGTCTTTGTCTTTTCTCCTGCTCCAGCCAAAGTCCACGGGGCAGGATGTTTTCAATCGTGTGGCGGAGCTCCTCGGAGTCAAAGAGCTGTACTTCTTTGGCCTCACAGTGGTGAGGGGTAAGTTCCCTCCTCGTTTACCCCCCTCGGCCCTTTTGAACCTGAAAGGGCTTTTCACACTAGAGTACACACAGCAGCATTGTCGAACATCGTGATCATACAGCGGGAAGTTTTGCTGGAGCAATTCGCGGCACCGAGCACGTTGTCAATCAGTCAATTCAGATTGCAAACGAGCGCATCGTGTTTGGATGATGACAAAGATTTACAGCGGTGCCGCTCTTTTGGTGTCACCTGTTTTTGTGATGTTGTGGAAAATGTTTTTTGCGGCTATTTCACTATAACTATAATCCACTTTCTTTCTGTTTCACTGTGTCCCCGTTCTCTTTCCCCGTACAAATGCGTCGAAATGCCTCGGTAATCCCGTGTGGTTCACCACTCGAACAAGCAGCCTTTTGTTTTTTTGCGGTGTTGTTTCGGTGATCACTTAGGCCCGGATTCCTGCAATATTAACTTCATTAAGCCTGGAATGCACCCTGGCATTCCACCTCTTCACTGAGGGGAGGGATGGATTGATGGTGGGAAGAGGAGGGTGCGGGGGTGCAGGGGAGAAAAGACATATTCGTCATGACACAGGCCGCCTTACTCAACTCTCACTCAAAGGCCTCAGTGAGGGATGAGAGGTGAAAGGAGTTGGCATGAGTCAGAGTGGGACGGAGACGGGCTGAAAGGAGAGACGGATGATTTTAAAGGGGCGAGTTGTGAAAGAGCGTGGCGAGTTGAACAAAACAGATACGGTGTAGCAAATAGAAAATGCCCATGTCATGACTCATGGGCTGAGAGTGATACAGCATCCTCATTCTGGACAAAGGTTGCAAACAGCTTTAATGTTTCAATAAAACAACATTGTTGTTTGTAATGTTCTGGGGATCGCAGGATAGACAATGATAAAATATCAAGATTAGTGGCTGTGACGGGTTCATTAACTCCGGCTTTGTTGTCATTAGCTTCCCGGTAGCCTCGTTCACAAACAGAGGAACAAGGGCCTTTTTTCTTTTGCCCCAGTGACTCCCATTGTTGGGGCAAATTTCACGCTTGGCCACATTATTGTTTTGTTTGCTTGCTAACTGTCGGCTCGTTTCCTGTCTCCTCCTCCTCCGTCACAGACAATGAGCACATATTTCTAGATATGGAGGAGAAACTGACCAAGTACTTTCCCAAGGAATGGAGGCAAGATTCAGGAAAGGTAAGACGGGTGGCAAATTGTGATCGTGTAAATCTGTATAAAAGTATTTTGTTGTGACTCACTCTTCAAACTATTATACATGGCGGTTAATCAGGCGGCGCAGTTCAGTGGCCTGCATGCCACTTTTTGTTTAGCATGACAAAAAGATGCTAAAAAACACACTGGCCAACTCTGATGCATCTCCTTTGACATGCAGGCACTACAGAAGAGACCTTTGCCTCTAGTACTCTGCCTCAAAGTGCAGTACTATGTGGAGAACGGTCGACTCATTTGGTATGTCCCTCTATCTTGTTTTACATACATCTTCCTCACCACTGCAAATTATTTTTATTTTATTGCTTTTTACATTTCACCCATCTCTGCCTCATGGCTGACATATTTTTCCTTATCCCTTCTACTTTTTGTGTGTGTGTGTGTGTGTGTGTGTGTGTGTGTGTGTGTGTGTGTGTGTGTGTGTGTGTGTGTGTGTGTGTGTGTGTGTGTGTGTGTGTGTGTGTGTGTGTGTGTGTGTGTGTGTGTGTGTGTGTGTGTGTGTGTGTGTATGTGTGTGTGGTACCAGTGAACGGAAGGCACGGCATCTTTACTACTCAGATTTGCGCGAGCGCGTGCTTCGCTCTGAATGTCGTCAGCAAGAGGAGGTTTACTTCCAGCTGGCGGGTTACGCCCTGCAGGCTGACCTCGGTGACCACCCGCTGCCCAGGGAGTGCACAGAGATCACCCCTTACTTTGAACCCAAGGATTACTTTCCCCCCTGGGTAGGTGTTACCATGCGGCAGCCGAATTAAAAAACAAAACAGTTTGAATCTAATGTACAGTTTAAAATGTTAACACGTTTGTAAGAGATATGTTATATTTTGAGGTTTTGATCTCTTGTGTGTCCCCCTTGTCCCGTCCGTAGATTGTAGCTAAGCGTGGCGTGAACTACCTCGTCTGCCACGGGCCCAAAGTGCATCAGGAGCTGTGGGGCATGTCTAGCCGTGACGCCATCTTGCTCTTCCTCAGGGAGTCTTGTCGACTGGAGGACGTACCTGTCACGTTTTACAGACTGCAAAAGGTCCTTCATCATTTACCATTTCGGGTTCAATCAAAACAAGTCGGTTGCTTGATTTTTTGTTTTTGTAGTTCATTTTCACAATTGATTTATATCATTTAAAATAACAACTAATGACTATTGAGGCTGTGGGGCGATGGAATCTATAGCTGTTCTTGGCACATTTCTTCTATGACTGTTTTACTGTCTTGTCCAACACAAATACAGTTAGTTTGGTTTCATTTCAACTGTGCTGGACTAATAATATTGTTGTAGTTACATAACCCTCCATCTATTCCAGTTAACTTGTCCTCCAAATTTCAAACTCACTCGTCCACTGAGTGATATATTGAAGGGCTGGCCCATCCATTGTGTAACGCGTTAACACTTTAAATTTGTTGTTAGCAGCAGCTCTGTGTGTTTCCCAGTGAACTGTGATGGAGGCTGGACTGTGAAATAGCTTGTCTTATCTGAGCCGCTCAGATGCCTGTCTGACATCCCATCATTCATTTGTCCAGGACAAAAAGGAGGAGAGGGGAACGGCGTTGCTCGGTCTGACCCTGCGAGGAATGCAGGTTTATCAGGTGCGTGCATGTGTGAGTGCGTTATGAATGCATGGTAGGTACGTCAGCGCATACGTCCACGAGAGTGAATCTGGGTTCGCTCAAAAGATTCGTCCCTTTATATTTATAGGCCTGTAAAACCTCTGACTAGACGTGTGAGGAATGTGTGGGCAGCAGCAGTGCGGGAGGAGATAGGAGTCGTCTGCCATGCGCTCAGTTGTTTGATCTGTCCATCAGGGGCCATCTGGGGGGGATTAGGGCTCAGGGCCTGGCTGATTAAAGAGCCAACAGACCGTGAGATACCTTGAGAAGCCCTTAGCCTCTTTGCCAAGACCAGATGGATCCTGTGAACAAAAGGACCGTTGATTGTTGATCACTAATTTTGAAATACAGGGCTCTTGAAAAGATTTTGCCACATCTGGTCAAAATATCTGTTACTGTGGATAGGTACGTGAGTAGAACATGACCTGATCTCCCAAAGGCATGAAGGTAAAGATGAAACACTGTTTTCCAAAATTAATTTTGTTATATAAAATTTTAGAGGTGAGAAGGTGTAACAGATTTAAGCTCTATGATCTTTTTTTTTTTTTTTAACAAGGTCTCAGACCTTAATAAGTTCTTTGACTTGTTCACAATCATCATTAGGAAAGACCAGGTTTTACATCTTATACAGTATGTTCTGACTATTCAAACAACAGCAATCAGCAGCCATGAACTCCTTTAAGCAGCTGCCTCGCCCTCTGAACATTAGAATAATCAATGTGAGAAGCATTTTTAGTTGGATATTTACTTAAGTTCAAGTCATGTAATTAAGAACTGACGGTTAGCAGGAACAGTGGAGGTCAAGATCAAATTTCTGGTAGAGCCACTTGTAGGATTGCTAGATAAGCAAATCAGAACCCTGAAGGTCTTTGACTGCAAAGACCTTCAGGAGGATTTAGCCGACTGGAGCAGCGGTGCACTGTTCGACTGTGCAGCCACACCTGCACAAATATGACCTTCATGAAAGAGTCATCAGAAGAAAACATTCCTTAACAAGTCCTGTGGACTGATGAAGTTAAAGGGTTTCGGCCACAATGAGCAAAGGAATGTTAGGAGGGAAAAAAAGGTTACAGTAGATAACTTTGGGACCCTTTGGGAGGACGGGTCAAGCTTTCTGCAACATTTCACTGGCAGAGGGAAGAATGGATTCAATCATATACCAGCAAATTCCCAAAGCAAACATTACACTCAGTCTAACGCTGAAGATGAAAAGAGGAGGGTTTCTCCAACAAGATAATGTTCCCTGAACACACCTGAAGAGGGGCAAGCTGAAGGTTTTGTCATGGTCCTCAAGGTACTGACCTTAACATCTTAGTCAGTCTGCAGATGGACCCCAAATTATCTCACAGAACTAGAAGTCTGTTGAAAGGAAGAATGGGAGAAAATCCCCAAAACTTGACTGCAACTTGAAATTAAAAAAAAGCGAGTTTCACTTGCCAAAGGGGTTTTACTAAATACTTACCGTGTTTCAGGCCCTTTTACTTTGTTATTATGAAACAACAACAGTAAACTCTCGTCTTTAACCTTATGCCTTTTTGATTTTTTTTTTAAATGCCACTGTATATCCAGAAATCTGTTTTTCTTTTTCCAAACACACAAAATTTCACTTGAGCTATTTCTTTTAAGTGCTAGCGTGTGTGTTTTACATTTCACAGGAGGTTAACAACATGCGACAGCTGCTGTATAACTTTCCCTGGTCAAACGTGGGACGTCTCACCTTCCTGGTACGCACACTGATCATCTTCATTCTCTGTTGATATTGGGTGGCTTCCTCGTAATTATTTAATGGGCATTAGCTTTGTTACACTATGCATAATATGTTAGTTTTTTTCCATTCAGGGTAAGAAATTCGAGATCCAGCCAGATGGCTTGCCATCAGCTAGGAAGCTGGTTTACTACACCGGCTCATCGTTCCGCTCTCGCCACCTCCTCTTGCACCTGAGCAGCAGCCATCGCCTCTACCTCAGCCTCCAGCCCTCCCTCAAACACCTGCGGCAGCTGGAGGAGAGCGAAGGTAAGGGAGGGAGGAGTGGATAAAAAGACATGATGAGCATCAGTGATAATTACAGTTTGTCAGTAGCAACTGTGAGTTAGATGCATGACTTCTCACATGAAAAAAATCCAAAGGGTCCCTGTTCAGTAATCACAAATGGAGTACACCAACTAAATTACGATATGTTGTATTTCTGTTCTGCATTTAGAAAAAACCAAAACATATTAATCTTGAGTTTTCTATTCTTTTTTAAGAGAAAAAGCGTTACAGAGAATCGTACATCAGTGATGACCTGGACTTGGACCCTCCCGGCAGTGAGAGCAGCCCCGGTCTGTCTCGTCACTCAACCAGCAGCTCTGGAATCGAAGCTGACGCCCGCCAGCACAGCATCTCCACAGAGATGGCCTCCATGGAGGAAGACAGTCAGCGGCAAAGACAGCAGTGTTTCAGCTTGGCAGTCTGCCGCGGCAGCTCGTGTACCTCCGGGTTCGATGCCGGCAGTAAGACTCGAAAAAAAGATGAAGGGTGGCGAGAAGAAGGTGAGGGGATTTAAATACTGAGGCATTTGTGTGGGGAATTTTTTCCATCTTCCTGCATATTGTTTTTCTGATGAATGCAGCTGATCCCTATATTTATCTAAGCAATTTTTACTTTGCGAGTGATGGTCTACTGGGGTTGAAAATATGAGATTAGCAACATTCCTGCCTTCACCCTTACCTTCAGCAATATGTCTTACATGGTGGCAAATGAACCACAAGACTGAAATAGTGATGATTAAGATATAAATATATTACTTTATGTATATTAATTACTAACCTTAGATATGGGCCTTTGGCAAAGTATCATTTGTTCATCTGTGGGACATCAGTTTAATCTGTACAGGTGGTTGGTTGGTTCAGCATATCTACGTCTGTTTCACCCAGTGCTTCATCACACAACTTCAGATTACGTGCTATGTAAAACATATGGCACAACAAAGACAATGTGAAGTCATTTCTCCATATTATTGTGCTTCATCTGCTTTGCATCTTTGTTCTTGTAGTAGCCAAAAAACTTGGCATCTAGTACACAGTGTACAAAATTATTTTCTGTGCTGGGTATACAGTATATGGCCTTTTTATATTTTTAATGATCAGATTTTTCTAAAACTGTTTCTTTTCAGTGATCAAGACCAGCATCGGAAGTCCGAAGGAGGTTCTTGTGGACGATCCCGATGAGATGTTCCAGTTGGCTGATCTTCTTGAAGGGGTGTCAGTGGATTGTGCAGAACTCCCCTTAGACACTCCCTCATCAGGTATGAATGATCTGATTTTGATGCACAGGATAGTATGTAAATATTATTTTTCCCTGTTCTCCTCATTTGCTCTCTTCTTTACCAAAATTAAATCAATATAAAACCTTGTTCTACAGAAAACAAAATGCCTTCCCCAGACAGTGATGAATATGTTGGGAGATTACACACTGAAGATATTTTAAAACAGGTTGGTTATGTAGAGTATCTTCTTTCTTTTAATATCCTTTGGATTTCTCTTTATTATCTCACCTTCTATCTTTACCTCCACTCTCTATTCAAGATGCTGAAATCGAGGGCGCACGTTTGCGTGGATCGGCACAGCCACAGTCTAGACGACATCAGGCTCTTCCCCCCTCCGGCGCCCCTGGGGACGACATTGCCGCCTGATTCCTCCCACAGCTACACCTTTGGGTTCCCAGGTCTCTCTACAAACCCAAAGACCCCTGTTGATAGCAGTTATTTCCCCCTTTTGCACTGCCAAGCCAAACCTTCATTCTACGGCCGCAGGTCTACCAACAGCCTTTCTCTGGACATGTTAGGCGACGAACATTTCCTGGAATTCTTACTTTGAGTGTGTGAAGCGCTGATGTCCATGAATACGCCTGTTCTCTTCCTTCATTTATGGTGCAACTAGACTTATAGGTTGCCAACACATGAATGTCTGTTTTCTGTGCGGTGGTGATTAAAATGAGGGTGTGCATCAATTTGCAGAGAGACGTAACTGAAAATGACGGGAACCCTCACTCCCTTTAAAGCTGTGGATTAGACAACAGATCTAATCAAGCAACACTTCAATCAGAAACAAACCAGAGCATATTTATTAATGTTGTATATTGTGTACACACGACTTGCACTATTTTATTACATTTCATCTTCTTTGAGCAAAAGCATTTTAATCAGTTTCATTGTCTTTTGTAAAGTTTATGCTGTTCTGAAATGTCTGAAATATCTGAGTAGGTTAGGGTTGTGGGCATAAAGTTTGACAGTAACGGATGTTTTGAAATTCAGAAAATGGGACTTACATTACTTTTATCAGCCTTTTCTTTTTTTTACGGAAACACTTTCTTTTTCTTTCCTCCGTCTCCAGAAGCCATGATGCTAATGTTTGTGCTCATGTATTCCCTCGTCCTATATTTTTTTAAACCGTATTTTATATTGTACTCTATTTTTGTACAGTGTGCTCTGTCATGCATTTCCTATTAGTCTGCCACAGCAATGTAGCTGCTGATGTGGAAAATTGAACTCTTTTACAGCGGGTAACGCATTCATCCAAAGCTCCCCCCATTTGATACTCTCCTCCTGCTTTTCATAATTACAACAGAAAAGTATTATTTGTAAAGTGCTATTTCTGTAACCAGCTAGTGTGTAATGAATCTGCAGTATTTTTGCATTACGCAACCTCCCACCGAACAAAGAGCCTTTCAGTCATTTTTGTTTTGACATTATTTTCACCGTTTTGTGAATGATAATTATGCAAAAATAACCGATGTCTTTAGCCAACATGATGTCACTGGAAAAGAATGTCAGCCTTTAAATACTCAATGCCAATAATGTATGTGAATAACTGACTGTTAAACCACAACACTGAAAAATTAATTTAATCTATAGCACCCTTTTTTTATCATAGTGAAAATAAATTCTTAATACCACTAAATAAGAACTAACTTTTGTAATTGTGCGTTCTCCACCTCTCGCGAGAGTTTGATAGTACGTATGCGGAAGTTTACATTCCGTTTGGTAAAACGTGTTGCTCATGGCAGCGGCGCGAGAAGCCGGTTGTCTCTAGCCGCAGCAGCCACACACGATGAATTCAGTTTTAATCGACGCGATTCTGCGCAGCTCTCCGGACATCGAGCGTCTCCTCGAGTCTCTGTCCTGGCCGAGTGGGTCGTGGCCGGAGACGGAGCGGGTCGAGGCGCTCGCGGCGTTCGTCGAAGGGCTCGGACCCCCGCTGGCAGACCCCGACGCGACTCCGCTCTCGGCTGCGAAGAGGGCGAGTGTTCGCGTCCAGCTCGAGTCGCTCGTCTGGACGCGGTGTCTGCCGCTGCTCGCCGCAATATCGGCCGAGCCCGGCGAAGCCGCGCGGCGCAGGGCGCTCACCGCCGCCGCCTGCCGCCTGGTGAGCGCCTGCGTCCCGCTGTGCGGCGAGGATGTGCCGGGGCGCGTGGCTCGGTCCGTCCTGCCGTCTCTGAGTCTGCACGGGGGGGAGGAGGAGGAGGGGGAGGAGCCGCCCGGCCCGGGACGTCTCGGCGTGGAGGTTGCGAGCGAACTAGTGGCCGCTCTCGCACCGTCTCTGGCCGCGGATGAACATCTCACCCTCGCCATCATCTCCGCCGCGCTGTCGTGCGTCAGAGCACGGCCCGATGCGCTGGTCTCCGGGGCCACAGTCCGGCTCCTCTTGACGCTCCTGAACTGCTGCGGCGGCGGCGGCGCGCGGTTGAACAACGCGCTCACGTTGGTCCTGGGCGACCTGTGCAGCTGGCACCGCGCTGACCGCTCCCCTGTGGTCACAGAGCGGGCTCTGCTGTGTCTCACCGCCATTTCAGACCACCTGCTGAACCCTCACAGCCTGCCCTGCTCATCCTCCTCCTCCTCCTCATCATCATCATCATCATCATCATCCTCCGCCGCCTGTGAGCCACACCCTCGCCTGTCCCTCCAGTTCTGGAGGATGCTTCAGGATGGACTGACGCACCGAGACGGCGTGTCACGTAAGAGGGCGTTGTACCTGCTCAAAAGGGGCGTGGCCCTGTCCGAGGGGCAGCAGGTGGACTGTCCCCTCTCTCCATCCCGCGAAGGTGAAATGCCCAAGACACTTGACCGACTTCAATGTAACTACGGTGCTATGGTTTGTTTTGTCTTCTTTCATTCGCTTGTTGGATCCGTTGCAGGTGGTGAGACCTTGTTCAGGTGGGCCCCCAACAGGAGCAAGCTACTCAGAGAGTTCTGGGAGGATTACGCGCTGGTGATGGAGACACTGGAGGAAAACCAGGTAGGGGATCGGTTGGATGGTGGATAAGGAATGATTCATTTTCACATTGATCACGACCTTAAATTGCCTTTGGGATTAATAAAGTTGTATTGTATTGGATCAGATCCCCACAACCAGTACAGCAAAGGTCATCCTATAACAGATTTTTAAAATCGTCTCTCTCTCTCTTCTCCCTGTGCAGGTTCATGTCGTCCGGCCAGTTCTAAACAGAATAGACACGTTGATCCAAACAACAGTGAATGATGGTCAAGGTATTATTACAGTTTTGTTTTTTTAAATTGCATCTTTAGATGTTTTTAAAATTGTATACATATCTGGATGCTGTTGAAACTTTATGACAGTTGGATGAATATTCTATCCTACTAAATCAAAAGGACTGTTCTGTATTGAAATGTACTTTTCCACCAGTGACCCTTTCATCAACACACTTGCTTGTCTTCACTCACTTTTTAAGATTTCAATTAAGACACAAAAGTAACTCAGCTGAGGTGCAAGTTCTCTTGTCTGTGTCGTGGCTTCAGGTCGAGGCCTCTTCCATCCCTCCTGGCTGCTGTGTGTGTACCAGCGCATGTTCCACAGTGAGAATAAATCCCTGATGAGAGAGGGAGTGTGTCACCTGCTCGAGCTGCAGGTCCTCCAGCAGCCGCCCTTCGCTCTGGCCTTTTCTCAGGTACAGGCACAGACGCTATTCATCCATCCGTCCATTCAATTTCACTGAAATCATTCCGAAATGTGTTCATTGTAGTGTTCTCCTATCTTGCTTTCAGTTTATTGTTGGCCCTTTTATGGATGTTCTGTCTGAATCTTCACTCTTCCATAGGTGAGGATTTTTAAATGATGTGCTGAGGAAATGAATGGATAAAAATACTGCATGAAGTAGTACATAGTTAAGTGTTTCGCTTTTTGCACCAGTCCTCATCAAACCAACCCTCTGCCCACATGCAGGTCAGTTGGTCAGAGTGTAGGAGATTGTCCTGAGCTTGGAGCGAAACTCCAAGTCTTCATGGCCACCTTCTTCAGTAGCCTCCCATCAGAGCACAGAGGTATAGGGAAACGGATGCCACAGAGAATACATGTTGCCAAAAGCCCTGACTTTATTTGTCTCTTGACGGCTGTGTTTGCTTTGTCAGGTTGTGTGTTGCTGCAGCTGATTCAGCAGCTGGGCTCGAAGCATTGGTGCGCCGTGCCCCTCCTCTTCCTCTCCCAGGCTCTAGCCAAACTTCCCCCAAGTCCACTGCTGGGGGTCGACGGACTCGCTGCCCTGAGGTGCAGTACCTCGTCGTCACATTCACAGTTACACCGACTGCGTCCGAGCTGATTGTGCTCTGGATGTGGAAGCTCATTTTGCTCTTGGTGTGTTTCAGGGAGGTGCTGTGCTGCACCATGATCACACATCAGGTTTCGTTACGAGGAGCTGCCCAGTGCTTCCTGTTGAACAGCGCCCTCTGTCTCACAGATGTGGTAAGACACCAATATTGTGTTAATAAAAAATAATTGGAAAACCATACAATTTAATATAACAGCTCTATTTTGAACACTGTTTAGATCAAAGTTCATAATTGCTTCACTTTATCAAATGTCTAAAACTTAAGTTCTAACGGTATGGAGTTGTTATATTGAATATATACATGTATTTTTTTTTTAAGAGCGCCGCAAGCCTAGATGACATCTTTAGTTTCCTGATGTATTTCCGTGCCGACGAGTCACTGTGCAGAGGGACGCACATCTGGAATCAGGTTCAGCGCATCAGAACATTTTTCTTATTTTTATTTTTCAAATGTCCTGTTGAATATGTTCATACTGAAATGTGTGTTTTCATCCTTATCTGTGGTGTTGCCTTGACTCGCCCTAGATAGACAGATAATTATAGGAGCCCGTATTAGTTAAAGTTAGGGGCCTGAGCCTTTTATGGAATACCAACTATTAGTGTGACCTGATGTTTTCCTTCTGTATGCTGTATATACATAACTTAAGTTGATTTACCATGTACACTTTTTTTTGTATATACTGGTTTTGACATGTACTATGATAGTTTTATTGCTGATTACTATTTTGATACCAGACGTGAGTTGGTAAATATGAATGATTGGTATTTAATAAGGCCTTTTTGATGTGCGAATCTTCTCTCTTTTCAAACCTTCTGTGACTCATTTGCAATCCTGCCTGTCTGTGACGCCGCTGCAGGTATGTGCCTGGCTATCGGACAACGAAGGCAGTTTCAAGCCCAGGATCGTGGACGGCGGTGATTCCGCTGGTTCTGCCACAAAGAAAGAAACTGTAAGAGGTTATGTTCAAGAGGAGATGCACGCCTATCTCCGAGTTCCAGCTAGCACAGGTACATCTGAAGTGGAGGAGCAGTCATGGATAAAGCAAATAAGTCTATATACAAACATAATTACTCCTAAATGATACTGTTCACTGTCGGGTAAAGTATGTTTACTTGCTCCTTAAGGTCAGACTGAGAGGTTGCCTGACCCTAAAGAGGCCGATAAGTTGGCCAGGGCTATTCTGTTGTGTGTGGACATGGAGAAGAGTCGGCCTGGCACAGAGATCGGCAACACTCTGGAGTCATTACTCTCTCCACTGCTGGACACCCTGAGCAGAGTCAGCACCAACATCTACCTGCCTCTGCGCAAGAGTGACAAGAGCCTGCAGCTTGTGCTCCGACTGCTCCAGCTCGGACGGACGCCAAGAAGTGTCGGAGGGGAGCAAGGTTTGTAATGATAACACTGATTTATCGTCACAGCTGTCAAGTCCACCCTCATTAATATGCAGTAGGTGGAAGATGAAGACGCAGAGGTGCAATAATCAGATCGGTTTTCTGCTCCTCCAAACTAATTTTCACTTGGCAGGGCTGTTAGGAAGAATGTCACAATAGCTTTGTAAATATCGCAAGTCATTGAGTGCTTCTGTAATCTTACAGGGGGGCAAGGGATTTATTTTTCTCTCACTCAGAAGGTGAGACTTCCTTACATTGTACAGAATGAACCAGGAACAAAATTTCACTGTAATTCAGGGATTCTTGCTCTTTTACTTGCGTCTTCTACTGTGATTTTCTGTTAATGCTCATGGAGCCACTCAGGAGTGAGTGACATTCACCTCTTCTCACTCTGCTTTTCACAGGCGAGACCGCAATCGTTTCCATGGAGAAGCTAGTTTTTAAACTTGTCGACCCAATCCAGGACTTTATCTCGAGGCGGCTGTGTGGAGAGCTGCAGGAGGTAAACGGCAAGTCGAGTAAGCCACCATCATTCTAATTAGCGCAGACGCCTCTAACTCCAATTTGATCATGTGCTATTTCTTTCTATTTTTAAATAGCTATTTGACGTGGAGCGGGCCGAGCTGTATCTGAGTGTCCTGACGCAGCTGGTGGACATGTGCAGTTCTGCACCGCAGCACCATCTCAAAGTTGGGCAGAATTATATTCCTAAACTCATTAAGCACAGCCTCTGGGTCCTGCAGGAACCAAGCCAGCAGGTACAAAGCCAAATATTCAAAACAGCAGTCATCGGAATTTCATGAATCACTTTGACTGCTTGATTTGTCTTGATTGCTTGATTTATTGGTTTCGCATTGCTAGATCCCTTCCGTGGCACACCAGGTTGCAAGAGCGGTTGCTATGGCGTCCCTGGCCACGGTTTGTGGTCTCGTGGAGCAGGAAGTGATTGGCACGAGATCAGAGGCCATTTCTGCTCTGGAAGCCCTGAATGACTACTTCTACAGTTCACAGCCGTGTCAGTCATCACTGGGGAACTTCAACAAACGCCTGCTGAAACCACAGACAGGAGACTCTTTATGGTTTGTGGAAACTTTTCATAACAATATTAATGTACTGTCTTTTAATGCCAGGCTGGAATGATTCGGGTTAAGCATTTTTCTTCTTTGGGTAGTGATCTGGGAGTGCCGGGTTCTCTGCTGCAGGACTGGGGACGTATCGCTGCCAGCTTTATGCGGGACCAGTGGATTTGTCTGAGCTTCCTGATTAAGGCGGTTGGGATTCCTGAGAGTTCCAGATCGCCGGACACTCTCAAAGCTGCGCTGAGCTGCAGTGTGGAGGCCCTGGCACTGCTACCCAGTGACCTGGTGCTGCCTGCGCTCGCCTATATGGAGACGGTGCTGCCACAAGTGAGTCTTAGTTAAATTAGGTAGGAATGAATTGAGGTGCTTAGGTGTAACAAGAAGTTCCTTGCAGGCACAATATGAAACATCTGATAAACAGTGTTCCTGACTAAGTGTCTGGTTTGGTGATGTTTTGATCCCAGTTACTAATCCACGAGGAGGCGCTGTGTGTGGAGGCTGTGACTCTGAGCTGGGAGCTGGTGCAGGGACTGAGCAATAATGCCCACGACTTCTGGCCAGCCCTGAAAGGCTTTGTCTCCATGGCTTTCCACCATAAGGTGCTCGAGCTGTCCCACAGTCGCGCTCTGACACTTGTGGCCACCTTGAAACAGGTGATTGACATCCCGACTGTTCAACCTGGAAAGGAGCGAGTATGGTGACTCACTTTTTCAGTCTACATTTTACATATACATGTGTACAAATGTGGTGTGATGTGTGGTTGATTTAGATCGCCACCGAGCTCATCGAGCTGTCTCAGTCGAAAAGTGGAGTATTCGGAGTGCTGCTTCAACACTGTTGTCAGACGTGGTTGCCCGCAGACCGAGGCGGCGGCAGCAGCGATGGAGCCGACACCGCATTTTCTAGTGTTTTCAGCCACATCAACATGCTCACTGAGGCCTGTGTCTATGGACCAGTGTTCAGAAGAGACCAACGGTAACTCTTTTCTCAAATCTGTCCAGATTTGTTGTTTCTCAGGCCTTTTTTTATCAAATTGTTTTCTCTCGCCCTTTCAAAGGCTCATCCAGGACATTCAAACCTACGTGGAGCAGCTTGGCGAAGAGTGTGCTGGTGATGTCATAGTTACAAGGTGAGCTGGCGTCCTCGGTCCTCGGCTCCTTTTATGGCTGTGATTTTGAAGACTGCCACTAGAGGTCTCCGTCGCTATGCAGATGTTTTCACAGTTGAGCCGCTTGCTTTTATTTTGCAGTGATAACAGGGACGATCAGTTCCCCCGCACATGTGTGTTGGCTTTCCTCAGCCGCCTGGAGTCTTCTAATCTACAGCATGAAACACTGATGGAGGATCTAGTTATGGCTTTGTTGAAAAAGGTAGGCGATTACTCTGAGCTGGTTTATGGTGGTGAAACGAATGTCATGATATTAGTAACAATATTTTTCCAATGTAGAAAAAATGGATTTTCACAATCACATTTTTTGTCATATATTACTATAAACTTAAGATCTGTTTTAAGAAGCTGTGTCCCATCTTCATCTTAACATCTAAACTTAAAAAATCCCCAAATTTAAAGAGCGAAGGGAAACATGAGCCAGGCTGTAATTTGCAAACAATATGTAGTTTGTACTTAAATGTATTTTTACCTGGCATATGGGGCCTTTTTTATCATTAACGTAATACGTTTAGCATCGGTTGCAGCTAGTTTACGTCACTTAAAACCATTTTCCATCTCCCACTTAATCCCTCCAGGATAATGACATATCAAAGTCAAAGGTGCGTTACTATAGCAACTCCCTGCAACATCGTGTCAAAAACAGAGTCTGGCAAACACTGCTGCTGTTGCTGCCCAAACTCAGAGAGGTATGATAATTACACTCAAACTAAGAATATCGCAGGAAATAAGCCGCTCAATAATTGAGTGTGTGCGTGCGTGTGCGCGTGTGTGTGCAGGAGTTTGTCGCCACACTGCTGAACCGTGTGTTTGAAGCTGGATTCTGCAGCAATCAGGCTTCGGTCAAGTACCTGATCGAATGGATGATGATTCTGATCCTCGTTCGCCATCCAAAACACATGGACAGCTTCTGGGGCTGCTTCAGCATGGTGAGCTCCCACCCTGGAAAGTAAAATACTGTATGATGAGCGCAACAGTGGAATTATTTACCAATATTTCTGTTTTCTGCAGGATCATGAAAAGACCAAGACGAGCGTCTGCACCTTCCTGTCAGTCCTCGTACATTTCAACATCATCCTTCCTCAACTCAAGGAGAAGGTGAAGCCATTTGGTTTACTCTTTCACCACCCAATCACCATTCTTCTTCACCTCTCTTCATCTACAACATCTCTCTGTCTGTGTTTTTTAAGGCAGCACAATTGCGTAAAGCGTTGGACATCATCCTGCAGTGGTGTTTCAACCACAACTTCAGCGTGCGCCTGTACGCCCTCCTGGCCCTGAAGAGGGTGTGGAGCTTGGCAGAGGCCCGGGCAGAGGAAGGGGCCGGTGGTTTGGGAGGGTTGTCCACCGTCATCAAGGCCTGTTTGAACCAGGCCGAGGCCATGCAAAGCACTGGGTGAGCACATCCCACAGTCGTAAAAAACAAAAAACAAAAAAGGAGCTAATTGCAGTATGCTAAAGTGTTTATTTTCTCTCTCGTCCTGTAGAAACGCCAAGAAAAACTGGATAAGGATTCAGGAGCACTTCTTCTTTGGTGCGTTTCACCCTATCAGAGATCACAGTGTAGAGGTGCGCTGGTATATTTTTTGCTGAAACTGAAAAGTCTGGGAACCAATTAGATTTGCTAATTAATGATTTAATACAATGTTCAGTAACATTTTTCATATTTTGCTCCCCTAGACCATATTCCACACCTTTCCTAGTCTGTCAGAGTTGGCTGATGATGAGTGGATTCCACCATGGAAGTTTGAGAAGCTGGCGTGTTCCTCCGAAAGTCCATCTCTTCCCTTGACAAATCCTACTCCTGACCTGAGCCAGCTTCAGCCCGGAGACTGGATCCAGCAAGACAAAAGTACAGTAGCACCAACCACAAACAGTAGAGGTGCTTGACGTATGATACAATAATACCTCAGCTGTTGCGGAGGGGTCATGTTGTCGTGTCTCCCAGGTGAGCAGGACAAGGAGGAGCGCTGGGCCGAGGTGCAGAAGAAGATCACTCCCTGGAGGTTGGGGATCCAGGAGCAGGAGCCCGAACTTCAGCTGATTCCACAGCAGAGGGCCGCTCGACTGGGCAAACTGCACGGCGCCCTGCTGGTGGTTGCCTCTCTCATAGACAAACCCACTAATTTAGGAGGTTTGGAGCAGCACGACAAATCACCTCACTTCACATTATTTATCCTGCGTATAGTCAGGAAATGAAAACTAGAAGTTTTTTCCTGGATTTATGTGCAACATTATTAAAAAAAAACTAGCGTTACAGGCTTTTGTTTGGTTTCGGCTTCTGTTGAAAACCAAATCACTTAGTACACGGATCAAGAGTTTAGACAGGGAATGTCCAGCTTTCGTGACAAACACTCGTGTTGTATGTTCTCTGCAGGCGTCCTGCAGTGCTCTTGTATCAGATGATAAGCCGCCGAATCAGTTAGAATCTGTTTATAGAGGGAAAAAGCTATTTTCAAAACCAATATTGATACAAGATGATGTAAGCAAGAACAATAGCTTGGTTGTTCTGATAATGTTTTACTTTGCCCAACCAATGGTCATTAAACCCGCAGCTTTTTATACCCGTCTGTTCCCATGCTGATAGACTGGTCGTCATCACTGCCACAGATGACTCGGGACTGAAACATTTTAACCCCTGAGTAGGCAAACTTGCTATATATGGTGCTTTAATGCAAATTCACAGTCTGCATTTATATGGATGGAGCTTTTAGGCGTTCTCATTTGTCTGTTGTTGTACTAGGTCTGTGCAGGACGTGTGAGATATTTGGTGCCAGTGCTCTGGTTCTGGATACCCTCCGCCACGTCGGTGACAAACTCTTCCAGTCCCTGAGCGTCTCGTCTGAGCTCTGGCTTCCTCTGTTGGAGGTAAATTGTGATGAAACGTTGTGACATTTCACCCCAGTGATCATGACGCCTGCCCCGTCTTTATAGAACTTCTTCTCCCACCTGACCTGTTTAGCTCGGGGTTTAAAATGACCTCGGTCAAGATTAACATCAAGAGCATGCAGCAGCCAGAACAGCTGGATGCCGAAGCCAATGCTGTAGTTCTCCTAATGGCTTTCTGTTCTGCTGCCACCAAGGGAACTGTCAAGAAAGCTGTACACATCTGTCATGCGAATAAAGGGAAATAATTTGGTTCCGGTTTCAGGAACTAAATGCGCTTACTCGTCTGAGGTGCGCCTTGATGGCGATTTAGATAAGTTCAAACTCAGTTTTTAAACATTGTGGCTTGTCCCATATTGTGGGAGCAGCCTCTTTCACATTCAGAAGAGGCTGGTGCTTCAAGGCTGGAGAATCTTTTCATCACCAATGTGGAGCCAAAAGAGTGCTTTGATGATGCTTCCATATATATTCCATAGAAATATTAGAGCCTACCTTAATCTTCCTTGTTCACACGAGTGTGAAATGACTTGAGAGATTTACAGATGTGTTGGCCTTACTGTCCCATCCTTTCAAATGTGTATTGACTGTTTTTTTACTCATCTGAATTGTTTGAAATATGGTTTGAAGTGTTTGTTTCCATTATCTCTAAAATCATTGACTGTATTTGTCCATCAGGTGAAGCCGTTGGAGCTCAGTGACTTCCTGCAGGTGAAGAAGAGTGAAGGTTACTGTATTGTCGGAGTGGAGCAGACAGCCAACAGTCAGAGTCTCCAGGACTACAAGTTCCCTGAGAAGACCCTTTTACTTCTGGGGTACGACAGATTTAGACAACGTCTCACTGGTAGTGACAACATAAAAAAGGCTCCCGGCCCATTTTTTTTCCTCACCAGTGCATGAAAGCCTCTGTTTTCCCATGCCCTTTTGACTCTTGCACAGATAAAGGTGTGTGAGCTGACGCGGCTATTTAATGTTATCTCATCAGTTTAGTGCGTTTTCCCCCGCAGCACCTGCGTCTCTCCTCTCCATGGTGTACCTGTCGGGGCATGCTGGGCTGTAATTGGCTCTCCCCGGGGACAAGAGCACAGGAAATGAATTATACAAACCAATACAAGCAGGGTGATGATGACAGCTGCACACGGGGAAAAAAACACCCTTGACTTTAATCTTGTGTAGTTCGTGATGCTTGCACCAATGGTAAATGCGACACAGAAACGTCATGTAGCTCAACCCTTTTTTTTTATTTAGAAATGAACGTAAGAGCAATTACAAGCTTGTGCAATTGCCAGCAGTAGATGGATGATTCAGTCCTCTCCGAAATGTGTGCTGCAGTCGTGCGACTTGCCTGGCACAGAGGGAGAGGTTATATTTATTGCTTCTGTGTAGTGTCCTGTTTTGTTTTACCCGGTTTAGTCACAGAGGCGTGAGCGGCGCCGTTAACTCAAACACCCCATGTGTGGAGTGAGCCCTGAGGGCTTTCACATCTGCCCCAGTGCAACATGCCCTGCCTCTTAATCTCTCATCAGGTGGCTATTATCTCACCCAGTTGCACTCGGGATAAATGTAGCTCATCAAATCACGCTTCCTCGCAGCGTGGCGCCCTCTGCGGACTCGCTGGATGCCAAAACTCCTCGCCTCTTTATGTTTGCGCTGCATGGCCCATACTGCTGCGGCTCAGTATATGTTTAGTTGATTACAGTTTGAATTGCTCTCGCGCTCATGAGGCGCCACGTGAAAAATGAAGGACTAACTTCTCATGGCAAGCGCTCTTGATTAAATCGACTGGGGAGCATCATTAAGCCGAGTGCAAGCTCAAATTAAAAAAAACATTCCATAGCGAAACAAATGTTGATTTTTGCTGCAAAATACACGAGCAGGGTTAGATTGATACAGTCTTATTACCTGACATTGGGCAGTCAGTGTTAATAATAGTCATGATAATAATACATTTTTTTTTTATAGCACTTTTCTTAACGGTGTTACAAAGTGCTTTACAAAAAGACAAAAAAACAAAAATTCTCCAAGGGCACATTTAAAGGGACATTTCAACGTTTGCTTTCTGACCGAGAAAGGTTGACACCACTCTCGTGCCTGGCTGTAGATTCATGTGTGGATTTATGAAACAGACGTGAGAATGGTATCAAACGTCTCATCTCACACTCTGCAAGAAATGAATTCAATGAAGCGTATTTCTGAAAAAATGTCAAACTGCAATGATGTAAAAGATATTGAATATGAGCACCAAATAACTCCGCTCTCAGTTGCTTCATTACTGAAATGTAGAAAATAAAAACAGACCAGACATTAACGTATACCTTTCTCTTCTCACAGCAATGAACGGGAAGGTATTCCTGCCAACCTGCTCCAGATGTTGGATGTTTGTGTGGAGATCCCTCAACAAGGGGTCATCCGCTCCCTCAACGTGCATGTGAGCGCCGCCCTGCTGATTTGGGAATACACGCGGCAGCATCTCGCCTCCGGTTCAGCTGAAGTGGACGCGAAGCGCAGCTGAAGAAAAAGAAACCGGTCGTGCAGATCTATGCGCACTACGTGACATCTGACCTCCAGATGTTGATCAGTAAGATCAAGTTTGACGGGCGTCTTAGGGGTCTTTAAATTAAAACAAATATCAACCTCAGTCAGGGGGGGACATGAAGATGCCTCATACAATAAATGTCAAGATCTGAATATGAATCTATCCTTTCAGATTTGAACGTGGTCAGCAGTCATCAGTGCTGCTCTTGTGCCTTAATGAGAGTCATCATTTCTGGTTATTACATCGATATTCCACGGGGCATCCTGTCATATTAATGTAGGCGATCTTTATGTCTCTATCAGCAGCATGAAGGGATATTTTCCGCGTTGATGAGAAAGTGTCTTGTTTATGTGAGCAATTAGGGGGGGGGGGGGTTGCCTCAGAGTACCTGGTCTGGTTTATAATGTCTTTACCGAGCAAAGTATTACACATCATTCTTTAATGCTGCATTTGTTAATAAGCATGTTTTTTTTTCTCCTGCCTCGCATCCTTTCTATTGCCTTTTTGATTTTAAATTGTTAAACTGTCCCTTTCGATACAGTTGAATAAATCAAAGATGATCTCATCTGGTTCGTGTGCCTGCGTGTTTGCAGTATTTCACACCTGTTGGAGCATCGTGTGCACCAGTTGGAGGAAGGTGCAGCAGGTGCCTCCTCCCCCCTCCCTCCCCTTGTAAGGAGCGGGTGGGAGTAACGCCCTCCATGGCACTGGTCCCCCCCCCCTTGTAAGGGGCGGGTGGGAGTTACGCGCTCCATGGCACTGATTCCTCCTCCCCCCCCCCTTGTAAGGAGCGGGTGGGAGTAACGCCCTCCATGACCCTGATCCCCCCCCCCCCCCTTGTAAGGGGCGGATGGGAGTTACGCGCTCCATGGCACTGATTCCTCCCCTCCCCCCCCCCCCCCCTTGTAAGGGGCGGATGGGAGTAACGCGCACCATGGCACTGATCCCCCCCCCTTGTAAGGGGCGGATGGGAGTAACGCGCACCATGGCACTGATTCCCCCCCCCCCCCCCCCCCCCCCCCCCCCTTGTAAGGGGCGGATGGGACTTACGCGCTCCATGGCACTGAGTCCTCCCTCCGTCGAGTCGCGCCCCTGCGTGGCTCGTCCGGCGCGGATCCCATGTGAACGGGTCGTGGTCATGGAGCCGGACCTGGGCAGCTCCTGGTCCGGGCCCGGGTCGGCCAACGCGAGCCGGAGCGGGGCGGCGGGACTCGTGGTGTCCGGGCGGACGCGGCTGCTCCTGGAGATCCTCATGGTGCTGATGTGTCTGGGCGCCGTGACAGGTACAGGACTACCTGAAGACATTGTCTTTCTTTATTATGAAACATCGCACGTGCAACATACTTTAGTATCTCTGTATACAGGCCTGCAGACGCTCGCGTGTTCCTCCCCGCACTGATCTTTAGGATTTGACTGGAAAGAAGAATTCAACTTGGTCACTCAAATGTTTGCATCTTGTGTCTGATGTCGGGAGCTCCTTGGTGAACTGGTCCAAGCACGCCTCATAAATCATCAGCCTAATAATTCATTAATAGACACGTAGACATAGTTTCACGTTGGGAGAATCACAGCCTGAAGATTATAATCGTTGGTGATGGAGACACAGATTGTGTCTCCACATTATCTGTTATACACTTACATGTATTTATCTAAATCTACAATGATCGTAAACAAAGTGAAGGCAACATAGCTGAGGATAATCAAACTGAGGCATTTAAGTTCAAATCTCAATTAAGTGCCAAAAAAGGATTATTACCAGAACCACAACAGAGTGTGAAGGCCAGGTGATTATGATCACCGAAGAAACATGATTATGATGGTTCATGTACAACTACAGCACGTGCACATGTGCATTTGACAGAGTCAAACTGTGGATGTTTCTGGGAAATCATCTTAAATTGTGTTAAACTTTTTTTCCAATTAAAACTGATTTTAATTTAATTGTCCCGAAATAACCATAATTGGAAGTTTATACCATACATAAAATGATGTGCTAATTGCCATTTAGGTCACTACCTACCACTTAGTTAATGATCGCTTTGTTGACCTGACACCTGTTGATCATAGGCCCTATTTACATTTTTTTTTACAGCCATAGAAGTTATTTTTCTTCTACATCTTGGTTGAAGTCATTAATAGTTATAAACCATAAACTGCTATTGTTTTATCTTTTTAATTGATTGCAAAAAGCCACGCCCCCTGGTGCTACACCCCTTGACATCAGGAGCTCTCAGACAGTCATCTGGAAGAGAGCTGGGACTCACCACCATTCATCTCTGTTGTACTTTTTAGGAGGCAGAAACACCAGAGTTCAATACCTGACATTTAAATCCATAATTATCAGCATTTCATTTTGGATGAACAGACGCTGCACAGCATAGTCAGATTTATATTCTTGAGAATATAATCTTGGGACTTGTCAATTAGGGTCATAGGGTCAACATTATGTTGTTTGGTATAGTGTCAATATATGTATATATGTTTATATATGTATATATGTTTATATTTATATATATATTTTTTAATTCTTGTTTCTTTGCTATTCAGAACAAAAACAGATGAAAAACAGATTGTCCACAATTTCAGTTATGAAATCACAGGTTTTTTTCTCTGCAGATATTGTCTCTACTGCTGTTTTTACAAAAAAACACAACCTGTCTGACCTCTGTGTCATTGTGTGTGGGTGTGTTTGTGTTTCGTTGTATAGGTAATATTCTTGTCATTGTGATTGTTGCCGCGACCAAGACGTTCCACTCTGTGACCTCGGTGCTGATCATGAACCTGGCCATTAGCGACCTCCTGGTGGGCGTCGGAGTCATGCCTTTCGTCGCTCTGTCCATCATGAACCGCGGATGGGTGGACTGCGCTGTACGTCAACTCTGTCCAGTTCTGTAACACACTGTAGGCCTGTCACATCACAGCATCAATATGACCTGTAGGACCTGAGGCTGACCTCTTGTGTCACAACATCGATTTTCCTTTGACCAATGAGTTGTGTTGAAGTTGTCCTCTCTCCTGTCTGATAGGACCTCTGTTTGTACGTGGGTTACACCGCCTCTGTGTATTGCACAGCCTCCGTACTGACACTGGCTGCGATCGCTCTCGACCGCTACCTCTCCATCATAGACTGCCTGCGCTACAGCTCCCGCTGCACCCTGTGGAGGACCTGCGCTGTGGTCCTGTGGATCTGGCTGCAGGCTCTGGCCACCAGTTGCCCCCCCCTGCTGGGCTGGAGCTCCGTCAGTTATGTGGTCCCCATGTACAGCTGTGCCGTCAACTGGGCCAGCAGTCCCAGCTACACGGCTTTGATGGCCTCCCTCTCCTACTTAGTACCCGCGGCGGTCATCCTCTTCTGCTACGTGAACATCGTCAAGGTGGCGCGCAGCCACGCAAGGAGGATTCATACGCTGGAGGACTCTGTCCAGCGCAGCAGGGATCCCAGCTCTGCCTTCACTCCTGATGATTCACCCCAGCATCACTGTGGGAAACTCCACAGCCCCTCCAGACTGATCTATCATGTGAGTGGACAGTTTGTACCTGACGTCGACAGAGAAGTGGGAAACAATGTCTGCCCCTCTCTCCCTTATTCAGCTGCGGAGCTGAGTAACCCTTTATCCAGACGTTTGGTCTCCTTGCTGGCTCAGAGCACCTCCCAGCCTTCCCCGCAGAACTCCCAGCAGCACCATAACCACCACGGAGTGGTGCGTCTCTTCCTGGTCATTTCAGCCTTCTTCTTCTGCTGGACACCTTATATAGGCGTGGCCCTTGTTCAGGCCACCGAGACGGCAATCTCAGGCCAATCCAGCCTCGTCCCACCCTTCGCCGTTACCTTCTCCTACTGGCTGGTGTTGCTGAACTCTGACATCAACCCCCTTCTGTACGCTCTGCTTAGCAAGCGTTTCCAGGGCGCTCTTCAGGGACTTCGGCAGAAAATAAGAGCGCGCCTGGGGAGCGTGGTGGGCAGGGCAGCGGAGGTCAGGGCCGAGGGAGACGATGGCAGGAGCAGTGACCCCTGCACTCTGAACACCACCCACTCTGGTCCACCCTCTGGCTCCGAGAGTTCAACCTGTGACATGTCTAAGTGTTGCCCCTCCATTTTTAATGCTGGCATTGACTTCAGACATCTTTCCGAGGAGCATCTATGCAGAGTGTGTCAAACTGAAAACACTCCCTCATCCTCAGACACTGATGGCGACAGGAGGGTGGACAGCTTGCAGGTTCCTGCCCGGCCACAGGGGGGCAGTCGACTACCTTTCTCTGCTCTGACCAGGGAGCGTCAGGCCACTTTCCTCTACGGCCAGATAACAGTGAGAGTAGAGCACGATGTTTGTTAACTACACTTCCGTTCATGCTGTCACAGGGGAAAATGCCAGACTAGGAAAATATTGTTATTTCAATTACTGATGAGACTATTATTTTCTTAATGAAATTATTAAAATGTTGCCCCATGGAATGAAAAAAAGAAAGAAAAACAAAACGAAAAGTTTGTGCTTTTCATTTCCAGTCCAACATTTTAAACCAGGACAATGCTCACATTTGAATAGCTGCAATCAGTCAAATGTTTGGTATTTCTGATTAAGAGAATATTAAATGATCAACTAATAGAGATAATTGTTTTCATAATTGAAAGATAAAATAATATTTTTTACCTGATCAATTAATTTCTTTTTCAATAAAATGTTGTTGAATACTGAAAAATGCCCATCACAGTTTGCCAGAGCTGGACATGGTCTATTCAAATGTCTTCAAAACCCCAGAATATTAAATTCAAGACAAAAAAAAAGCAACAAATCCTCACATTTGACAAAATGGGACTAGGTGCCTTTTGCTTGAAATGTGACAAAAATGATTACAAGACTATCGTAATATCTGCAGATTAATGTGACATTGATCAACCGATCAACAAATCATTTCAGCTTGACTGACATCGCTACGTTTTTTTTTCAGCTTGTCAGGTTCCTGGTGGCCGTTTACAGCGATCAGTAATGGCAAAGCACAGGACTACAACATAGAGATGGCAACAAAGCTGGAGAGGGGAATGTATTGAAAAGAATATTTTATATAGTACATGTCATTACACTTGAAGACACCCAACAGAAGATCCAATAAACCCATCATGTATTCACGCTCTAAATACTTCTTCCTCAAATGTGATAATAATATGTTGCATCTTATTGTAAAAAAATCTTCATTCCTTACAAAGGTTTACATTTATGTCTAGCAATAATTCCAGAGGAATACAATATTATTATTTATTGTCATAGAGAATGACAATGGGAAACAGTGCTAATGTACTCTATTGCAAAACAAAGAAAAGGCAGTGAAGTGGACTTGTCAGCCGTTTCCGCTCATACAGTATGTGCATGCTCGTCCTGCAGCTGTTTCTCAAGGTTAGTTGGGAACCGTTTATGCAAAAATGTTTTAAAAAAAGTCTGGGGTTCAAATGCGCCAAAGAGTTGGTTCAAAAAAGATGCAACGCGTTCAGATGATCATGACAAGAAGGTAAGTATTAAAGAGTCTCTCTGCAGCAGTCTGTTGTGGCACTGTTAAAACAAAAATATAAATATAAAACAAAAGATCAGATAGCACGTAGCGAGCGTGTGTGGTCGAGGGATGTTCATACATTCACAACAAGGCAGAGTTTGTCCACCAGTGCTCCCAGGTTGTTCGTCTCACGCTGTTGCGGTTGCCTGGTGAAATGCGATAAATGAAAACAGATGCTGTGAGAGCTGGACGGATGTGAGCCAATTCTTATTTTGTATGTGTATGTGTGTGTGTGTGTGTGTGTCAACACACCTCTCTCCAAGATCCACAGCGAGAGAGTGACTTTTCGTCCACCCTCTGTTCTTTTCTCCAGAAGTGAAACAATTTTACTGAGGGATGTCGCAAATTAGTTCATGTGCATGTTGGTCTAGAAGGTTTCATGTGACCGGAATTCAAAGAGAGGCTCAGTGACACAGTAGCTATGTCTGATGATGAGTTATTAAAGGGGTAGTTCCAAGTATTCATGTCTTGTCATGAGCTGTTAGTGCTTTTAGTCCATCCAAAGATTTGGATACCTGAAGCATTGATTGTGAACGTTTTTTCCGTTATTTGAATGACAGCAGCATGTAAATACATGTATCGCCTGCATTGCCAAGATAGTTCCATAGTGTTTGCTGCCAAGTGTCTAGGACAAGAGAAAATGTCAGGCAAATGCTTCAAAGATGGACTGACGGCACAAACGAAGCTCGACCATCTCATGCACCGAAAACATATGCAATGGAGATTCTGGTTTTGGATCTCGCGTGACAAAACTGTGAGCCTGAGCGACGGGTGTCAGCATTGACAGGGGCGGGAGTTTAGCTTCAGGAAAGCACAGAACCACAGGCGGCCAATCAGTGCGGTCAAATAGGACCAGATCCTCTTCTCCTGGACGAACAGGGCGAGGCGTCGTGAAAAAGCGTCTTCAGCTCCGATTGATCCTCAGAGGTCCGGACAGGTCCCTTCACACCACATGAGCCCATCGGGTCCACAGCTCTGGGACACCAAAAGGTGTGAATCACAGCTATGTACAGTGCGTGAAAGGCAGGTATTTGTCATCGGGTTTTTTTACACCTGAGGGACGCCACGGGCGGGGCCTCCCTTTTGTTTTCAGGCATTCAGCATTTTCAGGCATTTTTCTTTGGATCTTAAAATGTGTGTAAAATGTCTGTATGTTAGAGCCAGCAAGTCCACAAGGTGTTCCAAGGCCTTCCCCCCCAAAATATATTCGTCCTCAGGCAAGTTGGCAAGTTTTCCCAGGCGCAAGGGTGTAGTGAGCCGATGGAATGATTAAGAGGTACAGAGAAATAAAAACACGACTCAGTCCTAATCCGATGTTACACCTGCTTACTCTTCATGCACCAACTCGGATAACTTTGGACGCCAAAATGAATGATATGCAATGTATGCTTCTCCCATCTTGCCTCTTGGCTAAATGGTGACTGATTAGAGGTCAGTCCAAAATGTTTTCTTTTCTCCCATAGAGCTGTGTGAAAGCAAAGGGGCGGGCCAACTGTCTCGACATCAACACAGGCAGGCGGTGGCGTGTCAACCTCCGCTTGCTTCTGCGTGTGCGTTCGCATTGCAATATTTCACGGAGTCAATGTGCAAATGTGGAGGTCCTGGCTCTCCCTCGCCAGTTGAGCCCCGTCGCGGCGCCCGCCTCCACGCCGCCCTCTGCCGGCTCGTCCCGTTTGCGCAGCTTGGTGCTGAGCTGGATGATGCACTGGTCCCAGTCCTCCGGTAGCAGCAGCATGAGGAAGCCCAGGCAGATGATGAACACGGCAATGAGGCGCACGGTGTTGAAATTGATTTCACATGTGTAGAGGTCCACCACTGTGAAAGTAAGAGGATGCACGAGTGTGAGCATTTGTAGGAATGTGTAAATATTGTATTTAACAAATGTATCGATAACGATTAACGTATCCATTATCCTTTGAATATACAATGAATGAAATCTTTTGGAGGGATTCTGGTGCCATCAAATATGAAATCGTGACTGGATGTGCAAAGTTAGGTCCAAGCGGGAACGACAAGAGACTTACTGGCATTAACAGGAACACTCAGGACGATGCCAAGGGAGATTAATGTCGGGTATGTTATCGCAATGCCAAAGTTCACCAGGACGTTGAAAGCTGTGAGAACAAACAGGATCAGAAGCAGTTACAAAATGATATTCATGGGTAATCGTTTCAGTATCAAGTGTATGCTACGTATGACATCTTTCCATACCAAAAAGCAGGCCTGCCACCCCACAGAGGTAGGCCCAGGGGAGGTTCTCCGGCGAGCCAATGTACTCCACGCGTGTGAAATACAGGATGACCGGCACGAAGCTGATGAAGACAAAGTTGGCGCTTCCGACGATGCTCAGAAAGAGCGCGGCCTCTCCAAATTTGGCGCTGCCCAGGACCATCTTGAAGAGCACCTGACGACGGAGGAGGACAGGAATGACGAATGCACAAAAACCTGCGCCCTGGAGGAGCACAGTAGGCACTGCAGAGGTCGCACCTGCAAACTAATAATAATAATACCGCCATGTCCCTGGCACAGGGGGCTGCTGCCGTCTGTTGATCACATTAGGCAGCACAGACAGCAGGACAGGGGAGACGAGAGGCCCCGTGTAAATATAGCTACTTATCCCGTAGCCTCCCTGATCAGGACACGTACACATCACCTGCTCCGTCTTTCAGTTCATAATCTCCTTCTGTCATTCGCCACCTAGTTACATAAGCACAGGGGAGCTACAGTCCCAAGACTATACATACATTTGTGAGCTATTTCTAGTTTAATTTGTAGGACTGCAAATTTAAAGTGTCACTACAAGTGTGATTGATGGATCACTATCTTAGCTCTAATAATCTTTTTCTTTTTCTTTTTTAGATAACTAATTGATCAAATGCAAACAAACACCTTGTAGAGCGCTGACATCGAAGCAGAGGCCACCACCAACGTTATGCCGATGACTGAGTGGCTGTGGAATCCGTCGGCGTAGGTCATCATCACGATGCCCGCTATGGCCAAGATAGCAGCTACTATCTGTGGAGGGAGAGAGAGAGAGAGAGAGAACAGGAGTGAGCGACGGATGGACGACATGCCGCTCACAGTGTGCTGATAAAGACGCTCGAGACGTTGCTGCTGTGCGGGGGACTCAGCAGGCACACACGGCCTCCACTTTGTTATTCGCTGCAGAAATCACAAGCTTCGCAGGAGAAAGGGGCCTGTAATGGTGTAATTAGTGGGTTTGGTTTTGTAGTCAGCAGACTGCTCATTTGGTGTTCACGTTGTCTCGCATGCGGGCGAACGCGAGCACGCGAGCGGGATCCGTTCTCAGATTCACTCACAGCGCGAGTGCTGCCAACACACAGGACGGGCCGCTTCGACAGTGTTGGCCTGATTGTCTCACATTGATTTCCGTTGCACTGCCATCATGTTTACAAACCAAATACCCCCCTGGACCCATTATCCCCCCCCCCCCCCCCACACACACACACCCACCCACCCCCATCTCTCTTGTCACACCCACCCCGCGCCCTGCCCGTGAGATTATCACAGCCTCACAGCGGCATCAAACCATCTGTTTCATCGTGGAGTCCTTCAATGGCGCCTCTTTACTGCATACGTGTGTGTTTGAGTGCATGTGGTCGTAGCTGCGCATGCAACAGTGAAGACTAGTGTTGGGGACGGGGCGCAGTCCGGCTGAGCGGATGAGCATCTGCGTTAAGGTGGTGTCAGGAAGACAAATGAGTCGTGTGGGGGTTTTTTTGCTTGGCTAAAGTCCCTTGGGTACCTTTTGGCGAAATGGCTCTTTCTGCACTGCGGGCTGCCCGTCAGTCACAGCTACGCCTCTCATGTCCAGTGCAGGGGTAGAAATGCTTACGGGGTCAGCGACCCTGCATGTGTCGGCGTTTCGGTATCTCGGGGGGGGGGGCATCACAACACCTGCACGTTGAGTAACTTATGTGATTGTTAGTGTTACGGCAGCATCATGTACATGTGGATGATAAATCCAAACATGTCACACGTTGACCAAATGGCTCTTCGCTTCATTTGATGACCTTGACCCTAACACGTGCGGCCCATTCTGCCTTTTGCTGATGCTGAGCAAACTGAGCCAATGACACGGAGCCATTTCTTTACACACGGCATTACCCAAACAACCATCGTCCCCGTTAATGAATTAGCTTCGCTCATCTTCCCCGGCTCTCTCTCTCCTCCTTCACTTTCATTACAAACTTGTCCAAGATCCCCTGCATTGCTGCAGACATCCAAACACTGCAATCCCCACTACCAAGCCAGAGAGGGAGAGAGAGAAAGAGGGAGGGAGGCTGTGTGTATGTGTGGGTTAGGGAGTACGAGAGGGAGGGAAGCAGGATTGTTACAGCATTTGCCTGTCGCTGAGGCCTTTCATCGCAGATAATGGGGGTGGGGAGCAGGGGCATGCACGAGGGAGAAAAAAAAAGGGGGGATTCTGCAGGGTGGCTGCAGATATGAAATTCTCAATTCACACACTGAACCCGTACTCTTCTCCCCGCTTCTCCCTGCCCAACCGAAAAACTCAGGGGCACACACACACACACACACACACACACACACACCGAGAGCTGCATTTGAATGACACAGTGATCATTGGGGGGGACATCACGCTGTCACAGTCTACGTGCTGTCTACTCGACTGCGCTGTGTGTGTGTGTGTGTGTGTGTGTGTGTGTGTGTGTGTGTGGGTGGGTGTGTAGCTCAATCATTCAACTGCCACTTATTATTTACATTCCTTTTGGTGTCATGTACACACAACAAATTCCTGCACAATAGAGGTGATGCGTAGACACAGGGACAGAGTTCAAAAACACCACTTGACCAGAAGAGTCTTCGTTTCCGTTTTTTTTTTATTTTTTTTTTTTTTTTTTGGTTTTTTTTTTATTTTTTTTTATTTTTTTTTTATTTTTTTTTTTTTTTTTTTACACATTTCTTTTTTTTTTTTTTTTTTTCATTAACATATTTTTTTCGTGTTGTATCACTAGTTTTTATTTTTTTTTTTTTCATTTTTTCCACTTTTGTATTTTATTTTTTTTTTTTTTTTTGAATTCAAAAGATTTTATTTAAAAATTTTCAAGATACTTTTTTTTTTTTTTTTATTTTCAGAAGCAATATTTTTTTTCCTTTTTATTTTTTTTGATGGAATGTTTCCCATTTTTTTTTTTTAGAGCAGGAAGACGAAGGCCCCTTGTTAAATGCCTTGTTACTTGAGTAAGTTCCGATTTTTTTTTTTTTTAAAGGCCTTGTTTTGGAAGTTTGGTGTTTATTTTTTTTTTTCCAAAGGAGGCCACCTAGGTTTTTTTTTTTGGAAGGGGGTCCCTTCAGACTTGTGAAAAACACCTTGGGGTCAGCCCTCGTTTTAAAGAAAACGCAGCATTTTTTTTCAGAAACAGAACGCAGTTTACTATTTTCACAGATGAAAAATGAGTTTTAACTATTTTAAGAAGAACCATTTATTTTATGGATTATTTTTAAAATTTATATTTCAATATTATGGATATTTTTTTTTTTTGTCATGAGCTTGTTTCTGTTTTGTAAGTTAATTCTAACAGTACATTTTACATTTTTTTTTTGTTTTCAGTTTTTTTTTTTGTTTTTCATTTTTTTTTTTATTTTTTATTTTTACTTTATTTTTTTTTTCCGACGGAATTCCACATTTTTTTTTTTTAATATTAACTTTTTCAACTTTTTTTTTAAAAAAAATTAATTTTTTTTTTTTTTTTAGTTTTTTTTTGTTTTTGAAAATGGAGAAGGAAATTTTTTATTATTTTTATTATTTTTTATTTTTTTTATAATTTTTTTTTTAACAGTTTTTTAAAGTATGTTTTATCAGTTTTTTTTTACGATAAAGAATCATAAAGTCAAAAAGTATTCATGGACATTGTCAGGGACCAAACAGTGAGGCCTATAAGAGTGGTCAACAAAATATTACAAAAGGCGTTAACTGAACAAGTGTGATGTAACATTTATTCTGGTTTGGCCAATCCAAATAATACACAAGGGGAACCAGATGGACACCAACTACAATTAAATACAAAGCAAAACTAACTAAACCCAAATAACCCCCGTGACATGGCAGCATATGGTTCAGCCCACTCAGCTGCTTGCATCATATAAGTGTCCTCGGCCCTCGGCCACGCCCTGTGTGGAACCAGGAAGAGACCTCCCATGCTCACAGTAACTCAGAGACAAAGAATCAACGGGTTAATATAACAAATATGACAAATAATATGACAAATATTACAAAGAAATGAAGTGCAATTTTAATCAATTGAGCGTGGCTGCCTGCAAATGGAATTGAACTGCGTGGCAAACTAAGGAGATGAAAAATGTATGAAAACAACGACTTGGGCAGCAAAATAGTCAGGTGAGTGTTTGAGCGCATGACCGTGTGTGGCCGTGGTCGCACAGACATGTTTAAAAGCAAAAAATCCCAACAACTAGGGGTCGGCGATTAACAGCCTTGTGACCTCAACTCAGAGCTTTATGTATGACCCTCAACAATATACTACGCATGATTTTCTGTGGACATGTTCATTAAATTCTGTCTCTGGGCTGGAATGTGATGTTCAGTCCAGACACACAAGAAGTTGCACACAAACTGCAGGTTTGCATACGTTTGAAAATGACCTGATCTAAAGTCCATTATCCCGACTGTCAGCGCGTCACCCCCCTTTAATTTTACGAGCGGAACCAAACCTGTGAAAGCACGTATCGGCGTCAAGACACTCGCTGGTGATCCTGCACGCTGTTAATATGTTGTGAAATGTCCTCCCCAGGGTTTTATGTGGTGCTTAGGTGATGCCAAGAAATATTTATTCTACTCCTAAACCGCCCGACTTCCTCTTCCCCTGATTCAAAATGTAGCATTATTGAATTTCTTTTGAGACACTGGCATTCTGACTGCCACTGTGTACAGTGCTCTTGAGTTACACCGTTTCCCCTGAAAGCTTTTGAGGCCGTGAAAGTGATGCAGCACAGCAGCAATAATTGGAAAGTGGCAGGTTGCTGAATGCTGAGGAGCAGCAGTGTTTTTGAATCGGCCCTAGAGGCCCGATTCTGCACTAACATTACACTTCTCATGCTAATTCAGTGACAACCGCATTAAAGTCTGTCACCACTTAATTTACCGACACCGGACACGCCAGGTACGGCCGGTGAGGTTTCTTCATTGTGGTCTGAGATGCGATCAGTATCGAAGATGAACTTTAAAGGCACTGCATTCAAAATATTACAGTAAATATTTCAGAATAGAAATCAGGTTTTTGTTCTATCTGGCACTGAGCAACTACAAATCAGCAATAGAACTGATGACAGTATTTCATGACTGTGTTTTGATCGTCTTTTTGCGATACCTATAGTGCATTTTATGTTTTTTATCTATTTAGTTTTCGACCACATCTTGTGGTCGTCTTTTTGTACTCAACTGCCCATTCTCCAAAGTGAAAAGAGGCAATTCAAAGTCAAGGGGAAAAAAGCTTGTAAATATAATAATTTGATATTGTAATTATTTCACAAACCGTTGTTTCCATGGTCAAGAATGAAATGCACGGCTCGGATCCAACAAAACTAAATTGGTGCTGTTCATTTGATAAACATACAACCATCCTTGCTTTTACCCTGATAACTGCATTTTGACATTTATGATATCCAGTAAACAAAAACTATCAGACCTTCTAAAACTACAGGAAAGAAAAGCATCGACTTCCCAAACTGAATACAGAGCAAGCAACATGTAGACTTGATTTCATGAGGTAATTTATTTTTCACTTTCCTTCAATCGGTACAATCTGTCAGGTAAATCTCAACTCAGCACAGAAGTAAAGATGATGATGAGTAGATGCAGATAAAAAAAAAGACGGCCTGCCTCTTACAGTGAACATCCTCATATTCTTCATGAGAGGAGCCAGCTGTTACCAGAGTCAGATCTCGTCTTCCACTGCTTTATGTCAAGAGACAGGACAGCTATTACAAATGTCAACTCTTGGACTCGTATTTCTTTTTGCACTGTCCGAAATTCACCAGCAGGTGCAATTTGAATAAACACGAAGGAAATAAAGCCTTTGGTATTCGGGGCACGTCGGCCCCCGGCGCAGCGGAGGAAGCTCCCGCGTCCTTGCATAAGCCCTCAAAGAGTAAGAATGACATCACAGAGGTGCACCTGAACGGTGGAGTCGATCCCACAGCTCACCCAGCCGCCTCCCCGCCGTCCTTATTTTTTTTTTTTTTGATCACGGTACTAAAGTATCTTAGCAGGTAGCAGAGGTTAGAATTTCTGTTTAAAGACCACGATTAACAAAGTGTTTCAACTGTGAAATCACCTCTGACGCTCTGAAGACATTCTCTCTGTGTGCTGCTGCAGCATAACTGAAGATGGCACGGGAACCTGATATTAACAATTGACATGAGCGGAGGGTTATTTTGAAAATTGAACATTAGGGAGTGACTGTGCATAACTAAGTAGCAAACATGAAAGGTAAACAACTCTCATGAAGCGAGATCATCCACAAGCCTAAATCCTGAGAACGCTGCTGATCTAACTATTTAGTAGTTGGCGAAAGTGCACGTTCCTTCATACAGAAAGATGGTGGTCTCAGAATTCTTTACACAATCTCAGAAATATACAGTGACCCTGAAGGGAAAACACGATTGATTTGCCATTGTGTTTTCCCCATTTGTTGTAATATTGTAATATTGACCTCACTATGTACAGTGCCTTGATGTATGTAGTGATATGGCGCTATACAAATTAAATTGAATTAAATTGCTGCTGAACATTACTTTTATCATCTATGGTGTTAAAGTGCGTGTATGTAAGAATACATTGCTGACGAGTTCTGACATTTATAGTTGATATTTTGTCTCTTATTTTGACTTCACATCATGATGAAGGAGCAGAGAAACACACATGCCAACGCTGCATAAGATCCCTACTAAAATCCTGAGCCCCCTATGAAACGAATCCTTGCGAAAATCAACCGTTATCCATACGACCGTAACACCCTTTTCACCTTCTTTGTCTCCACTCCAGCCTGCCTTCTCACCTGAATCTCTGCCGGGGCGTCTGCCTCTCCGGACTCTTGCACAGGTGGCCGATGTAATAGAGGGGGAAGAAGAGGCAGTTCCAGGACGTGGCGAACCAGGTGAGGGTGAAGGGGGCGTCAAACTGCTTCAAGGCCAGCTTGGCCAGCTGGGTGGAGCCTGCCCAGGACGAGCACACGCACATCACCATGGCGACTCCCCACAGGGCCTTCCGCACCTGCACAGCTGTAACTCTGATGCAGCAGTGCAGCCTCCGTCTGTTGGCGCCGACCTCTGCTCCCGCCGCACCCCCGGCCGACTGTGCGTCCGTGGTGCCCACCACGCTCTCTCTGGCGCGCTCTTCTCCTACAGACGGACACACACACACACACACACACACACACACACACACACACACACACGTCAGACGGCCTGCTTAACACTGAGCACTTGCTGGTTTTACTCACTTTCAAATTTCAATACGATTTTAAAATCAATTCAAAACTCTGTCGTTTATATTTGTACTTGTTATCAAACTTCAGTCGGATTGTAAAGTCTTTTGTCGTTGCAAGTGACTTCAGGCCACCCCACGTCTTTATCCGGTTAAAAATAGCTGCTTTCTCAGTTGAATTGAACTTGAGGGGAATCAATCAGACATCCGAGTTAAAAATATGGTGATCGAGTGTGACAGGCGGCAGCCAAACAGAGGACGAAAGAGGACAGATCTGATATCCAATCCAAGTCCTCCTCTCCACCTCATGAGTTACAATGCCCTGTGTGTGTGTGTGTGTGTGTGTGTGTGTGTGTGTGTGTGTGTGTGTGTGTGTGTGTGTGTGTGTGTGTGTGTGTGTGTGTGTGTGTGTGTGTGTGTGTGTGTGTGTGTGTGTGTGTGTGTGTGTGTGTGTGTGTGTGTGTGTGTGTGTGTGTGTGTGTGTGTGTGTGTGTGTGTCCAAGCGTACAAAGGCACTTATAACAACACCTACAGCTTACTACTGCTCATGTCAAAGCCTGACAGCCTCCACACTTCTTCAGCAATGTGCCGACTGAAGCAAAGTGTTGCGAAGCGTTTATTTTTTTTCTGTTCCAATCACACCCACTCTGTGCTTCTCAAAACTTACCAAGGTCATTTATGTTCCCACAAGTCACTGAGATTACATATGGCTACACCGTTTATTGTGTCCTCTTATGGCCCTTATAACTGTGTGTATGAAAGTATAAAAAGTGAATAAGCTCAAACACAACTATGTGGAAATTAATTTAGCCAGATTTTGTATCCATTCAGGCAGGTTATCTGGCTTCCATCTCCAACTGACATTGTGTATATAGTGAAATATCAGCAATCCTTTGCTAAGACTAACCATAACCACGTATCGCCAGCAAGACCCTAATAAATGGGTCACTTCACATTCATCACCGAGCAGAGACTCAGCAGACAGTAGGACAAGTTCTGAAGTGTGTATCAGTGATTGATCTGTTTACCCTGTTGAATGTTTAAATATGACACAGCATCGCCACAACTTTACAGTCGGAGAAGTGAGAGGACAAGGCATAAATAACAATAACCCGATCGCAGCGCCAGCAGCTGTAGAGTATGCACCATAAGTCTTCTAGTAGCTTTTCTGCCTTCCAGCAAGTTAAAACTGAGGGATCTCCCTAATGGTGTTTTCCAGAGGTAATGATGTGCCGCAGGGAGCCTTTTGCCGATTCCTCTGCACCGAACACTGCTGACTGGAATGCAGAACTCACTTCAAAAGGGCCTCGGTGAGACACCGTGAAAATGATTATTGTAGAGCGTCAACAGGGACACTGAACTCTCTTGTGATATTTGGCTGTCCCGTGTCACTCCCTTTGCAATGAAGCGCCGGCGACACACTCTGCCATTATGTTAATGTCATCTGCGTAATAAAAAGGACACCTATGTGTCTAATTTAAGCGGCTTGCCGCATATATTACTAAAGTGCATTTTTTACAAGAGAGCATCCATCACAACCCAATGAGGCGACTCATTCTTCCCGGCAGAGGTGCGTTTGACCTTGCCAGGTGGCCTCATCATATCGCAGATTAACTTTCCTGATGACGATCGCCTCTGATGCTAATGTCCCGGCATCCCCGGGCCGCCTACTGAATACACAAGAGATTATTGCTGTTTGCCTAGAACAAAAGTGAAAAGGGAAAATGCAATGCAGTAAAATATAATTATACTGTACAATGCTCCCCACTGCTGCAGAAGCACTTGACAGCGCTGAGGCAAATTTGGTCGCTATGAAAGATGACTCGAGATCATTGTCTGTTATTGCGTTGAAATGATGAATCGGCGAAGACCAAAAAACAGAGCGCGGACACGCACATGGGCGTCTATCAAAATCTTGGGGCACAAGGGTGAGAGTTAAGTTTCTCTATTCTGAGCTCAAAGCCTCTTTGTTCCATTGTGAAGGTCATCCCTTGTTTACGCTGCCCGGCTTTTGTCCTTCCTGGGCCTCCGTCCCACGTCCCGTGGCCCTGGCCACAGCGCCGTACTGCAGCACAGTTTAATCTTCCAAACGCAGTGATGGGCCAAGCCAATCAGCCCCCAGCGAGGCACTGGGCGCCCAGCAAAGCATTTCCCAGCCCTTCGCACACGTGAACGCCGGCGAAGCACGACGACCGCATCAGCACTATAACTGTCACGCAGCCCCGCGCTCGTCACTGGAGCTCTCTTGGGATGGATGGAATCAATGCATATTCATTTGTCACCCACCGATTTGATTATTTAAAGACAACAAACCCCTCTCACAAGTGGCTTGACTGTGACTAATGACAGTGTGTCAACCTCGACTGCCAGTGGTGAACAATACACCCAGAGAGAGTCTCCTTCTGTGACCGCTGAACGACGAACTGGAGGCTCTTCACCTTATCGGCTTGTCATCAAATGTCAACTGTCAAGGTCGAACCTGCGAGACTGCGGTACACAGGCAAGTAGCCCTGCAGTGCAAAACATATGGTCTCGTTTAGTGTTATTTCTCTTGAATAATACCTCCTAATTAATCTCAGCCTTTTTGCACACTAAAGGGGATTTGCGTTATGTTTGCTCGCAGAATCCTGTATTAGCAGAAGATGGTAAATTTAACACCAGATGAAAATAGCTCCATTCATTCAACCCCATTTCTATTTGTCCAAATGGACTCAGATGAACCCAACAGGCATCTGTGAAATCACTGGAGACGGGGAGAGGGAGCGCTTGGCATCCCTGCAGCATCGGCTTTGGATCCACTCTGACAGCTGTGCACGGCTTCTTCCTTGTCGCCTCCTCGAGTGTATTCATCCCACCCACTCAGCTGAGTTAAGGCAGAGTGACGCCGTGCGACTCGACGTGCACAGGTAAAGGTGGTCTCAGGAGAAGAGCCTGTTTGGGGTGACACCTCTCTAACTGTGTGGAATTAATCTGTGGCTTCATCGGCCTCTTTACCACTAAAAGCACAGTGAATCAATATAAATCGCATGTGGTTTGCCTCTACAGTTCTAGTACGCTGAGCATCTCATTGGCCGAGTATTGGACGCATGTCCTATACTCCCAGCAAGGGTCGAAGCACTCGGATTGGTGTTGAGATTTATCTGGCCATTATCAAGCCAGTTTTCCAGTTCTCCCTCCGCCTCGACACACGCCTCCCTGCCTCCCGACCGGGCCCGTTCCCTGTTCCCGCTCTCCTCCCTCCCCCTGAAGACTCTGCACTGCAGATCTCTCCTGCTGATAGCTGCAAATCCCCAACGTGCCGGCAGGGGCCTGCCTGACTGCCTGTTCTCACACTTCACAGAACCCGGCCACGGCACGCAGACTCCCGTTACGTGCCACCGCCCACGCCGGGGCCGGAGCAAAGATCCTCGCGGGCGGCCGTGGCGATAGCACCAGGACCAGGACGGCCGCACAGCTGTCGGCAGAGCCTCACCGGGACCTAAACTAAGTGGGAGAGACTGAGGGAAGAGAGAGGTTTGTCTCCGTGGGAGTGACGGTGAACTGCAGCGCTGTGCCTCAGTGGTTCAACAGGGTAAACAGATCAATCACTGATACACACTTCAGAACTTGTCCTACTGTCTGCTGAGTCTCTGCTCGGTGATGAATGTGAAGTGACTTGTGCCACTTACATTTTCTGTCACGCTCATAATGAAAACATCACACAAAACATCTTTTTTTTTTTTGCTTTGCACACAGATTTTGAGGGAACTGAGCCTCTAATTTAAGATTTGTGATATAATATCGTAGATTTAAAAACAAGCGAACAAAAACCAAATCTTTATTTGGCTTTAAAATAGTTTTGGGCTGTCACACGGCATCAATCACTCAATATCTTGATGAAAATACATCCTTCACTCACATATTGACATATCTGCGTTGACATTTCTGACATGCAAGTCAAAGGTGGCGTCTTTAAAAGATATAAGTCGCAAAATAAGACACTTTCTGGGGATTTGTTGGGAACTATAAGCTGCAGATGTCACATTGCAGAAAGGACGGCAGTTCTGTCACGGCAGACGGACACTCGGCAGTCGCTGCCTTTGTAATCTCTGCGTCCGACAGAGTCTTTGATACTCGGCTGTGACGGCGTGGTCGGGCCAAGCTGCCAGTCAGAGGCCCCTTCAACGCAGCGGAGCAGGCTCATCTGACAGGCCACTCGATAACACCACACCCTGCCGCGTCGACCAGCCGATAGGTGGGACGACGTGGGCCGAGGGGACAGAGGCCCAGGAGGGCAGACAAGGGCGGGACAGCTGTTACTGATCCTGCTCTCCCTAATTCCCTGCCTGTGTTTTTCTCCTTCAGGCTCGAAGGACGGCGGAGCAAGTTCCTCGCCGAGGAGCAAACTTGTTGTTTGTCACTGCCCTGACCTGGCCCAGCTGGTCGCCGCGGCCCCGCCCCTGCATGTCTCTCTGGTTAGTGACACGAACGGAACGCAGTGCGCAAGCAAGCGTGTGTGTGTGCGTGTGTGTGTGCGTGTGCGTGTGCGTGTGCGTGCGCGTGCGCGTGCGCGTGCGTGTGCGTGTGCGTGTGCGTGTGTGTGTGTGTGTGTGTGTGTTAGAGCAGAGCGAATTCCTGCACTAATATTTGTCTCTGGGTGCACTGTCCATCAGTACATTCCCTTAGTCTTGAGGTTCCCTTTTTCTCTCTCTCTCTCTCTCTCTCTCTCTCTCAGTCAGTCCCTTCCAACAGTACATACATCATGAATGACCTGCAGTTTAACGGTCTGGCTGGAGTCCCAGTTCTTTCTGCGACAAATCAATATTTGAAAGATTGGCGGCGGTGTCCCTGAAGTAATGGATCAGGAGCCGCACCGCAGGTGCACCCTCCGAGCGTCTGTCCCAGAACAGAGGTTTTTTTCTCCCTCCCAGCACCCCGGGGCCACTCCATCAGGCATAAACCTGACATACGACTCCACTGTTCTCAGATACATCTGAACTACACGACTGCTGTAGAACGCCTCTTAAGAGTTTGATGTTTAGTTATAGTTTGATTTAGAAAGGGCTGGTCACACTCACAGTTAATGCTGTAAGGGCACGGTGGAAATATTGTGTTATTTCAGCCTTGCAATAATTAGCCTGCGCTGCACAACACAACTGTACCGTCTTGTCTGCGGGCCACATTGGCCATTCGGAGAGGACTGGTTGCCCTTCCAAAGCAGAAAGCTTTCGGATAAACACCCAGAAATTGGGATTATCGTTTAGCTTCATTTTCAGAAGAAGATTTTACTCAAACATGAAACACTGCTACACTAGTACAGAAGGCTTTTTCCTAAATCAAATACAAATAAGATATGCACCAAAGAAAACGCTAAATTACCTTATGCAATGCACCAAATCAGCTCTTAACTTCATCCGGCTATTCAATAAAACTGTATTTATTACAATGGGTTAGATATAAAAGCCCCGTCATTATTCATTCTACCGTCATAAAGTGAGAAAGGTCTGTTTCACTGGCTTTTAAAAATCATTTAGACAGGAGAAGCCTCACTCTTAGTGGTCTGACTACCTTCAAAGTCAACTCCAATCACAGCCGAGGGATGAAAGGAACCTTTTAACGGAGCGTGAAAAAAGAAAAAGGAGAACTCCAGAATCAACAGCGTCACTGCGTCTGTTGCTCAGGGTTGAGCCAAAAACACCAACCTCTCGCCTTCAGCTGGTACAAAAACCCAGCTGCTCAACTATTAATAAATACCACACATGATCCGGCTATTCGATAAAACCGTATATGATCATATCAGCCATGTTTGAGCGCCTGATCACTGGTTCCACTCAGTTTTAGACTGGATGGGAGATTTTGCTCATCACCTTTACAGCACTTTGCGGTTTCGTTCCCAGTTTTACGGCCGAGTTGTTGCTCCCACATGAGCCAGGGCGCAGCCTCAGAAGCTCGGCCGGGGTTCTGCTGGTCCCGGCTCAACACTGGAAAGGTGACCAGGCTCTTTCAGTCGCCTGATTTTATGTATGAACCCCGATTCGAGCACGTACGTCACTCTGTCACTTGTGTTTTGAAAAAAAGTTTTGCAGTACAAAAGGAAGTTTATTATCATCTTTATGAAAAAATGTACTTGTGCTGTATGTCTGACCGTTGTTGTTGAAGGTGTAAGCACGTCGCCTGAATGTGCATTTTCATACAAATAAGACAAATGCAGCCAAATTAATTTTCCTTACAGCAATATTCACACAAGAAGGTAATGTACACTCGCCTTTCGCGCATTTATGAAAACATAGACAGAATAAAGCAAACTGTTTTTCTGTCCATAATAAAACGACCTGTTGCCTGAACCTGTTTGATTTGAAAAACAACATTTGTCACCCGACTGGGGTCAAAAAACCTAAAGACTCAATAATATGTTAAATGAGTGACCTAAGCTCTACCTCTGCGCCTGGACAGATATAATCGATGGTCAGTTTCATGGAGGCCTGGGGAAAAGGTCCAGTGTAGTACTATTGTAGCAGCTGGTGAAATATGACCAGGTTCCCCCGGGGACGGATGAACACTGATTGACTTCTTCTTTTTTTTTTGTAAACGCCTGTTCTGTTCAATAGGAAATTACATAGGATCAAGTAGACTTTTGTGAACTGTGATGAACCTGCCTCTGACGGCACAGGACCAACACAGGCATTCCCCAAAGACATCATCACTAGAAATGCATTTAAGAGAAATCAATAATTATTATCCATCGGGCTGCTGGGTGGGTAAATCTGTCATGAGAACACATAAGAGGAAGATATATTCCTGATGAAGACAATGAATCAAACCTGTGGCTCTGGGAGACGCAGGAATGGACTTTTGCTACCAAACAAAATGAAGCAGGATGACTCTGTGATGAGCGGCCTGATGATAGATTATTGTGTTTCCCACCGCAAGTAACAATTTGTACGATTAAGTGTGACGCCAACATTGATCGGTGGTGGTTCCAACTTTCTCTCAAAACAAATCAAAGCTGTCTGACTTGAAGAAAACGCTGGCGATCCAGTGAGTGTCTAAAATGTACGGAAAGCTCAAATTGCGTGTTGAAATGAATCTTCTGGATATGAGCTCAAATATGTCACTGCATCTGCTCCGCAATTGCGGTGCACTACCACACTGATACTAGTGTGAACGTTTAATGGACACAAACAAAGGAGAAAAAATGACAGACGACTGAGGATCCCAATGTGACAACAAAAAAACAAGTCCCTGACAGACGGGCGCAGGTTGTTAGTGAGCAGAACAGAGGGTTTTCGCAGCTGCGGTTACATAAGCAGCAGAGTATCTGAAAAGCTGTGCATTGATCCACAGTGTGGACCCCTGTGATTCTCTTCTCCTTCAAAGCAGCTTCATATCACAAACTCTGCAGCTTTGACTCCCTCCAACAGTTTGCAATACTCTTGTCAGCCCCCCTCAACACACACACACACACACACACACACACACACACACACACACACACACACACACACACACACACACACACACACACACACACACACACACACACACACTTGCACAATCCTCCCTGTATCCACGGCCTGGTGTCGCAGCATACAGCTTTTTGTTATCTCTAAATATAGAAGCTCGTCAAATAACAGCCCGCCCTCGCGGTTATGCTGAGAATATAATATTTTCAGATGACATGCACACTTAAAGGCTTCAAATCTGCGGCGATCCAGCGGCGGTGACGATTCCGCGTTTGTGTCTCACAATGGCTGAATAGATGCAACACAGTTTAAACGGGCTACAGCACCTTAATGTGGCAGACTTCTGCAGTGTCCAATATAAACCCGCATGGAAATTCCTCAATCCATATTCTAGCAGCTGGTGTAGTCATAAATTATGAATAATGTGAAGCATTTTCAGTCATTTTCACATTAATGCTCCAGACTGCTGTGAACTCCCGAGCACATCTGGAGTATGTGAGTTAAACTGAACGGTCTTTTTTTCTTGAGCCGTGCAGCTCAAGTTTTGACAAAAACAACTTGTACAGAGGCTGAGAAGTAAACAGTTTGACATATCTATGTTATTATCTTGCAAAATAATATTTGCATTAGATATAGCTTAAAAGACAGCTTTACACTTTGGCAAATATTGCTCCACCTGCTGCAGTGTCTCAAGTTGATCGGTCGCCGTCAGTATTTGAGCACAACCTCATGAAGTTCAGCTAAGAGCATCCTCCTCCTCACATAATCAGTGAGTATAAAACTGTAAGTCATCATAAACCTTTAGGGCCCTTTGTTTGCCATGCGATGTTCATGTGTATTTTGATCTTGCAAACATTTATAAAATAATGAGAATGATAGAGATTGCTTACATTAAAATATTGTATATAATAATAATTAATTGAATTGAATCCTTATTTGTTTCCTTAAAAATCGCCCGAGAGATGCAGATCCCTACTCGAGGTGCTAGGCTCTAATAATGTTCCGTTTAAAATAAGTAATAAGCAGGGACAATTCAGTTTCTTGTGCTTGTGCCAAACCAACGCTCAGCAGTCCTCTGCCCTGAGGGGGGGAACAAAACCCGAAAAGAAAGGAGCATAACATGTTACTCCTCTGCATCGGAGGAGATTTAACCTGTACAACCAGCTGTGACACAATACATGTGGAAGATGTCAGGGGCGGCTGTGGAGAGGGACGCAGCAAGGCACCGGGCATCATCAGCCCACAACACAGGGATGCAAGGAGTCGGAGAGGAGTTGTCCCTTTCATGATGTAACCTGACTGCAGATCAGAGGGACTCCCCCCCCCCCCCATGTGATGAAGCCCCGGGAGGAAGAGTGAAGAAGTCACTTACAGGGACCATTAACATGTTTAGTGCTGGGTTCCTGTCCCCCTCTGGCATCTTAGCTGTGGATTGAGGTGGCCAGTGAGAGAGAGAGAGGGAGAGAGGGAGGGAGAGAGAGAGAGAGAGAGGGAATCCCTGCTGCAATAACAACTTCAGACCCTCCCCGAGGAGCAGTCCGTTTGGCACAGTGTCCCCTCGGGCCAGCTTAATGCAATGAATAAATAACTGCGTCAATAGCGTTGAGCTCCATCCAGCCTACACAGGACTCCTTTGGGGGTGTATCAGCAAACAGCACATGTTAACAGAAAAAAAGAATGGGCTACACACATGATAACAGGTATATGGATTTGGCGGGCACTTGCATGCAGCGGGGGGGGGGGGGGGGTGGAATATGATTCTGTCCGATTTGCGCTAAACGCCGCGTCATAGATTCAAGGGCGAGTTACGCGCAACATTGCCCGATTCCCATGAGCGCGTGCGTCGCTCGCAGTCGAGATTTCCTGAAGTTGAAGTCTGTCTCGAGCGGTCTGACATGAGCTACGTGAGTAACCTTTAGAGGGACATCACTGAGACCCCCCCTCTCTCCACCAGATGCTTCCAAATCTGGACTCTTTCTGTGTCCCAAACTGGCACAGACACCAGCCGGTCGGGGCTGCGCGCAGGTGAGGTGCGCCAGTGGACACGAACTCTTCCTACCTTCCACTTTGGTGAGGGTGAGCACCGGACTGTCGCAGGCGGACAGCGGGGCGACCCTGGCGGAGTGCTTCTTCATGGCGATGAGCTCGGGTGGGCTGAGCTCGGAGCCGCTTCGACTACATCCCTGAAGCGGGTTTGGTGCAGACACCGGACCTCTTGACGGGACCCTCGGCGCCTCTAGAGCCGCGCTCCTGCTCCCCGTCCCCTGGACTCCATCCGACGATGCTCTTCACAGCCCCCACCAGCCCCTTCCTCCGCTCGCCCTGCCTCCCCGAGTCTGCCGTATCCAGTGCGTCCCGGTCGCTCGCTCGTCACGCACAGTTTGACAATCGCTGCAATTCGCCAGCGTCACACAGGCTATCCATCAGTCCCCCCCCCCCCCCCCCCCCCCCCTTACAGCATCACATCCACCTCCCACCACTTGCCCGGCTGTACCCCCCGGACCCCCCGTGGCCGTGGTGCGTGAAGAAGGGATGTACCCAGTGTACCCATGGACCCAGCGACCACTAGACATGATGGGACCAGTGCAGTTGCGCTGAGCCCATGAACACTCTCTAATTGGAGGAATTTCTAGTGCATTCAAAAATGATCAAGCGAATTATTCGTATTATTTGTAATCTGGGCACCATGTGGAATCAATTAATGCTCATTACAAAGTCCCCAGAAGAGAAAACCGTCGTAAATACAGTCTATCGATTGATGGTTTTGAAGCTGTTCCTTTCTTTCTTCTTATTTATGCTCCTAAGTTTAATAGGAGTTGCACTTGTGAATTCCCTTTGAGGTTATTCACTTAAGTTAAAGATGTTCCCCGGGAAGGTGGTGAGAGTTCTTCACATGCCTCACTTGGCATGGTTTGGTGTTAACAGCGTGTTATAAAATGATTTTATGAATAAATCATGTCATGCAGTGAACAGCGAATAGGCCTATTATCCACAATTATCTTTTTAAAAAAGCCTCTTTAATTCTTGGTTCTGCTGTTGATGAAGTGAGAAGAATCTGAAATCTCCATAATGTTCTCTTTAAATACCTATATATATATATTTATTTTTTTTAAAGAATCACCCTATATTTGATGTACCTATCTCAAATCTCCCCCTCTCTTTGCCCAACTGTGTGGGGATGAGGTGGATTAAGATAATAGAGAAATTAAGTAACTGACAAAGGCTGGAAATGTGGGTTGAACAATGGGCGGTTGAGGTCATGATACACCCAACTAGTGCATTGGAATAGCATGACATCATTCTGTGTAATAAAACAAGCACCAAATTTGTAATTTGTTGTTTGCGGTATTAATAGATGGCATATTACTTTCTGGATAAAAACTTAAGCCATATACTATTGTGTCTCCTTTCCCTCCACTCACCCCTTCTGACCTGCTGTAACATTCACCTTCTTGGATATGATATCAAAGCACAATATCAGAACTAGATGATGGACTAATTTAACTTTAACCACGTAAAGCACCGAGAGGTATGTACCTTCATCATTCACTCGGTCATATATTAATATTGGCACATGACATGTCACCATTTTCTTCCTTGTGACTTTCAGAAAATAAAGATATCCTCTGTTTGTGCTGCAATTTAAACTGAATCGACCACTTTGCCATGTTTTATAAAAGTGAATATTTTCCGTTCAGCGTGACCATACGTCACGTTTCTGCCGACTTTAAAACATTTTTAACAACAGGACTTTCGCTAAATCTTTGTGGACTTTTTTGTTGTTTGGACCTTCGGCATGTTTTTTTCCTTCGCTGTTCTCACCTCGTGTGTCTCTGACGCGATTCACTCCCTGTCTTCGTCCCGTCTCCCACCCCTGTGATCGATTGTCCCAGTGTGTTTCGCCCGTGTTCGTCACTACCGATAGTCTCTGTGCTGCAGTCCCTCTCGTCAACGCATCCATTCGTCTCATCCTTCGGACGCCTCCTGTTCTCATCCGTGGTTCGTGTTCCTAATTTGTGTCCCAGTCTGCTCTGTTCTCCCTGTGTTTCAGTTTGCACCTTCATTGTCCTGCTTGTTTTTCGCTTTGTTGAAGTGTTGGCTCGCCACCAGCCTGCCTTCACAGACTATAAGCCTGCCTTTTGTGTCCAATTAAATCCACCTATTCTCGCCATACCTGCCTTTCTGAGTCTGCATTTGGGTCCAGCCACTAACAAACACGACACAGTATGACTACTGGGGGGTTGTATATTATGACGTCTAACAATCAGAACCAGTAGCAATAACCGGTACACACATCCTATCTTTGACTTCGTCAAAGTGTCGAGCCTTAAAGCCCGTGTAACATTTTCAGACTTCGTGCCACGAATGAGAGGAGCCCGACGCGTTGTGGAGCGGATCTGTTGGCTCTCTTTCTACCAGCAACAGAAATTGGTCGTGAAGGCTGAAGTGACGACGCGGAGCTTCGCACTGAGTTAAACAACGCTTTCAAACCGAGAGCCGTCAAAAAACACGCAGCGCAAAAATTGTGCCTCGTGCCTTTTTCTGTGTTTCGCGCCGTTCCAGCCGTCACTTTGTACACGAACAGATGAAACCTCGCGCAGCGGAGAGGGGAAACAGATCACTGTCCTCGGTACAAATTGATCAGCTCGGTGTTCATCTGAGAACGCCTCTGCTGTCCCTGTGAACCGGCTTTAATGTATTTAAAGCTGTGCACGTGTGTGTCTGCAGTGGCTCTCTGCATGTGTGTGTATGTGTGTGTGTGTGTGTGTGTGTGTGTGTGTGTGAAAGCCTTTGGGTATGAGCATGCCTAAAGGAAGCTGCACTGAATAATTCACCACCTAGACTCTCTACCTCACAGAATCCCCTGTCCTGCCTAACTAGGACAGGGAGCTCTGAAAAAACCTCTGGCCAGACCCATTCTGTCGTCCCTCGGCAACAAAATCAACGGGATCCTTTACCGTTTTCCGTTTGCTCCCCGCTCCTGCTGTGTTTGGGTTTGAAAATGGGGAATATGTCAGGAACAGCGGGCGGGAGCTAATGGATGAAGTGCAAGAGGTCACGGTGAACGGACCAAAAGATTAGCACGGGTGCGTGTGTGTGTGCATGTGTGTGTGCGTGTGTGCGTGCGTGTGCATGCGTGTGCGTGTGTTTGAGAGAGAGAGATAGAAGGTCCCGTTCAGGCTCTGCAGCTGCCAGCTGCCTTTGTCAACTAATTCTGTCAATTTTCAGTAGCTCGGTTTGGTAAGAACATGAAGATTCAGTCAGAGAGCGCTCGCTATAAACGACAGAAGAAGAAAGAAAACGGGGGGTGGAAATAGGTGGAGCCGGTGAGATCATTAAAAGATCCCAGTCAGTGACTCATAGACTTTTATCTGCGAACACCGAGGAGGATCTAAGACACGACATGATCACTCTCTCTCCCCCTAACACACATTCCCATACTGTAGGCCTACATCAATAGGGGTAAGCGTGTGTGAGCAGTGACGAAACGTCCCTTTCAGGTTCCTGCATCAGCACAGGCGTTTGAATCTTCTACCCACAGAGCGGATCCGGGACGAGAGGTGATTATTCCTCCGTGTACAGTGGAATGTGCGAAGAAAGGCCGGTGTCTTTCTTAAATGTGTGTTCATGCTTAATAATGACCGAAGGCGTATAGTAGCCATTTTGCAGGTCAAACAACCAGAGCTGCTATAATGCTCCTGGGACAAAAAATAAATATAAAAGGCATAAAGACATTATGGGATATGAAATTCTAGACCATTGCAGTGTTGAATACCTATAGGGGAAATTAAGGGGGTTGTACAAGAAAGATACCAGACAAAAATGTTTCGTTATAGCCACCAGCAAAGCTACAACAAGACATTAGTGTGAAGCTGATTTCCCAGGGAAGGAGCAATGTCTTGATATTGTTTAGGAAAAATATTTTACAGAGAAGTTAACATGTCTTTTTGAGAGACGAAAGAAATATATTTCATAGTATGGAAACAAGACAGACGATAAGCATGACAGTGTCTGCATGAAATGACGTGGAATGAGGACGCATGTGTGTTTGTGCAACTGACGCATTTTTCTTGTTTCCAAAACTGAAAGTATCAGAAACAGCAGCAGAGTAGAATTGCCAGGAGTCGAAAGTCAAGCCAGCTCCGCGAGGCAGCAATGAATGTGCATTTGATTACCTTTTTCTTTTAGAGCTATAAAAGACAGAACTCAGTGGAAAGGACGTGCACTAGGATTCATACAAAAAGGTTGAACTAATTTGAAGTAATTGAAGAAGGGCATAACTCTAATTCCATCTGAATATATTGCAGCCAGAGGTGGCGCAGGGTTTCATCTTGTATTCACCACGTTCACAGTTTGCCTACAAATCAGCTGCTGGCCGTAACCCTGGGAGAAGGAAAACGAGGTGGTCTGAAAATCTGTGTTATTGATTATGCATAAAAGTGCATCAGCTGCAAATCAGGCTGCACGGGGCTCCTGATAGTGCAAGATGATGGACTTTAGGTGCTAAAATGTGTGTGTGAAAGAGTGAATGATTCTCCTGCTGTTTCGATCTAAATGAACCAATAGTGCCAATGTTGGTAAATGTGCCCAGAATGTGTGTGCAGGGTTTTTACAGACTGTCAGCTGTTGTAGTTGCGTCTTCGCAGAGACATTAACCGATTTGTAATTGGCATTTAATATCAAGGGACACGGCTAGTCTGGATTTAAGACTAATCAATTTCTTGTGTAACATCAATAACAACTACTGTACACACCCCTGGTCACCGTATCATGGGACCGGAGTGACCGTAATCTTTTCTTTGACTTTTACAGGGGGAAAAAAAGTCTGATCAAATCTGGCATTAACACACAAAAAAAAAATAACATTAGCAGAAGATGAATAACTCGTCTTTGCAGGATCTGGCCTGGAGGGACACCAAATCGTTATGTTTTTGTCGGATGAATAAAAAATGAATACAACTACAGCCATCAATCTCCGTTACCCAGTCGGATAAAGATAATGATAAAATGCTGCCGTGGTACTAGAAATGGGAGCGTGTGTACGCTAATGAGGCTGATAACGATCATTTCTGGTGCAATTGTTGGTCCCAAAACTTTGGGAAACACTGAAATATTTAACTGTTGGATGGAGAGGCGGAATTTTTTTTTTTCAGGCAGTCATATTCCACTGATTTTGGTGATCCCTGACCTCCTCCTGCGCCACCACGATGATGACATTTTCATTTTTTTTAGTGAATGGTCTTGACATCTATTGAATGGATTGGTGGATGGTCTCCAGAGGATAGGGACTTAGGCGATCCTGACATTTCATCTTCTGGCACGAGCTGGATGCTCGACGTGAACATGAATTGAGGTTCCGAAAAAATACAGGCCGTTAGGTATTAACATTCAGGGTTTCCAGTTGATGTGTCCTTGTTACTTTGGTGAGCCCCTGTGTTTTTCTCCAGTGGCGATGAGAGTTGGATTTGTGGTCGTGAGACAGATGCGTTGACAAATGGATTTGTGTCCTCTTCAGGATGAATTTTAACCCCAGCAATTTTCATGAAATCAGAATTCTGATTTTTTGTCAGAATTATGACATTCCAATTATCTTTGCTATGTCGTCATCATCATTGTGTGCCTGTAGGCATGCTAAAGGTAGCATTTAGCTCAAACCACTGCCCACAAAGATGCTAGTATGACTATGCAATCTAAATTATTGCTGTACGATGACACTGCAAATAACGAAGTAGCTTGATTTTTATTCGATTCATTTTTGCAAACTTTTCCAATTTCATTAAAAATGATCACACACCATGACGTTTTGCAGAATTTGCACAAAAAATACACACAAAATAGGTCAATTAATTTATCTTAATATTACTGTGAATCTGATCTTAATGGTTTGTTTTGAGTGGATTTATGTAAAAAGAAAAGGAAGTGGATTTTTTCCCCCCCGTCTTCTCTAAAGACTTCCTTTCCCTCCGCTGTTCCAGCCGAGGTCACTTCAGGCTCCTACTTAGCATGGAGAACCTGTAGTGGTGCTGTAAACATGAGAGTCGAGGGCTTCATTACAAAACTGAAGATGAGTCCGTCTCGCTGCCCTCGCGCTTAAGAACTGCTCCCGGGGCGTGAGAAGGAGGGGAGGGGGGACTGTGGGCAAAGAGTTCCAAATAACAGCTTGTTTCAAGAACCAGAAAGGTCAAGTCAAATTAGCTTTCCCTCTTCCCGGGCCCGATACACCTTCAGAGCAGACGCAGCTCGTCTGCGGAGGCGAGCGGCTGTCAAGGTACTGCTACCAACAGCAGTTTATTGGATTAATGGCCTCAGCGGGCTCCCGTGGGGGGAGTAGGGGGGTAGAAAAGAGTTCCCAAAAACACTTTAGTTTAGTTACATTGCAGAGGCACATGGTGGCTGACACTTCCATTGATCTTTCATGTACGCTTGAAACCATACACTTACTGCACCGTCTCTTATCGTCACTGATAAATGAAACCCTGATACTGCTGTTAGAGTGCGTGTACGAAATGATGGGCTGATGGGTTTCGTAACACACATTCTTGAAAGTGATTTTTGATCAGTCTTTTGCAAATCAATCCCCTGTCTGGAGAAATCAATGCCTCTGTGAATCATTGTAATATAGCTTCTGAAATTAGATGATGATGGCGTGAACATTGTCAGTCAACTCCAAGGACCTTCATATCACTAAGGTGAGACGATGTCGCCGTCCACGAGGATTTTCAATTATACATGCAGCTATGCAAATATGCATTCTCTTCAGTCCCCAGTAGCCAAATATTTATTCATTGGCAGCTCCTGCAAGTTCTAAACATTCCAGAGATGATTGGCCACTCTAACTAACCTACGCATTCAAATCACATGATAAAATTGAATATGAGCAATGTGGGAGTTATGCATATTGTCACCAGGTAATTAGAAAACAATTTAAAAAAATTGCCAGAAGCTGATAAATAACCAAACGGCTCACACTCATTGTAAAGACAGATTACACACAAAATGTCCTTGATTTTTGTTATTATTACTATCGTCATTACTGTGATGTCGTGAGTTAATGAGATGCCAATCACAGTTGTCATATTCTAATATACAGACAAATGGTCCCAAATCAAATGATCAATATTCCCAATCAATGAATTTATTGTTCGACTTATTAGATCACAGACACTGTTCTGCGGGCATCGTCCCGCAGAACAGTGGGTTGAAATTCATCCTGAAGAGGACACAAATAGACAGTCTGACTCGATGCACATGTAAGAGTGCACATAACCTCCTCCAGTTTAAAACGCAGTGTTGTCTATAAAGAAGACAGAAAGGGCTACACCGGCTGCCACTTTAAAGCATTGTGAGACTCCCTCTTAATTACAACCGCAGCTAATAAAGTCCAGCAGCATTTATTAAATGCTGTCAAATTTTCATACCTTGTGATGGCCCTTATAATCACTCGCCACCCCGGTGGCCCACGCTTAATCAGGAAGAGCGAATCTCCATTAAATTTACTCCCCACCTGAGGAATCGGCCCCGACAGCACGTCCCTCCCTTCCAAATCAAGGTTGTTTCTGGGCTTCGACATGTGATATGAAAAAGTTTTTGCTGCAAGCATGCAGGTGGGCCTTGAGGGTTTTCATGCTCATGTGGGCAGCGGTGCATTAACTGACAGTACACGGAGAAGACGCTGCTCTGTGCAGTGAATGAGATGCACAAATATATTGCACCAGTACATAAAAGATGCCCATAACCATTATGTTCGTTCTCTAAATGACAATCCTTTGGCGTAAATCTTCTTTTATGGGTGTAGTATCAGTTTAACTGCATATGTTGTTTCGGACGAGGTCATTGGAGGAGACACAACACTAAACAGACACGGGAATGAAGTCCATGCTAATTCCTCATAAAAAATATTTAGGGGAAATATTTAAGATTTATGTCTTTTAATTGCAATATGAAATGTCCATCCATTTGGATTACACAGATTTGACATAAAAGAACCAATCAACTCAACGTGATGCATATTGGTCGGTTAAACATAAACAAAACCAGTAAAACTGAAATATGATGGTGATGATAAACTAAAGTAAATGATGAACCTGATGTGTTTTGAATAAACAATATCCCCAATTTATACATTTATGATAAATAAATCCAGTCTGTTTCAAATGTATGAGCCTAATTGTTTGAAATCGCATTAAGTGTATTCATTTGTTTATGTTAAATCTATACAATCCAAATTTTATATGCAATTAAAATATATAAATCTTTAATATGTGATCCTATGCGAGCTTTTCCAGAGGCAGTGGTCTCAACATATTCTCCTCTCAGCACTTTTCTTTCTGCGTCATGTTTACATACACAGCACCTATATATTTACAAAATCTTGCTGGTCCGTGGATCACGGTGCCTAGTTTTGAGGAAATAGTCTCTGGATGTTCAATCTAAACTTGTATTTGTCACATTACTCTTGAGGAAGCTTGAGTTTATCGTAACTCACTTCAGGAACAGACTGATCCTTTGACTCCAACTGCTGGTCAAAGAGAGAAGTTTCCTGTAGGAGACAATGCACACTTCACATCTAATAAATGGCGTTTGCTCCCCCTGTTGTCAAGCTACAGTATGACTATTCAGTCTTCAGGGTTTACTGGACAGGTGATATACAGCCTGAATAACTCATATGTTGTAGCATATTTAATATCCTGCTTTGCACATTTTGCTTTTCATGTTGCACCCGTTCAGTGTTTAACTTTAATGCATTCCTAACACTCGGAGCTGCCCGAGGTTTTGTGGCAGAAAAAGTAAAAAGCCTGCCACCTGTATTTTGCTGAAGTGGCTCATATTTAAACTGCACTTATCTCACTGCTTAACATTATTCAAATTGTTCTCAAATTGCCGTAATTATGGGGGGAACATTTCCAAAAGATTCTCTCTGCCACTTGCATTTATATCCGGCTATTACCTGAGCCTGAAAAGTGTGGGCATGTATTTCCAACACTACTTATGTAATATTTTCCACATTACTGTAAAACGTGTTTTTTATCAAAGGAAAAAAGGCTCTTGGATGCATTTTGCCTTTTGTTGCAGATATGTTCTATGTATTCTATGTACTATAGATACAGCCCCAAAACATTGAACAAATAGTATAGTTTTTGCATGATGATGCTAATAAAAGCATGATGGAAAAGAAAATGGAAATATAAGACAGTTATATATGTAACACAAGCAAATTATTCATACATTGCGGACACAAGGCCCTAACCCTGCAGAGCCTCCATTGTGCCTGTAGGGGGCACTGTGACCACGTGTACTCAGTGATGAACATTTGCCACACACACACACACACACACACACACACACACTAACACACACACACACACATGTTAAGAGTTAGGATTAAAAAATTACCAAGAAATCAAACTGCAGACCAGCAGTGGGGTAAACAAAGGGGGGCAGCGGTGATGAAAAGTGATGAAGTGACACACCTACACAGAAAATACAGGACAGACGCACTTGCAACCTGTGCAGCAGGACATCGAAATAAACTCTCTCAGACGTGCACCATTAAAGTCACACAACCACACAGACCGGTCCTTGATGAACACACCACTACAACACACACACACACACACAGATGGAAAAAATAATCACAAACAGTATCGCGGCTCTTATGATCAATTCTCGCCTCCTCCAGTCTTTCTCGTCCTTTCTGGGGACAGTGTAAGAGCACTACAGTTTTAGTAATTTGTTTTTTGATACATGCTTCACAGTGAGTTGATAAGAGGGCACAGTCCGGAGTGACCCAGAAAACCAACTCTATTAGCAGCCATGTAGTGGGTTTCTAAAAATGTCAATATATAATTGAAAAATGATTTTTAAGCTTCAAGTAACGGATAAAACACAGCCACAAAGGAAGGTCATGTGAGGTTGAATACAATCTTTGTTTTACAGGGTTTTGAGAACAAGCCACTTTCATATGAATGTTTTAAAAGTTCTGCCTATTTGACAAAAGAGAAGAGCAGAGCTCCAGAGACTCTAAATCATGTAAAGCTGCTGGTGGAGTGGTCAAATATATATTTAAAATATAAGGCTGGGGTTTCTCTCAATTTTCGCAATTGTCAACAGCTTCCATAAAGAGACCAACAGTGTGTCAGTCCATCTCTTAATGCGTTCTGACTTCCTTTGAGAATTGATCAAATGTGATGCCATGTGACCAAACTCTTCCAATTTCCTTTAGGGTTGTCAAAATAGTAAATGAAGTGATTTATTATGGAAAAATAATGTGTCTAAACAGGACAATCGCCCACACTCTATGAGTGTGACAATGAAACAAACTATCGATTAGGTTTTAAACAGGCAAAGTTAAGAAAAGGCTCAGGCAGCTGAGATATTGTAGAACCCCGTGTGTTGCAGGTTATATAGTTCCTGCCGACTCAGCCGAAAACTTTCAGCATGAAACGGCTCACAAAGCACAAACGTCGGCGTGAAGCACAGGGACAGACGCACCGGTGCAAGTGCAGCGCCACGTACCAGGTGTCTACATGTTGGTAATTGATTTCACTATTGATCACTTCTCGCGGCAAATGTGACTAATTAAGATTAATGTATTAGATTAAGTACAAATATACATTTGGTTGTATGGTGAGCATTCACAGCAGAAGGACCGACCAGAAATATTTCTGAAAAACATTGAAACAAAAATGAGCAATCTTGTCTGGATACACATAATATTTGCTAGTTTAGTTGGCACAGTACTTTTTAGGGGTTATTTGAGTCTACCCTCAATATGAGCCAATATACCAGAGTTTGAACAGACTGAGTTAATGCGATTTTAGATCATTTTCTGGGAGACTTTTATGGTTACGTCTTCACAATATGCAGCAGCTTTCATGTACTGGTGCAATGTAGGTTATACCTCCAGGCAGTTAACAAAGGTTGATTAACATGAATAGCAATCGGCAGCGTGATCCCGCGAGTTGCAAATCTCTTCTCCCTCTTTACTTTGAGGCAGAAGCACTAAAAAAAGACAGTATGTTACTGTTGATTAACGTCTCTGAAAAATGACACCCTCAGCAACTGCCAGGCTGGTCCTGAAGATCATCATTTAAGTGCCTCCACAACACATGATCGACAACAAAATAAAAAAAAAAACATAATCTGCGCCTGAGCAGCGACCTAGTCCACATTCCTGCTATTGAGGTTGTAAATGGAGAACCTGTTGCTGAAAGTCAACCTGTTCCAGCGTCCACTGGACCTTACATGAAGGATTCAACATGACTCCATGTCCCATCCTGTCCAAAAAAATGAATAACAGTAACATTAGACCACAGAGAAACTACACATCAATCATTTGGCATTACGAATCCCTCAGCCTGAACATATCTGAGGCTGGCAGACCAACCAAAACAATGGGGACAGGACTCTTTGTCTTTTGTCGTGCGTAACTCCGAGCCAGGGAATGGGCTCAAACACAGCGGAGGGAACTAGGGTCGGCAGCTGCAGCAGTAACAACGTAAAAGTCCTTCTCATCAGGTACGTAATCATTACGCTTCGGATCTGTTTGTGTTCAGATTGGATGCCGAGTCCGGCCAGGTCGCTCTCAACTGTCATCGAACTGGCCTCTGATCACCGGAGGACCCGTCTTTCCATTCACCACAGCAGGTGGTTGGAGGCCCATCCAAAGGTGAGGTAGGAGCTGTGTGTGTGTGTGTGCGTGTGTGTGTGTGTGTGAGTGTGTGTGTGTAGTGCTGACAGTAGTGCAACATTCACACTCTTTCTCTCCTCCATCTCCACGTCTCAACCTCAAACAGTGCGAGCGCCGGGCAAATAGTGCGCAGTCAGTGATGGACAAAAATAGAACTTGATGCCCTTGAGTTCCCAAAGCTGTAAACGCACAGCTTTTCTACGCTTGTTACAGGGTTTATGAAAGCGCTGTTTTCTCAATCAGCCGGGGACGGAACGGCTAACACCGAGGCAATTTATCCCTCCAACGAGAGCGGTTCTCATTAGGTGGAAGTATGAGTGTGGTGCTCCTTCCATCGGCGACCAACTGCCCCCTGAAATCATTCTCCATTCTCCACAGTAATTACCCGGAATTCATACAGAGGAAGAGGAGAGAGGTTCTTTTGTCTTTCGGACAATTTGCACCATTTGGCCAAACTCTGATCCACGGTAGACAATATAATGAGCAGAATGACTCGCCACACATACTATGCTCTTCCTGGATTAACTATATTCATATATTTTTCGGTAATATATTCACATTGTGACCGTGTTTACTCTGGTTGAATAGGGGGGAAAAACACACTTCATATTTTTTGGCGGCCACTGGAGACTAAAGCTTTTAAATGCTCAATACAAATTTCAGTCACAAACAGGTCTGTCAGAGTGCTGCCCTCAAAGCGTGGAGTGATTGTGCATCGACTGTACTTTGGCAAATGGGGGCTTGTGCGCTGGCTTGATTTGAATAAGCATTGTGATTAAGTGGTTGTTCTGTGCATGTAGTGGGCTGAGGGATGTGGACCAGTCCGCTCCCTGAGGGGGGGAGGACGACGAGGAGATTCAAGCCTTCCTGGCTCCTTCTGCACTCCTCCATTGGCTGTCGGCTCTCATCCACATCCACAGCTCCCTTAATTGGCTGATTTCCTGACCCACGGTGAGTACTTTGTGCGGTGGGGGCCGGGGGTTATAATAATGACTTGTAGTGACATGCATGGGGAAGACTCGCTCCCTCGACTCTCGCAGCTCGCACCAACCGACTGCAGCCCCCATCAGACCTCTTGATTTAATACTTGAATTGAATCCTCATAAAAGGCTGCTCAGGAGCGCTTCTCAGGGTGTGTGAGGTTGGGGAGACTCCCTGTGAGACCAAAACTTTCAGATAAGTGCAAAAGGAAGTGGGGCTTTTTTTAAATATATATATATTCCTCCTCTTATCATATTTATGCTTGGCTGACAGAAAATGAATCACTAAACATTAATAATTTGACTCATTTTAGAGCTGGAGCAATTAGTCAATTCACTACAGCTGATCAACAGACAAATCATGTGCAAAAACTTTAATGATTTATCAATTGTGCCTTCTTTTTAAAAAGCACCAACCATTTCCTGTATAGTTCCAGCATCTGAAATGTGAAGATGTGCTTCTTTTTCTCTGATATGTGATGAGAGTGAGTCTCTTTTGGGTCTAGAGTAGACAGTCGCACGGGGCAAGAATAGACATCTGAAGCTGCCGCTTCAGGCCTCAGAAAGCTGACATATAATTGATAAATTAATCAAGATGAAATTGGATAAAGCGGGGGGGGGGGGGGGGGGGGGCGTTGGGGTTCTTGGCAGGGCATAGAGTGAAATACTCGCATGTGAGAGACTGTATTAATATATTGTAATACTGCACTGAGACCCTGTTTTACCCTTGGCCCTGTGGGTAACCAGAAATGAGCCCATCCCTATGGTGGCATCAATATAGTTTGCCAGTATTCAACATATGAATTGACCATTACCATTTTCACGTTGTGGTTGCCGAGATCATCCCATCATGACACACTGAGAGACGATAACACATGTTCCTCTCCAGTCTTTCAGAGGAATCTATAAAACCATCAAATACATAAACTGGTTGCAAAGTAGGTGACATCTTGCTCAAAAATGTATTCCTGACAGTCGGTGTTTAGCTTTGAAGGAACAGACAAGAAAGGGGACATGAAATATCTTTCAAGTCATGTCCTGCTCATCATCTTGAACAGTTTTGTAATGCGCTGCGTCGACACACTTGAAGCACTTTAGATCTGCGACAGTCGGGGCTGGAGAAAAACTCATCGGGGGGAGTTCTCCATGCTCACACAGCGCTATTGTTCACTATTTATGAAACTCTCCATGGGCAGGGAAGAAACCTCAGAGATGGCCTGATGCACTGGCTCGTGACTTTTGAATTCCAAAGGAAATCGACTGCTTACACTCATCACACTCAGTCATTAGTGATACTCCTGCGAGCACACCAATAATCTGTGGGACGGAATGAGACATCGAGAGACCGGCCTCTCAGTGGACAACAGTGGACAAGTCGGATTCTGATGTGAAATTATGAGTGAAAAAGTAGATTTTTAATACGTCTGTACAATCTCATCTCTCTCAACCAGTTCTGATTTGAACTGATGAAGCCTATCAGCTGGTTGTAGTGCAAATTTCTATCCACATGAAACAAAAAAACGATTAAAGTTGGAGTGCACACAAGGTTCAGTGATGATTTATTCCCCCCACAACAACAGACTACAGGGATCAGGTGTCAAACACTCACCGATGATATTTCCTCTCGTGCATAAACACCAATTAAATGGCCAATCGCAGCCTGTGCACACTACAGAGCCAACACGAGGGTCAATGGAGCCGTCCAGTTGCTCCCTCTTTGTTCTTGTTCTTCAGAGCCTCATGTTCCTCCTCCGACAGATTCTCTGTTTCTGTGGCTGCTGTTGCTGCTCCTGTCCGGAGCCAATAACTCTCAATAGGTGCAGGTTGCAGGTGTAGGACGTGCAGTGGGCTCTGGGTCACATCCGCCAAAATCCAATTCCCTAAAACGTTAAACTTCTCCTTTAAACCACGGCTTTAGTCAGTGATGAGAATAAAAGATGCTTTACATAGTAGAGTGTTTCCCAAATGTCAGCACGGAAGCCTGGTGAGAGAATATATGAGATGCTCCGTCATCCTGGAGGCCTGACTGTGCTGTATTTGCCCCGCTGTCTTTTTGCCCCAGGCCCCTGCCATCACAAAGCCCACCCCTCTTTCTCCGTAAAGTCTTTTCCGTGTCTGAAGATGACAGAAAAACAACACTCCTTCCTACAGCGTATCGTTGCCAGGACTGAGGCTGCTAAATTCTTAAATAAAGCTGGACTAAATGAGACTGAACCATTCTCTTAACCCATGCATGGCTGCTCTTTTGGTTTCTCCCTTTCATTAGACAACAGAAACCCCTCTCCCTAATTCTCTAGTGTCACATGCTGAGCTCACTTGATTTCCGCTGCAGCGGAGACACCATTGGCCTCAAATTTCTCTTCTCCAGCGTCGCCACGTGCTTTTACCTTGAGATGGAAAATGTGACTTGAGACAAAGAGTGAAAGGTAAACGAGGGCGGAGAGGATGAGACCCGGATGGGTCTAGGTTCAGGAGGACGTGGCAGATGGGTTGATCCATGGGATTGCAGCTCTGAGCCTGTTGCATATTCAGCCACACATAACAGGTTAGACGGAATGAAAACAGACACAAAAAGGTGGCATGAGCAGATGTTGCACGGCTGTGCAGGGATGAAAAGATGATAGTCATTTTGGTTCATCAAATAGGATCTTGGTAGAGACTCAATCTATACTTGCGACTACACTTTTAAGGATCTGTGGCACATGGGAAAAGCACACCGATGCAGATCAAGGATATTCGCTGAAGAGTAAAATATGTGTGGCTGTGCCTTTGTGCTTTGCTTGCTATGAGCAAAGTCTTTCAACTGGACCGTATGTAATCCTGGTATGTAACGCCTGCTTGTATGGTAAAGTGATGTCGGTGTCAGTGGGTCGGTGGTTGCATTGTTTGTCATTTTTACTTTGATGTACTTTATATTTCACGTAATATTACACTGTGAGCTAAAACAGTAAATGGACTGCTATCGATTTATGCATGGAAAATATTTTTTTATACCCTTGCAATTACCTACATGTAGTTTTTCTTTAAGAACTGCTTAACTTTCACTTACATAAATTAAAGCGTCAACAGAGATCAAACATAATCATGTTTAAAACAAACTGTCCAGTTCAATCACGGTGGAACATTTTGCAGATATGCTTCTCAAATTTTTTTTTTTCGGGGACAAAGCATCAGGTTTACAAACAAAAACGTGAATTTACACTTGAAGAATTAGTCGCCTGCTCTTGACTGTCGTCGTCTGGACAAAATGAGTCACTAGTGCTGATGAGATGAGTGTGGACCCCCTGAGGAGGTAGAGTGTACACAATATATTCACTCACATGTGTTTACTGCCCTGTGCTCTGATTTGTTTGCGGTATAAACTGACTCATTTGTTATATTATGTTCATTGCCTATGAGGAGCTCACATGTCACTGTACTCTGACTCTATACTGGGCAGTTTCTGTGCTCATGTACTGTCTTATGTTTTCTTATTGCAGCCATACTTTCCTGAATGGACAACCATCAGCTGACACGGAAGAAGCGTGGCGTCTGTGGAGTTGGACGACAGCTGATCAGGCAGTGAGAAGGTCGGCTGTCGGTCACACACCAGGGCTGCACCGACCGACCGTGCATATTGTTTGTATATGAAAGGCAATATTGATACAGGAGGAAATTGTGGTGCCGGTGGTGGTGGTGGTGGGATATTCAAACACGTATATATTCAAACGCTTTTTTTTTTTTTGTAATATGATTGAAAGTTTGAAATGGAGAGGGGTAAGATTACATATAGGAGCAGAGGAAGGGGAATGTGACAGCGGTGCCCAACTTTTTAAAACTATTATCACTTTCCCCCCAAACTAATGCTCAAACTACAGGATTGGAATACACTGTAGATAGAACTGACTGACTTTTATTTCTTTGTACTATACACATATACTCTTGAGACTTGGCACAGATGCAAAAGTCAGAAACACAGTCTCATCAACCGTTTTCTATTGTTATGATAATGATGCTGTCTGGCCTGACGGGCATTACTGCTTAAAGCAGAACAAATATGCCCCCAAAAATAAAAAAGTCTGAGACTTTGGCAAGATTTAAACTACTAGTAGATGAAGGTCTGTGCTCGTAGCAGTGCTACAAACTGCCGTCAATACTCATCCTCTCCCATCTAGATAAGCCTCCTAATTACTTGCACGACCCAATTTACAGGTTGCTCTTCCTGTCCATATCCACCACACACACACACACACACACACACACACAGTGATGAGCTGTATGTGGCCACGGCAGTCCCTGGATTAATTACGCAGAGGTAGGAGTCATCACTTCACAACTTCTAATTAAGAGCAGATAAAAGGAGTGAGTAGGAGAAAGGGTGCCACAGCAGTGGACGGCATTTGACATTAAACCGGCTGGATTTGCATTACAAGGGAGAGTGAGCACCGAGAACAATAAAGCACAACAGCGGCTATTCTGTTGGAGCGACCCTCCCCGGGATTAATTCTGCGACACAAAAGCACTAACAATGCCAAGTTGAGTTGACCATTTGTCTCAGATATTACACACGATACACAGATATAGTCTCCACGAGTACATGTACATGTAGTATATTTACTACTCTGCTTTTCCCTCTGGCAGGAAATAGCAACTAGGTATTTTAACAAATATCCAGCTCTGGACTAAGACTGAGTCCTTCCCACAAGACTGTTTCAGTCCCACTGTGTTAGCGGTCTCATTCGTTCCTCTGCGTCCGATTCCCTGGAGCCATGCTCATCTCCACCGCGCCGGGTGACAGCAGGAGCACAGACGAGCAGCTGAAAGTGACAAGGCTGGAGGTTTTTCTTCTTCAAAGTGGCGCGGATGATTTTGCAGCGCTCTCCAGTCCATTGGGCCCGAGCAAGGAATTTCAGGAGCAGGTGTGAGATGATCTTCTCAATAATAGATGCGATGTTATGCAACGAAAGCTGTACTTTTTTAAAGCCTATAAACCTAACTTGCAATGCTTGGATAGAACAAGAAAACTGGAAGCATTCAGATGAAACTGTTTTTCTGAGCACAGTGGCAAAATGATTTAAGGACAGGTTGGAGTCATGCACTTCAACACATAAATGATGCTAATCCATTTTTAACCAAATGAAAAAAATTCTGTTCTGCTACTGGGTCAATATGCTCAGTAATTTTTTTAAATCTGGAAGAGCTCAGCACTGGGTCGTTTGCTGCCCTTTTACTCCTCCAAACACGATACTTTGGCTCCTTCCGTTAATGATGATACATACTTTAACATCCACAACTGAAAAAGGGACTGCCTTGTCTGAATAATCTCACAAACAAGCGTCCCACTGTCATATAACCCATTTACATGAAATATTAAAACATATCATGACCCTCTGGGTATATGATTTTTTCTTTTTCTTTGCATGTTGCATGTTATGCATATCACTAAAACATGTAAAAGTGCATTTTAGAAAATTATGTTTAAAGAAAGAAGAGTACAGACGAAACTCTGCCGCCCGTTGAGTTGTTTACCCTATTGTCTCTGTTTTGTTATGATCTCGTCCTCGTCTATCTCTGTCTCTCTGTGGATGACAAGACGCATGTGAACACGTGAACATGCACAAATTTGAGTGACTCCGTTTACATACATAGATCAACTTGCCCCTTCACTGAATATCAGTCTTCATGACTCGTTCTGGTGTGTATGTGTGTGTGTGTGTGTGTGTGTGTGTGGCACCTGAAATGCTGTTGTCTTATTATGAAGGTAAACAATGGCAAGGGTATGGCCTCATCACACATCACACACACACACACACACACACACACATACAATTATAGATCATAGATACTCCCTTTCTTTTAATTTCCATCTCTGCAATTTCAAATGATCTATATGTAATCCTGTCCCGAATATAATCTGTGCACACTGTAAATACATTTTGTCTATATTGCATGTTTACTTATTTATTCGTTTTTTTAGCAAATGTTCCTGCAGTGCTACTAGTTAAAGATTGTCTTACCTCACCTGATCTTCAACCATCTTCACTTACGGCAAGTTTAGCTAGGGATTGACTACATTTCCCAGAGTGCCTTTTCCAACCCTCAGACAATTAGCTCTGGGTTGTCGCACTCGGCTGTCGACAGTGATAAGTGTCGGCAGAGTGATGGCAAAAGTGTGAGCCGCACACTTTTTTCTCACAGTAAAACATTGTTTATGGACACTGTTTTTGTCCATGGGAAAAAAACCTAGTATGCCTGCTTCACTGATCAAATGACTGGTCCTAGGAAAAAGCTCTTGTTCTTTGGCTGCGGGAAGTTTTCTTATATGCAAGCCAGATTTATCTGTAAGGAGTTGAGCAAGCAGCGTGTACACGCATAACCATTCCGGTCTTTCACATCGGCTCCAGCTGCGTTTTAAAGGAGTCATTCCCATCGTCGGTCACAGTCGGCCCATACCTTGCCCGTCCCTTCCAGCTGTCCTGTTGCTGCCGGCCGTGAAAGTGTACATGGGTACATAGGCCCTCTCCAACCTGCTCTCGCCAAGCCAAAAAAACCCTGAGCTCAAAATAGCATCCAGCCTCATTTCATGCCTCGTGAAGCTCTAAATTTGCACCAGAGGGGGATGCTGCATTTGCGATAGATACCGCCAGTGAATTAGAAAAAGAACAAAGTGTGTTTGTCTGACAAATGTCTCACTCAACCTAAAGGGACGAAATTCCCCGATAAAGGAAAGTCCTAATCTCAAGGCTCGAGAGCTCAAAGCAACTGCAACTCGAGAAAACACCTGCAAACAGGCAGAACTCAAGCAAATATGGAAATCATTTTCATCAATCTGACCCAACACATGGCAAAACTCACACCACAACTTGACTAATGTGTGTAAAAACACAAAAATATGATGAACACGTTGGGAAAAAAGCGCTATATAAATATAGTCCATTTACCATACTGCCCCTGCATGTCTGAGAGAAACCTCCACTTTCAAAGCAACTATGTGAGTCGTGATGCCTAAAACATTCACTTCAAGACGATTCATGATGAATCCACAGGCAAAGGGGCAAAGTGATCACACTCCCTTATCGAAAAAGAGTTTTATTTCATTCTCCAATTTCCCCACAAGTGATTCAAAAGCTCCCTTGCATCTGTGGGAGTTAACCTGCAGCAGCGATATCAAAATTCAATTCCTTTTTCCTGGAGAATTTCGTATTAGCGTGCGAAGAGGACGTTCAATTTATGTTTTATTAATGAGGAACGTGGGTAGGTGCCATGAGATAATATTTGATTTGACTTCCGCAGACGTAATCCCCGAGGGGACACAAATGATAGTGTCAGAGTTTCCGCAGCACTGATAGCACCGTCGCTCTGCAGCTTTATGCCAAAGTCAGAAGTCCAAGAGTCTTATATATACGTACACATGAAGCCTTTCTCTTGCAACCATTGAGCTTTTCTTTGATGTCGAAATCATCCCTCCATCCAAGGCTTGTCTCTCAAGTGGGGTACCGGGACGAGAATCAATTCCTGGCATTTTGACTAAATAAATGTATTTATCAAGCTATTCCAGTTGATATAGAGAGAGAGCGGAGAGAGAGACGCCGTGTTAGTCTGAGACCAGAATTAGACACCAGACACTGTAGCTACATGTTATGCAACTAGCTGAGGACGTACATAGCTGGTTCCGAATGCAGAGCTGTGACGTCCTGTAACAAATCAGTATGTTTCACTAATATCTACAATAACATCTCGCTTTTTGAGTTTGCGGCTAAACCACGAATGGGAAAGCGCAGTGACAGGTCTGATTTCCATGTCGTCTTTTGGCTCATGATGTTGTTTTTTTTGCAATCCCTGTGGTCTCGTATTCAGGTGATCCATTAAGTCACACATAGAAAAAGCCAAGTCTCCCTCACTCACTTTCACCCTGAGCCGCTGTAATGGCCTCCTGCTCTCTCCCCACTTTCCCTCTCCCTCTGCCTCCTCCTGTGTGAGAGAGCACACGTGTCACTTTGGGAAGCTTGGTGGAGAATGAAACAAACAGGCACAGGAGTACTCAGCCTCCCACCTCTCCTGAAATTGGCTGCTTTCAGCATCAGCCCTCCAACTCTTTAGCCATTAGCCGCTGCTTTCCCGTCACGAGTCCCGTTTAGTCAAGTCGTGTGTGTGTGTGTGCGTGTGTGTGCGTGTGTGTGTGTGCGTGCGTGCGCGCGTGTGTGTGTGTGTGTGTGTCAGAGGAGGAGGAGGGCCCGTGGGCTGCTTCTGTGCAACACATGGCATGCAATTGTGTGCAATCTGTGACTAGTGACACTTCTGTCGCCACGAAGCACAGCAGCAGCTAGGTGGGCCAGAAGGAGCTCGGAGCGCGTGTGGATTTTTGAAACATGGCATGTTTCTAATTTTGCTTTAGGCTTCATTTGTCAGAAACGAGAGCGGGCGGGACGAGCTCAGCGTTTCCCGAAAAGGCAAAATGGGACGTCAATTAGGTAAAAAAAAAAAAGAAAAAAGGGACATTTCCCCAGATGGCCACACACACGGAAAGATGTCTGATGTAACGTCGTGAAATATTTCATTTACAGTGACTTTCACAAAGGACAGATGGGAGAGACTCCACTATATATAGCCTCCCAAAGAACTACTGGAAGGAACAGCGAGGCCGGTTCCTTTGTTTTTGCCGTACACTGAAGCATTACAAGCACAGTGCGAGCATTCGTAATTTCATCTTTTATTCCCTGGTATTTGCGGATGTGTGTAGAGCCTTTTGCTCGAATACTACAATTCTTGAAGTCCGCACTGCGACTGACAGGCGTTTCTCGTTGCCCAGGTTTTGCCTTCTGTGATTGTCTGCCCCCCCCACGGCCGTATGTGTTTCACCTGGTGCAATCATTTCCACCCCTCTTGTGTATTTAGTCTGCGTGCTGCCCTGTCTCTGTGCCAGTTCGTCTTCATGCCTCGTCCAAGCGTTCCAGCAGTCTCCTACTGTAGTCTTTCCTGGTTTCCGATCTGTGCTAAAGAGCTTTTTTGACCTTACGTTTTTGCCTCATCACTTTTGGGATTTGTGTGCCTGATCCGACTGCCTTCTGACCTGCTTTTGCCATGAAGTTATACTATGACTTATATATGACTTTTAAGCCAAGCCTGGTGTGCAAGTACCACAGTTAATCACTGGACCTTAACCCCATAGATCATGAATGTCCCATCCTGAAGAGGAGACGGAGGAGAAACACCTCCCAGAACAATAAGAGCTGAAAGAGGCTGCAGTAAAAAGCTGGAAAAGACAGGTGGGTCCAAGGTTTTTCATTATTGCAAGCAAAGGGGTTAGTTAAAGTATCTGTTCCTTTCCTTTTGCTCACACATAACGGGGCATTCTGGTACATCGACATGTAAATACCAGGAGATAAAAGCTGAAATTCTGAACTCTCGTCGCATATTCATCTTTTGAACCTTCCAACTGAAGGAATTGGCCTTGCATTTATAGTAGTGCCAGATTGTTTGTTAACTTTTTCCAGGCGTATATGTTTTCTTTAAATATATAGACGTGGCATTTTTGGTGGGGGAAAAAAAACACCTCCATTTTTCTCTCATTTGATGAGAAATGTCTATTGCTTTTGGGAGACTGGACAAGCACATTAAGTTTATTAAAAACAACCCACTCGAACAGGCCCGACTTGTTATTAAGTCTGTTCCACCACAGCTTTTATAATAATGCAATTTAATGCAAAACAGCAGTAATATAGAGGATTATGAGAAGGTGGAATTGGTTTGTAACTCCTAGAAGTGGATAAGTCCATTGCAAATAAAAACCCTGTGATTTCAGATTGATATGGAGTAAGCCATTCACAGTATTGAATGTGTATAAAAAGTAATATAGAAAAGGAAATAAAGAAGAAGAAAGAAGAGGATCCATGTATATGAATGAACAAGGGTGGAAGATTTAACAACTCTTGATTTGTTGGCCCAAAGGGGACATTTCAAATGAATACATCTTTCATCAAGTTAAAACAAACATGCACCCCCTCTTCTATTTACAATACAAATAAATCCAGTCGTCCGGTCATGGTCACAACAGTCTCCCCTTTTCCATCTGACTATAGTGAAATATTCCACCTTACATGACCATCACTTCCTGCCACCGGTAGCACCGACACGTTGCGATCTGAGCAGCAGCTGCCCTGTGAAGTGAAGTCAGCGGCGTTCAGATGTAAGGTATAGATAGGCCTTATCAATTTTGAAGTAGCCACGCAGTGCTTTAATTTTGCAGTCTCTCATATGAAATTTACTAAATTTGCCATCATCTAGCAGCTAAAAGTCGTTCCGCCACGAAAATCCGCCCTGAACCTTCCCCCCCCCCCATCTGAGCAGTTCAACAGGCGAATGAACAAAGGGATTGACAGCTGCCACGCTTGAGATTTGTCCTGACACCGCCGCGGTGAGACAGAAATCCCAGATGAAGCAAGACTGTAATCTATGCATACAGCATCATCCCGCCATCGAGTCAGCAGCAGTTACGGCAAATGACGCCAATCAACTTAAGTCATGAAGAGACGGAGACATGAGAGAGGATAATAAGAGCTGCGTTGACAACTTTTTGTCCTTCAAAGAAGCAACCGCGGCGAGCAATGCTCCTACGCGTCTGACTGCAGTGAGCTCCTCTGAAGCAAACACTGGCTCCACCGGCTGCAGCAACCAAGAGCACCGGCTGAGCGTCTGAGTGAGGGGTGCATTAGATTCAGTGATGATCATGAAGAGAATGTGGGCAGCATCATGGTGACATGACCATAAATCATTATTTTCACATGGAGAAGAGCCCTCTTTTTTTTTACGCACCCCACACGCTGAACAAAGTGGAACGCCAGCCCCCTGCACTTTGCGTTCACATCAACTTCAGGTTAATGTAAATGATGAGGAGGAGGAAAGGATTGATTTCTCTTAAACAAGTTGTGCGCCACCTTAAATCCGGAGGCCACAGAATGTCTCATTGTGCCCCTGGTTGGTGAAAACGATGTGACAGGGCAAATTTCCATCATCCTGTGAACTCACTAACTCGCCTACAAATGCTTGCTCACAGGTTAACACACCACATACTCTCAAACTAAGTTATCCGACCCATCAGCGCCCACATAAAAGCAGGCTATTTAACCATGTTGGTAAATCCACAGCATTACGCTGCACCTTCAAAAAAAAAAGAAACTAAGTGATGCTTCAGAGCACTGTTTTATGACACCACTCTCATCAGCACTCTGACTCCAGTGTCTAACGTGTGGCAGTGACTGAGAGCCCTGGTGGTGCGGGCCAGCAGTTCATACCTGACCTCAGCGTGTACCACCGCAGTGAAACACAAGTTCACAGCTGTGTGCGTGTGTGTGTGTGTGTGTGTGTGTGTGAGTGTGTGACTCACTCTTGTAGCTCGCATTCCAAGGCTGGTATCCATAGTAGCCGGTGATGCGCAGGATCCGCTCCTCTATGGAGGCGCTGTTGATGTCCTCGACCGAGCGCGAGGACTTGAGCTCCTCTTTGATGGCCTCGTCCACCACCAGGTACTTGAGCTGTCTGAGCTGCGGGCTGATGTCCGAAAGCCTTCTGGGGCTCACGTCGGGCGACTTGCGCATCCCGCTGGGAAGAAGGGAACAAGAGCACAAGGGGGTTTTGGCGGCGTCACGGGACAAAGTGAGACCTCGGCTCCAGGGGGAGGCTGGGGAACTTCGCGCGTGACCCGATGCGATCGGAGTAAGAGTCGGTGCTGTGTGTGTTCCGCGGAGAGCCGGCGTCGGGGGGGGGGGGGGGGGCCGCAGGGCCTCTCTTGTGCAGCGCAGAAATCATCATCCTCCACTGGCCCTGCGTGCGTCCGCACAACAACAGCGCGAGAGACGCTGAGCCAGAGTGACGGGTGCTGCAACTGTTGTGCACTTCTCGCCGTGCAAACTCCCATTATAGGCTCATGAATGAATCGATCGCGGGTGATTTGTGGTGCTGGAAATGCAGCACTTGTGACAGCCCGGCTTCGTGTACGGCCACTGGTGCGCAAAACTGCGCGCGGAATAAATACCTTTTACCACACAGCAGGGTATTAATAATTGTTACCATGAGTCCATTAGGTGATTTAAAACGAAAAACATTTTGCATATTGATAATATAATGTGCCTGACAACTTAACAGTGATGATCTGAAAGCCTCTGAGCTGTTATGAAACTACCAACATGCGATTAACAAAACCTTTACTGATCCACTCACATAACAACCACTGTGCTGCCTCATCCTAAAAAAACAACGTGCATAAAATAATCTGACTTCAAATAATTCATATTTAGGCAAATGTGAAACAATGGGTTTCATATGTAGAATAACAGTTAGGCTCCACTTTAAAACACTTCTGCCCTATAAAGTCAGTTGACTTTATCAATGCGCCCGGGAAATCAAGTGCGCAACAGGTCTGGCCTGACTCCTGTCGCTCGCCTGCAAGGCAATTGTAAAACTTTGAACGTCTTACATCGGCATCAGAGTAGTCGGAGGTCCAAGGTAGCACATGCAGTCCCGGCGGGGCCGCGCGACGCGGTCCCACACCGTGCCCTCTCCATCCCCGTACATCCTCAAGGCCACAGGCGCAGGGCAGCTGCTGCACAACCGGAGTCCTCACCGAGTCCTGACGGAGACAAGCAGCCTCGTCCCGCTCCGACCTCACCGCCACCAAACATATGCCCTGCCACTGCACAGCACAGACTGTTTCGACGTCGGGAAGGCTGCGCGCTTCTGTGTGGATGCGAGCCGGCTCCCCGGAGGCACCGCCACAGCGCCATCTACCGGATGACACTGGATGAATCCTCATCTGCAAGACTGACAGGCAGAGAAATACACTGTTCCAGTCTGAGGGATCTGAATCACCCTGACATCTATCAGAGTGCCCCGAGCATTTTCGTATGATGTACACATCATATGTTCACCGTTTCTAAAAGTGATTCTAATTCACTCTATGGTGAAATGTGGGATACGGCCCTGACCAGACGGCATGCAGGTTTTTGGATTTCTATTGAATCTGGCCCCACAAGGAGCCCAGTGACCCCTGTATCTCCATCTGCACACGTCAGCACCTATATACACTGACTCTCTCTCCCCCGTGTCCGTTGCAGAAGTGTCAGAGAAGTGTTGTGCTCTTTCCTGCGACTTTGTGGCTCAAAAGGTCCAGTCAGGGACCAGCGGCAGACGCACTTAAAACTGTCTCTTTCCGGTCCTTTTCCATCAAACTGTCACATTCAGAGAGGACACGGTGACTGTGCCACTTATTTGTGGTACAGTATCAGATGTTCCGGGTAGCGAGGTTTTGCTTTATTTATAAGACTGTCAAGCATAAAAGTAGAAAAAAAACACATAAAATATCACAACTCTCTTGATGATAACTTTTGCTTATGTCTTGGGGGGAGAAAAAGGTCAATTGCCCCTTTTACACTTCAGGACATTTTTATCAGCCACAATACTTAAACTTTACTCTTGCTTTTTCAACATTTATTGCCTCGTTTTCCTGGTTCGTCTGTTGTTGCTCTTCACTTAATGTCTTGTCTGCATGCAAGACAAATTAATTTGGCTCCTTCATCATGCAGAATAAGCCAGAAACTGCTCAAATCCAGGCTGTTTAAGATCTTTTTCTTTGCCAGCAAAGGAATTCAAGTATCACATGCACAATCATGAAGATACCTTAAAAAGCATGAAATAAAACAGTTTCTTATGAAGGGCTGCAATTTTCTAATGAAATGCAAAGGGCATCTTCCATTTTGGCCTGTCAAAAGCGAGTGTAAGTCTCATGGGCTAGTACATTCACCAGGGCTGCTGAACTTCTCCCCAATAACTATCGCCGTAAATCTCCCTGTAATTCACGGGAGTCCCCTTTGCTCTATTATTCATGGTCTACTTTACATAAGGAGTCCATCGGCACTTCAAGATGATGGCAAGAGCAAAAGAAATACAGGTGAATAGGGGTGGACTTTTAACAGTAGAACATGTGTCTGTTTCAATACCACTGTTACAGGGATAATGTTGATTACATCCAATCAGAGCAATGCGTCCAGTAATGGGATGATTATGTTCCCTGGTGGTGATTAAATCTGCATGGAAAGTGACAGTCTTTGTCTGCCTGTGCAGCATTAACATTACACTTTGTGAGTTTTGTTGCTAAGAACAAGTGACTCATGACTGTCAGCAAATGCAGTTGTGATTCTATTGAAACTCTTTCACGGATTAGCCCCAAAACAAAACTTCTGCACTTCATGCTCCTTCTATATTTCTCTATCAAGTGTGACAAAGTAACAATCAAATTCTGTTGCATCCTTTGCTACAGCAGCACATACATGTACAACAATCAGGAGGAGTGGAGCTCTACCTTGCATGAGTGGGCACAGTGTCGGCTATAGGTCCCAAGTCTGTGGTCCACTGGCTGCATTGCGTCGGCATTCTGTGGGCTCCCGACTGCGGAGGGAGCAGCACGAGTGCACCGACTGTTTTTTGTGGACAGGTTTTGCATCGATCAGTGGCCAGCGGGGGTGGGGGCGGGGGGCGGGGGGGTTGTGGGGACGGGTTGGGCCTTCGCTTACTCAGGCAAAAAAAAAAAAGTGGAGTCCAGTCATCAATAAGCAGGGTCAACACCTCCCATTGACAGTCTTGGGGAGGAGCGGGGGATCAGGTTCGTCTCGCACAATGCACCTCTCAACTTCACAGCTCAGCCTCAGAGCCAAGTCCATCCTCTCTGTTAACACCGTCAGTAATACACACTGTTCACAGTATGGACACCTTCCCCAGCTCATGAATATCAAAGCAGAAGTGTGTGAAAGGATTGCTGATGTATTCCAGTCACCCACTGTCAACTGGCACACCGCCTTCCACTTCAGCAGACCTCTAACAGCGATTTAATTGGTGCCCTGATCTACGGGGCACTGCGCTTCCTTTCTAAATATGGATCAGGGACAAAGTGAGAGCCGCAAGGATCGTCCAAATTCTTGTTTCGCACACAAGCTGTAAAATATTGATAGCAGTAATCTTTTGTTGTATAAAGATATTTGCTAATGTTCTGCTCGTTTTCATAAAATCATTTCCTGTGGACGTTTTGTCTGGCTATAACAGCACACATCTGCATTACAACGTGAACAAATGGCTCCATTCCATCAGATGTCTCGTGTGACTCACGACAGTAAAATGCAATGCAGCCATTATTACTGTGATTTAATGACGCCTGTGCTTTTCCTGCCACATAACATGTCAAAATGTCAGTCATGGAAAAAAAAAAAGGTATCTAAAGTTTTCTCACAGCAGAATTGCTCACCTGTGAGTCACAAGTGTAACTGGCATTCACAGCAATGATAAGTCAGAATATCTGCCGAGAAGAAGGGTCTTTGAACGTCAACACATGCTGTAATTATAGAATTTTGTTTATAAGGTTTATAACTCTTGTTTGATTTCCCAACTTTGCTCTGATCAAAGCTTCCTTATTGCGGTTTTGAAAGAAGTTCATTTAGATGACAGCTTTTGGATATTTACAGCCCATTAGTGTTTACCCCTGAACATGTGATGGTCCATATCTTTCAAAGTGCATGGGTCCAGGTTACCTGTAATGTCTGTAGTCATGGCAATAAACAGAGCAGTATCCAGATTTCACTGTCCTCCATCATGACTTCAACTTTAACTCTTTTCCCTCAAAGACTTAATTCAGTGCTTAGTCAGAAACAAGAGCTTGGATGTTAGAAACCTTGAGCAGCAAATCTCCATCAATAACAATAATGATGATGATGATAATGATAATACACTTTATTTATAGAGCGATTTTCAAAATCCACATAATAAAGTGCCTTGCAGTGGCAGCGCAACTAAACAGACTAGTCATACAAATCAGCAGAGATTTTTTTTTAAAACAGACTATAGTCATAAAAATCATCAGTTTTAAAATAGAAAAGGTTGAATATTTTACGTATAATTTCTTAAAAATGTAATGCATAAAAACCAGTGCTGTGTGTGAAGGCACAACTAGTGAAATTAAAACTCAAATTAAATCCCCCTGTGTCCCTCTGGTTGCATAGCGTTTGTTTTTTTTGTACACTATATATTGTGAATCCTCTTTGTTCTCACCATCAATATTTCATGCAGCTCCCGGCCTGGAGACAGTGTGACAGACTACTGCTGATTGGCTGACGCGGAGAGAGAAGTGAAACTCTGAGCCAGTTAAAAAAAGGTCACGTTCATTTCTGCGTGTTTAAGTACTTGAGGGTTTCAAACGTTTTATTTCTCATCACTCCGGGGTCGATTAGTGACTTTTACATTTGCTTATATACCAACACATACTGTTAAGACCCGGAGAGACCCAGTTATTCCTCTGCGGTTGAAGAAGGTGATGTGCGCTGAATTGTTATTTCAGCCAGAAGGACACGTCTAACCTTTATGGAATTGGCACCCTGTGGTCCCAGGGGCATGTGTGATTTCTTCGGGGTATATTTTGTTATTCAGCAGCCATTTTTAGTCAGCTTGACACTCAGCTGGGGAGAAACCGGCCGAATCTCTGAGGATGTGAGGACCTGCTGGTGCCGTCGTGTGTCAGCGTCGTGGACCGGTTAGCTGCCCAGGCAAACGGCTCGACTGGGAAGAAAAAAAGACTGGCAACTTCCGTCTCCTTCTCTGGCCAGATTTAGCTGTCCTGATTTCCATTCTTAGATGTTCTCTTTTTAGTGTTGTTGTTTGTTTTTTTGACAGCTGAAAACCAGACAAAAATACATGACTTCAGTTCTGGAAGCATCCGAGCGTAGCCTCTCCTGGTGCTGCTATTACAACGAAAGGACCGGAAAACTTCAGAGATGCTCTCTTTTCATTGACACATTGACTGTGAGCTCTGCTCTGCACATATAGCTGTCAGATTAATCAGCGACAGAGCTGGGTTCCTTTAGTCATTCACAGCCATGTTGCTGTTTTTTGCACTGGATGTAATTTAAAACAACCCCATCATTGTGTTAGGGCTGAATAACTGACACGGCAATTACATTTGCCGGTGTTGCTCCCTCGTGTGTTTAATATGTGTTGGTCAAAGACTCGTTGTCTTTTTTATTATCATCTGATTAGTTGTCACTGCAACTTCTCAACACTTCCACGCGCTTGCTCGTCAGAATACCATTCAGATCGGACTCGCCCACGTGTCAGCTCTAGTGCTTCAGCTGTTCACCAGCCGGACTGATGATGTTTCAGTCTGTGATGCTTTTTGTCAACAGTCTGAACCCTTGGGAAAAGAACGGCGGATTATACACATTTATTTTTTCCCCGTTGCTTTTTTCACGTATTCATGTTTGTTATCCAACACCTAGAAATGTTGCTGTATGGAGCCAGCTCTGATTCCTGATGCTCTCTCCCACTGCAGAGATGGCGGTTTCACTGCAGAGCGGTCGCGCGAGAGAGAAAGCCAATGGCTGCAGCATCCCCATGGCCCCTTCCTCTTTTCTCTCCTCCCTCCTTCTGCTCCCGTCCGTACTGTCTCACCTCTTGCACGTGCAAACCAGGGCCGCGTGTACATCCTGCCGCTGTAAGTGTTTGCTGTGTGTGCATGTGTATTCATATATGACTGGCAGCATTTTAAGGCCGACAAAATTGCACTCGCCCTCAAACACAATCTCAAATGCACAAGTCATCTCTTAAAGGAAATCCACGTTATCATTTGTGAAATATAATCGACACTCTCTCGCTCACCGGCAACAATGAAACCACTGCGTTTGCAGTTAGCGGATGAGAGCAGTTACAGAGTTGGCAGTGGGGAATGGTTTGCGCTTGAGGCCTCCTGCATCCCCATAGTTCCAGTGTTTACATCAGGATATAAATAGACCCCATAGCAGCGCTATGGGGTAGAGATGCTGGTCGTTGCCTCAGTCCTGTCCTGTTTGACCCCTGAGTTCTTGGACCACTGGTGTATGAGGAGCTGATGTAAAACCCTGACTGATGAAATATCAAGCATTACACAGACGTCTCGTGGGCGCTTTTCTGCGGCGAGTGTTTTTTCTATGTACCAAAAACTGCAACACGGCACTCCTGCATTATTCGTGCCCCAGATCCGGATTCCTTCAAGAATATAGCTCCAGATTCAGCTCTCGATTCCAGCCGCACAGAGATAAAAAATCCCTCTGTTTGCAGGGTTTAGGCATCAGGCTGAATTCTTTTATCGCAGCCACTCAGGCTCAGGTAGCTCCCTGTATGAACGATGCAAGAAGATCAAATAGCAATATTAATGACAAGACGCTTCTGGTGTGTAGAGCAGGGTCTTCGGGGGATTGTCCTGTTCTGCTCCGATACACTCCTGACAGACAGCTCGCTTGCATCTACTGACAATTGCACTGTATGTACGAGCTTGTGCATGGGTACAAATTACAGAGCGAATAATGGAGATGAAATGGGGGGGGGGGGGGGGGGGGGGGGGGGGCATTAGAGGATATGATGCCCTAAAGGCCAGGTGCACTTGTAGCTGGGAATGTGGTACACCAAAGGTGGGAGATGTTTTGTTGAAGTCAGTAAATGTGATATCACTGTTCAATTTGCAGCTTTTTATTCAATAGTGTTTCCCCGCCCCCAAAAAAACACAAAAACTCAATCAAATCATATTTGTTTTTCATGAAGCTGAAGCTTGAAGCTTGTCTTGTACAGACGCAAGATGGAATATTTCGATTTTTAACTAGAAAGATGCAGTTTAATGCCGATCACTGCCCACCGTAGCATGTCCACTTCACAACTGTTACAGCTTAAATGTACCAGTAGCAGGAAAATGTAATAGGACTAAATGCAGTCACATGAATTTAAGCAGATTTCATACATTAAAGCAGCGATGGTGATCTGAGTATTGTCTGATATGTTTCAGTTGCATCAGATAGATGAACAGGCTCAATAGATATTTGGTGCTGATCCTGAATACAGGATGGATAGTGTATCAATATCAAACTGGCTGGCGCTCTTCAACTTTTACGTCCAGTTCCTCTTCGCCCACGGATAATTGTTGTTCTCGCGAATGTGCGCCCAATAAGTGCGTTTGCCAGGAGGTGCCGCTTTCAATTCCTCTTATTTCAGGCAGTTTCACTTGACATCGTGGATGAGGGCTCAGTGGCTCTGCAGTGAAGAGATGCCTGCCTGTCAGAGGTAATTACACTTCTGTTCAGTGAGACATACAGCTGCTGAATAAAAACAAAAGTATTGCATTATTTTTTCCTTTTGAATTTGTTGGACGAGGGGCCAGCACACATACCCAATTTAATGTGCTCGCCTTGGAGAGACGTACACCTCCTATAGCCATAAAACAGACCGTTACATATTGCTGTTTCCTTGCAAGATTTGAGATCTTTGTGTCATGTTCTTTGCATGTTGCCATTGTTAATCAATCAGTGTTGTTCAACAGCTAACGCTGTCCTCTCATTTGTCAAGTGCCACATATAATGAGTCTGATTTGCAAGTCGTCGCTATTTATGCCCAGATAAGGAAGCATGTTCTGTTCATCACCCTCGTGGACATTGGTGAGCCTCTTGTTCGCCTCCAACTTCAATTACTGCTCCTCTGTGATGGAGACAAAGATGTGCTAAACATCCCGCTCCACGTCATATGCAAGGAATAGATGAATGACTAAAATTGTGTGCTCAAGTACCAACAATTTAATTTTTTTTCTTTCTTATTCTGTCTTTTTTCTAAGCTTCACAAGACCCTGGAGATAATCACATGCATTGCCACGTGTTGTTCTTCTTCTTTCCAGTTCACTCAAGTGGTTCTGTGTGTACAAAGACACATGGCAACTGAAGTTCACTCTTATGGTAAATATGTTATATAATCACACGTGTGGCTGCAGGCACACAACTGAAACTGCTACCAGAGCACATTTCCTCCTGCCAAACCAGCTAATATCTATGCTTTTTGACACTTAGCTTCTACACTATATGGAGCTGGATATTATAGTAATTTGGGGGAAAAAAAAACAATTAGTCACATTAAGTTATAACAAAGCAACACTTTATTGAAGACACACTGATATTTTACAGTTCATGAAGTCACTTTTTATGCTGAAATGGATTTTACAAAAAACCTTTGTGCTCCCTGGCAAACCTGTACAATATCGGTACAGCAGCACGAAAATACTCAACTGTGCCCACATATCTACAGTATGCACCGCAACGACTGGAGAGATATGTACTCAAACCTGCTCCTAAATCAACCAAACGTATCAATTTTGTCTGCATAAATAATGAATGTCAGTGTGCTCACATCAGTTATCCTTGACACAATGTTTACTCTCTAGACAGAACTAGAAAGACGTTACCCGGCAGCTCTCAGCCTCGGGACAGGCTGTATGGTGACGAACACAGGAACGCTGAGGGGACAAAGCCTTGACATTGATCTATTTAACGGATCTACGAAAACAGTAAGAGAAACCCCGACACGTTTTTCTCCGCAGACAGTATGCAGAGTGTCACAGTTTGCATGAAGGCCCAGACTGGTGGAAAAATAAAATCAACAACAATACCACTCATCTATAAAACACAGTATTTAAGACGAGGGAGTAACTCAGGTGCTGAATTCGCAAGTCGTCGTGACACTTGTCACTACTAAGCTCACAGAGCCAGCGGAGCAGCAAGAGGTAATGCTGCACTCTGGTCAGGCCTCGAATCTCACTATAGCAAACAGGGTTTTTAAAAAAAAACATTACATTCAAGACTTTATCAAACACTGCAACTGTGTGTGGATGTAGCGATGCAGCAGAGACAGATGAGGTCAAAAATTCAGCAGCAAACGGAGACTGACACGTTGATAAGACCGATTCTTTTTTTGTACACTTCGGATGGTAAGAGCATGTAATCGATACTTTTCGCCTCCTGCTAGAAACACATTTTCAAAAACACACATAAGGAGTTGAATGTCAGTGTCTTGCAAACATGCAAGTGGAGATCCACTGGTTTTAATTCAAACTCTGGAAAGTCGTCGTTGTCGTCGGGTGATGAGATTTAAACTGACGTGGTAGATAATTAGAACTGGGATGTTGAATTTATATTTTCAAGTTTCCCTAATGCGCCGATTTAAGTACAGAATTACCTTCACGGATCGCTGACAACATTTTGTAAATGTTCCTCGTGCCATATCTAAAAATATACATTTTGACATTCAAATGATGTCAATACAGTAAAATAGATTCTCTTCAATGTCTTGCTCTCAATTGTCAAGCCTTAATCGTCTTTTTCAATTAAAAAAAATTTCCTGTTTACAGATGAAATCTTTGGAACAACCTCCTTTTCCTTTCATAGAAATCCCCCAAACTTTTTTTTTGTACCACTGCCTGGTTCCAGTACATGTGCAAACTGAGCTCTTTCTATTGACTGAAAAATGCAATGGGCCAGCCAGCGCCCTGTGGTTCCCTTTTTAAACTGGGCTAACCTCCTTTCCCTTTTCTTTTTTTTTCACACAGTCCAGCACACATTAAGCCTTTCACACAAAAATCAATAAATTATAGTGCTTATCACCCCGCTTCCAAATAGCACTGCAACATGCTGAGAAAATACACACATCTTGGGTTGGATATCTCCCCTTGCAATGAAATGTGACAATGCGGAGCTCAACCAGAAGAAGTAACAGCCCGGTGAAGATGAGCCCAAAAATAACAAATATAATAATAACAAAACATAGAGAGCAAAACTACACAGATGTAAACTATGCAGATGCTTCGTTCAGGGTCGACAGCGACCTCGTCTTCAGTCCACCATGTGACACACAGTGTGCAATGGAAAAACAGGCCCCTGACCCCCCAAAAAACTCTTCGAAAAAAAACAATTGAAGCCAATGGAAAATATCACAATCGGGCGTTTCAGAGCTTCCCCCTCTGTTTGCAACAAAAGTAATGTTAAAAATTGTAAAATGAGATTGAATTACTCAATTTGCTTTATGCCGTGGCTACACTCTGGCTCATCTTCAGGTGTGTTCATTCAAGATGACATTATACTTCACATCCTTCACCTGGTTATGTACAGTCAGCGTACCTGTTCAGCATCTCTTCATAAGATACAAACATATTTATGTACTATTTTGTGACAGACTACAGATAGGTGTCCTACATTTCATCTAGATTTAAGAGACCAATTACTTTTCCTAAATGTGCAATAAATAAGAGTTCATGGCGGAGCTAAGCTCCTGCGAGTCATTAATACAGCAGCAGGCTTTTCGTTTTATCACTGACTTTGACTTCACAGTAACTGGTAAATCTTAATTTCAACCCTAATTAATGTGCATAAATTTAATATCTGCCGCATAGCACTATATTGCCAGTATTGTGGCTCTGTAAAGGAGATTGTTTGTTTGATCTGAATAGTCTGAGCTAGTTTTCACTACTAAAATGTGCAGGGCTGAGCATTGCAGAACGTCTGTGATCTACTCATTCTACCGATGTATAGTCTAGCGAGCATTACCCCCCCCCGATGTTTATAATCTAATCCTTCAGCAGACGCGGAACCCTGCTGTTTGTTTTACTGAATCATGGGGTCGTCGATGGGAGTGACGAGGGTTGAGACACTGACAAACGGATGGGTTTTGTCTTCGTGGTGGGCTAAGGCTCTGTTGGACACCGTGGTGAAGGACAGGTGGTCATGCTCCAAGATGATGAGGCGGTCCTGCGGCTTGTCCTTCTTCAGGTAGAACATCTTCCTCAGCTGCTTCAGCTGCTGCAGCTCGCAGAAGGTCTCCAGCACCACCAGCATGACGATCAGACCCAGGATCAGGTAGACTGACGGGAGAAACACACATTAACTACTTTGACAAGAAATCACTTTGACATCCCTCTAGATTCATGGTATGTGGAAGAGCTTAACTGAATTGTTATGGTACTTTTTTACTGTCACGAATTGTCTGTAGGCCAAGGAATGCATTTCTTCACTGTTGTCCCAAATCTGTTGTTTATACGCGCTGACACAAGAGGGCAGTGGCGAGCTAGCCATACTATCACGAACAGTGTGTGTGTGTGTGTGTGTGTGTGTGTGTGTGTGTGTGTGTGCGTGCGTGCGTGCGTGCGTGTGTGTGTGTGTGTGTGTGCGTGCGTGCGTGTGTTGAACAGTCAGACAGAGAAACAGTTTTTGCACAGTGCTGAAGCCATAATGCAGCTACTCTAATAGCACGGTTACCGTCTATACTAATAGTAGGGGGTTTTACAGCACTATCAAGGAAATGATTTCATGTGAAACCCCCTTTCTTTCTAAGAATAATACAGTCCGCGGAAGTGACATGTTTTCAATGTGTATTTGCATTCAACAGTTTTTCATCTGGAAATCAGAAAGCAGAAGTTCTACTGCGTGTATACAGAATGGGGCTACACCCAGATGAAAATCTAAAAATGACTGCTTAACACAAAAATCAACACTTCAGCCAACCACAAACTGTGCGACTCTTCGGTTTCAATGCTCCAAACGTGATTACAGACAGAAGTGATGCCTCTTCACTTAGAGAGTTTCCACTGAGAACATTGTACAAGTGTGTCTGTCCTGGAGACGTTTGCACAAACAAACACATTCTGTCACGGCTGTCTCTGCTGCTACGGCCTGACACATTGTACAAATTGTACAGATTCACAACATCCAAAGTGTAGAAACAAATTACCATAAATTGCAAGTGAACCCTTATAATGCGTTTTCCACATTTAGAATAGTAATATTGATCAGTTTGAGGGTGCGGTGGTTCATTTCTCCTTATTTTTTGTTTTGCAGTAGCAGCTTATTTGAAAACCAGAGGAAAATCGGATCTGTAGCAATGATTCTTATATCTTTCAGGGCATGATTTATAAATCTATAAGAAATCATCTCTCTTTACGTCTCTAACACCATATTTTGGTGGTTTTACGTGGATTATAAATTTAAGTGCAACAGCTGGTTCAAAGCTACAACTACTAACATGTATATAATTATGGGTTAAGCTTAATCGTTTCCATCAGTGTGTTTTTTTTAACACAAGCACTCAACAGGGCAAAAGACACCCTGCTGCATATGTCACTACTAGGTGGCTCAACGTTCACTATCATTGAACCCGCAACATGTAATATTCTCATGCCAGCAAATCATTACAACATAAACTCTGAGAAACATATTAGATAGCGTGGCCCAAATACATATAGGATTTATAGGGTTTCATTGTTGGTTTGCTTTATGGCTCAATAAGGAAGAAAGTGCTGTTCCTCCAGTGTAAACAAATGAAGCAGTTGTATCCTCTTTCAAACGGGAAGCAACAGAGTCTATGAGAAATATGGCACTGATTTGAAAACACAGGCACTATTATTGTGAGCCCGTCATTTCACTGTAATATCTTCTGTGCTTCCGTAATCAGTAATGATGTGTGGTTTAGTAACATAGAAAACACCTCAATAAGGATGAAAGTGACGGTTATGGGGATTTAATGATAGACCTTACAGCTATCACCATCTTGCAGTGGAAATACAGTGGCGCCGAACACAAACAACCATCAGCACTTACCAGTGATGCCCATTTTGTAGAGCTCCCTGAACCTCTGATTAGTGGCCTCCCCGGGTACGTAGTCCCCCAGGCCAATGGTGCTCAGCGAGATGAAGCAGAAGTAGAAGGACTCCAGGAAGTTCCAGTTCTCCTCAAGCGCCGAGAAGATAGCGGCCGGGATGAGGAAGAAGCACGAGACGGCCAACGTGGCGAGCAGGGTGGCGTGAACGATGGCCACCAGCGGCTTGGACAGGCCCCAGCGCGTGTGGAAGTACGTGACGGGCCTCCGCGTGCTGAACACCATGATCCTTTGCACCACGGCCGTGAGGAAGAGGAGGGTGAAGGGGATGCCAATCACCGAGTAGATAATGCAGAAGGCCTTCCCGCCATCGGACAGAGGTGCCGTGTGACCATATCCTGTAGGAAGACATACAGCACTTTTAATTCATTTTGAGCAATTTACAATGTGCTGTTTACAGTTCTGATTCATTTATTTACTGACTGGATACTTTTGTTGTCGTAAGTGGCAGCGAGTCAGAGTAAAGGGCAAAGTACAATATACAATGAAATACATTATACCATTACTACTTCTACTACTACTAATAATAATAATATAATATTAATAATATTATATTTTGTGTGCAAATCTCAACTCAGGATCATCACAATTTTTACACTCCATTATAAGAAAAATGGGGAAAATGTCCTTAAAATACAAAGCAGCACAGCAAACAACAAACTCTTATTGAAACACTGTTATTGTTTTTTAGCATGTGAATCACACATCATCTCCTCCAACAGGTTTTGATATTCAGTCTGTTTCGGACTTATCTAAGCTTCACCAATGCAGGTGATGTTTGCTGAGTATACTTGCTCTTTGAAAAGCAAATGGCCTGAAGCAAGAAAGAGGAACAGACAGAGTCCTCCACTAAACAGAATGACAAACGAGAAAAACGGGTCGACTGCAGCCAGGTGGAGGAGAATCACTGAGAAAGGCCTTGACCTAATGGCCTCCTTTTAGAAGCCTTTCATGTTCTCATGAGGTGAACCTCACAAGAGTGGTAAAAATACTGTGGCTCACTCACAAAAGTGTGCAAATGAAAAAACGTATGTGGGTATGTGTATCCCAAACAACTTGCTGTTGGCTTGAAACACAATGCAGCTACATCTGTGATTAAAAATAAAATGATGTGTGACTGCACTCAGGTAATCCCATCGTGGTGTCTGGTAATATAATTTCTAACTGCTCTGTCTGTCGTAACAAATGTATTATTAAATCCAACGATAATGGTTTGCAGGGGGGTGGGGGGGTGAGGATCAAAAGAGGTGCCACTGACATTGATAAAAGAAAAAAAAAGAGACAACTCAACTATTATAAAGAAAGCTCCATCCGATGTGGATGTCTGTCGAGCTTCTGTTAAACCATCATCAACAGAATCTTGTTGAGGCTTAAACAAGAGACAAGGAGATTTACGCAGATCGCTGCAGGGTGTGTGTGTGTGTGTGTGTGTGTGTGCCTCATATGTTGAAACCTCACAGATAAGTGCTGCCTTGTGTAAAGTTCCATACGTATACTGACGAGTATCTGCAACCCACGTTCTGTTGCAATGTGAGATAACAGCAAAATGACTTGATGCACACACAGAAAAAACCCCGGTCTAAATACCTACAGATGTAAACTAAAAATGAATTAGTGATTTGCTGGTGGAGATTAATGTCCGTGTGTCCCTCACACTGTCTGGAGATCAGATACATACATTGCATGATGACTGATCCTCTGCAGAAATGACGTGTGTGCAAAGCACTCATGTGTTCAATGTGTGAGCATGAATGTAAGTTAGTACAAAATAATGGTTTTAACTTCTGTACTCAGGTAAGACAAAGGGTAAATGCTCCTTACATAAAGAAATATAACTTTTTTTCTAACATTGAACATGAAAAAAAAAGCTATAGAGTACAAACATAAATGTATCTTAGCCAATATGTGTGCAGGCAAACATACACATACATAAACCCACACACAAAATAAAGAACTGTCCAATAACTTGATCGACAGACTCTTGATAAGTGACATTAACATATACTCCGTAATAAGCATAAGCCCCCAACGTATAGTTATATGGTCTGAATGAAATCTTGGGATGGTCACAACAACGTGGTTTAATGACTTTAGCCTGAACGCGTCACATGTTGTGTGTTTTTGTTGTTTCCACTGACTGCTGGTGATGCTCGGTGGGCCACGGCCTGGTGGTGCCTCGTGCTCGCATCCGAGACTAATGCAGGATGTAATATGAATTGTAATGCTGCATATCTGCACCTGCAGCATCACCCCAACACACACACACACACACACACACACACACACGCGCCCGCGCGTTGCCGTGGGCCCAGACTCACCTGTGGTGGACAACACGGTGCTGGCGAAGAACAGCGCCGAGGTGAAGTCCCAGTTCCAGTTGGCCGACGCGTTGTTGAGGATGGACACCCCGTAGTTGCTGGCGTCCAGCGCCTTCTTCAGGAAGCGCTCCAGGCGCTCCTCGGAGAGACACTCGTTCTCCTGGAGGAACTGCCTCTTGAGGGCCCGCAGCTCCTGGCGCAGCACGTCCTCGTACGGCAGCTCCACCGAGGAGAAGACCACGGCGCCGAACACCAGATACAGGAGGTAGCCGGCGACGAGCGACGCGAAGTACCACGTCGATTTGTGACTCTGGATGAGGCGCACGCAGGAATTGCCGGCGAGAGACTGAAGCATGTTTGGTGCGTCGCGCCCCCACCTCCCCAACGTCAAGTAACGATCGTGATGATGGGCTGACGTTATCGATCTGGCCGCCCCGCGTGTTATAACGCCGTTATATCCCGCAGCGGAGGGTGTTTTCACGGACAAAGCTCAACGGTAGACGCTCTTCCTCCCCCCCCCCCCCCCCAACCTGCGGTGGCTCTTGAGGCTTTCACGTGCAGTCGGAAATGGCAAATATGTTGTGATGAGAACAACCGTGTTTTTGACAACAACAACAACACAAATCTCATTTGGCACTCGAGGTTGTGGTTATTTGAAGACACAGTGGACGGAGAATACTGACTTAGTGATGTGAAGTCGTCTTCACACAAAAATAATGTCATTAACAAATTAGTTCAAAGAAGCTCGACGCTCTTTGCACTTGCCTTTTGGTCGGTATCATAGGCTACAAAAATCGGTTTAATTTATAAACTGTTATAAACAATTTACATGTTGGAAGTTGTTTCCGAAAAAACAAAAACAAAGTTTAAGGCTCCTGAGTCGGCAGTATCTATCTTTGTATTTCTCCGAGCTTCATATGACACCTGAAGGCAGCAAGTGATGTGGTGACGACGAAGGCCATATGACGTAAGAGGCCCTTCCTCTCCTCCCAGGTGATCCGTCGAGATGTCTTTCACTTTCAACCGGTTTCGGCGATTGTCAACTTTTTTCTCCGCCTTTTGTTTTTTGTCATACATAATGAGGCGATTGGGAGGATTTCTCAACGCCCTGATACGTAGGAGACGTTTGGGTCATGGAGGTTTGGCTTCAGGGAGAACTGGTCCGTCAAGGCAACAGATGCAATACGCCTTGATACAAACTGTGCGTCATAGACGGAGTAGGTTACTTGATTAATAAAGAAAATTATAAAAACTATACAAGCAGTTTTATAATTTATTTTGCATTTAAAATGGAACAAAGGTCAGGAATAAGTCATTGTTCTGACCTCATTGTCCTTCCCAATCCCAAAGAAGTAATACTCATTTGTTATAACACATTATAACGTAGTCAAGCTAAGACTAATGAAAAGCACCATGCAGAGGGGAATGCATACCCAGTGTGCACTTTGTCTATACGTTTCATAACGATACAAAAAATGTACACAATATAAAACCTCAATGACTTATGTTTTGCTCTGTTGCTTCATTGTATAGCTGTGTGCAGTGCTCTATGTTCTGTTGTCACTTTTTCTCTCTTGCTGTTCACGCGCACACAGATGAAAACAATACCATGCTCCCATTAAATGTATTGTTCGTAATTTTGTGTGAACTATTTAAGTATATCATAGCATCACTACCAAAAATATATATACGCAAATACAAAGCATACACATTCCTGCATACACGCCACAATGTAAAAAAAACGTATGTAACGTAGCTTTGGCAAGGTCTAATAACCATGTGATCCACATCTCCCAGGATACAAGACCACCAGGGGCCCCCAGAACGCCATGATAAAAAAAGCACAACATCAAGTGAACTTTTATCAGAGATGAGATAGGTCTGCTTTATTACTGAATCTTTAGCCTCCCGTCTCCTTCTGGGAAAAAAACATTTTGACCATTATTTTGACTGGTATTGTGTGTTCCTAAATTATGTTTAGATTAATCTGAGCTCATGTTACAATACAGAAGTGCAGCAAACAATTCACAAAGGTTTACAAAACGTGGGATTCATAGCGGCCCTCCTGAAGATGAATGTGGGAATGGGCTGCTAGTTGTGTTCACACTATATCATGGTACAAACAAGGTGCTGCTGAACAATTGATGGCCCCTGCCCTCATGTCCCATTGGGCCCCAGCAACTGTAGTGCTGACACAACAGACACTGATGGTGCAGGGCGATTTTCATGATGAATCAATCAAGTGGGGGCATATGATAACTGATCCACTGTGACTGAACTGTAAAAAAGAAAAGAAAAAAAAAAAGATGCAGCGGGGCCCTGCACAATTATGACCGCGGATGACCTATCCGAGTTGCCGTAGCAATGCAAGACTGTGGCACTCCTCCTCAATGAACGTTGGAAAGATGGCGACGGCATACGCACAAGCGAGAGTCAACTGTGCCGGTGGATAGAAAGTGCTCCAAAGAGACAAAATCCGCCACTCCTGCAAATATTCACCGGTGCAAAGTCCGTCCGAAGCCGCTTAGACATGGTTTAGTCCATGCACGGCGAGGAACAAGGAGCCGCTGCTCTGCAATGGAGCCTCCGGACCGAAACAAGCCCAGCAGGTATGCGAATTTGTTGAACAGACACTTACACCATCAGGACCTCGCTCTTGCCAAATAGGGAGCCGGGCGCAGCGCTTGCGCATCCCTCGGAATACTTCCTGCCAAATAGTGGTACGCGTGCAGTCGCTGCATTTGCAACGGTGGAGTTGCAAACTTTTTTTCGAGCAGCACTTTTCGGACGCTCGCCGCTGCTGGACACTAGCCCCTCGTCCCCGTCTCGGTCGCTAGAGAGGCAGAGCGAAAAACATGTCCGCCAAATGATAAGGTAAACACCTCGGAGCGGCTCTGCGCCGCTGCAACAGTGCAACATGTCAAAGGAGCAAGCTAGCTAGCGTCCCCTGCTAGCCGTCGCTTGTCAGTTTTATTGTTCGCCGACAAGTTGGAAGAAAGGTGACACGGCGCCGAGGAGAGGCGAGCGTTGCACCGTGGCGTCGTGAGGAGGGGGGGGGGGGGGGGTTGTGGCCCATGTGAGGCTTGTCAAATCAGAAAATCATGCATTTCATCACTACAGCGGAGGCGCAAACTTCCAGCTAGCGTGTCGCTCCACTGTTGTTGTTAATCCTCTACCTAGACCTGTTGTTGTTGTTGTTGTTGTTGTTGTTGTTGTTGTGGTGGTGGTGGTTGTTGCTCTCGTCTCGCACTCCACTGCTGAATCATGATATGTACTCTCTCTCTGTATGTGCTGTTAATTCGGACACTTTGTGCTGTTTGTTACGTGGTAAACTTAGTTTACTTGTCTGATGCAAATGCAGATGCAGCCACACTTTCACCCTGCAGTGTGTGTGTGTGTGTGTGTGTGTGTGTGTCGGTGTGCAGACGACAAGGCCACTGAGGGATTCATGTCTGCAGTCTCGCAGGGGAATGCAAACAAAGAGACCCTCATCAGACGCCGTCGTCCCCCCGTCCCCCACACGTGGGCACGTCTCCCGATCGAAACGCCGCAGTGTTTGCCCCTGACCCGCCGGCGACAGCCCCTCAGGAATCCCCGTGTTGTGTCTTCCGACTCTCCTCCCTGCTCCCCCTCACATGCAGTCGTTCGCCTGCAGAGCGAGCGAGGGACTTTCGAGGAGGGGGCATGTATCACTGTGGGATCAGCGCTGTCATCTGCGAGGACCCTGCTTCTGGGCAACAGATAGCCTCTTTGTCGCGAGAGCTGCTGTTCTCTTGCACCCGTGTGGCCACTGGGTCCGAGCTGCAGCACACGCAAGCAGCTCGCAGGATTGTGCAACACCAGCCCCCTGTTAATGTAACTGCAGTCACACACAGAACGCTTGCCGAGGCATTAACCGTGCTGGAAGCGGGACAGTGTCAAGGGGTTGACATGATTTTGAGATAGTTTCGTGTTCTCGTTTAGTCGGTACCCAAAGTTTTGCTGTGCGAAAGGCGAAGTGTGCCCTTAAAAGCTCAACTATAAAACATTGCAATGTTTGTTGTGGTTTACAATCTCTGCAGCGATGGGATGATGAACACATAAAAACTCGTGCAGTTGCACACACTGATGGTTACAGGCTCTGCAGACTGTGCAGGGACACAACATTAGCTCAGCAGCCTGTGTTTTCCTCCCCCTCTGTAATTAGATTCAAACTTCAGACTGAAGTAAAAGGCCTCAATGTGCAAAAAAAGAAGCTATTGTTTATTCTTTTTTCCAACAGCGACGTCGCTTTGCCCACCTCGGTGAGCGTTTGTGCTGAAACGCAAGATGTGAGTTTACTTCAAGTGACAACTATTTTGAGAGAGAGAGGAGTTATGTGCTTGCTTGGCAATCGAAGGATATCGCAAGAACACAGAGGTCCTTTTGTCAATAGTGTCTCATTTTCAAAGTCAGTCTGAAGACATTATGGCTGACAAGCATTCCAGGGATTTCAGGATGTGTGTGTGTGTGTTGTGTGTGGTGTGTGGTGTGTGTGTGTGTGTGTGTGTGTGTGTGTTGCACAGTGGACGGCTGCCTGGAGCCCTGGAGACCCTCACGGGGTAGAACTCATTAATGCCTGCGTTTGCCAGGAGCACAGGCTGCAGAATACAGATGGACCGCCCTCTAGCATTTCCTATCTGCATCCTGTCTCTGCCCACACCTGCTTCGGGAAAATTAACGCTGCGCTCACATTCTGTCAATCTCATCTGTCACTTCCTTTTCAACAGTGAGATCTTTTGTAAATGGCCAAAACTACGACTATTACAAAGTGCACTGCAGAAGGAAGACTGCGGCAGTCAATAGTTAATACAGATTGCGAGGGAAAGATGCTCAAGTGCAGCAGAATAATTTTTTCATCGGCACGACTTAAAAGGAAACCGAAACGCCAGTTGAAAGTGACAAAGGTGTGTTGCTCATGTCTCTCTACGGTTTCAGATTGACTTTCAAATGTTGAGTGTGTGTCTGCTGCCCACACTGCATTTACGATGCGAGTGGCGTATGGAGGAAAAAAACGTGTCATTACACAATTTACCTCACGTCGCTGCCCACAGGCTGCAGTGTCTGCACTCAGATACTCGTACGCCATGTGACTTGTTGTGGTCAATGTCAGGAGCTGATACTGGTGCAATACGATCTGGTGTCTTAGACAAAGGGTGTTCCCTGTTGTTGGGTAATACAGAGCACAAGTAAGTGCAGCAGCAGCAGCAGCAGTGTTTTATAAATGCACTGATTTTCTTATTCTTATGAACAAACGTGGCTGCATATGTATGTATGTGTGTGTATATATATATATATATATATATATATATATATATATATATATATAGTGTCATGTCTTGCAGAAGCAAACGCCTCTGTTGTGCATGTAAAGAATGCTTTGCACAGTTACACGTAGGAGAGAGCTTGGGAGGTCCACTCCTGGCAGCGTCGCACTGTTCCATAGGAGGGTGTGGTCAAGTATGTTGAGTTCATTGTTTCTGCATTCTTTCAGCCTATGGCACAAATTCTGATCGCTGCATCAGCTCTGCCTGTTTCATCAGGAATCTACCGCAGGCCAGACACACTTTTTCGTTGCAGAAATGACGCACACTTCCACTGAAATTTGGGAACATGTGCACGCACAGGCTTTACATTCTGATTGGCTCACCGGTTAACCTTGGGCTGACATTACCAGGCAGCAGACACATCCTGTTTACAGTGCCTGCGTGTGGAGGGGGGTAAATGAAGATCTGGATTTAGACTACCAAACATCAGTTATGCCAGAATGACCTAATTAGTGTAAGAAAAACTCCAGCCACCCTCTCCTCCTTTCTCCTCTCTCTCTGAAAAAAAATCCCCTTTTATTTTGGACATTGTGTGCAAGTGTGCTCACTAACCAGCTGTGTGCTATTCAGCTACGGGCCTCACGGGCCACGTGTCACGACTATACAATAGTTCGCCCCTTTCCTGGTACAATGGTGTGGATGGTTGGTGTCAAAGGTCAGACCCCCCCTTGTCTCTGGCAGCTCTCGGTGTCATTGCTTCAGTCGTTATACAGAAAGGATTCCAGATCCTGCGCCATTTATTATGCACCCAGTGATTCTGCCTTGGGGCTCTAGCATTCCGCCGGCCTTTATTGGAGCCCCAGTGAGCCATCAGATGAGCCATTGAGAGCAGACAGACACCATCTGCAGTGATAATTCACCAGTGGCAGTCAGGCAGGGACAGCTTGAAGACCATAGTGTGGCGATGGTTAACTGCAGGGCACGCAGGCCAGTTACTTCCCCAGTTACTTCTTCCGGGGGCGGCATGCAAGTAAGTTTTTCTGAAGAATATCAAGGGAATCGGAAGAGGAATTTGCTCGGCCTTTGCTTCAGTGTCTCATGGCAACCAAACAAACTGACTGGCAGTGACGTCATTGGTTCCGTTTTCATTCCTGAGCAATTCAGTAACGCTGTCCTACGTAAGGAAATGTCTTTTTAAAACTCTGTCTCTCTCTCTCTCTCTCTCTCTCACGCATGCATTTACTATTTCTGTCCTCTGACACCACACAACCATGCACGCTTCGGAATGTTTACAAATGTGTGAGCACAGTCTGATCATACTTGCGATGGACGCAGTGGGAGGTCGATGGCGTGCACACTATCTGCTTGCCTGATACCTGTCTTCATATTTCCGTTGCATTTGCACAGCGACTTGTCTGTTGCTGTTGTGCTAAATGCCTTATTGACACACACACAGGCCTGCTCACACTGTGTCTTCCAGTGCCTGCATACTGAAAAGATCACTGTGGTGTGCTGTTCCTGCAGAACAAGCCCCCTTAACAATTTCCCATACAATACACTCATAAAGGCACCAGTGTTCTTTCGTGCAAGAGTTTCTCTGTAATTCCAAGACTGCTGCGGTTAAGATTGTTGAGTTGGTGACGTTGTTCCTGCAGTGCGTTTTTCGTTCATGAAGTCTTAATTGCATCGGGAATATTTTTGCATTTAAAGTTGCAGAGTGTGCAGCAGGTGGCCGCCGGCCTCGTATGTAGTTCCCCAGCTGCTCCCGGTGGACTGACCAGATTCTCCTTTTGAGGAGAATGGCATTAGAAGTCTGGACTCTCTCTCTCTCTCTCTCTCTCTCTCTCTCTCTCTCTCTCTCTCTCTCTCTCTCTCTCTCTCTCTCTCTGTGTGTGTGTGTCCTTGAAAAGCTTAAGCAAGTGATTTCCAGATTATCCCCCCCCCCCTCTAACACTCACACATACTCCCCCAGTGAAAGTAATACCGCCCTTGCCCCTTTCAACTCCGTCTGCACAGACGCTAGCAGGCGCGTGTTGGGGAATGCCTTTCAGTCAGATGATCGATGAGGAGACACATGGCGACCAGCATATAGAACGCCCTTTTTCCTGCCCCTCCTTTTCTTTCTCCCTTTGTTTTTGTTGGTGGGGTCAGGCCTTCCAACCTTTCTCTTTAATCCTATTAAAAAAAACCTCAGAAAGGCATTACGGAACAAAGCCGTGGCATTATACTCCAGAAAAGTGTGGCGCTTGCATTCTCCATTTTCTTTTTCTTTTTTCCTAGAAGGAAATGATTTATGTGATTATTGTGTGTCTTTTGCAACTTGTATTGCCCTGTGCTTTCATTATTTGAAATTCACAGTCAGAATGTGGTCCTAACACGATGTCCACATCTTTATTGTGGCTCGAGCTTTACTATAATGAGATGAGAGTGATGTGCCTCATGTAGTGACACTGAATTTGCTTACAGTCTAACACTTTCCAAACCTGACTTGTGCAGCATGGTCGATGACAGACAGAGTTAATGAGGGTTACTATTTCTTCCTCTCTGGTTGAGCCGTTATGTTTACCTAGACCGGGGGTGCCCACAGCTTATTATCCCGCATCTGGACAAAGCATTGCTGCTTTACATTTTTTGGGAGGCAGCCAGTCAGGCTCCAAAGGACAGACAACTCGTCAGTCTGTTGTCAGTTGCAGCAGCCATTCAGTCTAGTTGCAGTTTAGCAACCTGTTTACTGTGGCATTAGAAGAGGTTTGCTGCACACAGTCTGTTTTGGGTACAAACAACCCAGCACTCTTTGACCTTGTATGCACATTTTGTGGGGTTTCTTGTGATATGACTGAAACAGTTTCATAATGTCAAAGCATTGGCTTGTGGTAGTGATCATTTATATTAAATATGAAAATTTACATGTGTTTGTTCCTTTTGTCTTTATCTAACTGTCATGTACCTGTTGACAGGCAGGCCAAGCCAGTGGAAGATGCATCCCAACAGAACTCTAAGGTGGACGATTCCTGGGACTCCCCCAGTGAGGAAGAGGAAGCTCTGTATGGCGCATCACCTCCATATACCCCGCGTCAGATGAAACGCATGTCTGGCAAACATCAAAGGAACAGTCAGGTGAAGAGTGCTGGACGTTCTCCCAACAAGGGTAAGTTAATTAATGAATGGATTTGACTGTAATATAATACGTTTTAAAAACGTTTTACCATTTGTACATGTAGTTTTACATGCATCGTATTTTCTGTATTTATCTCAGCGGATGTTAGCCCATCTGTTCTGAAAGAGAGTCCCAGGCCAGTGGAACCCCCAGAGGAGCACAACTACAAGCACGGCAAGAAGCAGAGGGCCACACTGCGCTCCACAGAGAGAGACCACAAGAAGACGTTTGAAGGCTCCTTCATGCTGGATCCACTCTCAAAGTCGAGCCCCTTCGGTGCCCTCAACATGGATCCCAGGAAGCATTACTTGAGCTTGGGCTGCAGCAGTGGCAAACTGCCTGTGTCCATGCCCCACATTGCCCGGACCCACCGCCAGACCTCCAGGACGGACTGTCCCGCCGACCGCCTCAAGTTCTTTGAAACTCTGCGCCTGCTGCTAAAGCTCACGTCTATGTCCTCCAAGAGGAAGGAGAAGGAGCAGAGAGGCCTAGAGAACATGGCCTTCATGGGTCATAACAACGAGGTAATTTGGTTGGAGCTGCAGGCTTGGCATGCGCGACGCTCCACCGGGGATCAGGACTTTTTTCTTTTCACTGCCCGCCAGGCCATCCCTGACATCATCAACGAGGTGCTGCACTTTAAGGTCAACTATGACAGCCTGGGAGGGGCACAGTGTTCAGGGTCTCACACAATCCTGGAGGACTATCAGATCATCCCCGGTTTAGTCTGTGGTGATGAGGGGGAGCCCGGTGTAGCAGAGACCAACCACTGTGGAGTAGACCCTTGGGGCTTTAGCGCTTGCCCCTCGACCGCAATGAATGCAGCAGAGCCACTGGGCTCTGGCGCTGATTGCAGGGAACACCTTCAGCGCCAGCGGCTGGCTTTTGAACAGGTCAAGCGCGTTATGGAGTTGCTGGAGTCTGTAGAAGCTTTGTACCCCTCTTTGCAGGCCCTACAGAAGGACTATGAAAAGTATGCAGCACGAGACTTCCAGGGCAGGGTGCAGGCACTCTGTCTGTGGCTCAATATCACCCAGGACCTCAACCAGAAGCTGCGCGTTATGGCCACTGTGCTGGGCCTCCACGATCTCTCCCGTATCGGGTGGCCGGTCTTTGAGATCCCCTCACCTCGCTGCTCCCGTGGCAATGACGAGGAGGAGAATGAGAAAGATGAGGAGAATGACTCCACAGCCACATTTACAGCTGAAAGTGAAGGGGAGGACAGGGATGCTGAGGAGGAGGGGGAACTGGGACACATAGCAGATGGGGATTTGTCTCCCACCCTGACTCCTAAATTTGCCCGGTTGTTGTCAGAAGACGAGTTTCTCCCGACTGCTATTGTAGGAAGTGCAGAAGCAACGGTGGGAGGGGGAGTGTTCTGCCCCACAGCCATCTACAGGCCGTTTGTGGATAAAGCTCTGAAACAGATGGGACTGCGTAAACTGATCCTCAGACTGCACAAACTGATGGACCGCTCTCTTCAGCGGTCCAGAGCGGCGCTGCTCTGCCACACGCCAGCTCTGGAGGTGAGACTATAATATCTGTAAACTGCACACTTAATGATTATTACCATGTTATCATCAATGATTTTGTATTAAGCAGAATTAAAATCATCTTAACAAAGGTCCAAAAGACCACCAGTTTAGACACAGATACTACATACTTCCATTTTTCATTTGTTTTGAATGCAACACACAATTTCTCTGTTTCCATCACAAATAATAATATCATCTGACGATATGAGTGAAAAGTTGAATATTGGTAGGTCCCCCGTTTACTTTTATGACCGCATGCACTCGATCTGATATTGGACACCTGATGACTCGTCAACTCAGCAGGATTTTACATGTTTCAAAAAGCCTCTTGTGATAACGTTTGGCTTTCTCAGTGTTCAGGGGCCCTCATAAACGTTCAGTGGGGTTACAGTGATGTGATAATGGAGGAAAGTCAATAACAATAGAGCCACACCAATATGGATTTTTGCTGCCTGATACCGATGTTTGGGGCAAAAAAAAATGTCCAATACTGATATATTGCCCAACATATATTTAAAAGAAAAAAAAAATATGATTCCTAAGATGTCGTTATCAAACCTTTATGATAAAGAAATGTAACATAGGCTTGTAATTTTACAGTTTAACCATAAACTTTATTATAAATAACTAGAAATAAAAAACAAATCACAAATGCAACTAAATATTAAAAGAACTTGAATTAAGTATTACTTTATTTCTTCCTTTTTTTTAGTAAGTATAAACATAAATGCACTTTTCTGCATTGTTTATTCTTTGAAATAAAAGTTTTCATAGCGGCAAACATAAACGCCTAAAAAGCTCATGACGACTGATATTATTGGCCTACCCATCCATCTCTCAGGCTCTAGTCTTCAAGTAGTTCTTACCAAGTTTGCAGGTGTGTTTGGGTTTGTTATCCTGCTGCAGTACGAATCCTGCTCCACAAAAATGCAAATCAGAGGGTGAAGCATCTGATGAATGGAGTGGTACTTCTCCTCAGACGTAGTCCAACTCCAAAGTAGGCAAATCAGCCCCATACTTGAATATTTCCCTCCACCATGTTGAAGTATCGTTCTGTCTCGTGTCCATCTCCTTACATGCACTACAAATCTTAAACGTGGATTCCTCAGTAAATGCCCACCGCGAGCAACTTGTTCTCTGAGACCACTACGAGACTTCCTTCTGTAGACAGAACTTTTGCTGATTGGAGTCCTGCGTCCTCTATTATCTGCATATGTGATGAAGATGCTTTTCTATCTTCAGACGAGCTAATCATGATGTATTGATCTTATGATGGTGTGGTTTGCTTATGGTCTGCCTCATTGTATGTTGGATACAACTGATCCAGTTAGTGCATTTAGTGTTTTAGAGTTCTTGGAAAACATCAACTCTGGCTTTGATTTGATACTGAGAAAGTACCTCTTTGCAATTTGGCTTTGATTTGGTTCCAATGCCATTTCTTTTTTTCACATTGCTACCTAGCAATCAATGACATGCTGGAAACTTGAGGCACAAGCTCATTTAGTGAACAAGTGAACACTGGCTGCAAGCTGAGTTACTACTTACTCCTGGCCTTTTTGTACCAAGTAGCACCATTTCAGTACATCTGTATAATCTTATATGTCAATCAACCACCTCCTTCCTAACGATTTGAACTAATGAAGCCTGGTGGTAGTGCAAATATCCATCTACACTGAATCTTCGTCTGATCAGCCCATAAAGAAAAAAAGCTAACAAAAAAGATTAAAGTTGGAGCGCACACAATGTTCAGAAAGGATATTTTTTTCCCGTTGAACAACATCAGATTACAGGGATCAGCTGTCAAATACTGTCAATGATATTTTCTCTCATGCAGAAACACGAATTAACTGACCTATCACAGCCGGTGCACACCACAGATCCAACACGAGGGTCAATAGATTTATCCAGTTGCTCCTCTTTGTTCTTGTTCTTCATAGCCTCATCTTCCTTTGACAGATCTGTTTCCTTGGCTGTTTTTGCTGCTCCTCTCCGGAGCCAAGGGCTCACAAATTTACAGTTGCTACAGCTGTGATTGTGAAGGAAAGACGAGGAAACACAAGTTGTTGCTCTATGACATTGGCCAGATCTAGAATTGTGCAATGACAGGTCTAGATCTGGTCAATGTTATAGAGCTACAACAAATAATAGTTGTGGAGCTACAGGTTTCCAGTAATGTATTATATGCTGTTCAGTCCAGAAGGAATGCATCTTTACAGAGTCTTTGCAGATTCCTTTTATGAGATTGAGCTTCCTAGATGGATCAAACCGTGGAAACACGGTTTTTAAAAATGTATTATATGGCAACAGCAACTTTGAATTTATAATAAATAGAACTGCACTGAAACTTGGTGAATTAACTTCCCCTTGACCAATGTTCCACTTGCAGTTTTCGGACTTCCCGGACCCCATGCTGTACAGTGACTACCTGCCAGAGCTGTCGCGCCACCTGTCCTGCAGCGTCCCGGCGCACCCGGAGCTCGGAGCTGACCAGGTGTCCTGGGAGGATCTGCTGGACATGGACCTCCCATCCTTCCGGCCAGCCTTCCTCGTGCTGTGCAGAGTCCTCCTCAACGTCATTCACGAATGCCTTAAACTGAGACTTGAACAGAGGCCGGCCGGAGAGCCTTCACTGCTCAGCATCAAACAGGCAAGCAGCTGATGAAACACTTCACGTCCAGATGACTGAACGCTTTTTTACTTCTAAAACTTAATCTAAAAATTACTCAATGTGGCATGCTTATTTTTCCTCCTATAAAAGAAAAAAATATCAGCCTTTTATCACCTATACAGACTAACATGATTAAATTGCAGAACTTACAGCTTGGATTTTTGGTTTCTATTATTTTCTTTTATAGAGCTGATGCATCTTCATTATCAAATGATTCAAGCTTGAATATTTTATTTGTTTAATTTTGTCTAAAAGAAAAAAATCATGTCATGTAAGCACTAACATCTGTGTTTTTCATGTAATTTGTGCTCTGCAGTTGGTGCGTGAGTGTAAGGAGGTTCTCAAAGGCGGCCTTCTGATGAAGCAGTATTATCAGTTCATGCTGCGCGGCGTGGCGACTGATGCTCAGGGCTTGCAGACAAATGCCAATATTGATGAGTTTGAAGAGGACCTCCACAAGATGCTGGTGGTAAGATTCCTAATCTTCCTTGTCTGCTACAGAAAGTTAGTTTTGAAATATCTCTATGTTCCCAGAGTGCTTAACAATTTGGTTTGTGAATATATGCATTATTGAAATGTAACAAATGAAACATCTGACCTTGTTTTTGTAGGTTTACTTTGACTACATGCACAGTTGGATCCAGATGTTGCAGCAGCTGCCGCAGGCCTCTCACAGCTTAAAGAACCTGTTAGAGGAGGAGTGGAACTTTACCAAGGTCATCACTCCTTACATCCGCGGAGGCGAGGCCCAGTCTGGGAAGCTTTTCTGGTGAGTGGACACGCCCCTCTAACGTGTGGCAGGTTTAAAATAAGGACATTTTAAGTTGGATATATTGTCAAGTCACCTACATGCAAATCAAAGAGATATAAAACCTTAAAGGGTTTGTTAATTATTTATGTGAAACCGAGGAGTATTCCTCTCTTGGCAGTGACATTGCTGGGATGCTGCTCAAATCCACTGGGGAGTTCCTGGATGCCGGCTTGCAAAAAAGTGGTAATGAATTCTGGGAAAGTGCAGATGACAGCACGGCCTCGGATGAGATCAGGTAAGGGGGGAAACTTGGTTCACATTTCTGTTTTCAAAGTCAGCAGAGGAGTTTTAAACTTTGAATCTTGTAATTTTTCCAGACGGTCGGTTATTGAGACTAGTCGGTCACTTAAAGAGCTGTTCCACGAGGCCAGGGAACGAGCATCCAAGGCTCTAGGCTTTGCCAAAATGCTTCGTAAGGTGAGAGACGGCAGAGAAGAATTTCTCACTCCCTTGAAACCGAAAGCCACAACAGGACAGACGTTGCAATTTATCTGTGACCCTGTTTTCTCTGCTCACTCAAGAACTGGGACTGTGTGTTCTGACACACACTTTTGTTTGCTTCCTCTCTCTGCAGGACTTAGAAGTTGCTGCGGATTTCAGTATCACTAACGGGGTGCGTTGTCTCCTGGAGTCACTGCAGAAGAGAAACTATGTCAAGGTATGTTTGTTTTTTCTCTCAATTTTGTACATTTCTCATCTTTCCCTTCTGTCCCCAGGTCATTTACATACCGTTTAACCTCATCTTTTCACATCCAGGTTCAGATTCCAGGGTTGGAAGAGCTGCAGGTTTTCGTCCCCAGCGGTTTGATAAACCAGCGGCCACTCATCCTGCAGCTTCTCAACGCCGCTGCGGGAAAAGACTGCTCCAAGGAGCCCGAGGAAATTGCGGACGATGAGGCCTACCTGCTCATGAGTAAACACAGAACGGGCGACTCCACTACTGATTCTGACTGGGCTCAGTGGGAAGGAGAGTTGCTGAAACTGGTCCCCCAGATGGAAACTGTTGACACTTTAGGGGCCATGAAGGTGCGTGTTTGTTTGTATGTATGTGCTTGTATGTGTGTGTCCTATATTTACAAGCTTCATGCTGGTCTAATGTGCTCTCAGGTGGAGAACATGCTTTTGATAGTAATGCAGTCCGCTCACCTGGTGGCACAGCGAAAGGCCTTCCAGCAGTCCATGGAGGATGTGCTCACTCTCATCCGTGAGCAAACATCGAGTCAGCCTCTCATCGCGAGCGCCCTGGAAGAGCTCAAGGTACGTACATAACCACAAGCTATGACTTCTAACCTGTTAACACACAGACCTCGACGCCGTTGTTTTTGTCAAGACAAGTGCATGTTTGTGTCCTACTTCCCCATCTTGTTTTCACCGCAACTGCTATAAGTTAACCTGAATTAGCTGGTGAATAGACACAGCTCCAGATTTTAGACACAGTTCTCAGAAAGGAGGATTGTTTCAGTCACACCTGCACAGGTCTAGTTTGCAAACCCACAGGTCGGCTTACCCCAGTGCAGGTTCAGGGCCTGTGGTATCAATAACACACGTTATTTCTTACTTGAATTTGAGAGTTTTAATGAGAAAATAATACTAAAAACCATGTTGTCTCTTCCCTCTCCCCATCCTTCTCCCTCTTGCCACAGAATGATGCCCTACAGCTATGCATTAAGATCAACACCGCCATCGACAGAGTGGAGTACATGTTCACCACCGAATTCGAGGCAGAGGTGGAGGAGTCTGAGTCAGCCACTCTGCATCAGTATTACAGGGAGGCAATGATACAGGGCTACAATTTTGCCTTTGAGGTAAGAGCCTGTCGGGTCTTGAAGTGTGAACTGTAACACCTTGCATATTTCTACATAAGCACACGCTTTAATTTTTCTAAACATCTCATTTATTTCTTTGTCTCATAATTGTTATGGTCAGAGCTTGTGATATAACCGGCACATTTCCACTTCACTAACATTCAGGCTAATGTTGACTTTATAGTAGTGGTGTGGTAACGGTTCATACTTTACAATATGACCCATAACCCAATACATTTGCACAAAATAATTGCAGTCATCAGGTGCGGGAAAAGCCGAGACGGTAATCCTAAATACATCTCACCATTGCTGATTTGTGTCATTTACAGTACCACAAGGAAGTGGTGCGTCTGATGTCAGGAGAGTTCCGGCAGAGGATCGGGGAGCGCTACATAGCGTTTGCCCGCAAATGGATGACCTATGTCCTGACCAAATGCGAGAGTGGCAGGGGCACCAAGCCCAGGTAAGGCCTGACCTTCTGTCAGTTGAGCACCACAGTTCAGCTGCTTTCATGCACCGAAGTCCGGTAATTTTCCTGAACTTCTCCAGAAGGGGCTGTATGTGAATGTCGGCAAATGTTGCTAGGGATATTTTCTGGGACTTTTCCTACCAGTCATCTAGTAAAATCTCGTGAGCCCATTTGAGAATACCGAAGAAAAATCTCTGGAACATTCACGAGAGCAAGTGGGTGCTCTACCTGTCGCATGGCTGGAAATTTTCCTGTTGTTGTGCAAGTGTCTGACTTGGGCGATCTCCTGCCGCGTTCGTCATATGTGAACGGCAGACTCTGGAAATGTCTGGCAACGGGTTTAGTGAGCCAGCGTTTCATGGTTTGGGCATGTTGCTTTTTGTAGCATTGCTGCAAAGAAAATTAAAGCCAGGCCCTCTGGTTTGTGACTTACCCCACTAACCAGTAAACAACCTACTAGTACAATAAGTCAAAAATGTTCCCCATCACCTTAAACAAACTACAGAATTTGGACAGATAGAAGCTTTTTCGTACAGTATATCAGATATTATTCACTGGAAAAGCAAATATATTTGGATTTCTTTGAAAGAGCCACAGTCTTAACATAAATGCTTTTATCCTTCCCTCTGTTATGCTTTTAGCCGTGACAAGCTACCATGATAACATTTCATGAAAACAACCGAAACATTAGCATCAGCTGACATGCTTCTCAGAAAAACATGAAAAGCAAAAACAGCCCTTTATCATATTTGTATATTACCTTGACAGTTTTCGATTAACTGAATGTTTTCAACAACACTGATTCACCTGGACTGTAGAGGTGTCTCAATTATGAGTCTTACATTTGAAGATTGATGCACAATTTACTAGTCAAAGATATAAATGGTAGCCAGCAAAAAAAATTATAAAAAAATGGACGATGTCAGAAATCTTTGGGACTCACTGATGGGCTGCCATGTTGCATTTTCAGGTGGGCGACTCAGGGTTTTGATTTCCTTCAGGCAATTGAACCTGGATTCATATCAGCATTACCCGAGGACGACTTCCTGGTAAATCGTCTGCTTTTCTTCTCTTTATTCCGCAAATCTGCCCACGTTTATTCTGAAAATGACGTATTTGCTATCTATTGACAGTGAATGTACTTTTCTTCCGGCAGAATTTACAAGCTTTGATGAACGAATGTATTGGACACGTGATTGGAAAACCTCACAGCCCAGTCACTGGCCTGTACATTGGTAAGACTGAACTGTCAGGTCAGGATTTATCGCAGTGTTTACTTCCTGTTGCAAGCATATAACGAGGTTGTCACGACATCGGGCTCTTACACAAAACAGACAAAACAGCAATGAAATAAAAGTCCAGTTCACATAGAGTGGCAAAGAATAATTTCAAGCTTGAGCGACTACGCTGCTCTCGCAGTCTTTTGATTATCTACATGCTGCTGCTCAGTGGCCAGCACTAGAAAACTGTTGTTCTGGGCAAATGGAAAAAGAGCTGATATGACTGAAGCTGGGTGTTAGCGGAAAAGAGCATTTTCTGAAGTAAAAAAGGCCATAAAACATGTTATTATAAATTATATTATTTCAATTTACCAGGCCAACTGCAGAATGTCAGACACAGACCTTTTTTGCTCTACACAATTCAACACAAAAATTGTGATTGTAGAGAAACGATGCTACAAAAAGTGACTGAATCTTTTTTGGTGTGTGAAAACTAAAAACTCTTTGAGCTTGTCTTTGACTTTGAACTCATTTTCCCTTTTCTAAATTATGTGAAGAAGCGGTCCATTTTAAGAAATGCCGTTTGCTCGCCTGCTCATGGCTCCCTGCTGTACATTACCACAGCAGGCTCACTTTCTCTAGCCACAAGGTCCATTCGATCAATGCAAAGTCTGTTCAAGGTTTTTTCTATTTGCTCGGTGGCTTGACTAAATGAAGCGTCGGGCGTCTTTCTTTCAGCTCCCAGGAACAGCCCTCGTCCCGTGAAGGTCCCTCGCTGCCACAGTGACCCACCGAACCCCAATCTGTTCATCCCTAACGCTGAAGGATTCAGGTAAGTGTTTTACACCACTCTGCTCCTACTGTGGTTTACCATTAATACTCTTTCCTGCATGGCTAATTCTGCATCATTACCTTGCTTTCTACGCCCACTTAATGGTTTTGTAGTTGTAATGTGAGTTTGTTTTTGTGTGCGTGTGTCTGATTCATAGTGTGTGAAAGGTGATTTTTATTCATTTCATTTTTTTTTTTAATTATTGTATCTGAGTGACAGAGAGAGTGTTTGTTTTTGTGTGTGTGTCTGTCCCTCAACCAGTCACAAGCACGAACATATGTAAAACATCCCACGCAAGCCACCTTCCCTCCCAAGGCAGTGCTCCTCAGTTTTTTTTTTGTTCACCACACAGCTCTCGAAGTCTACCCTGCGATCTCCGGAACCAGCTGTTCCCCAACGGCCCCCGCCCCGTCCCTCAGGGCCCGGGGGAACAGAGCCACACCAAAGCACCAGGCAGCACCCCCAGTGACGTCAGGTAGCCTTGCCCCCCCCCCCCCCAAGTCACCTGGAAAAACTGTTTTGAAAACACAGGCCCCAGATACAAAAAACATCTCCAACACATTAGTTGCAGGACACTTGTTGGGTATTGGAGATATTCAAAAATGTTCAAAAGAGGGGAAGAATGAAACACTGCCCTTGAGTTAGCCCTGTTATAGAGGGATATCTTTTATATTCTACTTCTACTTTTGGATTTGTAGATTTGATTTGTTTTCCTGGCAGATTGCAGATTTCCTCCTATCAGTCGTGCGATTGCATCTAAACAAACGCTATAATTTTGGATGTTCTGACAGATATTGGATTAACTGCTGTTTCCACACAGTCAGTCTGCCGTCCTCTTTAAATTGAGCATTCCAGGCACTGGTACATAATCACAAAGCATCAATCTTCTGTAGTTTTTCAGAGGTTTTAGTTTATGAACTATAGCTCTGCCTTTGACAACAGGACGAATTTTTTGGAAATTATATAACAAGACATTTCCCTTCTTTATCTGCCTGAAATATCATTTTACTTGAGGAATTTGAGATTGAATCCACTGATGCTGCATTTACAGCATGCCTGGTCAGATACGATTATGTTAATCCCTGTAGACTAATAAGATGCATCTAAATAAAACGCATTGAACTGATGTTGGCCACAAAAGACTTCCTTATAGAAATTGAAATTCAAGAATAACCTCAGAGTGGATTAAATAATATAATTTTTAGCCTTTAGTGTCTAAATGTCACCATATCACGAAAATGCCTGAACACAAGTCTTAATACGGGTCAAGTCAGGTTGTTGTGCATTGTGTGAAAGTGGAGTTGGGGGGGGACGGGGGACGACACATTACCTAATTGAAAGAGTGGGCTGTGATAATCTGCTTTTCTAATGCTATTAACATTAGTCTTGCTTTAATGCTGGTGATTCACTGCCATGAGATCTTCTGGTGCGTGCATGTGTGCTTTTTAAATCAGAACATGCACTCTTGAGACGTAACCCTTCAAGTGTGAATGCCTCTGATGCATGCGCAACTGTTGAGCTGTGGGTTTCCAAAAGGCTTCCTGGGAATAAGCTAAATCTTTGTTTCTCTTGAAAAGTCAGATGATGTGATTGTATCATTTATATAGTATTGAAACCTCAACTATGGCCTTATACAATATAATTGTGTTGTATTCGAGTGGTTGGATTATTTGCATTAGGAACGTTTTCCCCAAAAGCATCTCAAGGTGAAGCATCTCTAACCTTTTGCAAGTCAGTTGGTCTCATAACATTGAGATGCTTTTAGGATATTGTGCCCTGTACTGGTTAATTATCCACAGTTAACGTAAAATAAACACTTAGTGCATGAAATTTTATTAAGGGCATAAAAATAAAGTGAAGTCTTGGCAGAAGAGATGGCACTCAGCGTTGATCCTTAATTTGCCCATTAACAGAACCCCCCCCAGACTTAAACGAACCATCTGAATCAGTAGGAATTGTTTGGACCACAGTGTGGCATCAGATTCTTTCATGCGTTTGCAGGGGATCCAGTTTCCATGAGAATGACCGCCTGTCGTCAGTCGCCGCAGAGTTGCAGTTCAAATCTCTTAGCCGCCACTCCAGCCCTACGGAGGACAAAGAAGGTTGGTGCATTCGTCAGAGCCCAGTTCACACTACACGATTTTCGGCCCGATTTTTACATTCAGAGCCAAAGCAGCGCTTGATCCAGGAGTCGCCAATCGCTATGTCTGAACTCCTCAAGATCGGGAGTCGGTGAAAAGTGACGTCTCCTGTGATTTCTCCCTCCAGAACCCTCTTATCCTAAGGGAGATCCTAACAGCACTGCTCGGCGAAGCTGGGAGCTCCGCACCTTCATCAGCCAGTCCAAGGGTGAGCTTGTATCGCGATGAGGCCTTTCGGATGGACTGCTCCATTCCGGTCCTCGACTTCAGTAACTAATCATTCTCCATCCCCCGTCTTAGACACAGCAGCACGGCAAAGCCCCATGGAGGCCGTCCGTCGCTCCATTTGCAAGTTCGAAGACAAACGCTACGCCGTGATGAAGCAGCGGAACATCATTGGCCAAGTGTGTCACACACCCAAGTCCTATGATAACGTCATGCATGTCGGGCTCAGGAAGGTGACCTTCAAGTGGCAGAGGGGCAACAAGATAGGTACGAGCAGCTTGTGGCTGCATTTCCTATAATGTGGCTAATTAAACACACTAGCAGGAAGTGATGCTACGTTCATGTGTATGTTGACAGGTGAGGGTCAGTATGGGAAAGTGTACACCTGCATCAACGTTGACACTGGAGAGCTGATGGCCATGAAGGAGGTAAGTACTCCAGCAAGAGCCTGGAGTACCTGGAGTACATTCAGTGGTTTTCAAAATAATAATAATAATAAATGAATAATACTAATTTGTATATATTTTGTTTTTCAACCAGATCCGATTCCAGCCAAATGATCACAAAACGATCAAGGAGACCGCGGATGAGCTGAAAATATTTGAAGGCATTAAACATCCAAACCTTGTGCGGTACTTTGGCGTTGAGCTCCATCGGGTAAGAGATGCACGGTTTTTTTTTTACGTCATTTCACGCGCATCACGTGGTCCACAATGAAGCCGCTTGGTATAAAAGTTTTCATGCGTTCGCCTGTAAAGGAGGAGATGTACATCTTCATGGAGTACTGTGACGAAGGCACCCTGGAGGAGGTGTCCAGACTGGGGCTGCAGGAGCACGTCATCAGACTCTACAGTAAACAGACCACTACAGCCATCAACGTCCTCCATGAGCACGGCATTGTCCACCGTGATATCAAGGGTCAGTGTTTTATTTTTTTCTTATCAGTGGTGTTGAAAATCCTCGGTGGACTCCATGTTCCCATTCATTGATTTGCTTCCTTCTCTGTTCTTTTTTTCATATCAGGTGCCAACATCTTCCTGACATCGTCTGGCCTGATTAAGCTGGGTGACTTTGGCTGTTCGGTCAAGTTGAGGAACAACACTCACACCATGCCTGGGGAGGTGAACAGCACACTGGGAACAGCAGGTAACAGCTTTTTTATGTTGCGTATATATGAATACAAATACAAATATGAAAATGTTTTCTAAATTCAATTTTTTTTCTAATTGGTGGATTGAAAAAGTGATTCCTTTCATGTTTCGTACTTGCCATTATTATTATTATTCTACAACTGCCCTGTAATTATTATCTCACGCCATATGCAGCATTATATCAACATTACTGCTTCATAATTCCCAGTGCTGTAACTGTTGGCTATTTCTTTTTCTTTCTATTTTCATCAGCATATATGGCACCTGAAGTCATCACAAGAGCAAAGGGTGAAGGTCACGGGCGAGCAGCAGACATCTGGAGTTTGGGCTGCGTCCTCATCGAGATGGTGACAGGAAAGGTAAGGAGTAATACAAAAGACTTCCTGTGTGGGAAAAAAATGCTCATATCTATGTCTTTCTGCTGTCAAAGACCGATAAATATTCTTGTATTAATCTGTCACGTTATTGTAGCTATGACGTTATTATTTCAAACAAGACCCATTGGGGAACTTGCAAAAAATGCACAGCTGATCTACAAAGTCAAATTTTCTCTAACATATGAAATTAAATGTATGCGTCATACTGAATTTTGAGATTCTTTGTGTAATAATAAGCAGGTTTAAAATGAACTAAATGGCTGTGAGATGCTGTTTCATTCTTAATATAAATTCACATTTCTGTCAAATTGAAATCTGTGGAGCTGATACCCTTGTACCATACCTGCCACTTTCAGGGTGGTGAAGTGATAGTTATTTGAGGTTTTTTCTTTTTTTTTAATATACAAAAATTGTCAAAGGTCACCACTTTAGGAAAAAAACGGAAAGTAAAAACCACAAGGTCCCCTGTTCTCACTTTTACTTGAACCTGCAGAGACCCTGGCATGAGTACGAGCACAACTTCCAGATCATGTACAAAGTGGGCATGGGCCACAAACCGCCCATCCCCGAGAAACTGAGCACAGAGGGGAAGGACTTCCTCGGTCACTGTCTGGAGAGCGAACCCAAACGCCGCTGGACAGCTAGCATGCTGCTCGACCACCCGTTTGTCAAGGTGAGACGCGTTGTAAAAATCTGCTATACGTTTACTTTTCTCCGATGTAAAAACGTATAAACGACTAAAACCTCGCTTTAGTGAGTGACATTAACAAGTCGCTATCGCTTGTCTGTTTCAGGTTTGTACAGATGAAGAGTGAGCGAGACCTGCTCTGGCCCGTCACGTTTACACATTAAAGCACTACTGTACATGCCGGCGGAAAAAGATAAAAAGGAACTGTGGAGCACGGAGAAGTGGAGGTAACGGCTGAAGGCACATGGAGCTAAACTGAGGAACTAATATATCATTTCAGAGGACAACTGGACCTATGGAGTATAGGGTTTGTCGTGTCTTTATGTACCCAAGGACGGGGGGAGGGTGGGACTGTACATACTGTAAGAAAAGGATTGGCTTTAATTCTTGTATAAACAATATTGTAAAGTAATTATTACCACATTTGTTGTTCTCACTGGTAAAAAGACCTCTGAAAAGGCATTGAGGATTTTTTTTTTTTTTTTTTTTTTTTTTACAAATGTGTGTGAGGGAGGGGGGAATCAAATCTATGGCACTTTTAAACTGTTTACCCAAGGGGGCAGTAGAGTCGAGGAGGGAGGAATCTTATTTCAGTCAGCAGAAAATGATGCGGTAAACCTCAGTGAATGGGAGGAGACACTGGTTCACCTTTTATGAAATAAGCACCATCCAAATAGATTAATTTATCACTTTGTCATTTGACAAGCGCAGGCACTAGGAAGGATTTTTTTCTTTTTCTTTTTTATGTGCGTATTTTTCTTTGCCTTTGCTGAGGAGTAAATGTCAAGTCAGAGCGATGTTCAAGTCTACTGGTCACTGGTGAAGAGCTGTTCACGCGACTGGAACATAGCCAACGAAGAGGAGAACCGGGGCCTGCTCCCTCCCTCCTTGCTGCTGAACACACGACTTCCACACAACCAAACACAGACAATGACACACACAAACACACACTCACACACACACACAACTTCTGGTCCTCTGCTGCTCTTATCGTGTTTGCTATGTACAAACAATATTAATAAACCAATTTGTTTTTTTGTTTTTTTAAGTGAATTGTATATTTTCTTCAAACATATCGAGGCCATTCCTTATGAATAGAAGAGGTTATTTGTCTCATTTTGAGACTGCATCTGCTGCTGCTGCTGCTGCTGCTGCTTTCAGGTCATCAGCTGTGCCAAGAAGCAGCTCAGTGAAGATCAGGAGTGTTTAGTGTTTGTTATTTACAATAAATTGAGCCTCTTTCAGTCTCTGTCAGTGAAGCTGTGCAGGGAAGATTCAGAAAGAGTAAATTGTTGAACATTTGAGCAGGTCACAAACGCAGGGGGTCAGTTTTTGCACGATGGGCTACTCTCAACAGTTTATGGACATCAGTAATAGTTAATTTAAACTAATGTAAAATGTAATGTTTGTAAGTTGTAGCTATTAGAAGGTCTAAGAACAGTTTTGTTTCCTTTTTTTATGAACTGGCCACAGAGTATTTGGACCATAATCCATTCATTAACAACTTTTTAACATTCTCAACTACAGGCTTATTGCAGATGACCCAAGTATCCCATTAGTCATTAATTAGAGAGTGAGCAACTTGAGTCAAGTTGTCCTGAAAGCTATCCTGCAGAAACAACTCGATACTAAAGTCTCTAAAGGAAGAGAGAGGCCAGGTTTGATCTTTGAAAGACATGTGTACCAGTACTCACAATCTTTCATGACGTGTAATGAGGCAATGAGAGAGGCTTGTATAATGATCTCTACGCTGAACCCAGAAGTTTTCTTGCAGGTTCTGAAGAATATGTCACCATCCTTCATTCATATACACAACCACCTCCTAATGTCACACCTGACTTAGAGATAGGGTTGCACTACGCTCTGTCCAACAGACATAATCAGCTCAACCAAATATTGACCAAGGGCGTGACAGTAACTCACATAGAGATTAACTAAAAGGTAAAAACTCCAGAAACTTAAATATGTATAAATAAATATATATATATATATATAGAGATAGATAGATAGATAGATAGATATGTATTTAGTTCAGCATGTTGCTCCACGATAAATTAGTGGGCATGTTTGTGGTTGAGGTAAAAAATTAAAGAAGGGCTATGATGAGACCTTTCCGGCAGTGATGAAATAAAAGGGCTGAGTGAAATACACATTATTATATGCATTTTATTTTAATACATACATTAAAAAAAGACAGTTGGTTTATTGTCTTTAGTAACAGTGAGACCTGACTTCAACATTCCCTATGACCTCAGGCTTTTCATTTACTCAGTGACTCATAATATTTGTTATGGGAGGAAAAGATTAATATACCACTGCATTGTTGGAAATTTTCTTAAGCGGCTTCAAATAATCTGAAACAACAAAACAACACAAAAAAGTGTTTCTACCACTAGTTACTGAAAAGTCACAGAATATGATGTGATATGATGGGTTACATAGAAAAATAAATAAACGATAACACTAGGGCTGCAGATACACGTCGTCAGACTTTAAACCCACAAATCACAGTGTCAGTGTGTCAGTCGTCCTTCCTGTCCGTTGTTCTCTGTCAGTAAAACCAAAAACACTGTGACACCGTCAGGCCTGATCATTCAGGTTGAGGAGCAACAACACCTCACCGCAGGTGAGGAGTCATGTCTTCATAACACCACCAGGGGTCACTATAGCCGGATTCTTTTTTTCTCCCCCTTGTGTAGTCCTAGTGAACAGTATGTGATTCAATTTTAAAAGTTTAATGTACAGAACATGTGCGTTTTAGCAGAAAGAATGTTATGCAGGAAGTACTCTCTACCTGGACAGGAAATGAAAGGGAAGGGAGATGATAAATCAGGCACACCTGTGAGCGAACAAGGCGGGAAAGTCTGAACAAAGAAACCATGGAGGAGGACAGACTGAAAGAGGAGTGAGAGTACCCAAAGGGGAAATTAGCAGTTTACAGCTTTGAAACAAAGAAAGAGTATAAGATCTTGGGACCTTGCTGAACTTAAAAGTGGGTTGTGAAGATGGACCCTTGCAACTTCTGTGGACCTGCTGGAACAGCTCTGGGACCCCCGACTGTGGTGGAAGAAAAGAAAGCGAAGCTAAGTCGAGTCTCCAACCTTTACTCTCTCCTGGCTGCCTCTATATACCTGCCTCCTACCATCCATGTTCATCTCCTTCCTTGGACCCCTCCCCCCAAACAATTACACATTCATCCTCTTCACACACACCTTCATAATGTCCTGGACACACACACACACACACACACACACAGCGACCTCATGCTCCGTGTGAACGGAAAGACTGATTGTAGTTGAGGTCCTTATTTACCTTTGTTTGTTATTTGTTAAAGTTAGGAGACATTGATTTGGACTCTGAATTTAATTTGTATTATCATTGTGTTGTAAAATCTTAGTGATTCACCTGTTTGATTATATTGAATATACTTTATTTGGTGACCTTCTTTGATGTGTTGACTGATGTTTTGTACCTTTTGTAGCCAGGGTTAGTATACTGGGCTTTGACCAAACTGTTTAGGTAAAATATTTAAAATAGTGACAGGGAAATAAGTTCTTATTTCTCCTGTCTGGCGCCCAACGAGCAATTTGGTCATTTATAGTTTACCTACGCTACAGTGTATCATAGGGTTAAAAGGTTGAAGGTCATAGACAAGTAGCAGATACGTGGGATTTGGAGCTGCGAATGATGCATTGCAGATTAGCTGTGACTTCCTTGAGTACAGCATTTTTTGTTATTTAAGAGTGCAGTGTATTCATTTACTAAAACCACAGGAAAGTGACTCATCTTTTTGAAAGGTGTCCCTGCTTTAGCATCCATTTTAAAGAATTCCCAATTTGCAAATCTCCTAAAACACAGTACATTATATGTCACTTGTCAACTGGCAAACAACAGTTTTTTTTTCTTTTTCTAAAGAGTAAATTACAAGTTGAAGCCTTCAGGGACTTTTCGAGGAAATGTATCTGCTGTTGAGGAGTTGCTTGTGTGTCCGCTCTCGCTCCCTGCTGCTGCTGCACGCACGCACGCACACGCACACACACTTTGCAAAATTTGATTCTTTGCAAAATCAAAGAGTGACTCAATACTCAAATTTAAAATTCCAGTTTTAATTGTCAGTAAGAAATCATTTATTATTTACATTATTTGAAAATCAAGCCTCTCATTAAAGGAGAAAACCATTGAGTCATTCCCCATCTTCTTATTATTGTAAAAGGTCCCCAAAGGAAGCTGCTCCCCTCACTCCAGTTTCGTGACCTCACAAGTCGAGCGCCTGCAGCGTCAGGACACGACTGCCTTGTTTGTTTTTATGCTTTGAAGCAAGTTTGCACTTGTTGGCGCAGCAAGGCCCCGTCACACGGCTGTTTGTAACGTCTGCTGCCTACAGCCAGTAGATTAGCAGTTGTGCAAAGAAGCAGTTCTGAGGCGGGTCAGGATCACTCAGTTGTTGTTCAGAGGAGCCTCTTTATTGCCGTAGCTCGAGCCTTTGTCAATTTCAGTCTGGCCAATCATCCAACGGAATCCCAAGGAAGCTGTGAGGGAAAGATTCAGGAAGAGGACATTCGTGTGGAGGAAGTAAATTGCAAATTTACCAACAAAGTATGAAGACTTTTCAGGATCACAAATAAGTTACGTGACTGGATTTTGCCACTTTGAGATATGAAGCTAAGGACTGTTAACAACCAACGTCTGGAGAAATTGAACTGACACGCAATTTAATAAATTGTCGTTTTAACCTCATTCATTGTGGAAACTACCATGCTCCTCGTGAACCCAGGCGGTTATTGAAATAATTTCTACATTTAGAATGGTGCCGGGGACATGCTCTCCAGACTGATCAACCATATTTTCCACACAAAAAAAGGGGGGGACTTACATTTCGACTTGTCAGATCTGCTGCTTTACGGAACATTTGAACAAAACAGGAGCTGGTTAAAACGGAGGGGGCGACTGTTGCACCCATGTCACAGCGATATTTTCTCGTTGGGCTCGAAACCAACGGGAACCAACCTGCCGAGCAGAGAGCCACAGATGCTGCGATGGTGAGCATCGATCCGGAGCCGATGAGTTGAGCGAGCAGCAGGCCAAGAGGGTAGAGGAGCAGGCAGAACCAGAAGAGCCAGTTGATCAGGGACCAGGGTCGGCGTGGAGGGCTCACAGTGGTGCCGGGGAAACGCCCTGTCTGTGTGTAGTGCTCCTGAAAGCCGTCCTGCAGATACATCAATGCAGACGCAAGTAAACACCAAAGTCTCAAAAGCCAGCCAACCGAGACGTGATGACCTTTTTTAACATTTCACTGGTGACAAGATTTAGATGGTTTAGAGGTAATGTGGGAAACAACGAGAAAGAGGTGTTACTGTCTCACCTTTTCCTGGTACAGTTTATGCAGCCAAGCAGCGCACTCCGCCTCGTCCTCGGGGATCAGCTCTAGAGGGATTCTCCTGGCGAGGAAGAGGGGAAGTCAGATCTGTCCGACAAAAGACGGATCACACCGCTAAACGGGAAATTCTCACTTCAGACCACCTCTCTGTACCTCACGTATAAATCCGCGTGATATTTCTTCCCGTTCAGAATTCCGAGCAAGGTCGGCGCCTCGTTGTCCCTGAAGTTCAGTGTGGAATCATACACGGCCATGGCTGCACGTGACAAGATACACAGCAAGCGGGTAACTGTACGACTTCCCCCTCTCAAATAACAACAATGACATCTTTAAGACAGGGTTTCCAAAGTGCTTTGTCAGACAATGCAGATGCAGGATACTCAGGGGCAGCTGCAAAAATGTGTTCAAACCAATAAAAACAAAAAAAATAAATCACGTAAAAGCACTAAATACAGATGGAAAGAATAATAAGAATAAAAAGAAGACATCAACGCCCATGTTTAAAGACTTCATCAGAGATGGAAACTCACCAGTTCCCCTGAGGTTTTGGACAGTTACCCAGAATCCTTTGGTCCTGGGCAGAAGGTGGTACTTCAGTTGGGGCAGACCTTTGCTCTCAGCCACCTGCATGCTGACCTGGTGCTTCTTCGGCGTGAAGCGTGTTCCTTCGCAGTAAAGCAAGAACTAGCCCCAGGGAGAGAGAGAGAGAGTCAGTGGAGTTATTCAAAAACTTGATCTGTGACATCACTCCGGCTCTAAAAAGATACACAACTCTGAGTCATCGTCTGGATTTGACAATAATTCCCCACGAGCTGAAACCTACCCAGTAGTTCTCTGGGTAATCCCGCAGGTTCTGAAGACTCTGAGCCACCGTCCTTCGGTCCTCCTCCCACTTCCTCTTGCAGAAAACTATCTCCATGAAGTACCACATCCAACCAATCACTGGAACATAAGCCAGCTCCTTCTTGGCCAACACTTTCGAACTCTGGGAAATTCAAAATTGAAATATTAAGGAGAGGTTTATTCCAAAATAAATAAATAAATAAATTAGGAGTGTTTGTTATCTTCCTCTTACGCCAAGGACTCCGAATCTTTCACAGAAGGTCCAGCCGCACAGGAAGTCGATCTCATACATGTGATTCAGGACCACGATGGCGTTCTCTTTTCCATACAGTGGATAACTCTTTGGATCCGTGTAGAGCGTGCACTCTGTCCCAGACCACCACTCCAGGGCAGCTACCATCTCTGAGGATGATGCAGACTTATGTTTAATGTAGAAAGCTGTAAAGTGGTCTTATGCTTCATGCAGTGTTTAAATCGTTGATCTTTTTCACTCTCATCAGGGTTTGTTTTTTTTACCAATAAAACGACAGATTTCTTCCAAATAAGAACAGTACTCACGGCTGCTGATGCAGTAGGACAGTCGGATGTTGACCCGGCGGGCCAGCTGCTTGCTGACCAGCCACAGGGGCAGAGTGCAGAGCTGCAACAGGTTGATGATGACGCCGCTGACCAGGAACACGTAGCACATCACCAGGTGGCACAAGAACTGGGACTTCAGCAGCTGCAGGAGGCCCATTGTTTCTGCGAACGTTGCACAACTTCAAAAATACATTCAACCGCCCCTCCTCTTCGTACAGTAGCCGGCACACCTCCCTGATGACTACGTATTGCATCATGGACTTGTCCGTTGGCGTGGCCCCCTGGGCCGAGATAAAGGCTTTTCCCTTGACTGGATTCCGTCTGCTGAATGGGGCCTCGCAGCTGGACTGTGCGTAGACAGCATATGACAGAGAAAAGGCTTGTTCCCCACAGCACAAGGACTGTGTCGCCATCAGGCCCACGAATCTGCTGTAGTTGTGTCAGAACATTTGCTCAAAGTCTGGATGGTATTGATTTGCATGCATTAGCTGTGTGTTCCTTCCTGCATAACCCGTACAGCGGTGGCAGGTGGGCACATATTTCCATAGTGCACATACTTTTTGTTGTACGGTTTTCCACTTAGTGCTCTTGTACTATAGGCTCCTTTCTTCTTTCTCACAATTTTGTCTTGTCATGAAATGAAATTTTTTTGTGTGAAAACATGATTCTGATTCTGAAAGGTCAGCAGCCTGTCATACACTCACATGTTCAACATGTTCCACAGCACTGAGTGAGAAGAACTCCTCTCATTGTTTTCCATCAGACTAGTTCTGATTGTCAACCGGCAACACACCGTCATCCAGCAGCATCACGGAAAATACAGCAGAGCAAACAAATGACACGGATCCGTTCAACGGATTGCGTTGGAGCTGTGACAGGACGGAGGGGGAAACAGCTGATGCGCACACCTTCGCGTTGACAGGTACCTCGATCGGCGCGGAGCCGCCCCGACGCGCAGACCTTCCACCGTCCACAGGCTGCGGAGCCGAGCAGAACGCGCCACCAGTCTTCACTTTCAGTCCGCGCCACCTGGAGCTGTCGCCGTCATGTCCAATAATTCAACCGGTTGACTGACTGGAAGTAGAAACTTCCCCGAGCAAGGGGAACCACACCCACCCGCAGGCCACGCGCGGTGCCGGGGATGGAGAGCACGTGACGTCTGCGCGCTGCGCTTCCTTCTGGAAACTCCGAAGCTGCAGAGATAGCCGCTCAGTTACCATGGTGACCGATGTGACAAAATAAAGCTTATTGATCATTTCACCTCTGGATACATCCAGTCTGTGGGTGACGTGTCTCGAGTGAACGTTCTCCACCCGAGGTTGATTTTTTTTTTTTTGGTGCCACAAACTGGGCACGAGTGATACCTCTGTTTTCCCTGCTCTTTGCGTTGCCTTTAGTTGGTCACGGGAAAAGGCGGAGTGCGGCACATGCGCAGTGGAGCTTTTGCGATAAATGAAGCAGACAAAAGAAACATCTGTCTGAGCAAAAACGTCCCTTCTGAGTAGTAATACGCACAGAGGTTCAGAGTAACTCCACTTTTCCCTCTGTTTCATGTACAGCCACGTTGACGGGTATTTTACAGGCAACTGATCAACTGTGGTGCGTTTGGGGTCTTGGTGGACAGCACCCCCTGCAGGCAGTGTGTCGTATGTGCGTAAGAAGAAGAAAAGGAACAAGTTGGATCACAAACGAGTCCAGTCAGTCGCTAGTCAGCATCACAGAAGCAGGGTATCAGTTGCAGTGAGGATGGGGTGTGTGACTGACACGACAGGACATAGAAACCTTTAGAGATTGGTGCAATACTAAAAATAGAAATACTTCTCCTCTGGACATACTAAGTGGTTTAGCACTGGTTGTTCTTTTTTAAATGTCCCCAAGCAAGTTTAAAGTTACTTTTTTTGCTCTTGTACAATCAAGTCACCCAAAGTGCCATGTTTTTATCATTGCATCAAATGATTATTTGATCTGATGTCCTTTGCATTATTCGTTGAACGTTGCCCTCTACCTCTCTTGTTAAATTCAAAACTTCTCCTCAAACCTCTTTTCTCGATCCAGAGTTATGTTTGATTAAAAAAAACAGATTCCTCCCTTGCTCCTGCAACATTAATAACTGTAGCAGGCTAAATGACGCACTTCCCAAAATAATAATAATTTTTTTAAAAGTATTTCAAAAAGCGAAATGTAAGTCACACTCAAGTGGGTCAGTCATTTTTTTCCCCCCACCACAATTAATAACTACATCTGTGTGTGTGTTGGCTCATGGAAACACTGAGTGAGATGGACTTTCTCCTCTCGCAGAAAATAACAGCATTCCTCAGCTGAAAGTAAAACAGAGTGGAAGTGGAAACAGATACACTGACATGCAAGACATTCCCCTTTAATGCTAACTTCAGATTCACCTAAAAAAAAAGAAGCTATATCACACAATTTCCTCTTGCCAACACCAGAGGGAAATAAAGACACACGGCTCACAGTGGATGGGGAAAGACTCTGACAGAATAAATCACCCCTTGTTGCACATACCATAAATAAGACAACTGTTTGAATATTTCTTTTATTGTGTGTGCAAATGTCACGAAACCTCCGCCCCAAACCAAACAGTAATCGATTATTTTTCTTTGTGAGCCAGGGACTCCAGACAGGAGGTTGATGGGGGGGGGGGGTCTCATGACCTTTGCACCTTGGGGGTCACTGAGAAGTGTTTCCAAGCTCTCTCTCTTTTCACAAGCTTCCATAAGGCTTCAGCCGTCGTGTCCTTTACGGCCAAATAACCTTGAAGAGAGGACGTTCCTGTCTGAGGAGCTCATGAAGCTGTTTATGTTCAAATACCAGAGACAAAGAGTTGCAGGGGGCTCCGCGTGTGTGTGCGTGCGTGTGTGCGTGTGTGTGTGTGTGTGGGGCAGGTTTTATTTCAAATCCCACATCACCAACTCATTTTCAGGCAAAATAACTGATCAAATACCTTAGCGGGCTGGTTTAGATTAGTAAGTTAGCTATTTTTCAATTCTTTTATTTGTTAGTCAAATTCAATTGTATTTGGAGCAATGCTTTTTACTTTCTTAAGGCACAGAGGATGTTTTGTGCAATCTTAAGTTGCATAAGCTCAGGGTCATTACCATGAAATAAAAGCATGATGCTATAATATTTCTGAATAAATAAATAAATTATCCGTTTTTTATTATCATTTGTCTCATGTGGTTTATAGACATAGAATTTAATCAACAACTTTTTACATGATTTGTGGCTCATCTACTCCCTTTCTCCTCATTTAAAACAAAATATACGAGACGTTTAACAGCTGGATGCAAGACGCAATCTTCTTCATTTTAAAAAAAAGGTCCATTCTCAGCACAAGTGCGCTGGAGGCTTCAGGTTCCCACATCACACTTGTGTAAGCTGCATGATGAACCGTGATTGGTTTCTAGATTGTTCATGATGAATCCTACTGTTGTTGTACAAACTCTGATTTACAGTGAGCAAGTGACAAACTCTGCACGTTGCCAAAATCATTCTGCACAGTGAAGGTCAAACACTGAGTGAAGTGAAAACAAAGCAGAACACAAAGCTGGAGGGTTTTTAACAGCATGAGGCAAACCTTTGTTTTTAAGGAGAGATGTTATTGCACAGCCATAAACGGGTTTGTAGCCTTGATGTAAAAACAACAACTTTAAATCCATGAAATCAAACTAAGCTGAAATTGTCATTCAACATCTGTCCGTCTTACAGTTGTACTCTTGGAGCTGCCTTGGCTGAAACACTGCAGCTCGAGGCCCAGGTATGCAACAGTCATGAGGATGACCGTTAAATGGAAAATGTAAATCACAGTGAAAACATACGTCTTGAAAGAGGTTGTTTAACCGAAGACACTAACCACGGGCGGCCAGGAGGGAGAGTGTCTCATTCACGTTTCCCCGACTCCTGAGTGGAAAACTGCAGTTGATGTGAGGTTACTGGAATCTAAAAAAGTGTTTGCAGGGACACCCCACAAGAAGTTTCCCCCCTTTTCCATGAAATGTCGACTTTCATTAAATGAGCTATGTGTCACTGTTAAAGTTTCCCTTGCAGGGCCCTTCATTGGTGGAGCCGGCGACTTGATACCATATAAGAGCATTGTCGTGAGTTTGGATGCAGCCCTTGACATTTGTTGCATGACTTTCCCCTATACTCCCATTTATTGTCCACCGTTAAATCAAGCCGCGAGGCTGTAAAAATAATTTCAAAAAGCTCCCTCGCTAGATCAAACTTAAGACCAGATGTAAAGAAGCTGGACTTCATGCTTCTTTGAGATGTGGGAAATCCTGCCAGCTCGGCACCAAAACATCCGCCGCCATCCTGAAAACCTCTCTGTTATCACCCTATTAGGAATCCGGAACTAATTTTTAATAGCAGGTGATGATGCTTGTTCCTTTTATTTATTTGGCACAATTAATTTGTTAATCAGTGGCTGTAGCGTTTTGTAATTTTTAATTAACTTATTTCTCAGTCAGGTTGATGCAGCTGCCCAAAGCCAACAGCGTTCCAGCCAGGAAGAACTATTCTTTTGGCTCGGCAACACAGGAGTGATTTGGATGAACTGTTTGATGCTGTATAAAGAATGCACCGAGGATTAAGTGAAATCACTTAATAACTATGATTTATGAGCCATTCTGCATCAACAGCCTGGGACTGGCTTTTGCTGGTTTTACCCGAGACAAATTAACATTAATACAACCTCTTTGTATAACTCTTTAGAGGCCCATATCCGCAGCACACAATTCCCATCCTTCACTCTCTGGTTTTTGGGGTCTCATTGTGAGGAACAGTGCAGTCACAATGCAGCTAATTTATTCATTATAATATTTAGTATTATATGCAGGTGATGGCAAAAACTGCACTGCAAGAAAGAATGAGGAGAAGATATTTGAAATTGCAAAATGCAGCTGCACCACGAGCCTGACGCAAGTGATTTGCCTGGGCGGCTGCATTAGTTTGTATCCTGACTGGGAAACTGTGACTGACTACATTTGTACAAATGGTCGGAATAAATCAGGAACAACTCAGGTTCTGTGCAGGCTTCAGTAAATAAGGCGCTAAATCCGATTAAGTAATTTGGGATGACTGCATGTTGGAATGTCATGAAAGTAGACAATGTGCTCAGATTTTCTGAATGCATGCATCAGGCTCTTGGACATATAAGGGGGGAAAAAAAAAAGTAGAAATCAGAAAAGGTGACAGCATAGCCTCGGGGCCCAAACTTTATTTGACACAGTGTATATGTGCATTAAGCCAGTAATGAGATCCTGATGTATGCAGGGCCTGTTCCTCCCAGGGCTGCTAGCCTCGTCCAACAGACAAAGGCCAACGTGACCGTGGGTCTCTCCGACACATCCGACTGTCAGTGAAACACTGGGAGGTTTTCCTGGAGACACCTGCTCCGCTGCTCTCCGGGGGCCCGTGCATGAGGCCTGGACCGAGCGCCTAAACAGCCCTGGCCTGAGTGAAGTTATTTGATGTAATGCCATCACCAAGGTGAAGAAGACTAAAACACTGCATGGTTATGCAATTACATGTCCTCTTCTTCATCTCCTGTCCCTGCCTCCCCTGACAGATGTCAGAGTTGGGATTTGGATGCTCAGAAATGAGAAAACGATTCAACATGAGGTCACGTGCAAAGCTTTGGATGCTGGTCACAGCACGTGTGGTTTTGTTAGTGTAACGCATCCAAACGGGATAAGGATAATAGTTTCTGCAGGGGCGGTCCCCCCTGCAGAAATGTGATGGTTGCTGTCGTACAAGCGGCAAATTAAGAAGCAGCAAAGGTTTCGTTCAATCAGCATTGTTCAAAGAGAGAATATATAACATATGCACTTGATTTTTTTTGAATGGTTTAAGAAATGTGTGTGCTGAAATACTCCAGTTCTTACACCCAGTAGCAGTAGAGATCTAAAGCAGACGGTTTGTTTATCTTGCTTTTTAATTATAATCCTATAAATTTGATAGTCTGATAGACAGGGGTTGGCTGTAACCTCACGTATGACATATTGTACTTAAATACAATTTTGAGGTATACTAATATTTTGAGTATTCCCACTTAATGCTACTTCATTCGAATTATTCACTTTGTACTACAACGGCTTTGTTATTTTGCACATTAAAATACTTTTGATACTTTAAAGGAACTCCTAACAGCATTTCCATATTAACATTGGATGAAATTAGCATGTATAATGTCAAACAGACTCTGCAGTTCCCTGCAGTGCCACATCTCCTTTGGTTTCACAGTCAACAACTTCACTGTTTCGGTTTTCACTTGTTGTTTCCAGATTGTAGTGCCGCTGATTTTTGCAGCGCAACTCTGATCAACCCATACGGTATGTTACCTTTCCAGCACCAAACAGCAGACAGACAAAGTTAGAACAAAGTCTAACATTGGAGCATTTAGTGTCAGTGCCAAGTTGGTGGAGACCAAAGGGGAGCTAAAGGGGCCATAAATATTGGGGCCCAAACTACAAAACAACTACGCTTAACCCTCCCAGATAAAGTAAAATGAAGAGAAACAATAATAATACAGTTGTATTTGTACATTATTTAATAGTAAAGTACTCTACTGTGCTTTCATTCAGTGCCATGTGATCAGTTTATGAGCTGAAGGTTCACCCAAAAATAAAATTCGGTAATTACCTCACAAGCACCATTAAAGCCTGCAGGACCACGAGACGCGGGGAGCGAGCCCCCGTCCCGTGTCCTGTGTCAGCATTCTTACACAATGACTGAAGTTATCGGGGCTGTTTTTACTGCTCCGACCAGCATTAAAAAAGGCCCTCGCATTTTTTCCAAGGAGAAGAGTGTGTGAAGAGTATTCCAAGTACGGCTTGGGGGTGAGGCGATCTCCTGGAAAGATTTCCATCGCATGCACATTCTGACATTGCTTTGTTTTAGACAGTGCCAACACAGCTGTGCATCTGGACATGTGTGCAGCCAAAAACCCTCTCACAGAAATCCAGAGACTTAACATATTTTCTTTTTAAAAAACCCAATGTACTTGATTTTACAACCAGTTAGACGATATATACAGTATATCCAGCAATATCAGTATTGTGGCACATTTAGGTGCAGTCAAAGACTTACCACACATTGAGGAATTGTTTAGGTTGAAAGCATAACTCTAACTATACAATTGTTCATTGTCTCACACGCTCAATCAACACCCAGAAAGCTGATAGTGTTGGCATTGATGTGAACAGTCTGGGGGAAAAAATGGAAAATATTAACATCAGTTTAATTGCTTGTTATGTTCTTATCGCGGGTTAGGGTTAGGGTAAATGATTAGGTTTCCAGTTTCCCGCAGGGCTGCCATGATCTCCCACATATTATTATCATATCAACACTGCCTCATTTCCTAAAAGGTCAAATTGAAATGTCATGAATAAAATTCTAACAGTTTTGCAAGGCTGTCAAACACATTAACATTTGAATTCTATTTTCCAAGTTCCCAAATTGTTTCTCGATAAAAAGTCCATTCCGAAAACTATAAACTGTGTGATAAACATATTTCAATGAGCATATTTTCAGATTATTATTTTTAGTTTTAAATAAACTGCTGGAAAACTATGGCATATTTTCCAGGAGGTCTATAATTGTGTGTGTGTGTGTGTGTGTGTGTGTGTGTGTGTGTGTGTGTGTGTGTGTGTGTGTGTGTGTGTGTGTGTGTGTGTGTGTGTGTGTGTGTGTGTGTGTGTGTGTGTGTGTGTGTGTGTGTGTGTGTGTGTGTGTGTGTGTGTGTGTGTGTGTGTGTGAGATATAGATAGATATAGATAGATATAGATAGATAGATAGATAGATAGATTCAAACAGCTTGCCATGTGTATTTTCACAAGTGGATGTTCCATTACAGTGCAACATGGCTGAAAAACCCATCAGAGATGTAAAAGGATATGGTGTGATCACTTGTTTCCACTTTGTGAAAAAGGGAGGGCAGAGCAGATGCGGCACTGCCTTCCCATGGTGTTGATCCATCAGGCCGGCCCACAATGCCTCTGTTGCATTTACATAGGTATATGTATATATGTCTATATATATAAGCCTGAATATACTGGAGACTTTTTTTCATTTGACTTTTTTCTCACCATAACCATTGAAATGCTTGAAGAAAATAGATGAAATACTTTGTTCTAACACCGCCCTATTCAGCTTTTTAAAGAAAAAATAGTATATAAACTATTACTAAAGGGTTTATGAGACACTATAAGGTAGTTATAAACAGATATAATTGTTATAACTGTAGTTATTTTGTATCGTATCAATTACAGCATAATAAGTGCCTGTTTACGGTTTTTGCTGTTGTTGAGAATTGCTAAAATTCAAAGAGTCATTAACACTAGACTCTGGAAAATTATAACTGTGTGTATATCTGTGTGGCCACCGAAGATGGAGAGGAGGGAAAGTATAGAACTGTTTCGTGGATTTATCTTTTTTTTCCCCTTATGCATATCGTTGAAGTGTAACCTTTCTCACCTAGACCAGCCCATTTCGCCAAATTTTCTTATATTTTTAAAATAAAGAGATAATGAATGACAGTAAAATTGTTGCAGTCATATATGTATATTTTGTTATAGACTGTATTTATAAAGATTGTAAGAAAACCCTCAATCTCCCTGTGTCTTCATGAGTTTTGATACCCGCCCGTAGATGATTTGTAAATGTTCATAAATGCTACAACATAGTTTTACAGTTACAGTTGTTCGTGTGTGTGTGTGTGTGTGTGTAATCAGATGTTGTCATAGTGTGCTATCCAACATTCATTTACCATTTATACACCAGTTAAAATACTTACTAAGAAAAATAACTACAACTACAGTATGATTAGGTACACACTGTATATTTACAACTGATTGCACTGATTGTGTAATGGCGATGTAGAAAAACGACACCATCTGCGTTTATACTGTTCCCCCTTTAGGCCTTGAATCCACCATGTTATTCTCTTGGCCACCAGGACAAGGTTTTCGCAGAAAAAATGAGACTGGATTTACGGCACGAAGCAACTCTGTCACCCATTGCGTAAACATTACAAGGAAGAGAAGAGAGTTCTCGCGGTATCTATCCCCAGTGATGGAAATGGCAGAAGAACAGCTGAATTGACAAAAACAAGAGCAGACGAAGAAGGAGAGTGACAGAAAGAGAGATAGAACAAGAGTGAACTCGGACTGAGGTCCACTCCGTGGAGAGAGCTCCGGGACTTGAGAGGTTTCAAAAATGACAGTTTTGTTGTCTTTCACCTAGATCAATAAGTAAAACACCCAGTCGACTTCTTAATTCTACTGAACACTTAACTTTAGCTTATTTGTTCAAATTGTTTTCTGCTTGTGTGGACAACTTCCTCGGGAGATCTCAGGAAAAGTACCTGCGTCCTTGCTCCTGCAGCGTCTTTACGACAGTGACCAAAACAATAATACCACCTGGAACCACTAGAGGCACCAACGTTGTCTGCACACACGGTGTTGTGTGGTGCGGTCCGCACAATTTTGATTCACAGGGCCGGGGCTGAGTTGAAAACGCACACAGAACTGACCGTTGGCGGACTGTAAGGAAATATTCGCATATTTTTACTGAAAGTGTATCGCTTCCGAATCACTTACTGCCCCTTTAATGAAAGTGTTACTGGTTAAATTCGCTGATCACTAGTTATTGATTTTTCTTGCTTTTGTTGTTTTTCAGCGTCATGCAGGGAACCGACAAAGCCTTATTGTGACAATTCCACAACACACACACACACACACACACACACACACACACACACACACACACACACTGATTTGGCTTCACTGTTATTTCAGGTGCAGGTTTGAGTGTAACGTGACGTCTGGACTGTGTTAAAGTGTTTACGTGTGCCAAAAGCTTTGACACTTTCCCACATGCCTCCTGTGCACAGCGCACGCCGCAGCGCCCGACACTGAGCTGTAGCGGAGTGAGTACATAATGTGCGAATTGCATTCAACGTTTTCATTCAGACAAAGTGTTTTTAGCCGTGCATCAAGCAACCGGTGTCTGTGCAGTGTGCCATAGGGAACGTCACTGTCTTTGTCACTTCAGAATGGCTCGGTTTAATTTTGACCTTTGTGTGACCCTGCACTGTTGACTACTTCAGCAGGTGGAGGCTGCGTCCTGCTTCAAGGACACTTCACTGGCACGGTCTCAGACTGACACCACATCACGGTGCAGAGTGCGCTTGGTCCATTCTTGGATGATGCCATTAAAGACAAATGAGTGGTGATTTGTGGAAGTGGAAAGGGAAGTTTCCGCTCTCCAAATCTCGATTGTCTCTCCTTTCATTGCTCTGTTTGATCTGATTTTTATATGTGTCAGTCAGATAACTCAGGCTGCGGCTATCTGCACTGTCTGGCTTTGTTTTGTGCGAGGTTACTGCCGGGCCAAGACTTCACAACCTGATTTAATGAGACACAATGCATCTGTTCTCAGTTTCACACCGGTGCCATCAAGCCCTAAGTAGAAACAAGCCTCGCTCTGACACCCTGGGCGTTTTTGAGGATCTGTGAAAAAAAGAAAATGCAGGTCCAGTTGATTTTTCTTGAATATACATCCCCGAAGATTAGTGCCTCTGGTTTTGAGTAAACGCCAAAACCTATAATTACTGCTTCATGGGAAAACTTCTTTCTCTTTCCCTTCTTTCCACTTGAAAATGTCCTCAAGCTCTGTTCAAGTTCTTGCTTCTTGACTGTGGCACCAGTCTCGGAAGTCAGTCATTCGAAACATTTGAAGTGAAGCATCTCAAACCCATGAATAATACCATAGAGCTGGGCCCCGGACGGCTCGGAGCCACTGAGCTGCAGGACCTCAGTTTGCAGGCCGACTCTTCTGGCACCTCCGTTTTCTGGGTGCAATGAGTGTGCGCCCCCAAGGCTGGCAGAGAGAAGGGCCGCGGATATTTTCCCAATGACTAGAGGAACGTATGCCCTGAAATAAATGACTTGCTTTATTTCACACGACAGGCCCACTTCTTTCCTAGCACACTTGCCCTTGGCCGCCCCTCAGTCGCTTTGCTCAGCAACAACATACTGTAAATTCACTCATTAAAGGAGCCAGTGGGAACACTAAATGCTGATTTCTCTCGGATTCCAGGAGGCAGAAAATAAAAAAGCAATGCTTCCTAGGAGTCAAAGTTGCAACTGCTCTTTTATTAAAATAATATCTTTTCCCCCTCATGCACCGGCCTGGGTGGCTGGGGTTCGACTTCTCAACTACTTCGTATTTTTCTAAAAGCCGTAAATATGATTCAGTGATCTGTGCGCAGGTTTCTTAAATTCCCTCGTATTCTGACCGAGTTCATCTTTCCTTTGCAGATGATCTGAATTATGGGCATGGGGAGGTTGAAAAGCTGTTAGAGTGGAGACAGTCAGCGAGTGGAATAATGTTTGCATAGTTACATTATCCCAGCATTGGACAGGCTGGATATTTCACACAACTGTGTGTCTGAAGCAGTTCTCCTTTAAAACCTGTATTTGAATAAGAGGCTTCCCCATCCAACCTCAGTTTTTTGTGTGTGTGTCTCTCTGTGCTGTTAAAACTGACAATCTGGTGCCAAGATCCACATTTGTACCTACAGATAAACACCGGCCTATCTGATCTTTGATTCATCCGGCAGCCATGAGCTCATCCTTGGAGGTCAAATCCATCCCTGTGACACTTCTTCTGACGCGCCACTGGAGAGAGTGAACTTTTCTTGATGTCCTTTCAGTTAATTGCAGCCGGTTTCTCTGAGAACCTTCATCCTGTTAAAAGGCCTGCTGGTTGCGGAACAGTCACCTCAGCAGAAAACGCTGGTTTACTGACACATTGACATCCTCTGGCAAAGCAGTGGGAACCACCCTGGAACGTGCTCTGGGCTTGAGACCAGCCAACCGGTGCCAGACCCACATGAGCAACCTTTGGTGTGTGCCACGTGGACTACTCCAAGACCCTCGACCCAGATATCTCTGCCACGGGGCTACGAGGGCATGCTTTTGACTTCCCCATGTTTCCCTAATGGGAGCATTTTTTTTTCCTGGCCTCACCTTCAGTTATACTGAACCCCTTCACTCCCTGGTTTCGGCTCTGTGGGACAGACTGTGTGTGCAAAACCTCACAAAAAAACCTTTCTCCATAAGATTCTGCAAACTCAGTTGAAAATGATCATAAAGATCTCTTTCTCATTTCATTTCACAATGAAGGATATCTGACCTGAACTTGAGGGGTGGGAGACAGACTTTGTTTTGAATTGAAAAGAGGGAGGCTTCTACAGGAAATAGACTGTTGATATAGATATTCTCTCATCCTAGACATTGATCAGACAAACATACATCTGATAATATGAGTGACGTTAATAGTTGATTTAATATTAGGGTCTGAGAACACCGTCCTTTGAATTGGAGTCACATTTTTAAAATACATCTTACAGTGAGAAAGCCTTTTCATTGTGCAGTAATCCACCACTGAAAATAGTCCCCAACAATTGTGGAATTTCTTTTCCGATTATTTAATATCTGTTAAAACTACAGCACCCAACTGTTTATTCAAATGAACAGGCCTTTAAAAAATAAACGTACATTTCTGTGGTAGGTGTTTAAATGATTATTTTTTTTCTGTGGGAATGAACGAGGGAAGTCGGAAAATATGCAGAGGCTTTAATCCGAGAATCTAGATTGTATTTTTGCTGCATTTGTTGACAGTAACATTTATATAAATGAACACCAGTCATATGCTTTAAAATGTATTTTAGTTAGCATTTCATACTGTATGAGTAATGTCGGTTATATGACAGCAGTTATAATGGGATGCCTGTCGATCCACATGTACATAATCAACAGAATGGTGTACAAGTGATTTATTTATGAAACAGAACAATCTTACACTAATGTTCGTAGAAAATGTATATCTAACAACACAAGTATACAAAAAACATTTACATTTTGTGCATCGCAAACTCACGAACGAAAAAAGGACAAGATGGAAAAGGAACAAGGAAGAACGCGGACGTCGCTCAAGACGCCAAGGCGAACGAGGTCGTACACGAGCTCGTCCTCGATCCACACCACACACACTCACACACGGTCACACTTTGTTTTCAGAGACCTTCATCTGGATTCCTTTTTCAGTCAAACACTGGAAAGTTTCACAACAACCACACAAGTGGTGCTTATGACTATATGAAAAAAAAAATATGAAAAAAGCAGTTTGTATTAAATGTTTTCACCGCATTTTGGTCTTCATGACTCCATCACATACAGTGACCGACACTTGAACTTCAGACTCTCAGCTGTTGGCGCTTGGATTCACTTGGTATAAGGCCCTTTTACTTTTCAAACCAATCCAACTACCTCCATCTACTTTCTTTTTTTCCTTTTGAACATGTATTACCGATAAAAAGGTTTTATGATATTACAATATTAAGTGAGAAAAGGGTTGCTTGCTACAGTGCCAGTAGCCGGATCTGCAGCCAATTTTTGCAATGGACCATTTATGAGCTCCTATAGACGCACAGTACGAGACCAGAAAAAATGTTCCACGTGTACCAAAGTGATATATCACTATGAAGACAATGAGGCCCTGTCTGGACAGCTACGGAAACAAACACAGTGGCTTTTTTTTTTTTTTACATACACATCCCACCAGAATTAACTTCTCTGGCAGCTGCGATCACATACATAAACACATGCTGTGTTAACATATGTGATTATTTAAAAGGCAGCCGATGTTTATCTTTACGCTACAGTTTGTCTTAAAGATCTGAAAAACTAACAAGTGGAAGTGCATGACAACAGCATTTTAAAAAAAAAGAAACTTGCATTACTATAATGTGTTATCTTGATGTTTGTGATATTCAATGTGTTTTGTCAGTGTCAACAAATAAATAATTATTTACAAGCATAAACTGGAACGAGCAAACGAAACAAGCAGGGCATAAATAATTTACAAGAGGAATTATCATACAGACTTAGTATAAACATCTTTGGCACTTGCTAAAATTGTTTAAATTGTTAACTCAAGTTCTCCATGAAAAACAAACATACACATTCAGGATGAAAAAGATGAAGAGAAGTAGTAATGGGCAGCTAAATGATTTGGCTTCGCAGGATTAAACAGGGCGCAAACATGTTACAGTCAGAAGAACTGAGCCGCTCACAAGTTGTAGAGCGCGAGGAAATGGTTGGAAAGCACACGCAGTATGTAGTTGTACAATGAATCCTTTAAAATGTAGACATATGTAGGTACACTAGTTATAGTTAGATATTCTGCAGAGCCTTTTTTTTTTCTTTTAAACTTGTCCACTCCCATTTTTCTTTCCCAGCTTGGGAATTCTTTTTTTTTTTTTTAAGTTACCAGGAAAAGTGAAATCAGCCATAGTTTCCTCTCCAGCGGATGGAACAAGGCACAACATGGAAGTGTACGGAAAGTCCCATTCACGTCGAAATGGATTAAGCGATGACGGGTGTCATGTTTGCTTAGAGAGAATCCCGTCTTTTTGCAATTTCTTTGCCGACTGGATTCAGTTATCTGCGGGAAAGATTGAGAGAACCGCTTCCGTTACGTTTACAATCAAAGAACTAAAAGACAGTCAGTGAGTCAAAAGTGCCAGAGTGCAGCAACAACAATGTGCATTGCGCGTGTCAAAAAAAGCGGGGCGGGTTTGTGGTAATGGGGCGGTGATTGTGAGGAAGGCTGCAGGCTCAGAGGATGGGAAGTCCAATGCGCGAAGCCCTTTCGCAATGCAACTGAGGAATTACTGTACGTGGGCAAGCTGACAAGCAGAAAACATAGCGTGACTCTTTTTCTTGCTTTTAGCCAACACACAAAACCTTACGTTACCTTGTGAGCACTGTTGGCAACTCCGTCTTATCTGAGGTTTGAGAAAGATGTTGAACGTTTTTAAGACTTTACACACGTTACTCAAACAGGGGGGGAGAAGATTCTCTCGCCCCAATTTTTGATCTTTGTCTGTTTTCACATACGCGGCCCACATTTGTGCCCGCACTACATACACATGCAGACAGCATATTCATGTAATGCAAACTATTGCTGCTACTAAAAAGAGTTACGTGATTTACAATATCTGTGGATATATTTGCATTTGCCTCATTCATTTACCAGCTCAAAATCTAATGAGTCAATAACAGCTCCCCCTCATTGACAAACATATGCATTACAGCGTGAATCCTAAACTGCTATCAACTACAAATAATTTTTTTGTATACTTTCATTTTTTTGGGGAATATATTTGCAATATTTTACAGTTGCACATAATTAACCTTTACTTGGACGTCAGGAACATCACACATTACATCAGTGTAATGGAAGTGTTTGTACTAACCTCTGCACTCATACTTGAGGTCGGAGAAGAACACCAGCTCCTGAGAGAACACAAACAGGCCTAACCTTCCTCCGGCAAACGTCTTGTCGTAAACTGGTCCTGAGTCGGCCATGATCTGTTTACCTTCATAGACCACGACCCTGCAAAACACAGGACGGACAGGAATGTCTTTATGATGCTCACAAATCACATCTTTCCACTCTTTCCTGTGCAGCACTGAAAGGCCACGAGGCGGAAAATATGAGGGACTTACATAAAATGACCACTATGTGTACTTTAGGTCTTTGGTGTCCTGCAGTCAAAGGTAATGAAACAGAAAAAACGGCAAGTTCCTCGAAAGGTTCTGGTCGACTTTGATTCTTACCTTATGAAACCAGTCTTTGGTCTGTGGATAAGATGCCACCTGTAGGCTGTGTAATCCTTCCAACCAATGTTCTTGGGGTCATGCCACAGAGTGCGCACCTATGTAAAAATAGTTAGAGGTGCTCAACATGAATACCGCTACAGCCTTTGAAAGAGATCAAATGGTATTCAGACTGCAGCCCACCTGTCCGGGAGTGTTGCCCGTGTGCCACAGAGCATTCCTGAGGTTTTCTCCACTGCCAGTGGTCGAGTTGACAACTTTGAGGGAAACGCCAGAGATGCCAAAGGCCTTGGAGGGCTTGTCCTCCCAGTAGGTCTGTGTGATCTGCTTCCACATCACTACATAAAAGCGCCCACTCGACTGGTAGCCGAACACAAAGCCTGCGTAGTCGTCATCCCTGTCCGTGTTCACGTACATCGTCCCACTGAAGTCCACAGCATTGAAGTCATCAAAACCTGCGATGGTATGAATGCGATTTAATACTGTATTTTAGGATCACGAAATGGACTTTCAAATCTTGCCAAGATAGCATATCAACAGAAACAAGGTTGTTGGAGAGAAATTATCAATCGTGTGCCGCTCACCAACTGCAATGCCTGGGTCTGAGTTGGCAGTCTGCACCAGCTCTTTGCCCTGGTGTCTGACCACCCAGTTGGGATCAATTTGAGTGGTTCCCTTAGGATCCAAGTGGACCATCTGGAACTTCCTGAAGTCTGTGGCAGTGATGGCATTGTTCTCTGGACACACATCAAGAATGTCTGGGATACTGTCGTTGTCAAAGTCATCTTTGCAGGCGTCCCCTCTTCCATCGCCTGTAAGGGAAAAAAACAGAGAAACAAAACATCAAATAAGTAGGTCTGACCTGATTTAAATTAGACGTGCATGCACTTTTCCACAGGTTGGAAAACCTCCCTATGGCAGCTAACGCGAGTGTCCTAATACTCCCATTGCAGTTGAGTGTCGAGGCGCTGATCCAAGTCAATATTGGAAATGAATGGAAAAAATAACAATTCGACCCAGAAAACTGTCTTTAATACATCTGCCAAGTCTACTAAGGCGAATCAGCCATCTTTTCATGCTGTGACAACTTCCACTGATACTTGTAACTCTCTGAAGCCTGAAGCCTATTAGAGCCAGACTGCAGGCCAAGAGCTCACAGTGGAGAGGATGCCAGTGGCTAATGAAGGCCACTGTGTGGAGGTAGCCCCGACGCTCCCTGTCATCATCTTTGTTGTTGCACGAGGGGCCGAACTGAGTCTGAATCAAATGCACGCTATATCCGACGAGCTGTGTAGAAGTGTGAAAGCCGTCTCCGGTTGGACAGCTGCACAAACTCCAGGTAACCCTGCTTAGTAATAATGGCGCTATGGATTAATCACCTGCAAAAACCTAAAGGAAACAAAAACACCGCTGCTTGGCGTGTGCCCACCAGGGCTGCTCGCTGCAGTCATGCAGAATGACCTCACCCGTGCCAACGCAGTCTTTGACTCATTCCACATTTCACACCAGCTGCACTGAAGCTAATTGCAAACCAAATGCGCTACACAGTGACAACGGACAGAAAATACTGGGCCTTTATACGAGCTATGAATCCTATTATCTTGTTAAATCCTACTTATTGCAAGTCATTAACTAATGACTATTCTCAACTGCTTTTTCCGAGGTCAAGAGTGAACTCGCAATCTTGCATTTTCAAGCCAACACGGACGAGAAATCCTTCCCGCTTCTCAGAAAGAAGTGAATTCTGAGCACGACAACCGGGCAACGCCATCTGCTGCGGAAGCTCATGATACTTTGGAAAGCTCCCACAGCTACTGAGTACACATTATGGGGGTACTTTCAAGAATAAAAACTCTTTCAAATTTCAATGTGTTTAATGAATTATCTTTATGCAAAACAAGTATGTCGTGACTTACTATATACCATTGCAACAAATGTTTTCTCACGTCTGTGTACTTACTGTCCATATACCTTCATCACAAAATACACAAAAATGTTAATACAAGTAATTTGTTGCCAGGCAGGAAGATGTCAGCACGCTTTGCACCGACATTTCTGCATTGCAAACACCGACCGCAGGATTCACGCATGAATCGAAGGCACTAACGCTGCAACATTTAAATCACCCTTACCATCGGCGTCCAGCTGGTCTTCGTTGGGTGTCAGTCTGCAGTTGTCCTTGTCGTCAGGTATGCCGTCGTTGTCGTCATCATAGTCACACGCGTCTCCTTTTCCGTCCTTGTCGTGGTCAGCCTGGTTGGCGTTGGCCACGTAGGGACAGTTGTCCAGGTTGTTCTGGTGGCCGTCCTCGTCGATGTCCTGGTTATTGTCACACTGATCTCCAACCAAGTCGTTGTCTACGTCAGTCTGTTGGATAGATACAGATGTTGACTGTGTTAACCCCCTCCTGCGTTTACTCTTGAACTGGAGAGTGTTGTCATATATATGTGTGTGTGTGTGTGTGCCAGTACCTGGTCAGGGTTGTGCAGCATTGGACAGTTGTCACACTGGTCACCAACTCCATCCATGTCGGTGTCCTTCTGTTCGGTGTTGTACACATACGGGCAGTTGTCGTTCTCATTCAGAATTTCTGAAGAAAAGAAAAAATGCAGCCGATGAGATCATTTTCTTATGGTATAGAAATAATAATTAGCTGGAGATGATTACAGTTTGTATCTGTTTAGGTTTGTCTATTTTACCGTCTCCATCAATGTCCACTGCGCAGGCGTCCCCTTCTCCGTTATGGTCAGTGTCTATTTGAGCAGGGTTGTGTTCATAGGGACAGTTGTCGCATCGGTCACCAACTTCATCCTTGTCAAAGTCAAACTGCCGAGGATTGTAGAGGAGGGCACAGTTGTCCTGTGGTGGAAAGCACGCATTCGTTAGGGAACTCTCTGATTAAAACGGATGCGATCGTAGAATCAAATGTGTCCACGTGTTAAAGGCTGGTGTACCCTCTCATCCAGTATCCCATCGTTGTCGTCATCCTTGTCACAAGCATCTCCTTGGCCATCTTTGTCGAAGTCTTCTTGTCCAGAGTTGGGGAGGTTCGGGCAGTTATCCTGAAGTAGTAGCATTGAATTAAGAGGTTTTCAGATTCAATGCAGTTATAAGGCCACATCAAATGAGACGAGGAAATTCAATCAAATACCTTCTTGCAGTGATAAGTGGCGTTGGCACCACACACGAGGTTCTGATTGGGCCAGCCATCCAAGTCCGAGTCTTCTCCACAGATGAAGCCGTCTCCAGCGTAACCGGTTCGACATTCACACTTGAACATCGGGTCATTAAAGTGGCTGGTGTAGATACATTCGGCATATTTGTGGCAGCTGTGGGTCTTGTCCTTGCATGGGTTCTCTGGTTCACACACCTTAAAGAAAGAAAACAGAGCAGGCGGAACTGTATTATGAGATTTGATCACCATCCACATCCAAGCGCATTGGATGTGAGGTGCTTGAAAAAGTAAAAAAAAAAAGATGGCTCTCCACAATGACAAGTTCAAATGAGATTGGAGCTTTCTTTTTAGAGGGCCACTCCAAAATGAAGTGAGGGTTTAAGGGAGAGATTTTGGGCAAAGACAAAGTGTGGCACTTCTGGGCACTGTTGATTTGATGAAATCCCACATACATCCCACTACCCGACCCACAGTTGCCCTTTTATTGCAGCACAAGGTAATCACAGCTGCCACTCATTACCAGAGGATGAAGAATAACTCCAGTTTGGATGCCACTCCGTGAGCTCATAGAGCAGAAAGTGACAGCAGGAACAGGCCCTTTGAAAACTGAAATGGAGCCCCTCGATGCCAGCGATGAGACAATTCCCCTTTTCCCAAATCAATTAGTGAAATTGGGGCGTCAAGTCAAAAAGACAAGCAGCTGCAGGAGCCAAAGAGTGACAAACTTCTCCATGAGGGAAGTTATGCAAGTGCCGTTCAGAGTTGCGGTGGCATTGCATGTTTTTTTCTTCAGTTTTCCGGGGGCTTTGTGAAGTCAGAAAACAGTGTGTTCCACTTAGGTAATGTGACATATATGACATGCCATATATCTGTGACACAGCTATGATTTGGGACGGGAGTGGAAAGTGGAAAAATACTAAGTAGTTTTACAGATCTAGTGGGCAGAACAAAATTTAAGAAAAAAACCTAACTTTGCCTGAATAAAATCTCTGATCTATTTAACATTTACAGTAAAAAAAAAAAAAGTACGGCATAAAGAACAGTTTCGAACCAGCTCTGATCTTACAATGAAAGTTCCAGAGATGTGCAACATGTGTTTGTTATTAAGGGTTGCCCAATTCCCCTTCTGCTTGCTGATATTCTGGGTCACATTCATGTATGGCCAGGGCCTCCCCTCCGGCACTGTGCAAACGCTCGCTGCAAGAATGAGACTTGTAAATCACACCTGCTTCTTCCATCATTCATAAATTTGGATCTGACATACAAAAATCCACACAACTGCTTTTGAAAATCGGCCCGGAGGCCGAGGCCCATATTGTATCCCTATGTTTGCCGCATGTGCTTCTCACTTGTTCTAACGTTCACGTGTTTGAATGGCATCCCATCAACAGTGTGACGGTGAATGAGAGTTACTTCAACTCACCTGTTTGTTCTTCTTGGCAGATTCCACGCCGATACCGAAAGGCTGCGTGCCCTTGTAGCGCTTTGGACAGGGAAGGCAGTGGAAGCCTGGGTTGGTGTTGACGCAGCGTTGCGTTCCGCTCACTTTATAGCAAACATCAGACACCATATCACACTGGAGGAGGAGGAGGGAGGAAAAAAAAACATCAGTAGAATGTAAAAACAAATAATCACACCTTCAAATAAAAATCCGGAACAGTGATAACGTATACCTCATTAATGTCTTCACAGAGGGTACCGTTTCCACGGAAACCGACCGGGCATGGGCCACATTCCCAGGATCCATCTGGAGAGCTGTTGCAATCCACTCCTGCAAAGCATGGGTTCGACAGACAGCCATCTGCAACAAATTCAGATCACAAGAATGAATACAAACAAGGGAAATTAATTCACACGTCGCTGGACAAATCTGCAGAGTGTGTCTCCAGATGATTCAACTTCAATTTGTAAAGGTTTTTATTTCAACTTGATGCTTCGAGAGCTCCGCCAGCGGCGACGTGCACTGCTCTTATAGTATAACCTGAAAATACCCACTTGGTTTAAACAAATGTTTCACTTAAATATATTTCCTCATTCAAAAAAGTACAGGACACATGAGCTGCTGGGGATGTGAGAGGCAAAAATCACAGAATCACCAAGGTCAGTAGACTTATGTCATCCTATAGGTGCCGAGACATTTCAGTCTGGATCAGAATGGTGGACCGAGCAACAGCACATGCTGAGACCATGGCTGAACAGTTACTGCAGTGTGAAGTGACTGGTGCTCACCAATAGGACAGTCTTTTTTGTTACAGCTGTCACTGTCGTCGGCCTCCCCGTAACAATTTTTGCCGCCATGCTGAGGTTGAGGGCTGTTGCACTCTCGCGTCCGACTTCTGACCCCACCTCCGCATGTTGCTGAGCAGGTTGCCCACGGAGACCAAGGACCCCAACCACCATCGACTAAACAGATGCAGAGGCAGAGAAGTGGACGTCAGGGCATTCCATTCCACGGATATTTCAACCTCTATTTTTTTATTTTCAACATTTCCTGAAAGACAGACGGGAGGCGACACACATGGGGAATGTTGCCTCAAGGGAGCCATGAGGCATTTCGACATGGACGCATGCTGCTGTAATGGAGACGCCGCTGCTGAATGTTTGCGGCGGGGGCTCAAACACTCACGGGGACATGGCTTGGCAGTGCAGCGCTGGGTCTCTCGTCCACTCCCTTCGCAGTCTTTGCCCCCCAGCTGTGGCACGGGGGCATTGCAGTGTCGTATCCTGGTGATCTGCCCCTCCCCACAGGTCACTGAGCAGGATGACCATGGCGACCACAAGCTCCACCCGCCGTCCTGGCGAACTGGGTAGCACACATCAAACGTATCCGATAGAGAGCAGCAAAACACATGTCGTGTATTATCCCTCTAGAGTTCCACTCAGTCAAATAGTATGTATAATTGGCAAAAGTTTAAAAAAAAGACGACCACATTTTCTACAAGTAAACATTACGTGATGCTGGTGATGATGGCTCACTTTCAAAGATGTTCTGAGACGCTGGTGCCAGTATTTATGTCACTGTGGGTAATCTATCCTCCAGTGGTTACACTGATGCAGTCACTCACACAGATGCAGTGAAAGGTTAGCTGCAAGCAATAACACACGCTAACCCCGCAGTTCATCAAACACACACACAGTTGATCAGTTTGGGCATCCAGCACAGAGTAAAGAGTAATTTCCTCACGCTCATCACATATATGGTACATCGAATGATCAAATTCGTTAGGAGTTTTTATTTTTGTCCTTGCCCTGTGAAAAACACCCTCTCTGCTTTATTTAACATTAACGCCCTGCAACCCCACCATGAGATCAAGCTCTTCACTTTGGAGCCAGCCTCACTCAGATGGAGGCATTTTCAATAGATTTATGGAGGCGTGAACTTTTGCACTGTGGAGGTGGAAAGAGGGATAATATATCCTACTCCAGTACTAGTGTTTACTCACTCAGATGTTATTCATATTTATTGAAGCCAGCTGCTGAAACGAAAAGTGACAGTAGACATCAAACATATCCTCACCACGGCTGTCACATCTGCCCAGGCTGCACTTGCGGGTCTGGATGGAAGGTCCAGTGCAGGGGTTACTGGTTGCATCGCATGACCGACCCCTCTGTTGAGTTCCTGTCCCACAGGTGACGGTGCACTCTGTCCACTCCGACCAGGGGGACCATCCATCCTCACTGTATTTAGCTGGAAGACGTAAAAGCACAGAGTCAACACCTCCCGTATATCTACTCACTGAAAAAAAGAAACTGGATGAAAAAACTACTGCACAAACTGCAATGTTTTCATTCTTTATGTCGGCCACATGACCTCATCAGTAAAAACCCACAGTAGCCACTCTTACATTTTGGCCAATAAATATGTGGTTCACTCACTTACACATAACTGGCGGCTACAATGCCTCAGTATTAAAATTTAATGTGTGTGGAATATAGTTTTTATGGCATATTTCTCCATTAATTTTAAAATAGCATGCAATCATACGGTTATGATTGTGTTTATATGCGAGGTGAATTGGCTAATGGGACGGCCCAAAGTACTCACAAAGACAAACGGGGCAGCACTCGCCGTCCATAAACGAGGGGCTGGCACAGGCCACTGGGGGGCACGTGATTTGGTGACACACGATCTTGGACTCCTGCCATTGGTGAATATATATATAAGAAATATTATCAGGGTCATTCATAGCCACAGGGAATCTCTACATGTTTCCTTTTGACTTGGCACTACCTGGCAAGTACATTTGGTGCAGCTGTCTACAACCCAGTCTTCCTTATCGTCAAACAGGCGGCCATCCTGCCAGCACATGTTTTTCTCTTTAGTGTTCCTCATCCTCCCAAGGGCCTCCTTCATGAGTGTGTTCTCCTCTGTCTGAACACACAACAAAAGAAGGATTTGCAGTTGGAGAGCAGATCAGTCAGAAAGGATTAGGACACACTAATTATACACGTACACTGCATTCAATAAAGCCTTTGGAGGTAAACACCTGCTGACAAACTGATTCTTTGAAGAGGTCACGTGTGGTTACTTTTCACCAGGTGGAAAGAGGAATCGCATAACCTGGTCCACAAGAAGCAATGTTACACACTTATATATTTTCTTCATATACTGATAACATTACACCCAATTCCCCAGGAAACAGTTACACCACTATACATATAGTATCATAAAAATGAAAGGGTCAAATGTCACATCCTGTCCCCATTTCAGAGACATCCCTCTCCAGCTCAGTGTCATGTCAGGTAGACACAGTCATATTGTTCTCCGGAACAACCGGAGAAACTTGCTGGTTTCTCTACTCAGCAAAATCAATACTCAGCAAAAAAAAAAAGAGTACTGCTGTCGGAGGAAGCAAAGAATGTGAGGAAGAGTGATAGAAACGGTCTGGTAAAGAGACTGACATGGCTAAATGTATGTTATTTTTTTCTTTTCAAGGTCCACTGTCCCACTAGTGTGGCGTCTCACCTGGATTTGTCTCTTTATTCCTGGAGAGGGGGTTGGTTCAAAACTGAAATTAAGTTGGAATTATTATTTCAGATATTGGGATTGGGATTTTCTAAGGGTTGCTTCTTTCTTTGGACAGTAGCCAGGTTAATAGCGGTAGCATCGTTTTGATACGGCCTTTGCGACAGCGGTGCCAGCTGTAATACCACTTGGAAACACTAGGGGATGAAAGTGAAAAGATTCCTTTTTGAATGATCTCAAAAATGTATACAGAAAAAGCTATTCAACTGTATAATAATGACGATACGAATGACAATAATAGAATCTATTTCTTTGATGTCTCGAGGGAAATACCCGATTGAAAAGTGCTGTTCCGTTACGCACACCGTAACCTCCAGCCCAATTGGAGACAAACGCCCTCCCTCAACTGGCTGGACTCCTCAACACTTGAGAACTTCAGTAGATAAACTACTGCCAAAGGTGTGTGTGTGTGTGTGTGTGTGTGTGTGTGTGTGTGTGTGTGTGTGTGTGTGTGTGTGTGTGTGTGTGTGTGTGTGTGTGTGCATGCGTCCTCCACTTGGAAAAGGGAGGCAGCAGTGTGCAGCACCAGAATCTGAGACACCACTCGGTCTGGAAGAGCCTCAGGGACCCTTCTCATCCCAGCCGTTTTCTTTTTTTTCTTTTTTTTCCCAAGATTCATGCCCAGACGCTCTTATTGGTGGGAGGCTCCCAGAGGAAACACATGGGCTGTTTAAACACAACCAGACATTAAACTGGACCCTCGATCGCTGCCAGGGGAACACTTCCTATATCCACATGTAACATGTCATAAAATCTGTCTGACTCACGCTGCCACAGATAGCAGGAGTCAAGCGGTTTCAGCCATCGCAGGCGACTCTATAAACAGTCCTGCGGCTACTTGATGTTTGCTTTCAAATGAATGTAGGTTACCTAGTAACCTAATTCAGACCTCTAACTTCCTGGCTGCCACACGGAGGAGTGTATATTTTATTTTCCTAAAATGTCAATATTCTCTAGAATGTTCTTCCCTCACACAAAGACAGATTGTGGGGAGTTCACGTTCATCGCACACTGGTCTGTAAAGTGTCATGAAACAGGCAGGAGCTTGTCTAAAACAATTACAAGTGGGGATTACATTAATTTACACTGTGTGAGAGAGAATCATTTGTCGTGTCGACTACTTACCACTTTTTGCAAGCCATCAATAAGGTTGCTGACGACAACACGAAGGCCTTTGAGCTCCTGGAACATGGTGCTGAGCTCCTCACAGGAACGCTCGCACATATCGGCACCCATCTCATCCGTCTTCTGACCAATGATGTTTGTAGTGATGGAAGGGCTCACATCCACGATTTCTGTGCTCTCGCTCACAATATTCGCATCATCTGGCGGGGCAAAAGAAAACAAAACAACGAGACATCGGGGTGAATGAGCAAGTAAGCAAATGAATGAGCAACACAGACTTGTGATGGAAAACAATGCTTTTGAGAAATATGACGACTGAAACTCGAGGACTATGATGAGGGAACACATCAATTTCCTGTTTTGCCGGAGTCAGCCAAGAGAGCACAACGATGTTGTGATCACACTGTTTATTGTTATCCCCAAAAACAGATGTCCAAGTCAGCGGCGTTTGAGCCGAGAAATGTATCTGTTTGAAATGGCGAAACAGTAAATCCTTCCAGCGCAGATGAGAGCGGAGTCGACGATAGGCGATGGCACTGCGCAGCTCCAAAAACTCTGGGTGTTCCTCGTGTGATGAGAAAACCACGCCGTTGTCATAAATCTCCATGAACGTTTAGATAAGTGGACACTTCCAAGATGAACTGGAGTGACTGTCCACACAGATGGATTTATGAGGAGCCTATGAAGCTCACGGTCGTGCCATTGGGTTACAGCCGATCATTTGCACAAGGCACCTGAGATGCCCTCGTCTCAATGTCAACGCACGAGAATCCAGTGTGCGATAAAGCCACAGAATTTGACGTTCATTACTAACACTGTGGGCTTAGAAACTCTTGACCTTAGGGGGCCTAACGTGTGAGGGAACGCGATCTCCCCACTACAGGCTTGTTTGAAGGGCGTCATGAGGCTAAATGTTGAGTCTTCTTTGCATATGCTAAATTGGAACAGGAAGTTCAGCCCAGAGTAAGGGATCTACCAGTTGTGAAATTTGTACAACACAAACCAGGGAAAAAAAACAAAACACAGTGGGGCCGGGCATCTTCTCTGCACTGGGTTTTCCATTAAACCACATGAATTTATGATTTGTCTATTCTTTGCTCTTCAAAACATTGTATCGAAAAAACAACTGAACTTGGGTTGTATTGTGATGGAACTAACTGCATGCATGTGTGTTGACTGACAACAACCACACGAGACACATCAGAGCACCACGGTATGCCTGTCATTCTGCCAAAAACACAGAACATAATCTGCAACTGGATCTTATGTAAATGAGAGGAGATTAACAACAGAGCAGGGGCAAGGAGTCGGCCCGATGGAGTCCCGCTGCGGGTCCCGCTATGTTTTCTTTCCCCTTCGGGTCCGCTCGACTCGTTCAGATCTCCGGAGGGCGTCGTGCTGTGTGCGTGTGCGAACGGGCGCGAGCTCGTCTGTGAAAAGCATTTTCACATTCTTTTCTCCCTGATAGACATTTTCTATTTTCTCATAACCCGAAAGGATTGAATCAAAAGGGAGCAAAAAGCTGCTCATTAATGTCCAACATGACATGAGTCATGTTGGACATTAATGAGCAGCATTAGTGAGTTTTTTTTTTTTTTAAACTGTATGAGTGACTTTTGGCGTTGATATTGCTACCAGTGCAGAACCTTGACTGGTACCAGCCAGCGTGCAGACAAATTCCAGGTCTTGCTGACAAAAAACAACATAAAAACACACAGTCAGCTGGAATTCAACACTGCTTGCGGCAACAGAAATGCAGCATATGGACTTGCTTTGTCACAGCAAACCCAGTACACTGTTTCCAGATCTGGAGATACATATTTACTCAGTTATCCTTATTTATTTATTTTTATTGTTGTTGTTGCAGCCATTCTATGCGTGAGCCCCCCCCCCCCCCCCCCCCCCCCCCCCCCCCCCCCCCCGAGGATCATGCGGTACCCGTCCTCATGAAAGCTGAGAAAGATTCAGCTGAGAAAAGCAATCCAATCAGCCAATTCATGACTACACTGCGTGTGTGTGTGTGTGTGTGTGTGTATGTGTGTGTGTGCAGCTGGAAGTGGAAGCTCCCTGCTCTGCAGCATGGCGTTCACTTTCTCTTTTCTATTTTCTTTCCCAGGGTATTATCCTGATTTCTCTGCCAAGGGAAATAAATGTAAGCATCTGTATCTCCTTTTGTTCACCACGCACACCACTCGACCTCAAGCCACTGCAGCGACACGGCTGTTTCCGTAAATATGAAGTAATGGTGGGAGATCTTTCCACATATTAAAACCCTTTGACCCAAATTCATGCAAAGAGAAGTCAACTAAGAACTCTAAACTGTTGCGTCTGGAAAGTTGCTGTGGTCGATACTTTACAACACACAGATACCGTGCCTCGGAGGGTTGCATGTGAATGAGTTTCCCAATCACATCTGCAAGGTATCGGGGCTTGAAACACTTTTCAAATTAAATTATTTTGACTCATCTTTTGGATTATGAAAATCCCATAAAATAAAGAAAAATGACTACCCCTGATCCAATAGAGGATTAAAGATAACCCCTCTTACCTTCCTTAGTGACCTCACAGTCTCTGCTCTGGAGGACGTCTTCCACTGGAGTGTCGAAGATGAAACGCACATTCTGCAGAAGGCCCTGTTTGGAAAGAAAAGACGAGTCTCTGTCACTGCGGTCACAGTATACACAGTATACAGTGTGTCCATTTTTCTATACCCATTTCCTCCTTTTCATATATAATTATGCATTGGGAATCACATTAACAAACACTCTAGACTTCGTGACACACATTCACACTCATGTTTACACACAAAGGGGCAATTAAGGGTCTAAATTTGGAATCCTTGCGACTCAGAGACCGGGGAAACACTGAGCCACTCTGCCCCACTTTGGAGAGGGAGTGCGTTAGTCTCTACTTCTGGAAACGTTTGTTTCAGCTCAGCTGCTATTATGAGCACAGTTTTGTTTCTTTTAATGTCTGAGAGGCGGCGAAACATTCTAGGGCCGGTTCACAAAGGCACTGAATTTGAGAGGGAGGTAAAAGGGTCCGAAGAAATCCTCGTCAAGATACCAAAAAGCCAAAGTTTTGGCCTTACCCTGAAGTGGTTCTCCCGGATGGATCCCTTCGCAACATACATGCGGCTTCTCTCGGCATGCAGGTGCTCGTAGAAGGGCTCATCCAGGATGAAGCTGTCCATCAGGCTGCAGCCCACAAACAGGTTTGCATTCTCCCCGTGTACGTGGAGCGTGATGTTCTTCCACTGCGAGTCCGACAGGTCCACATCCTCGAACGAAACCACGTTCTGCGAGCCGTCCACCCAGTACACCAGGTCCAGAGTGTTGGCCCGTCCGTTGGACACAATCTCAAACTGCCGCCGGCCATCGGGGGCCTCCAAAGCAATCAGGGTGCCCCGTGAGGCACGGTCCTGGCGTATGCTGGCCACGAACACAAAGCCCTCATTATTTTGGATCTGTTGGAGTATTTGTTTTAGTATGGGAGGGCTCACTGGGGGGATGTGGTCGAAGCGGATGAAGCGGTAAGCAGGGAGATCTGAGTTTTGGCCCCTGAACTGTTTGGCCCCCAGAGTTTTGCGTGTGATCTGGCTGATTTCGAACAAGTCGAATGATGTCTCGTCCTCCTGCTCACCGCCACCATCACCATCTATAAATTAGACCAGAAGAAATGCAAATGGACTTTTATTTTATGGGGAAAAGAAGACTTCATAGAATCACTATTTTAAGACAAAGCAACAGTGGGAAATGGCGCATAAAAAATAATGAATAACTGTTATTATAACTTTATTATTAAACCATTTTTTTTCCATGCAGCCGTATGTTAAGGAGTTTTCCACTTACCTTCAAGTAATGCCTGTAGAAAATTCAATGATAAGAGCAGCAAGAAGACACTTCTCCTGAGTATCATATCTCCTTCAAAAAGAATAGAAATGGTTTTCTATGAGTTGATAAGTCACTCAAAAATGAGACGAGGTGATAACGTTACAATAGAATGTAAAAATCCTCCCCAGTAAACCGTTTACAACAGCACACTCTGTTTTGTATATTTTGACAGCTAAGTACAAAAAAAAATCATATTTTCAGATTCAACTTCACATAACAAAGTTTAAAGATAAATAGGCTGCTGCACCACGTCCATGTGACTCACCTGACGAATGCACTTTCTCGCGCTCTCTCTCTCTCTCTCTCTATCTCCCTTTAAAAAAAATCTTCACTCAGATATCCGACAGAAAACGAAGTTCGAAGTCAGACCTGTGATGATCTGAGTCGATGATCGAATGAATGAGAAGTGGTGTCTCCCCCCCTCGTGCGTAAAAGTCGTTAAAGTCCACTTCGGTTCACTACATCCACAGTCTGCAGGACTCGAGGCACAACAGTGGCGGAGGCTCCCGCCTCCCTCCTCTTATATAGAGGCTCGCGGAGAGCCTGTCAATCAAAGTCGTTCGGAGCATAGGAACCGTGTTGCGATCGGCTGTTAAGAGACAGATTACATAATGATCTTCCGATGGCGTAATTTTTCTGATCTTTGCTCGCACTCAGATGGTGGTACAGGGGGAGATGTGATACCCCCCCTCCTGTCTGTCTCTCACCGTGATGCCCACCATCCCCTCCCTGTCTCTAGAGCTGATTCACTGGGGAACAGAGGTGGAGGAGGGAATGGGCCGGTTTTTTTCCTCCCCTGAGGATGGAGGAAGTTTTTGCTGACAAATCAACCAAATGTCTGCAGCAGTAGGTGCACTTCATTATTATATTTGATATATACAAGAGCAGCAGCATTATAGTTAATTTAGGTAAGGAATGGGGTTTAGAACAGAGCTTTAATCCCCGTATTTTGACTATAAATGGTATCATAATTAAAAAACTTGCAAAACGTCAGTCACTTAGAATCCCACTCATGTTTGCAACGCGAGGCAAAAGGGAGAACATGAAAGTGACCTCTGATACAATGGACACTTTGGATGCTTCCACTCTGCTGGCGAGCAGTGTCTCGCGTCTGGAGACTGTCAGGTGTCTGCCAAGGCTCCCTTACTGCAGTGTCAGGGAAAGAGAAGCCGGCACAATGTCTTATTATTGGAGCCCTGCGGAGGGATCCTGGGATTGGATGTGGTCGGGCGTTTGTGTACCAATAGTATACGTCTCGGAGACGGTTTGCGTCAATTGGAAATGTGCATTCCATTAAGGAGGGGAAAAAAAGGGGGTGAAGAGCAGACAGTTTCTTACCAAATGGGGCGATTTCCTTTCAACAACACGGCTTTACTAACCTGACAGAAATTAGAAACAGTAGTGGATGGTTAGTCAGACATACAAGAGAGTAACGATGGTCGCTGATGATAAAAGCCTTGTGCACGGGACCAGGGAACATCAGATTAAAACTGTCAGGGGTGGAAAAAGTTGAAATAATCCACAGACTTGCACTCATTAAATGTGGTAATGCAACTGTCAGTTGTAGTTTATTCAGGATGGGTTTTCAATAAAGTTGAATGTGTTCCCTTTTAAATCATCAAAGTTATGATGTCAGCAATGAAAGAAAAAAAGTTTAGAGTGGCTGTTTTTTTATGAAGCTGGATGTGAAGGTCATCACTAGTTATATAAATATATGTATATATTTATACAATGATCACTATGATACTGTCACCCAATCTATACAATCTGCTTTTACTGACATTTGCCTGTAGGACAAACAACAGTAGCCTGCTGAGATATGAAGAATGGAGACACAGTCAGACTTGTTGACACCAAATTGTGCCATCAACAGTCAACAGTGCTCTAAAATCTTACTCAATACAGAATTTTGCCCAGCTCAAGTTTCCATCATTTTTTAAAGGCATTGTTGAAAACTTTCTGGGACCACACCATGATCCAATGCTGAGTACACAGCAGAGATAAATGTAGCCAGGTTGAAAATATTCATACGCAGAGTTGTTTGTAATAAAAAGAGAAAAAAATAGCATCTGTTAAGAAACTATGGTTATAATACATTTTTGTACAATGTTAAGATTGTAAGAAAAAATGTATGTATGTGTTTTATTTGATTTTTTTTGATGAAGAACTGTTTATTCTGAGTGTCTTTGAGAAAGAATGTGTAATCCAAGGTGTGCACTTGTTAATGGGCTGAGGTGGGAGGAGAGAGAGCAAGTTGGGAGAGAGAGGGAGAGAGCGAGTTGGGAGAGAGAGAGAGTCGGGAGAGAGAGAGGGAGAGAGAGAGAGTTGGGAGAGAGAGAGAGAGAGAGAGAGTCGGGAGATTTTGATTTTTAAAACAAAACGTTTATTAAGATTCACCAGAGAACATCACGGTCCTCTACAAATGAAATGAAAAACAACACACAACAACAAAATAACAGAAAAACAGAATAAATCAGGTCATAAAGAGAGAGTGAAAGATGAGTTCTCCCTCCTTCACTGAACACACAGCCGTGGTGAAAGAGAGAAAAAGAGAGAGAGAGAGAGAGAGAGAGAGAGAGAGTCGGGAGAGAGAGTCGGGAGAGAGAGAGAGTGGGAGAGAGCGAGAGAGAGAGAGAGAGAGAGAGTCGGGAGAGAAAGAGGGTCTAGAGAGAGAGAGTCGGGAGAGAGAGAGAGAGAGTCGGGAGAGAAAGAGAGTCTAGAGAGAGAGAGTCGGGAGAGAGAGAGAGAGAGAGAGAGAGAGAGAGAGAGAGAGAGTCGGGAGAGAAAGAGAGTCTAGAGAGAGAGAGTCGGAGAGAGAGAGAGTCGGGAGAGAAAGAGAGTCTAGAGAGAGAGAGTCGAGAGAGAGAGAGAGAGAGAGAGAGAGAGAGAGTCGGGAGAGAAAGAGAGTCTAGAGAGAGAGAGTCGGGAGAGAGAGAGAGAGAGAGAGAGAGAGAGAGAGAGAGTCGGGAGAGAAAGAGAGAGAGAGAGAGTCGGGAGAGAGAGAGAGTCGGGAGAGAAAGAGAGAGAGAGAGAGTCGGGAGAGAGAGAGAGAGAGAGAGAGAGAGAGAGAGAGAGAGAGAGTCGGGAGAGAAAGAGAGAGAGAGAGAGTCGGGAGAGAGAGAGAGAGAGAGAGAGAGAGTCGGGAGAGAAAGAGAGAGAGAGAGAGAGAGAGAGAGAGAGAGAGTCGGGAGAGAAAGAGAGAGAGAGAGAGAGAGAGAGTCGGGAGAGAGAGAGAGAGAGAGAGAGAGAGAGAGAGAGAGAGAGAGAGAGTCGGGAGAGAAAGAGAGAGAGAGAGAGTCGGGAGAGAGAGAGAGTCGGGAGAGAGTCGGGAGAGAAAGAGAGAGAGAGAGAGTCGGGAGAGAGAGAGAGAGAGAGAGAGAGAGAGAGAGAGAGAGAGAGTCGAGAGAGAGAGAGAGAGAGAGAGAGAGTCGGGAGAGAAAGAGAGAGAGAGAGAGAGAGAGAGAGAGAGAGAGTCGGGAGAGAAAGACCGGGCGAGACGGGAGAGAGAGAGAGACAGAGAGAGAGAGAGAGAGAGAGAGAGAGAGAGAGAGTCGGGAGAGAAAGACCGGGCGAGACGGGAGAGAGAGAGAGAGAGAGAGAGAGAGAGAGAGAGAGAGAGAGAGAGTCGGGAGAGAAAGACCGGGCGAGACGGGAGAGAGAGAGAGACAGAGAGAGAGAGAGAGAGAGAGAGAGTCGGGAGAGAGAGAGAGAGAGAGTCGGGAGAGAGAGTCGGGAGAGAGAGAGAGAGAGAGAGTCGGGAGAGAGAGTCGGGGCGAGACGGGAGAGGCACGGTAGATCATGGGTGGATTTTCCAAGTTTGTGCAGCAAAAGTTTGGCCATTATTCGGATTATCAGATAGATAATCTCCAAGACAACATGTTGTGTGGGTGAAAAGGAACTTCTACAGGATGTTGGCTGTGCTGTGACTGAAAATAAGCCGCTGGTTAACGAGTGAGTGGTCATTAGCCGCTGCTAGCTAACCCAGCTAGCTATAGTAGCTCCGTCAGGGCCCAGGCTGCTGCTTGCTAACCCAGCTGGAGTCATGGCCTCACATGGACTCGGCTGCTGATCCGCAAATGAGGGACAACAACCAGATAGCGCTCTGAGCGACCCGGGGATGCTCAGAGTTCCTCTGGCAACGCTGGACAACCACCGGACTCCGTGTATGTTCCCACCTGCTGCTTCCCTGCTGGACTGATCGTCTTCCCAGGAGGAGAACAACCTATCACTAAAAAAAGGTACTGCCTTGGATTATTTGTTTTGCTCAAAAGTGAGTGAGGTGAGCACTTAGTTTTTGGTCCTACGATCTCCAGCATCATATCAGGCCTGCAACATTTCTTTATTTGGTCATATTATTTTGCCGGCTTAGTATAGTGGGGATATTGACGTGAGAACAGTGTGTGTTTGTTCAAACTGAGAAGCACTGTAATGTATTTCACTGAGTGATGTGAACTGAGCTTTTGTTAGAGGAACGAAAGCAGAGAATATCTTGAAGAACTAAGTTTCATTTAGGTGTTTTCGATTTGTTTGTTTTTTTGTTTTTTTAAAGGATTAAAATAAGCGATTACTTATTTCAATCTGGGTGTGTCCATTGTTAAGAGGTCAAAGTCTACATTCAGCTGACTGGTTGAGGTGCTTGCATACTGTCATCGAAGGGTTATTGTGCATTATTTTCTGTATGGTGGATCATTACATTGAGTAGGACTCTAGCGACACAAGATAAATAATTTAAAAGTTAATAGGAGGTTCCCTGTACAGTTTATTCAGATAAAGAACTCAGGGCCCCGTCTACATAGTAATGGTTAGATGGGCTACACAAACAACAGATATGTGGAGGAGTCATGAAATGAAGTTGATGGATGTCAGCTAGGTTGATATACAGTTGAAGTTTCCAGCTCTATGCTGTGACTTCACCACAGAGGTTTGTGTGTTTTTAATAGAAAAAAAGGTGTCCAGTGTGACTCAGGAGCACAATCCAAGAAGGAAATCTGGCAGCACAAATGTTGAAAATATTGGGAGCTGGAGAGAGAGTGGCACACATGACAGTCTCCGTAAAATAAAATGGTTTTGAGAATGGCGAAGTATTTCAGTTGAAATTGACTTTTTTTTGTTAATATTTACTTCACATAGCCCCTTTAAATTGATCATGCCAAAAAAGTTGAGTCATTCCAATGAAACAAATCTGTCTGGAATGACTGACATTGTAAAATATCCTTGCACAGCCTCCCAAATGGAATGACGACTCTGTTTGCATGACAACTGCACTTGAATTCACAGAAGGTATCAAAGCATCTGCAGAGACCGCCCTCTTCACTTACTACAATAGTTACTGGTGTTCATTTGATTTGCGGTATATGGCATGAAATGAATCTTTGCCGCTCCAAATCTAATGGCTGCCCCTTGTTAGTGACTCTTCCTAAATCTTTCAGACTTCTGCATGCCCAATAACTGCAGGCAATCCTTTAAACTAAAATCTTACAAAACTTTATTTAGCACCCTGTTTGAAATATTAGTAGCCTACAATTGGCACGTGGGCGGCACATTATTCTTGAGCTCTGACGAGCAGAAAACCAGATAAATTAAAAGAGTCCGAAAAGAAGCTTCACAAATGGCTCTTTCACCGTGTGACAGTCATATGCATGCAGGTAGCACAGGCTGTAAAACCTGACACTTGTGTTTTATTAGGGGTTAATATGAAACACCTTTACCGCCAAATCTAACTGTAGGCCACAACTCTTTTGCTATTTGGCCTATTTAAAATAAAATTTTGTTTGCTTTAGCTACTGCCAGAGCATTGGGGTTGACCGTGTTGGTTCGGCCCACCACTTTGGTTCAGGGTGGAATGTATGACTTGGCTCCACCATTAGGGTCGACAATGGTGACAATTGGTTTTAAACTAGGCTTTTGAAAGTATTTTAGCTAAATGCACTGCTGTAGTGACTTGTTCAGTGATACCGTCTAAAAAAGAAAGAGATTCAGGGAGATCAGACATTTTTTTCACGTGTTCTCATAATTGCAGTTTTCACTGTCAAAATATTTTTGCTGTAGTCTTCGCCAAACAGGTCCAATTTCATCTCCACTGACTTAATTTGTTTTTGTCTCTTCCCTAGACTTAAACACTTGTGTCCCCTTAGCTTGTTTTCTTTCTGCCAACTCAAGACAGTATGTATCATCCTCCCATGCTCGCATTTGACCTGATGACATAGTTATTGTTTATGGCTGATGGAGCCACATCACAGCAACCACCAATCAAAGCCTCCGGGCTGCTAAAAGCTGTGGAGAACTGACAGTTCTTGTGCAGAAATAGTTCTGAACTGGCAGAATACAATGTCTTTGTGTGAAACCACACTGGTTTTTGAACATTTCAATTAAAAAAAGCACCAAATGCGTGCATTTTAGTCTCTGCTGTTCTGACATTATGCACAAAACAGCACCATAATGATATGCCTAACCCTTGACGATCTGAAATCATCAGGATGTTCCGTCTTAAAGACCCGATCTGATTTCTACCAGGAAATGCCGAGCACTTCCTCTCACTCTGAGATGGATTGTTACAGGTAGTAATTTACAACACAACATCTGAGTCTCTCAGCAGGCCCCTCTATTAAAGAACAGAGCTCCATGAATTGTTCGCATAGGTTTTCCGAGGCAATTGAGAAGTCAACGGGGAGCAAGAAAACTGTGGAAAACATTCGAGCTGATCCGCACACATCATTAATCATTAAAACACAGCACAGCAGGACTCCCACTCTGACTTTCTGTTTTTGAAGGAAAAGTATGGGTACTGACACACCGATGCTGCCCAATAGTCGTCCCACACTTTCGACAAACTCGTACTCTGTATATTCCGAGACCATCAAGGAGTTTCCGGTGATGTGGAGCAGCCAGTATCAGCAGCGTATGCACTCTACACGCATTGTGACTTGTCTCCTCTCTGAGGTTTATGTGTGACCCGTGTGGGTGGGATTTGTTTATACATGATTGTAAAATTAAACACTACAGAATATTTCCTGGATGATATTATTAGATGGAATTATAACAGTGCTGGACCACATTTAAATTTTACTGACGCAGAGTGCAAAATCAGATGATACGTCTCAAAGCGTAGACCTGCCAAGTCTTTGTTTGTGTGTAGCCTTTTCTAAGTGGCAGGATGAACAAAGGGGATCTTGTTAACTTCCTTTGTTGCCTGCAGGACTGTTGTTGGAGGATGGCAGGATGCGAGGATACTATTAATTGCCTCCTCGTTGCTTATGTTTAGGGAGCATCAAACACTGCGAGCATTATGCAGCATTACCGTTGCTTGTCAAAGTGATGTAATCCTGCCTCTGTCAGTTCAGTGGGTTAAGACTTATTGCCAGAAATTAATTTTATCCGTTGGATTTGAACACAACCAAAATGTCCCCAAATGGCAGGTCGTGAATGTAAAGTTGAGGCTGATCTTCGAATAAATGTGACAAAATGTATCAAATGAAAGAAAGTAGAGATAATTGTAGTGTTTCCCTTGATTTACTTTGACTCGTACTTACCTACTTTTATGTTAATGGATGGGGGGAATTACACAAGCAATTTTGCTTCCACCCTCTTTTCTCACAATTGCATTTAAAAAAAAAATTCTGAGATGCAATCACTTGGTAATGAGTTCCAGATTCCCATTTTCCTCCGTGCGGGTGAGATGAGTAGAGTTATGGCACCGAAGATAGATATATTGTGCAAATTCATAAGAGCCTAAGAAATGGGAAAAGTCTTTTAAAGACAACATGTGTTCATGTGACCAAGAAATCTAGGGGGAACAGCAACACAGGACCTATAAAATGACTGATGTGTACAGACAGTGAAAGCAAGAAACATGAACACTGTTGTGTGAGAAAAAGAAAAAAGTGAGAGTGAGATTTCTTCGGTGTAGCAGCGAGGAGGAGGAGGAGGAGGAGGAGGAGGAGGAGCTCTGGCCTTGGGTCCCTGGGCACAGAAGGTGCTGCAGCATAGCTCCACTATTACACAAAGTCATCATGCATTGTTGTGGCTCTTGCAGGTGAACTACACAAATGTATGTTCAAGCTCATAATTATGTTAAAGTAAGACTACTACAAACCAACGCTCCCTGCACCAGTGGTGGAAGGTAGCTATAGGTACATTTACTCAATGACAATTTTATTAAAGTTATTTATAGTGATATTACTTTTGAGTTATTCATTACAATTACAAAAAGGTTGTTATACTGTAAATTATACCAAAGTGTCCAAGTAACATTTTAAAAAAGTAAACAAAATAAACATCACTTCAAACAGATATGTACGCATGAGAAACAATAATCCAACTAAATCGCTTTGGAATATTTTTTTTTCCTCAAAACGTTTGAAAGTAAATTGTAAGTAAAATGTATAATACATAATAAACATTTTTAGTAATTGTACAGTAAGTTCTCATATTTTTGAGGGAATATTTTTCCTCACAAAATGACTACTGAAACAAACACGATGATATATAATACAATAGGTTATATTGACTCATTAAGATTTTGTTTGTAACATGTGTTGTAAATATATTTTTTATATTTGATTAAAACAAGCACATGTAAATCAACAGCAATTACAATTTTAACAACTTTTAAAGTTATATTTATGAGATATTGTATTTAGAAGGTTTTTTTGTATTTTCCCCAGTGGGTACGGGCACTGGTGTCTGATTTCTCTCACTGAAAGTACTGGGGGGTGTGGAAGTCTCACAAAATTTCGTTCTGTCTTTACTGACATGTGTTCAGTGTTCCTGACTGATTTATCAATTTGCCGTATTAAAATTGGCCGATATGAGCCTTTCACAGACATATGAGTTTTGGTTTTCATGTTGCAGATATGTGACGACTTTTATTTTACTGATTAAACAATGCAGAACAGATGTGCATTTATATTTACATCTTACATAAAAAAATAGGTCTTTATTATTATGAAGTTCATTTGTTTTCTTTTTATTTATAATAAGTTATGATAAAAGTTAAATTGTAAAATACCTCAATCACATTTCTTTGTCATAATGGTTTGATAACATCTTAGCAATTATTGCCAAATTTTCAAAGATTTTTAAAAAATCCATCAGTCGGGTTTTAGTTTGCTCCCAGACAGACAATTCACTGATACTATTCAATTTTCCATTATTTCTTTTTTCCTTCCTTTATCAAGTATTCTTGGTACTTCATGGGTCATCCCTAACTTTTGTCTGTGTTCTCTGTATCAGTTGTGTTTTGGCATGTTGATGATGTGATTCCCTTTGTACCTATAGAAACAGAAATCGATAATTTGAAAACAGTTGCAACATTGCTAGTCTGAGCCTGACCACCTCTTTTTTTTTTTTTTAAAGTGCGTACCTCCACCAAGGCAAAACAATTTTATGGCCAAAAAGAAAAAAAAGTAATAAAAAAATAGGAATATGGTAGTTCTCTGATCATCTCACCATGAAGTCAGATTTAAAAAAAAAATCAAGATGTATACATCAAGATCCATCAATTATTTGTCAGGGAAAAGAATTTGCACCAGCATTTTAATGGGTTCTTCTCTGGCCCATGCGGCATCCCTCCGTCAAGTTCGGGGCAAATAATTTTAGTACTTTTTGTGTAATCCTGCTAACACTAAACAAACCTGACATGGGTGAGAAGTGAAATCATAACTACAGACAGAATGGCATGCAGAATAATGCAGATTTTCTTTCCTTTGTATTTTCATTTATCTGTCTCATTACTTTCAAACTGCTTATTATGTGGCAACTTAATTAATTAGTATTAATTCAAATTAAGTCATTAATTTAAAATAAAAGAAGCTTTGTAATTGACCAAAACAGCAGGACACTATAGCTTTAAACAAATGGCAATGAAACAGGAGTAAATAGAGTATTTCTTAGCGTCCATTTTCAGCAGTGCATTAATACATATTTGGTATTCGACCAATGCACCTGCTTGGCCCAGTGATATGTTTTGTAATAGTTTTTGGAAAACAGCAGAGCTCCGTGGTTCAGTGGAAGAAGGTTAGGAACATCAAGTCTTAGTTGTTTATTTTTTCATGGGATTTGTCGACAGTAAGAAAAAATAAAGTATATCACCAGGGCTCATCCTTTAAAGGTAGAACAAATACTTGAGCGTTGGCGTAGTAAAATAAAAAACAGTTAAAGAAAGACTTTACAGATTGCATTGTCAAGTCGTGGAGAGATTGTTGGACTTTGATAGAAGTGCACAACTATTGAAAACACATTGAAGATAGGTGCAGTCAGCATGATATGTTAAAGAATACCAAATGTTCTAGAGGAGAATTTCCTGCTCATTATTAAGTCCAGGTTTTATAGCTGGCATCCTGCTTCTGTCTGTACACTGAAAAAAGTGTTAAGCATTCAGGGTAAATCAGCAGCCTTGGTGAAGTAACAACATTTGTCTGCGCTCAACACGCTGCAATATCCAGTGTGTACGGAGCTGGAGAGAATTAGATTGTGAGATATTTTCCTTGCTGTTGAATTGGAGTTCATTCGAGGGTATAAAACCTGGCACAATATGAAATAAGAGTCATGATTCCACCTAAAGTTATTCACTGAAATTTGAGGTTAGTCAGGCAGGTGATAGCCACGGTTAGTTGGCAACCACACAAGCTGAAAGTTAAGTTCAAGGACAGAACTACAGATGATATATTTGAGCTTTTATATATTTCACTCTGGTGTTTAAACGTTACCAGCACACAGCAAGAAACACTCATGACGACATCATTCTCTTCAAAGTTTCTTCATTTTTGGGGGGCAAACAGAAAAGGTTGAGAAGATTTGCTAAGTTTGATATAACAACAGTGATATCAACAATCAGCAGCGGAAATATTACCAAGCTACATTAGACATGCGTATCAATCACATCCATAGACTAAAGTGGAGCTCATCCACACGTGCTGTGCAGTGCTACATGATTTGAAATAAGACAAAAAGGAGGAAATGGATTCAGCCATAAGAACAAAAGGAATTTTCCAATTGTGGAGGTTTATGCCGAGATGCTATCTTTTTGTCAGTGAAAGGTTGGAGTTCAGGCTGGCGGGGCGAGTTAATGAGCCTGAGAAATGTGCAGAGACTTGATGGTTTATGCTCAGATGCCAAACTATCAGCTCGTCTCACCCTTGCACCTTGGCTTAATGGTGCCTTAACCTTATGAAGGTCACCTTGACTGTGAAAAAAAAGACTGTGCACTCAAGGTGCACTCAAGGTGCTTCTCCAAGAGAGCCAGGGAATAATGGAGTGAACAGAAATGTTTCAATCTCAAAAGATGGTTGTTGTTTTTATGAAGGGGGTTACTAGGCCCTTTCAGTGCTGCATGCTCCTGTTTTCCCCATTTGTCCTGCTGACTCAACGAAGGGTTTTGTGTTGATTTATCGGAGTGTTAAGAACTTGCATGTTTATGCCTTGCACCCTGGATGACACCATCTGCAGCTAATCTGTATTTCCGTCGTCGTCTGCACACAGCAGCCCTGGACAGCTCCGAGTCGAGTACAAAGACACTGATTTCCCTGTCTCGTTCTTCCTGTTCGGCTCATCTGGATATTTCACCAGTGTTTACTAGTCACTATTCTACAGCTCGCTGTTCGTGTTCATCCCCTGCAGTTAGCTTGTATGCTGTAGACCAAAGGAGTAACTGTAAGTGTAACTGTACTCTGGGTCATGTGTTAGACCATTCAAGCCATTTTTGCATAAGCTGAAACACAAGGCAGCTAACAACTGTGTCCTTTTTACAACATTGTCACATGTATGATAAGAGAAAAAATGTTCAACTGGCAGATGTGTTCAGGAGAAAAGGGTTGTCCATTCGCACACTAAACTGGGTGCAACAATGTCTGACTGATTTTGGAGACTGGTGCCTTGCGCTGCTCCATGCTGTGGTGGTTTTGCGCTGCTCTTTTTAAATATTTCTTTTGGGCGTAACTTTGACAGCTTTCTGTTGATGAAGTTTCACTTTATGCGGGTGGCTTTATTTTCTCTGTTAAGCTTTAGTGTCTATTGCTCATGCGAACTGCCAAAACGTCTGGTTTCCACTAGAACTACTGGTGCTGCTGCGGTTGAAAAATATAGCTGAGGAGGAAATAGACAATTTTTTGGCTTACTCTTGTCATAGTGATGTTAAAGCTGATTGCTCAGTGTAGTGGCGAGAGAAAGAAAAACAGCACCATCCGCTTTTATATTGGTCCTCTTAGATTCGCTTTCACAATGTTATTCTCTTGGACACCGGGACTCGGTTTTCACAGAGAAATGACAACTCGGCACAAAGGAATTGCATCACCCATTGCGTGACCAAGAGAATAGCGTTGTCCCTGCATCTATCCCTAATGATGGAAATGGCGGAAGTTGGAACAGCCAAATCGACAAAAACAACTCAACCTCGCAAGAGAAACAGAATCCTGTTGATGGAGGAACAAAAGCAGGCAAAGAAGGTGTGATAGAAAAAGAGATAAAACAAGAGCGGACCTCAGAGGGATATTCACTCCTTGGAGAGAGCTCCAGGATTTCAGAGGCCTCAAGAACATCTGACATGCAGTTTGCCTTCTTTCTACTGGATCAGTAAGTAACACAACCAACCTACTTATAATTCTAGGATGTTTAACTCAAAGTTATCTGTTCAAATTAGGATTTCCTGTGTCCTTACTGGAGTCTTGCTACTGCAGCGTGTGAAGACCCCTGTCTAAATGTTAGTGTGCTGTCAGGATTGTCTGTCTGCCCAGGTCAAAGGTCAGGAGACAATCACAGCCAGATCTCGAGCACCTGTGCCAAGTGCTCTGCAGGAATAAAAAGTCCCAGCTTCCTGTTGATCGCTCTCTCCTGCTGCCAGCACCCACAGATGTTTGCTTTTTTTTGCTTTGTTTGGTATTGTATATTTTACACCACAACACCCTACACTACATGATCCACAAACACACACATGAACACCACTGATGCCACTGCGGACATGACCTCATATCATTGTTACTCTTGTTCATTTATGTTTGCTGTAATAAATAGATTAATTTTGTCCGAGTTTTGTGTCCTTTCTCCCATTTTTGTCATTTCCCATGAGCCGGGTTATGACAAAATGGGGGCTCGTCTGGGATGCATCCAGAGAAGCTCTTTTTGTTGTCCAAAACTTAGTCCCTGCGTCTGTGCCAATAAAGTAGGGATAACTTGAGAAGGTTCTTCAAGCTGCGCTGTCAAGACTCCCATTTCAACCAGTTTTGATTTTAAAGATACCTTAATATTTTCTTTGACACGTTTATCTCCCCCCACTACCACAGAATAATGTTCAGCGAGTATAAAAAAAAAACTTCTAGTATCAAAACTAAAAGATACTAAATGTAACCTTTCAGTGTGATATCATGATTGGTGCATTGTGTATTTTAATGTTGACTTATGTCAAGACTGCGCTAATTTTAAGTAAAAAGTACATTATTATAATGTATTTGAAGTAGCAGACAAGTGAAATACTTAGTGGTAATACTAATATTAGTATGTTTCCAAGACAGGTGACCTTCATATGAAAAAAAGTGCCAGGAACCAGCTTGGTTTTCTGTTGTGTATATGTTAGGTCACTGTACCCCCGTGGGTCAGGTTCACACAACACATTAAACCTGGTGAGAGAAGGTAGAAGACACGCTCGTCTTTCTGATATGATGCTGGGACATTGTGACCCACATGCCACTACTGTCAACATCCACTGTAAGGCATCACGTGATAAATCAAGCAATTTATATAGAATCAGAAAAGCATGATACTCCAATGAGTCCCAGCTATTTGACAGCAGTTTTTGACATGTGCACAAATATTCCCCTCCCTTGACTTTGCGTTGCATTGAGTTTATGAAAACAAAAGAGCAGAGATCCTCAGAGGTCTTTGGGGGATCATTAAACTACACGTGGCTCAAGATTTATACCTCGGTTTTTTTTAATATAAAGGACAGATGAGGGAAAGTGAAGACCTGCATTCAGAGCATAGGCCAGAGACCAGGGAGACAGTCAACTACCAAAAACGCTTCAAAGGGAAAGTCGCAGACATACACTGACATTGAGCTGTAGATGGTGCAGAGATGAAAAATTAACTTGTAGATTGTGAGTTCTGCTGTATCTTCCCCCCAAAGTGACATGCTGCTCTGTTCAGCGCCATCACATATCGAGTGTCCTAGTTCTATGCAAAGTTGGAGACAAGTTCTTCTCCCTGTCAAATTGAATGATAAAGTATTGTGAGAGATCCAACTTTGGACCAGATCGCATTATGATGCATGGGTGTGGCTATTCTTGAAATCCTCTTAAGCATAAACACGTCATTCTTTTCTGGTGAGATCAATGCAAGGGAGTGCCCCCAAAACTACCTCACACAGACAAGGAATGTGTCTGTACAGCAAACACATAGCTTTGGTCCGCGAACGTGAGCTCACAGAATCTTAGACAGGCAAGTTAATTCATAAGAGAAGGCTCCCGACTGCTCTGGACGAACCAAACCTCACACACATTCCTGCACCTTAAAATGGAGAAAGAACAGGGCTACATACAGTAAATTCACTCCAAAGACAATTTATTGTGTTTTGTTTCCAGTAAAAAGTCTTGCAGGAGCACTAAAGCTCATCATGACAGGGCAGATTCAACCTTGCCAGTACATAGCTATCTACGTGACAGATAAGGCACACACGCACACACACACACACACACACACACACACTGTACACAATAATATGCATTGCAAAAGAACAATTATCACCTCAGCCTCACCCTTGATTCTTTAATGTATAGCACCAGGTTTTGTGAAACCTGGCAACTGATATTGTGCAACTTCAACGCTATATTTTATATGAGCTAGCCGCAGCTGGTGCTGCGCAAAGGACAACTTTCACGGGCAGTTTGCCTTGTTATCGCGCAGTCCAAAATGACAGAGTAAATCAAACACAGATTATTGGATATTGGACAGGGGACAAGGCAGAAAAGAGGCAGTCTTCTGAAAAATTCACCTCCGTCCGAGGGAGTTTAGACAAGGGAGCCTTGAGATTTATCATCCTATCTCCAGCGTCAGTTAATTCGTCAAGTAAGCATGCATCGATATTTCTCCTAAAGGACAGGTGATAAATGAGGCTTGAAATTTAATTCCATTCCAGAGTTTTCTGTTTGCCTCTCAGAAGGACTTGTTGGTTATATCACTCAGCAGTGATAATGGCAGCATAGTAAGAGATAAATTGTTTTTTTGTGGGTCGGCAGAAAAAGTGAGAATTATGGCCTAATCTCAACAAAATAAAGTGGTTGCCAGTGAAATGTCACCAGGAAAGATTAACAGATTTATGGATCTACAAAAAGCTTAATAAAGAAGAGCATAAAGTCCACAGTAGTTATTTCGCTGTAACATATTGAACATTTTGATTGTCAAGACATGATCCCAAACAAACAAGAAACTGTGTTTGTGTGTATTCTGTTCTTAAAGCTTAAAATAGTTACATCCATGATAATTTTTTTTTAAATTTGCCATATTAAGACAGACGAAGAATATTTGCAGGTAAGTGATTCTAAATAAGAGCCTTGAAAATAACTTTTTTCATTGACTTCACTGGAGGAAAAAAGAAAACCATAAAAAGGAGCCGATCAGAGCTTTTTAGTGAGCAATTTGAAGTACATTTGAAGTTTTAAGGGACTAGGCACTGTAATGAATAATTTGGACATTTAAAATGATTTCAGTTGAAAAGAAGCTCATGCATCATACGAGTGTATCAAGCACAGTCAAAAACAATCAAACTACAGGTCATCAACCATCAGAAACTACGAAAGATGACAGTGAATGTTTGGTCCAGTATCAGCAATGGAAGTTATGAAGTAAGTCTCTTTCTGATGTTAGATTTGAAACAATGTAAGGAATGTGAGAGACCACAAATAAATTTATCTTTCATCATAATACGATCAATGTGCGGTTTCCAGAGTCAATCCATTAATTCTATCAACTGTCTGGAGAGATTGACCATTGCTACAAACTAAAACCAAAGACTTGGATTTTGAGTTGGAGGTTCTGTCCCATGCCAGAGTCCACTATGTAAGACTCTTCATTACTCACTTTGTCAGCCGATGGCCAAGTTTTGTAGAATGTTAAAGTCAGATTGCTAATCCTCTTTGATTTGTGATGAGGTTCCAATGCAAATATAATGATATCATCAGCATACGATTGATCACTACAATCAGAAAAAGAGAATGGTAAAGTTGCCATAACTGTGAAGTATACATTACACGTATGTATGCAGGATGTAACAATTTATTTATAGTTCAAACACAATAACAATGTGCTATATTTTATCATATTCCATTCTGTTGAGTGTAAGTGAAGTTTGATAGAGAAGGTACAGGAGAATGAATGTAGAGCTCAAACAATGAGGATGGGTGTGTCAGTATGAACAGAAGTAGCGTCTGTGTGTCTGGCAGCCAAAGAGGTTGCACCCAGTTGATGTCATCGCTTGGTGTACCATTCTGTTAAGTGGTGTTCACATGCAATGATATAGAAGTACAATATGTTCTGCATACTGCACAAACAAAATCTGATTCTTGACCATAACGGAATGTGCATAATTTAAAAAAAAAAATTTGCTGTAATTATCTGCAATTGTGTAAATATTGCATCATGATAATGTGGTTAAACGAACCCGGGGAACAATACTCAATCAAACCACTGATATCTCTTTGGATCTGCGTCAAAAGAAAAGTGGTCTAATGATGCATATGCTGGAAGTTTGACAATGATGAGTGAGTTCAAACGGGTGGCTCCGTTTGACAATTTGAAGTAGGAGGGCATACAAGAGTACAACTTTTTGAACTTGTACCTATTTTTGAACTTCATTAAACAGCATAAAAAACAAAAGGTCTTGTGTTCTCCGTTCTTGATGAAATCCTAGCCAGGGGGTTGGAACTACTCTAACGAAACCTGCATGATCTTTGCAGCAGCCTGCTGCAATTACCCAGTCATGTTGGGGATACTGTGCACAGCAGCACTGGTGTCATGAGACAGACGGGCCCCACTACTGGACTCAAACAGTTTCAGCTTCCCATCCAGGGTCCCAGTCAGCAGCTAGGAAAAACACAGAAACAAACATGGCATTTTATTCAGCTTTTACTCTTGTTGATGACATTTCAAAGGCATTTCGTCACACATCACTCTCCATTTTAGCGCTTTCTGTTTAGATGAACGTGTTGCATAATGGCACACCTGCTTCAGAAAAACATGAAGCCGTCTGTCCAGAGTTCTGTTATATAACTTTGTTTGATCAAAAGTGGTGCTCGAGTTTCCTGCCAATGCTTGACATGGTTAGCAACAGATTAATAAAGCACCCACACATCAATAAACTAACATCAACCCACACACTGCATGCTCATTTACGCACACACACAGACCAGCACAAGTGTGCACAAACACCTCTTCACTTTACTAATTTCAAAGCAACAATTTCATCTTCTTGTCACCCAGAAGAGCAGAGGAGAGAGATGTAGCATTAGCTCGACAATCAATCAGCAGCATCAGAATGAGGCTTCTTATAAATAGCTGCTCAAATAAGTATACATGATGGTGAAAAATGAAACACAAATTTAAGACATATGTTAACAAATGGCTTCATTTTCACTAGCCTTGTAACAAATCATTTAAAATCTACTTCATACTACTCAAGCCAGGGACATTTACTACATTTATTCCCACTTTAACTCCCTAAAGGACATTAATTAACACAAAATCCTACGGGATGATAAATAAGCAAAAAACAACGCAACAAATTGCAAACTAAATAGCAATGTATGGGCAAATTTTCAATGGAGTATCAATCTTATTAATTCTCATTTTAAGAGATTTAGGGTCACTGTAAAGATGGACTATCTTTTTAAAGTATACTAACAGTGGGAATCCTAGAAAATAACGATTTGCCAAGCAGTGATAAAAAACACATTTGGTGCAACAATAGCTCAACATTTTTCCCATGCACTAAAGCTGTTTTATGCAGGAGAAATCTTCTCTTTTTTTTACCAGCAAACAGATGCCTGTGCTGGGAAGGGGAGTCACAATAGCATGCACTCTGAAGATGACTCAAACAGTACAATGACTAAACTGGGCTGGATTTAAACTTCCTATGATGGGTAATCCTTGCTGCCTCTCTCCTAAAGACACAAAGAAGATCCAAGTGTGTGTGTGGAGCCCACAGATGAGAGGAGTCTTAAAGGGCTGCCAAGTACATATATTACACCCTATGTTGCACTAGTGTTTTTCAGTGTATAAAGATGTTTGAGACTCCCACCAAACAAACATTTTGGCAGCTCCGGTCACGAGCTCTTCCACCTTCAAGGAGTCATCTTTCACCATGGCCTCCTGCTCAGAGACCGTAATGAACAATAGCCAAGCTGTCTGGGTCCTGCCCTGAGGCTGCGAAAATAGCTTTTTAAAACTCAAAGAGGGTCAGAGAGCAGTTCTATTAGCAACCTCAACTCTCTTTATCAACTGCCATTCAAATCCATTAGACTGTGTAATCACCCTCCTCCATGTAAACGATTGTCTAAAAAAAAGTAATTTCAAAGTCATAGTACACTTGCAACAAACATCTGTAACCCAACACATTCCATCTCTGCAGTCATCCATCTTTGTTCACTGAAGCTGAAGCAAGCTGAGCTGATGCAGACTGAAGGTTTCAGGCGACCTTCAGGGTCAGAGGTCAGAGACTGTTGAGAGTTAATTCACTGTAGAAATGTAGCAGGGGTCATGCTGGGCCATCACAAGTGAGTTATTGGATTTTCCTCAACATCCCCGCTTCAAAGAAAAGCAGTTTTCAAAGGTTTGATCTTTGTTTTAAGATTAATTTGCCATGTCAGATGTCCGGCTGACCCATAACCACTTACACACACCCCTTCTTTCCCAGTCTCTTAAAATGTACACAGTTCAAGTCCAGGGAATGACCTTAATGGTACAAAGATCAGTGGTGAACTTGACAAGGAAAACATTTTTTTTCAGGAAATAAGTGTCTTTGCTAAGTGACGCAGTTGTCCTTTTCCTCTCCAGCACCCACATTCAGCAGAAAGAGATTGCATGACGGATCAACAAAAGCCTGCATTGGTTTTATAATGAGAACTAATGAACACATGAGAACATGGGCTGGATCTCCTTCTGAGATCTTTTTGTACAGGTATATCTGTGTTTACATTCAGTATGTTCAAGTGCCATTGAACCTGTTAGGAACTCTGGGATCGTAAATCAGGTAGAGAACGTGCGTGGAATGTCACACATATTACATAATCTAAGTTATTGCCAGAAGTGCTGCCGCATCACCGCAGACGAAAGACCACAAATCAGTAGTTCAAAGAAATGATTCAGGAATGAAAAATAACGAATAAGAATGCAATGTGGCTTAGATTTGTGTCGAACAGCAGTCAAAAATATTGGCATTCTGGACGACAGAAACTGTCCATCTGTAGAATCTGTAGGATCTTCTGAGACGTACATGTTGAGGGGGAAGGATGAAGGACATGAGAGATGGGGAAGGATCAGCAAATGTGTACCGAGATATGCAAACGTGTACAGGAATCTGCAAATCAGCTGCAAGGGGAGGCCAGACAATGACATAGAGCTACAGAAGCTTGTTTGTGTTTTGGAGACCAGACCTACTAGTCAAGGGGTTTCTCCAGGTGAAAGATTGTGTACTGTGTGACCCCATGTCAAGTCATGTGTGAACTTACAATGACTGCAAGACTCACGATCATAAGACTTGGCAAGTTTATAGTGTGAACTGCACAGCCATCTGAAAGTTGTGTAGTCTGAACTTGGCTTAAGCTGCAAACTCTAGATTTGGGTCAATTCATTTCACACATTGTCCTTCATAGGTTGGGTATTTAGGCAAAGAGGAGGACAACACTACTAACTAGCACAATGGCCAACTGAGGAAATACTGCCTTGTGAAAGGTTATGGTACTTCAAGATGTTGCCTCTTGTAACTTTACAACTGGACAACCTTTTCATTTCCTCACTTACTCTTCATTGCAGTTCCAGCTGTGCTGAACACAGGCCAGTTGATTTGGGAGATGCTGTCTCAGCTCAGTCTGTGTCTCACTCTCATGTGACATTCTGGAGCAGACAGCGGAGTCCACCTCTGTATTTGCTGTCTGGCCACTACAGTAAGAGGACAGTGATTTGGCCCTCTGGGGTCAGGCAAAGAGGAAACGGAGAGATTCAGTTTTAATTTGGATTTAGTTTCCTTTCTTATCCCATTCCAAAAAAACACACGTATGTTTTTAAAGCCAGATATGTCAGAGTGCAGAGGTGCCTCTGGAACAGAGGAAGATTCATTGTCTTGCTCAAGGGTACTTTGGCAGAAACATACTTCCCTTATTAAAAGACAGGAAACCTTGCTGACTGTGAGGTGTTTAATTGTTTGTTTGGTTTGTAGGTTTGTGTTATTAAATGAATATTTTTTTATGCCAAAGTCTTTTTGTTTGGTGTTTACAAAACCATATTTTCCTTTTGGTCTTTTACTTATTCAAAATAATGCATTCACCAGTCGGCATCCTTCTCAGAGTTTAATTGTTTCATTTTTATTTAACTTTTGCCAGTCAATAAAATGACAGTTTACAAAAAATCTGTTCTTACACCAACAAGATGGTAGAAACTAAAGAACTTGAATATGAGGAGAACAAGACCGATGCCAATATATATTTTTAAAAGTACATCAGCATTCAAAACAGCCCACTGTAAAAAAAAAACAAGGCAAAGGAAGAAAAAAAAAACACTTATAAGCTGATGGGACACACTACGAACACATTCCCGAGGTTGAAAAATATGCTTGGAGGCATCAACAGTTTGGGATTAGATAGTACAGAATTCTAGATTGAGCAGAAACCCACAAAGCCGTTTGCTTTAGTCTGACCAAGTAACCTGCTTCTCTGGAGGGTTGATTCGCCTCTGGCGATAACATTTTCCTTTGCCTTTCACCTGTTATCCTAAATCCCTTAAATTCCCAGAATCACTGGAGGAAATAACTACAGGCACAGTATCAACACTGTTTTGTTTTTGGGGCACCACTCAAATTGTACAAAGCTTTGTTTGCCTCAAATCTCCTGCAAAAGATATTAAAAAGAGAAGGTATGCTTTGTGAATTCTCGCAGGATTTTACAACACAACTAGGTAAAGGGACAGTAAAAGTTGTGCTCTCTCATTACAGAGTAAAGTACAGGAATAAACCTGGGGGAATGGACCCCAGAGCTAGAGCTGCCTGCCTGATGGTCTTTTAAGAATTAGGGTGGAAAACATGAGTGAAAAATTACTGGAAAATATGCACAGCGTTATCTGTCTGTGCGTTGCATCGGAAGGTTCTCTCAGCAGTAAATATGGAGAACATCTGGCCCTCAAATCTGGCTGAAAAGCATGATAAGCACACGTTGGGGACACTTTTTGCCAACATTTTTTTCTCCATGTCTTGCTAAGGAGGAAGCGCAGGCTCAGGAAATACAGCAATGTTATCATTATGATATCACAGGGTCTTGGTCTCAGTTAATTCCAAGACCGATGGGCCATTTCCCAGGGCTCCTTGAAGTTGTACTCATTTTTTATTTACACATCTCTGATTTGGCCATAAACAAAAGAAAAATAAAGATAAATATGTGTACATCCATTCCAGTCAGACATTACATTCAGCCAAATCAAGATTAACTAGAAACAGCCAGGAAAAGCCGAGCCAGGCACTCAATACATCAGTAGTAGATCAACCTTCCACGGAATTGGAAAGGAACACTTTACAGTTAATGTGAAGGAGGGCTTTACATAAATTTATGTATGTATCTTTAAGGAATCATACACTCTCAGTAATGTGAAGGAGAGTTTTCATATAAATGACTAGGGCAGTATCGTTAGTCAAAGATGCAACCTGGATTCTACAGAGCTCAACTCCTCGGCATCTTGAGATGATTATAAATCCTCACGTTTTCCCAGACACAGACTGAACTGTAGTTTCCCATGTCGAATAAGGAGGCTCCGGACGTCCCCAGCCATCAGTGTATTACATGCGATAGCAATCAGCAGCACTGATTATTACCACTGACTAGTTCTTTACAACTGTGCTAACCAAATCTTACTGCTGCTCCTGATGAAGAACATGTGATCAACAATTCTTTTAGTTCTTGACTCAACACTAACACGGACAAAAAGTCATAAAAGTGCCATGGATGGAACCAACACTTTTACTGAGCTGGCATGTCGAAAGATCTATCTCCATGACAACTAAGTAAACTCTCCTCCCTGCACCAATGACTTAATCCAATTTTACTGCCTCTGCAGACCCTGCGATATGGCTGGAAGCTAGTATTTTTTCAAAACCATGCTGAAATGAATTTGGGGAAACTGCTGGACACAGGATGTGAATCTGTCTTTTTCATTCAGTTTTATCTCAATTCTTGACAAGAACTGCCGAGGGCTTCCTCTGATACACTGATAAGGTTTTGTTAGCAAACAAAACCTTATCAGTGCACTGGTGATTGCAAGTGACTGTCCCCAGCTGAGAGCTAATGCTATTGCCAATACAGAATTGTTTGTGTAAGAAAACTCTAATTCAATAATCTATATTATGACTAATAAATGGTTTGGTGGCTATGACAAAGCAAGTTTCTCTTATGATCACTAATTTCTGTGCTCTAAATCAAACGTTGAATGATACAAACCATTGCCAAAGTAAACATTAAGCCTAAATAAATATAAAGTGCATTCAAACATGACTCCCAATAAAAATCCTGGGGGAACTGTATCTAAATACAGTTAACACCGATACAAAAGAGACAGAGTGGGAGCTGTGGTATGTGTTAAAATCTACATAACTTTCTTTTTCAAGGTGTTCCCATGTGGACATCGCGATTTCCAAGGTGGGAAGATGAGTCAAGGCTCTTTATTTAGCTGCAGACCCTCTGGAGCCCCTTCAGTTTTTTTTCACACATTTGTGAATTTTACGACTTCAATCCAGACAAATCTTAGCAGGTATCTGCAGTATGAGATGGCCAGTGACACAATCTGAGAGTATAAATCAATAAATGTTGACCTCATAAAAAGATGACAGGTCAATAGATGTAAAGAATGACGGATAGCTTAGATTTTATTGACAAATTTCAAGAATTATAAGTAAAAATAGCAAGTTTTCCATGTGGAAATAAGTTTTCACGGTATTACCCCAATACTGAATATACATATACAACTTGAGTTTGAGAAGATTAAGGTATTATAATCATACCACCTGACACAGATTGTCAAAAATACAATTGTGTTTTAGTCTATATAACATTTCATGATTTTTTGAGTTTTTTACTTTGGCTGGGAGTCATGTCAAAGACAACAGCATGTGCAGAAGAATTGATGGGAAGAGAGCAGGCTCTCACTGATGAGGTGTGTCTTCAAACTCTGCAGATCATTGTAAATGGCCTTGAGTCAAAATGATGGACATGCACATTCAGAAAATGTGCCTCAAGTCCAATAGACTGTCAACAAGAGGTCTCATGTGAAACACAGCAGAGGTTGTGATATTGTGTTTTTAAAGTTTTCTTTTGTAAATTGACTTCATTTGAAAAGCTCTAAAGGAAAAACAATTAACTTGCCAACAAAACACCTCCAAAGGGAACTGTTGCTCTGAAACGCTCTGGGGATTATTTTGGACACATTAAAAGGAATAAAGAAGCACCAACAACTCAAGATAAACATAGATTTTTTTTTCTCCTGTGCTAATCTGCTTTCTATGGAAGGAAGAATGCGACAAATGGCAGAACATTAAGCAACAAGGAATCCAGTAGAAATGACCAACAGTCAACAGAAAATGTGGAAAGCAGCCTCTGAAGGCAACTAACACATCCCTGGATACTACTTTATTTTTTTCCATTGTGGAACTGTGCAGCCAATCACAAGCTGGAACAACCCTGCAGGCCGTCAGTCAGTCAGTCAGACATGTGGATCAGCACAGTGCGCAGAGTGAGTCAGTACATCCCGTGGAGTTAAGGTAGGGAAGAGCGGTGCTCATTATGTGATTGGACCATGAACTGACCACCACTGGTTAAAGCCACAAAGTGATTTGGTTGATTCTTGTTTTCATTTTAAATGGAAATGATTTTGATCCAGGAGGCTCACACTTTGGACAAAAAAAAAGAAAAATGAACTAAAAAGACGTGTGCTCAGTTGTGTTTATAGGTACAAACAGACGTTTTGCTTGGGCTTATACATGTTGGAATTCTAGGGTGTTCATATTTTTTGTATGAGAATGATTTGCTGAGTACACTCATCCCACACACTTGAAATGCCGAGTTGAGCTTCTTATTATTCCTGGCTCAATCTATGAATTCTTTTGTGGCTACAAGAAGAAATTCTGTGAGGTTACTGACATACATCCAGCGACCCAGCTAAGCCCTGCTATGTGACCTCCTGAGCCTGAGGATATCATTCCTTCTTCACAAAGGCTCAGAGCGCCCTGTAAGTAGAGATGAAGTGGACTGGATTGGGGACTCTATGCAATGTTTGTGAAAATCGCATGTATGTAACTTTCAAACCATGCAATGTGATTTTCTGTTTTCAATTTGTTAATTTCCTGAGTGAAGTTTTGAGTAGAAGGCACAGCTTCATTTAAACTCCAAACAATAAGACTGAATAAGGTGAAGCAGTTTCTTGGACTGAAGATGACATGACCTCTGACTGACACCGCTTTTCACTTTGACCTCTTTGCTTTTAGACATTTCTCCTTCATACCATTTTGAACTGAGATGATTGAGATAAAGAAAAATTGTTTGCCATTGGAGCAAACAACCAAATTGCCAAATGCAAATTTGGCAGACAAATGTTTAAAGATTTCATTGCTTCATTAGCAGGCCCTTAAATCAGTGCAGAGATTATGGCATTGGCATGAACAATCACTGATGAAGCCGACAATCATACACTTCATATGTTGCCTATTTGCATGTCCTCTTGTGGTGTTTAAGCAAAGTCAACATGGATCAACATCTGGAAAATAAGGACATTCTCTAGTTTTCACCAGCTTTCAGATATAAACTTCGGAAAATTGGATCCGGTCCTTTGCCACTCACATATGAAGAACGCAGCAAGAGATTGCCCGGGTCAGACGCATCCACAACAGCAGGAAAATGATTGGAACATTTTCAGGCTAGGGGTGGCACCTGGGTAAAAGCGCCCACTCGCTCGCCATCAATCTCGGAGATTTCCCTGCTGTAATCTCAAATGGGGTCACTCTGACATTTCCGAAAAATTTGCTAAGGGGCTGGCAGGAAACATTATGGAAAATGCATGGAGCAACATTTGTGGACATTTGCATTCTCCAAAAAAGTTCTGGACAATGTCCAGACGTCATTGCATGTCTGAAAGCATCTCTTGACTGTCTGATGTCAAGACAGAGGAAGTAAAAGCAAGATATTTACTATATTTGTACAAAATGTTTACTCTGGTCAACAGATTTAAGAGATGTGGAGTCATATGACCGGTGATTCATTGAAGACGACGGGCAATGCGGCAATGAACTAATAGCAGAGGAGTCAGCAGAGAAAGCGAATGACAGAAAAGACAAAAGATGGAGAGGCTCCTACCTCCGGTGTGGCAGGGTTGAACGTCACACTGAGCACTGTGTCCGAGTGTTTCTGAAGTTTGTGGAGGTAGCTGCTGCTACGGATGTCGTACACATAGGCCTGGAATGAACAAGATGGACAACATGAACATAAGCAGTGGTACTGAACTGTACAATGAAGAGATGTACAAACCTCTTTGACATGACCCACCTAGTGAAGCTCACTATAGGCGAGTAACACAAAAAAAACAGTAAGTTTAGACTGAACAAGAAGCACATTGATGTAGATCTGGTGAAACTGCATACAAAAGTCAAAGGAAAGACACAATCAGACGCAAACAGATTTGCTTTAGGGATAGTTTCAACTTCAAGGGGAAAAAGGCTGTCAATGTTTTCACGCTGATTACAGTGTCCATGTTCAGAGACTGGCTAGACAGTAAGATTTGGCTCATGCTGAAATCGGTAATCAGACACATAAATTCATGCAATTTCTGTGCCAGAGTCATCTCAACTGCTGAACTAAACCCCAGATGACTCCCAAGGTCAATTGCGTGCTTAAATAAAATCTGTGGCTGACTGTGAATACAATATTGAATATGCTTTAAGTTATACAAAAAAAAAATATTTTTGTCATATCAGAAGCTGTCATCAAATACTTATGATTAAAGATTCTTAGGTTTGTTTCATATTTCACTTTTATTTTCAGTCCCAGCTGAGAAAGAAAAATGCTAAAAAGCCCCTTCAGAAAGTGACTGAAAAGGGTTAAAATTTCAAATATCATAACAAAAAATAACATCACCATCATCCTGACAAAACAAAAAACACTGCTGCAACATTTACTGTTTGAAGCAAATCCAAAAGAGGCAGCCGAGTCAAGTTGCATTTATTTAAGCAGTACATCTAAAAATAATTTTCAATCATAGAAAATAATAAGTATAGATGAAAAGAACAAGTAGTGTGATAGTGTCAAAAATCAGACATTATCACATTACAAACTACTGTAATGCTGACTCTCAAGGGCTTTTTGGCATTGCAATAAAAAAGTCTTAGCTATTGAGGCTTGTCACAGATTCATAAAACTCAAAACACTTAACACTTCATAATTAATCGACCATTGAGACTAATTAACAAATGCACCCTTGCAGACCGATCACAGTTAGTTTCTGCTTGGAGGCAGTAAAAGCCTTGTTAATAAGCTCTACTTCTCGGTATTAAGTAGGTGTAGATTTTACACTTGGCCTTTGGTGCTCACAAACACATTTTTGCATAATTCTTGTGCAGACATCTTAGGAGCAACACTTCAATCAGAAATCTTAGAAAAGAAATGTGAACAAGTGACCGGCTTGTTAGCACAGTTTTTCCTTCCCTTTAAGTACAATCAGCTCATTTTAAGGCTCATTCTTTTTGCTCCGGTGCCACGAGCGCAGATAAAAATAGACGTGGGGATGTTTGCTATACCAGACGGCAACTCATCAGATTCCTGCAGCTGTTTTGTATTATGTTTCCCTGAAAAACGCTCGAAGTGAGCTCCGTCAAACGGTCCATGGGTAGAGTGTCTCTTGTCTGCGGCGTATGACGTGTGTGGTGCCTAACAGGGCATTAGATACTTGGAAGAGGAAAGTTCTTTCAGGAATGCTGAAATATCAGATGGATCCCCAGATGTGTCCGTTCACATCGGCTGTTAACTGAGGCAGAGAGCAGTGAAAAACTGGTATATTCTAAATACCCCATTTTATATCAGATTAAAAGAGGCGAGGGAAAAGCAGATGAAAATGTGGCATTTTTCCACCGAACACACAGAAGGTTAAAATCGACCACAGTGAAATCATATTCTACTTGGATTGTTTTGGGCCATATGTTTTTTGGAAAATGTGTAATACGATCTAGGGAGTCTTTTCAGAGTATGCAGGTTCTTCTTTTCCATGATTGCTTTTTGATATATTAAGACAAGTATAAATGTGTCTGGCTTATCGAAGTCTCAGGGCAGCTACAAATAAATACGGCGTAGCCCACTGCCGTATATACTCTCCCCATTTCCTGAAATGTTGGAAATGTCGGAGCTCGACAGAGATGCTCTCAAATGTTGGTGCTGTGCTCAGTCCACATAATTAATTATAACCAGTGGCATGCATATATTATTCCAGTGCTTTCAACAAGCGCACACACACAGAAGGAAAGAGAGATGGATTAGGAAAAGGGAGGCAGTCTTCTGAAAATGTCTTGAAAGCAAGTATAAGGCACAGTCTGGAAAAGCAATTAAAGTTGTGCTTCAACATGAATGTTGAAATTGAACTTTATGGAAAAAGGCTCAAGTCCAAATAAAATTGTCAGAGTGAAGCACAAACAGTCCTCACCTTATATGGAGGTGAAACTGATAAAGATATGCTACTGTTTTCCTGATGTATTTCACATTTACAAGGTCAAGTAAGATATTAACTGTATAAATTATACATAAATTACATTTAAAATAATTCTTATGAGGGCTTTAGCCTCTGTTGAACTGCAAGCAGATACAAAAGAAGGTCAACATTTTCACAGAGGACTTCACTGTCTCTTTGCACTTCAGTTTTGTGGGCATGATTCAACTGGGAGTATTTATGTTGTTGCTGTCTCACCAAATACGAGACAAAATCTAGCCAGACCATGATGACATGTGGTCAAGAAAATATTTGGTTTCTTCTTTTTCAAAGTTTTTAAAATGTCACATTACTCATCAACTGTTTGTTTCTTTACAACTTTGTAAATATCACTGCTCTGAAACCATAAAACCAAACAGTATTTGTGCTGTGGGTGGCTGTGATATAACTTCTTTAATGGCTTTGTCTCCCCGTTCAATTTTCTCCAAATAAAAAATTGGATATCATAGCAATCTTGTCAAATTATACTCCCACAAAACCTGACTGTCCGAGACACCTTTTTTTATCAGAGAGGTGTATAGAAGGGAGAGTGAAACACTCACTTTATCAGTAAGAACCCAGAGTAAAACAACTTACGGCGTTATCCTCAGAGCCTGACGCGATGAAGCGGCCACACGGCGAGATGGCTGCTGAGCAGGGATGGCAGCGATTTAGATGGTTCTCATAACGGCGTACACATCTGAGGAGGCAATGCACACAATGAATGAGGTTGATGAACTTAAACGAACCTGATGTGAAGGAGAGACTGAACGTTTGAGTGGTGAGGTCATAAGACAATCTCAGTTCTCAGAGTCCACACGTTGGATTGAATAAAAAAAATCGAGTTCATGTCGTTGCAATGGTCATATAAGGAGCACAATAATATTTATAGAGTGAAATAAGCCATTATAAATGATTTTACCCTGAACTCTCTCAGCTAGAAAAGACTGTAAAACTAGAAAAGGTCGCTGTTGTTAAAAAAAAGAAAGAAAGAATCTAAACATTAATGTCTGAGAGGTGAGATATGTTCAGTATGAGCATGAATAGAGTTTCACACATGAGTGCACAGGTTTTTCAGGGATCTAAACTCTGCAAAAATAACAATGGAGCCGAATGCCACCCTGCATAATTCACGTTTTTGCAAACATCTGAGCCGTCTGCGGCCAAGGAGTTTTGCATGACTCAAGCAAAACACAGGAAAAGAGAAGGTAGTGGATGACGGATGGTCCCCCTGAGCAACTTCTGTGTTGTCTCATTTGGTTCGCAACGGCATGTAATGCGTTTACAATGCCACCGACCGCTCACTGAGCGAGGGTCTCTGTATGGGCTGGCATGTTGGCCGAGCAGGGCTTTGACAGGATCCGGTGAGAGCATGTCTTTGACGTTCACATGCTAATGTCGTTTAGCTAGACGAAAAAAAGTAGGTCAAATTCACTGGTGACCATAAAAGAAATGTGATATACCCAGTACCAGTGAGTTTGTGAAACATACACGCAGTGAGGGGGGGGGGGGGGACACAGGGGAGCACGTTCATACAATTGCTAAGCAATAAAATATAAACTTTAAGAATGTTGAATTGTTTTTATGGCTGTGTTAGGGACTTTTTTGTGGTGTTGCATTGAAAGGGATTAAAGAAAGGGTTTTCCTCGCATTTTTCCAGTATATTGTCACCGTCAGCTGACTACCCTATTTGCCCAAGCAGCCCTCAAAAGCGTAAATCTGGCTGCCACTGAACACCTTCAGCCAAAGAAATGGCCACCTGACTGGAAAGAAGAAGAAAAAATGCTGCTGGAGGAGAGTGAACATAGCTCAAGTCAGATCAAGCAACACCATTCAATCCATGCATGCTGGCAAGAGATTGTGACCATACTTTGACGTGTAACCCAAGACCCAGGAGGACGGTGTGCAAAGGTCATAACCATTATAAAGACCCAGCTGAGTTTGTCCACTCATTTTTAAACAGAGAAAACAGAGGCTGATGGGTGGAAATTGGGCATGATTGACAGCTAGTGAAACCAATCAAATAGACACAAGATAAATGACACCAGAGAACCCGTAACCTTGACTGTGATGATGACGGACTACCGTGCCAAGACTGTACCAAGAAATCAATGAAAACTGAAAAAGAAAAAAAAGTTAATCGTGTTTTTTAAAGTTAGCTTTAAACATATACTTAGAACCAGTGGGGTTAAAATAGCTCTAGAGTGAAGGCTATTCATGACAAATATAGTTACAAAAAAAACAAAGCCTGACCTCCAACAATTGTGATGCCTAGCAAGACGGATGAGACGCATCTGTTTCTAAATCCCTATCAGGACTTCTGGACAGGTCTGCAGCACAGCTGACACTACCTATCACGATCACACTGATAAGAGGCAGTTTAAGAAGTTAGAGTAAACACTCTTCTGCTTTTCTAGGTCAGAAATGTGGATCTAATGTTTGGCTGAAGGAGAGGAGATGCTGGGCTGAATCCCCCCCCCCCACACACACAGACACACACACACACATACTCTCTGTGTTGTTCGAGTGATGACTATCCGGCATTTGTCTAATGACTAACACAGACTGCACTGGAGGGTCGGATCGTCTTGAGTGGGAGCCTGTACGGTTACTGAATCCACCTGGGTATTCTGTGTCAGTCATCAAAGCAATCAGCAGACTAATCATAGCTCATTCTTTGCAATACAATGTATTTCCAATACATTTCACCCCGTGTAACCGTGTCAGTGCAAATCAGGTGAACGCTTTGCTTTTTATCGTTCTTTTTTTTCCCGAAGGAAATACTTAAAATAATCTCTGTATTGCTCAGCATAAATTTATCAGTAGAAGGGGATTCCAGGGGATTTGAGGACAATAAAGTCTAACTAAAGAGAGACAGGTCAACATCTGTTCTCTGTAGCTGTAGAATCTGCATCTGACCGTCTCCGACGTCTCACTAGGCGAAATGTGAAAGTGTGTGGACCCCATAAACTGGACTCTTGCACACTTAAACACACCATTCTGATTTTCAATGGGTGAGTGAAGGGTGCCGGGGTTGAAAAATAAACTGTGACCGATCCAGTGGTTCACCAAGTTAATAAAACCCTTTCTGTGAGAGTGCGACACTTTCAAAAACCATTACCCCCATTCAGTCATGGAGAAATACACATGGGTAACTTGCTTGTTTGTACTACAGTCTGAAAAGGAAGGTGATGAGGATTTTCTGGTGGCAAAGCAAAAATAAAATTAAGATTGGGTTTCAGAAGTTTCCACTCAGTGAAATGTACATTTCCCTTTGAGGTTTTCTTCTTGAAATTCGCAGACACAGTATTAACCCCAGTTTTGTCTGAACCCAGACCTTGTCAGTGTACTTGTGTGTGTCTATTAAGAACCCATTTTCATTAACTTTGGTGCACAATGGCTCTGGCCATGTAGCTATTGACAATGTATACTAATATACATTGTAAATATTGTAATATGACCATGTGTTAAAAATCGCATTATAAAAATTCTGTGTCAAATCAGTGTATGAAATAACACCATCAATGACTCTGGACTGTATAACATTACATTTCTTTTGGACAAAATGGAAAAGACCGAACAAACTCGTGTCAAACATTATTGCCTATTTAATCAGTCAGATTTTGTGAGCGAGGGAACAGAGATGTTATGTTACACTCTGCCTGCCAGACTAATTTCTATTTATTTATATGTATAACTCAGACGTATGAAAAGACTGGATTAACATAATAGCGATAGGTTAAATGGCAATAGAGATAAGCAACATTAAAAGAAATACATAGAAACATTAATCTTTTACCTTATTTTTGTGTTTGGCACTAGCTACAGATTAAGACACACGTTTTATGAAAGGAGGGGGGATTAACAGGGTCGACTAAGGGCCGACACAGTGAAGAACAGTATCTGCTTGGTGACAGCTCTCATAAACAGAAGTTCACCTGGAAACTAGGCACAAATATTCATCAGATAGCAGTGAACTTTTGATGGAGCCTTGGATGAGGAGTTCAACATGGAAGCAATTGCAGACATGAAAGAATGAAATACTCAATAATGTCCTCCACTGGGCCAAAAACAACATTTTGAAATCCACGCGAGCCCACATGAACTATCCGCCTTATTCAGATACCTGCTACTAAGGGCCAAAAAGGCACGTACTTTTGAAACGGAACACTTCTCGATTCCCTTCAACTTCTGGTTGTTTGAATATAAGGTAATTTTGCACTACCAAAAAGCAGGTATAAACGATGCTAACCTATAATAGAGGTTGCTTTCAAGCGTTACAGATACCTGAATCTGGATTTTAGGCAAAACGGAAGTGTCGTAATGAGGAAGTGCTTTCAGTATTGTAGGCCAAACATTCCAGATAGCACTGTCAGTCAAGTGTTCAGAATGTCACGACCCAAGTAAAGGGATTAGGTATCAATGCTTTCTTATTTTTCCACAAAGCTCTGTAATGATTTTTCATCTGGAAAAAAAAACTGAAGTCGTATGGGAGCACACTTTTTCTTGTCTGATTTTCACATTAAAGGTGTACCTATTACAAATCCAACAAAGACAGAATCAATACCAACCTAAGTGTACGGAGGTCCCAAATCTTCACACCATCTTTGACTGCACTGGTTAGAAAGAGGTTGTATGAATCCGGTGCCTGTGTGCTGAACATGGAGCCCTATGAAATATACACAAAAAAAAAGAAAAGGCCTAGTCAGCACATGCTTTATTGAAAAAAGGTTGTAAATCAGCTTATTGTCCAGAACTGGAATATTCTGTCACTCTGCATCTGGCATTGACAAATAGTTTTAACATTTCAGGTAGCATTAGCACCCCCTTAAAGTAAGACAATGTAAGCACATTGTGCCTGTAAATAAAACTGAAAAGGAAGCATAATCATCTTCCATCTCTTATGCAACACACCGAGCTAGGCTTCAGGTATAAATACATAGAGGTTCCACAGCACATCTATACTTAAATTCCACATCTTTAACACCAAGTTATCAGATGATACAATCAAGTGTGTGTGCAAGTGAGTATGTGTGCAAGAGAGTGAGAAGGCAGTGGTTGGGATGTCTTTTGTTTAGGTTTCCATTAAGAGTGTGAGAACGGGAGTCTGAGAGGGCATTTCCAGTTCCATTTTCCGAGAAGTTCTCTGCTCTGATGAGTTCCAGGTGAATTTTGCCGAGGAGGTGATGGAAATTTGAAGTGGGAAAAGCTGCTTCACATGCTACAGCTCCTAATGTTTGGTCCGCCTCGGGACGAGAAGCCACGAGCGGGGAGAGGAGTGATGTTGTGTGTGCAGCCTCCAGGCAGGGGCAATCCCTCTGGTCTGTAGGTATTAACCCTACAGCATCCAAAGGCCCCCAGGCTCCCAAAGGCCCTCAGGCACCCAGGCGGAGGAACCCAAGATGACGCAATAGCCAAGCTGAAACAACACACTGCGGGCGTTCCACAATGTATGAAACACAATAGCTGGCGAGACAAAGAACAGGCACCTCTGGATAAAAGGAGTGTGGTCAGCTGTGCATCATAGTTGAATGGGTTTGATGCATTTAATCCATACTTCTAGCTGCAGTGTGTCCAGCTAATCCAGTCTATGGATTAGCTGGACAATCTGCATGTGCAAAGTATGCACAGGTCAACAACCAGAGGGGACTGAAGTGAAAACCCCAAGGTCACTAGGCACAAGCCTCTGCTGCGCAAAAATACACACTTTTATGTATTCCTATAAATCACAGAAGCATCTCTAAGGTTGGTCAGAGTTCTCACGCTTTTATTGAAAAATAATTTTCAAGTTTCAATGTAAAAAGTATCCAACAGCAATAAGTAACCCCAGACTTGAAAAGCATGACTTTATTACTAGTATTTATGATTTAATACTGAGTAATGCAGTATTGTATTCTTCATATAATTTTAACGGATATGGATACGGGCCCGAGCTGTCAACTTGTTAGGCATCAGCAAATTGAGCCCACATTGGTCCAAGACAGTGATGTGGGAGTACGGCCACGTAAACCCAAACTGCATCATGGAACATGAATATTACTCCAAGGCCGTCATCTAGCATGGAATATCCTCTTGCCGTTTCCTATGGCAGTCTTAATCCTAATGCACCAAGGATTTACATTCAGGCACTCGAAAGAGAAAGATGAATGATACCGTTGATGGCACGTCCTGTCCGTCGGTCATGGAAACCTTTGTGGGACCATGACCTTCCTTCGCACCACAAACTAACACTCATATTCCATCAAAGACTATCTGTGCCTTATGTAACTTGTGCAACACTCATAAATGCCTTATGTAACCACTGGAAGATTTGCCAAATAGAAGACATTTCAAGAGTATGACTGAATTGATGCCAAGCCAAGCGAATTCTTCACCCTGTGGGTCAGGACTATATATCACTCAGTCGGCCTGTGAAGTGAAGAGATGTCTTTGCCACCATCATTCGCAAAGGTCAAAAATTCAGGAGCACAAGAAACTTGTGAGTGCGACTTTTTGATAAGACTCTTATCTTTGCTAAAATAATTTTCAAGAACAGCACTCTTTTCAGGATATTCGTGTGCATGGTCTAAAGGAAAATTGCCAAGAGGAAACTTAGTGACAAATGTAAAGTATGAAATCATAAGTTATTTCTCACATTAAAACTGTTTTCCTAAAAATGCTAAACTGCTGTTACCTTAAGCCTGGGACCCTGCAATCTACAGCCATTTCTCCCAAAATTATCATAAATACCAGAAATAATTAGTAGTCACAAAAAAACTTTAAAAATGTGTTAGAGAGCACCTGCTTTCTTGCACTGAATCTCACTTCACATTTGCTGTCATTATTGATGGTGCATCTTAAGACCAAAATATAAATATATATATATATACTATAATCTTTTGACAAATGTAGAAAAAAAAAGGTTCACAGGAAAATTTGAATGACCTCACCTTGTTCTGTGTAATGCAGTGGACAGCTCTGCAGTGGGCGTCAAGCAGCTGTGAGGCAACTGTGCTCTTGTTCATATCAAACACTCGAATGGATCGATCTGAACCGCACAGCAGGACAATGTCTGAGGCGGCTGTTAAGAAAACTGACCACAGCTGTTATTAAAAAAAACAAAAAAAAAGAATCCTGCTTATGATGAGATGCAATGAAGTGCATGTTCCGAGTATATAGAGTATCAGCTTTCTCTCGTTCTTCACGGGCCAGCGCTAGAAGCTAGTGCTGAGCTGAGCAGGTAGCTGAATACATTATTTTGGTTTTACGTCGTCATCAGAAAAAACAGTTTGCTTCTTTCATTCTCTGCTGTGATGCATGAGTGTACTGTATACTGTAGCTTTTAAATGTCATCAGTTGTCAAATGTATTTAGCTTCCTACATGTTTATCTATTAATCCAGATTAATGCAATGTCAAATGCATGTGAATTTTAGTACATTTATACAAGCTATAACCTCCTTTTAAAAGCATTGTTTCCATTTACACTGTCAGTTATCTAAAAAGAGGGATTTATGATGATATATACAAGTTAATCCTTGATTTATACAGTTAATCCACACAATAGGTTTGGCCTGTGCACAGAGGGGCAAAATAATTCCCCACAGGAAATCACTAATTCAAACGCAGCGCAATTCGGTGGATTTATTGGAAAATAAATACATCGTAAACCCTAACAAGGCGCTGGAACGCAGACATTCCTGAAAAATTAAAGACACCTAAATGATTTACAGGTAAAAAATCAGCAGTGGAGGCCCCCGAGGCAGCATGTGAAGAATTAGAAAGCACAGACAGATTGCTGTGGTTGACGTGGAAGCGGTCCAACCAGATGCTGCGAGTTAAAACACTTCTGAAGGCATACGTTCACTTTGCCCTCCATAAGCATCAACGCGTTCTAGACCGTAACGCTTCTCCAACAACAACAACAACAACGACAAGCATCAAGGATACGAGAGAGGAAATCATTGACTGCAGACAAGGCTGTGATGTATGTTGGTGACGGCGTTGTAAAGCGCTTTGCCAATTTGACAACACTTCGTTGATGATATCTGAGGGGAAAAAAAATCTGCATTTTTACATAATTTCGCCACATAACCACAATCATTTTTGTCTGTCTGAGCCGCACGGTTGAAGGAGAGAAAAAATATGATGACATATCAAGTGTTTCATTCATAAGACTCATCACACAGATTACTACCTAAAGAGGAAAATCATTATTATCCTGAAACCCTATCAAATTACCAAGAAAGCAGTTTACATGTCCAGACTCATAAAAATATATGTGGTGCAGACTTTGAAGCAATTTAATAAAAAAAAGTGTATGTTATCATGATTAGCATGTTTGCTTGAGTCCATAAAAAAATATGTTTAAAGATCACAGTGACCTTTAGCATATTTGATTTAAACTGAAATAATAATTAACATGCTTCCATAAAAAAACAATTCACAATCCAAAACTAGCTTTTGCATTGCCATCAATTCTGTGTGCTAGATGTTCTGTATACAGAGGAATCACTTGTAATTACCTCTTGATGTCGTCATGTGTGGTGTCCACGTCATACAGGTACAAGTATAGAGAGGGTCCAGATGCAAAAAGCAGAAATTTGTCGAGGTAGTAAAACTGAGCATCTCTTATGGGTTTGGAGAACAAGCTGTTGCCCTACAAGAGAGAAGACAACAGATAATCATCAAGCTTTCAATTTATTGAGACTTTCATGATGCAGGGAAATATGAGCCAATTTAATCTAATAAGAGTAACAAATGAGAAAATATGTCTTATCAATGTTTCTCTCTTCTATTTTTCTTTTTCTTCAATTAGTGGGAACAATTGATGCTGACAAAAACAAAAACCTTGAAGTACTATTCTGAATAGTTACAGTATTATACAGTTTATATACAGTAAGTCACAGTTGAATGTGAACGCAATTAAAAGCTGTACAAGTGAGTACTGTACAGTTTTTAAATGATCTAAATAATACATGCAACACTCTCAGTTGTATAGCGACCATCTGCACACACTGCCTTTTCTGCCTCATCCGCTCAAACCCGAGCAATAAACTTATGGGCTTTAATGGCCGACCGCTTAATGTTGAATCGATAACCCCAACACCATTTCTCAACAACTCGTCCTTTTTGTCTCTTCACAGTTCACACAGAAGTTTTTCTACCATGTGAAAAACCAGAGGGGGGTAACTAAGGAGGAGACATCCTCATAAGAAACTGTGGTATATATCCTGTGGTATATTTCAGATCAGATGCTTTACTCTGTCCACATTTAGAGTTCTACCAATTTACCAACTATCTGACATTTAAAGTGACAAGAAATCTTATGGAATACTATGCGGTTTAGTTCTTTCTTTATGGAGCTGCGGGCCAGAATTGTTTGTAATTCTGGCTCACCCCGGCAGAACTCTTGTCCCAGGAAAAGACTTGAGCACTTGTTGCCAGGTTGTTTCACAAGAATTGGTGTTCTTGTGAAAAGCTGCAGACACAGCCAAGCTCAAAACAATCTCACTGATTGAAGCAAACCTCGGATGGTTAGCATCAGCAACAGGGACACCCCAGATCTCAAGGACAGACCTTTGGTTTCACTTGGCTTTGGAGAGTTGACACATTTTGGACTGTCCTATTTAATTTGATACCCATTGAAGGAAAGGAGGGTCTGCAGACGATCACAGTTTTGGATGCTCCGAGTCCACAGACGCTTTGAATGACAGAGTCACTCTGTTTGAGCCAAGGAACACGCCATTAATCACCTCTATTAATTTGGCTTTCCTTTTTTTTTTTATTCCGTGAAGCTACTCTATTAGAAAAAGAAAAAGTGATATTGAGCAAGCTTTATATCAAATTGTCAAAGATACATTTTTGAACATTACACCGAAATTCCCCTACAGAAGCTCAATTATAGAGGTGCACCTGCATTACACACCGCTATATTTAAGCGCAGTCTTTCCATCACCCTTAAATCACTGCACATCTCCGACAGCCGTTTTACTTTGAAAGCATCTTACAAATGAGGAAATGAAGCAAAACACTGTGGACACAGTAGCAACCGCAGTGTCTTACTGACGTGCAAGTATGGAATCATTGCCTCATTTATAAAACTGCAATTGAATATTTTTTTTATATCTTAATACATGCTGCCAGCTGAGGGTAAAAGTTGTATTTTGCCTATGTCTGTAGATATTTACTTTTACTGCTGAACCAATATGAGTTTTTAGGCCTTCAGAGGGAGGACATTTTTGCAATATGAGATCACTCTGATTGGTCCTCATTTCTCCATTTTTTATGGTTAGGATTTGGCCTCAGAATAATAACTGAGGGAAAGTTTGATTGAAGCTCAAGGTAAGGCTGGTGGTTATGATTAGGGTGATCGGGAGTAAAGGTAATCAATTAAAAAAGAGAAAAAACAACAACATATATACACGCTTGAGTTAGTGAATGCTTTTACCATGATAAAGGCAGGGTCGGTGCTGCCATGGGCCCAGATTCGAAGTGACTGGTCTTCTGACGCACTCAACCAACACTGTCTGTTGAGGCTCCAGCTAACACTGCTCACTGGCTTGTCATGGCCTGCATGAAGAGGGCGGAGGGTTGAAATCAACTCACAGATACAGTGTGCAACTGCAACATTTACTTTTATGGTACTGCTCCGAGAGGCAGTCAGTGTGAAGGGGAGAAAGAGGCTCACAGTGACCCAGTGGTCACCTTGACTTCTGTCCTCGTATCTCTGCCGCCCCCTTGTGGAGACCGTGTTTCCATTGCACTGGATCTATCAAGTGACGTTGTCCATGACTACCAACGTTTACTTTACTGCCTAGAATTGAAGGGGTTGGTGCGAAAATGGATGAAATAAGAGTTTTTCCCTGTGAGAAATTCTATCAGTTCAATGCTAGTTGGTCTCAACAATGTGGCCTTTTCATCTTTCATTTCACTGTCAGACAAAAACAAAGATACCAAATTCTTGCTTTGGAATATAATCAAACTGCACCTTTTCTATCAAAGGAGAACTCTTCATCTACACATTTGACAGTGATAGCTGAGTAATTTAAATGGTTTTTTTTCTGTGGTATAACTGAGAGGTTTTTGAGTTGTATGATATTCATGTTCTTTACATGCACCTGTGTAGACTGCTGGATTGCCAGTAAGTGAGGACTTGTACAATAACACTGAGCTGTCGCCAAGACCACACAGGATTTGTTTTCCATCACCTGGGAGAAAAAAAGAAACAGAATTGTGTCATAAGGATATTACATAACAGGGAAGTGAAGTGTTTCATATGAAACAGGAACACTTATCCGTAACACTGAAACTGTTTGGAACTCTGAAAATAAATCATTACTTTGTTCCCAAACTTTATGATAAATGTTACAGCCTCAACATTGTCTCACCTGAATACTGAAGGCAGTAGACTGGTTTGTTAGCAACGCTCAGGTGAGCATGTGGAGTAGTAGGTGCCTCGCTGTCTGCTGGATAATCTCTGAAAAGTAAACCTCTAAACGACAAAAAAACATTTAGTATTTATATCAAAAATAACATTTTAACACTCTCAACATCGTATTTCAAATGATGGGAGGGCTTACGTATTTTTGTTGGGCTTGCTAGAGGAACGATTCTTCTGAATATTTGTTTTAGATGAGAACATAGTCCTTCTGAAAAGCAAAAGCAAAACAAAAATTCTTCATGTGACATTTCATGAATCAGTTTAGGTGATTCATCAAGCTTTCATGCTGTGTTTTTTTGGGGGGTTGTTGCATTTAAAAAGCCTGGAGAGTTTGGTAGGAAATGTGACTGCAAAGATTGTGTCTCCTCAAAGGCAGGCAACTGCTTGGGGCCCAAGGTTGTTTTTTTTATGCAGCAACAAGTCTGTTTTCCCTACCGTGGGGTACTGGTGTATCCGGATGACTTCACTTTTGAGTGAAAAACCAGAGGCTGATCCTTTGTTCCTCCTTTTTAAAAATCATGAAATGATTAAAGAGACAGACGGACGGGCAGACAAGTTACAAGTGTAAAAGACAAAGAAAGATAAGATACCAAACAGAATCACATTTACAAATCAACAGATGTCATGAGTGATCAGTTATACAATATGAGTCCAATTTCCGCCAGGGAAAGGGGACTCCTGTGCATCACTTTCCTGTGCATCACTTTCCATAATTAGGATAAAACTACTCGTTAAACTGTTGTGGGTTTTTTATGAATTATACTCGACTAGGAGGATACACTATTACTGAGTGACCACCGCGGCAAGGATTAGGTGCAGCAGCCATAAACTGTGGGATGGTTCATTCTGCTCCCTGTTCGCTGTCAGTGCCTTTGCTATATTACAATGAGCTCACTCTTTCCACAGCCATTAAAATGTGTGAGGCTTTCCAAAAGCTGTTCTCTCCTGTCAAACACGGGCTGCGTCAGAAAAAAAAACATACTGATTGAAGGCAGATATTAATCTGTAAAAAAAAAAATGACAATGATTTATGTAATTAATTAATTAATTAATTATATTAATTTGTCAATTAGTTGACGAAAACAACTACACACTTCAAGCAAACCCGGTCAAGTTGACTGTGAATTTCAGAATGACAGGTGGCAGGTGAACTATTCTTCAAAGATTTTTGAAAAGGAAACCCTATAAGCAAATCCATAGTTGATATCTTTGCATCAACAAAAGTAAAAAAAACATCTAACCGTAAAGTCAGCAACAGACATACATGTCGGTAGTTTAAATTTTCTCATACAGCTAAACATCCTCACTGGACTGTGGATCAATCACCTATAGGGTTTGAGTGCTAAATACTATGAGTTGACCTTCATAGGCTCCCACTCAATTCACTGTAGGCATGGTCCCAAAGCAATGATGAAATTAAGTGCAAGTGAAACAAACCCATTAAAATAAAAAAAGATAAACATCTGGATCGCATTACAATTCACTCTTATCTGGGAGAGCTTCTCGTCTTTGATGAGCAGTGCCAATGTTCTCTGGTTTTGGTACTTTCCTGTAAAACAGACTCGACAACCTCTGAACAATTACTCTGTTCCATTTTCCTTGGATTTTGACTTGAAGTTTGAGCTTCTCTCAGCACATGTTGTTTCTTTATCTGTTCAGCCTCAAAGGAAATGTCTGTTAATGCAATTCATGCTGTGATGCTTCTTTCTTTTAAAAGAAATATTCTTATCTGCTTCCTCAGTTAAATTTTAACCTTTTTTTTTGGTTTTGTGAAACTGGTATTTAACTTAAGTCACAGTCATACTGAATGGTAACAATTGGTATTGGCAAAATATAATTGGTACATAATAAATGTGCCATTGCTTTTTTTTAAAGGAGGCATAATATGCTTTTTCACTTTATCCCATTCCTCTAGTGTGTTATTTAGGTTTTTGGGGTATTTAAATGGTCTGCAAAGTTAAAAAGACGAAAGTCAGCGGTAAAGGGAGCTCCTCTAGTCGACAGAAAACACTCCTGCTCCTGAAGCTTCGGAAACTCCTCGTCAGTAGTCCGGCCGAAGATGGTGATGTCACTATGGCCACCAAGTGCAACAAGTGCATCAAGCATGTCTAGCGGCTAGTCCGACACACCCCCAACAAAGCCGAGTAATGCGAGCGAACTTCCTACACAGGCTGGAAGTGGTTGACCAATCGTGACAGAGTGGGCCAGCTGGCCAATCAGAGCACACTGGGCTTTATCGGGAGGGGGGCATTGAAGATACAGGAGCAAAAACCTAGCGTTTCAGACAGAGGCTGGAAAGAGGAGCTGCGGGAATGGACAGGTCTGAGGAAACTGATATTTTTTCTGAACATTAGAGCATGTGAACCTTTTCAGGTTATAACCCAAATTCAAATTATGAACCTGAATATGAGGAGATTTCTCCTTTAAGTCGAGATAGAAACATCTTGTGCCATCAGTCGCTCACGTGTAGCACCCTCCATCCATTCCTCGATTGTTTTGTGTGTGAGGTTGGGTGCTAGAAGTAGCTTTTGATCCAGGACAGATTATGTGCATGATACAAAGCATTTCAGGCCAGAAAACTAATTACCTGGCAATAGCCCTATTGACCCCCTGCTGATAAATAATGGCCATTTAGTTTTATGGGGCAGTAAAAACCTCATATTTTATGCTGACTTTAGACTGGAAGTAAAGTCAGAGTTTGGGACATATTTCTAAGTGGAGTCATATCTGCACAAAAACCCCGCAGTTTGCTGAGTGCTCCCTTTAACAGCACTCATCAATCAAGCTGTCTTACCCATTATGGCAGATAAAATTTCATAAAATTGAAATTCTTTTATTTATCGTAACACACATCCATTAGTGGTTATTTGGGGTTTGGACTGATACATATCTACTGTATCACTATTTTAGATAATGTGACTTTAAGAGGTGACAATGATCCGTTTTACAGCTTGGGTAGCCTGCATTAGAGGGGAAAAGGCTCAGGAGTTCATACTAAAATAAACAACATACTCAGTCAGTGTGGGAGATGGCAAAACTGAGACCTCCATCTTTGTTAGCTAATTGAATGTGATCCAAGAAAAAGACCAAATAATTCAAGCTAATCCAAGGTATATATGACTGATATATGACTGAATGTGTTGTTTTGACTGTAGAGTCTCTGGTGTGTCTCATTGACCTAGTGACCTGTGAAAAGTGACGCGCACAGTGGGTAAAAGAGTAAAAAGGTCCCAGTGGGACGATAATAAGCAATTACCAATATGAAACCAAACTAAGGCTCGACAACAGCGGGAAATCATACAGCACCTCAAGAATATGCTGGTGGCCAAGAATTTACTGCTACATGTAGCTATGCCAATAAAACACTAACCACAATAACAAACTTTCACAGAGAGCTAGACCCAACCTATTCAATTTAACAATAAGGTATCTGTGCTGCAGTGGCTGTAAAGCAGTGACTTATGGAACAATAGTCAAAAGCCTGAAACATGAGTTAGACTGTTCGAATGTTTTTCCGCCATGTTCCCTGTTTGGGATATTTTGGGTGGGACAAATCAGTGGCTTGATGAAGCACTGGAACAATTCTTAGCATAACCCGTCCAATAGCACTATAACATTATAACAACTAGAGGACATGAACATCAATGGTGCTATAGGACGATTGCAAGTCACAGCCTAGTTCGCCACCCCTCTCTCCTAATTTACATGATGAGATGTGGAAGAGGTGGACGGATATTGATCGCCTCCAACAGCTGCCTCTTCAGTGACCATTTTACACTAAGCAGCTTTACAAACTTTAATTGAGACAACCGGGATTCACCTATTATTCAATTGGGGCTGAACCGACTATCTCCCTGCCTGGCCTTCATTGTCCTGTTTCACAAATATCTGGCATCACTGTCGCAGTGAACGTCGGCCACCAATGAGCGCAGGTTGCTTTTGACTTTTTAGGCTTGTGTGTTTATCCTGACAAATAAAAACACTGACATGTTAAGGTATCATCGTCCGTGTTATGTTAAGTGTTATTATTGATTGTTCCACAATAGAAAACAGAACAGATACATTCACAGTGAGCTCTAAAGATGCATTTGAGGCCATTCAACGCTAATTGCTTCATTATCCCAACCATAAAACAATTTATTCCAGCCAACAATATTCAGACTGGTGACCTCATTCAAAAATAGCCGCACCTAATTATCACCATTTTTGATAAGCCAGCAGCCCTGGTTCACTTCAGGATCACGTTACACAGCAGTGTGACACGACAACAGATATCTAATCTGCGCTCGCAATTATTTTCACAAAGCTCCTTGTTGCTTGTGCCAGACGTACAATGGAAGAACATTTTCCTTTCCAGTAGTCTCAGAAATTTATGGTGTAGCTAGTAAGCAATTCTGCAGATATCCTTAAGAATACACGAGGGCAGCATAGTTGGTTGCAGTAGTCTGTGGTATTCGGTCTGACATTTCAGTCACGCAGCACCTCGAGACTCCCTTGAAGATCTCCTACATATCGGGGCTCTGGCAGCTCCCCTCGCACCAGCTGTGGGGAGTCCGGCAAATACTGGCTTTCTCAGAATTAACCCTCTTGTAAGAGCAACATGTAAACCTCAGTATAATATAGGTCTCCAGCAGAATAGTTCCAAACTGCCAGGTCCTAATGATACACCAAAGAACCACAAAAAGTCTCACTTTACGTAGGAATCCACTCCTGAAAGAAGCAACAAACTGAGCTAACTGCTGGAATTTTATCAGTCTAAATGCTTTTCTATTATAATGTCAATTACCTGCCTATGTGGCAAATAAAAGCTAAAGGAAATCTAATTATGAATGCCATATCGAGGAATGAATCTTTTCCACTCTTAATTTACAGATAACGAGGAGTAGCTCTTGTAAAAGCCAAATAGACTTTATATAAACCTGCATTAAGTACACATTAAGAGAAAATGATCTGTGGCCTTGCAAAACAGACAATGAGCCAGTCATGGAGTGAAACACCCAAATGGATCATAATTTTAAAACCCAGAGCCATCAAACAGCAGTAGCTCCCTTTTTATTTTATGTGCATGAGGGTAAGTGAGAGGCGAGCGAGTGCTGAGACGACAACAGGGATGCTGACCTTTCTTTTCGGGATGGCTGGGTTCCGTCTCCTTTAACCGAGCGTTCAGAGGCGATTCAGGCAGCGGCGGAGAACTGACAAGGGAGGGGGGAAACGGGGTTGGGGTGGGGGGGGGGAAGAGTTACTGGAAATGAAGGAGCACAGCATTTTCCCCCGTTATGGATTATTAGTCCCTCCAATTCTCAGTATATTGTTGACTCATGAAAAACCAGATGGCAAGAATGGCTGTAATAAGCCAAGTTAATGTGGAAATGTCAGAGTCAGAGGGAGTCACAGGCAGGAGGCCAACTGAAAACAGGCCACTCTCATGTGTCCTACTGCTGGTGAGTTCAGGTGACCAGTGTCTGAGAGAATAACCAAAATTGTGCAACCGCACAATTTTAACAAGCTGATGTTTCAGCTCTTAAATAACTAATTTGCTAAAGCAGGAACACGCATAACGTTGATGAAATGATTACAATTTATTGGTGCTGCTGGAATTTTTGCTAAACAATCATTTATGGAGGTTACCACTAATACCTGCATGAATTTCCTCCCTTTCGCCCGGGAGGACATTTTTGGGGCATTTATATAATGTTGTTATTGTGAACGTAATAAGTATGATTTTCTGAATTAAGGGCTACGTCCTGAACGGACTGCTTTAACTCGTGTTGATATTAAAGCTTAGACATCTACAGAGAAGCAGTTGTTTTCTCTTACTTGTGCCTTTTGTAGAGGGTTTCAGGATTTGGACTATACTGCTGCCGCTGAGTTAGCAAATATAATAAACAGCTGAGATACTGCAAGTCCTTAAACGAGAAAACCTTGTTTCCTGCCGCTGTATATACAAGGCTAGGCCGAACGTTTCTTGAGCAAGATACCGATTTTTACTAACGGAGCTGATTTGTTACTTTAAACTCTATCGAGGACTGTTTCTCCTTTTTTGGGGGGGGGTCACTACACTGTAGCATCACCAGATATTTGCCTTTTATCTCCAGGTTTACCTCGGGAACACTGAAAAGCCTTTACAACAAGCCCAGATCTTCCCTAGGTCACAAGGATCCAACTCCAACAGAACCACACTTGGAGTGAACAGAGACGTCACTAAAAACGCCATCTGTGTGACAAGGAAATAAAGAATGGATAAATATCGAAAAATATTTAAAGGCAGTTCTTCAAAAAAGAAATTAAAATATATGCTAATGAATAATGTTGATGGAAATAGGGACAGCAGTAAGACAGGCTTTTACAATGCACTATAACACATAGTAACTTCTCTGTGAGTAGAGGGGGGGAAAAAGCATAAATTTCCTTTAGGAAGCAAACCACAGTGAGATCTTGTTAAGATGAATCTTCTTTTTTAAATAAATTCTGTAGATAAACTTTTTTTTACTTTTATCATCATCATAAACAGACAAGATTCATTAGGAATGACAAGGGCAACTAACTGTGCACAATCGTCAGCAAGCGGTCACAGGATCAGTCATAAGAGAACACGGTGGGTCAGTACAATGTCTCCCTCTGGTTTATCAAGATATCATAAGAACTACTCACAGAATTATCCCGTGCTGGAGAGATTGTCCACGAGTTTGCCATTGTGATGCTCAAGTGCGGGAAATCTAGTAGAAGGAACATTAGTCATGCATTTGTCTGCATTCAATTTCCAGATTATATCAGGATCGGCACATTATGCAAAAAACATTCATGTGAGCAAACATAACGTCATTATACACATCATTAGAATATATAAATATATACAGAAAGCTTAAAATATTGAGGTTTTGGCACAGAGATTTTTTTCGTTTTTTCTGCTTTTTCAGCAGGATTGGTCAAAAGGTTATGGACAGATTTGCAGGAAAATTTGATCAAAGTAGGTCTCTAGAAGGGATCCAGTACTAGCTATGGATCCATGAATTATTTGAAGGTGTAACAGCAGATAGGTGGGGATTGCTGAGCCTTGGCAGAGGTCTACGCTCTCTCTGTGCTCTTCTTACTTAATATAACAAAACAAAAAAAATTCTGAAGTTAGCAGTCAGAGAAGTCCCGCCACCAGCAGCCTACCTTTGAAATATAGTGCTGTTAGGAGTTCTGAAGTTGCCAGGTCCACCACATAAAGGCCATCAAAGCTTCCAATGCATAACCAGCTGCTGTCCCTATAGGGGCCCACCAAAAAAAAACATGTTACAGGATTTCTCGTAAAAACCCTTCTTTTCAGATCACATGGGGAATACAATGTAGTGTACAACAAGTGACAATACATGCCATAGGACTATAGGTTTTCTATTTAAGTTTCCGTGGACATCAAGTATTCTAACTATGCACAGTCAGTATTATGGAAACTTCTACCGCACAGAGAATTATGGATTGTTTTTATCCCCTTCCTGCACTGCGCTACAAGCAACGTGAGGTTCTGATGTGTGTGTCATGTGGGACATGATGAATATATTATATATGATACTGTAAGTCTTACATTTTAGTGCATCATTACTTTCATGCTGAGTGCTCAGCAAGAGAGTAAGTATTTTCATTTTATTGTTCAAATGTTAATTTCTGTATGCCGGGGTATTTTTTGACTCTCCCACCAGGGGGCACACAAGTCTCTATTTTAAAGAGGCTCTAATAGACTGACATTAGTTATGCAGCCGTTATTATTTAGGGTACAGGTGTGATAAATGTTTGGATGAGCGAGACAAGACATCAAACGTAGATGCCAAATGTTCAGGAGAAAAGTGGCATGTCGTTTGAGGGTGAAAGATACCATTCAAGAATTCCTTCCTTCCTTTAACAACAAGGATCAATTTGAAGTATCAGCACCATTTTCCGTCCTTAGATACACCCGAACCTTTACTCCTTGACATGGCGTGTGGATGGCTGACAAACACTGTCCCCAAGCTGTAACTCGCTTTTGGATATAAAGCTTCTGCCAAGTGAGTAAATGTAAATCTATTGTAAACAGTAAGAATGGGCATCTTCTGTGAGGTGTGAAGCCAATATCGCATGGTGTGGATCCCATAACGCACTTGATCAGTGGTTGCAGCCAGACATAGCTTAGTTTTTTTTTGTCAAGAGAAAATATGAAGATGGTGATGATTATGATAATGATGACTATGACCGATACTGCTCGGACGTCATGTGCTTTGCGCAGAGCAATGAGGAAGGAAAGTCCATTTGATTTCATTGCGGTGGCTCACAAAATACACAGGATTATGTCCGTCACTTTTTAAGTGCCTGCTTCCCGTCATAACATCAGATGTTTGAACAGACTGAAACCGTTTTTGCTGCACGTCTGCAAAGTTTACTGCAATGTGTGAAATTTCTGTTTTGGTTTCTCTGACTGTGTAGACACGTGCAGCAATTAGCCCATAACGACGTTTAGTTCAAGAAGTTTCCAGGCTTTGGTGACAGTGTGAAATCTCCATAGCGTTAATGGAAGAAATTTGCTACGATTTATTTGGGGTTTTTTTCTCGTGAAGACTGTGTTTGATTCGCTTTTGTAATATTTTCCTGACATGCTTGTGGAAATAAATCGAGGCCACAAGAATGGTCGCAGCACTGACTGCTAATGTCTTCAGGAGAGATTCATTGGCAGGTATAATGCAAAACAGTTCTTCCTCATGGTTGAGTCAAATAATCAGGTTTCCCTGTGGTAACTAAGCCCAGACATTGTCCTACATAATCAAGAGCCGACAACAAGCAGGTTCTTGGGAGGAAATGCTTTCAATTACATATCTAACACATCAAACTGTTTGTGAATAATGTGTATGCGTATACAGTGTTTTACTTACTTTTTCTGCTCGTTATTGGTGTCAGTGAATGAGCTACATGAAGCTATTTTGAGGACTGGTTTTGTGGTCTCCACTGTATCTTCAGATGGTTCCTCACCTCCTTGAAGAAAACATACACAAAGTAGTAACTCAGTAAACTTGTCGAGGTACTTGAAAAGAGGCATAGAGTATGTTTTATGAATTGCCAGCGCAACACACTCCTAGGTCGTTTTTTTAGTTTGTAATATCACCTGCTTGATGGCTCACGGTCTCTTGGTGCAGTTGATGCCTTTTTTCCATCTTCTCAAGGTCCATTTTGGAGACCAGGTGAAACTTGTGGTCATCGTGGAGGGAAAAGCACCACACCTAAATCCAGCAGACACGGGTTTGTTGTATACTGTAGCCTGTGACGAGTTTCAGTCCCTGGCACTGATTCTGATTCTGAGCTGTTCAGATGTGTGTGTGTGTGTGTGTGTGTGTGTGTGTGTGTCTCAGTCACTAACCTGTCCATCAGTTGAACCAGTGATAAGCTGCCTGGTCTCCTCCAGGAAGCATGCACTGATCAGAGGAAAGGCTGCAGAATCAAAACATTTGTTTGTTGGCAAGAGAGTTACAATTAAAAAAACATGCTGTTTAAGAATTAACTTTGTAACACTTAACGTTTAGCATGCTTAATTACTTGCACCCTCTATTCGCAATATAACTAATTATCCTGTACTTCTGGACTTTGTTTTCATGTCTTTATAGTATGTACATACCTCTATATGTTTTATACTCTTTTTTTGTATAATTTTACTCTATTTATTGCCTTTTCTCTTCTTTTATCTACCTCTTTTTGACTTTTTTTGCTGCTGTAACAAGTCAGTTTCCCTGGCGGGAGATCAATAAAGTTTAGGTCATTAGCCTTGACATCTATATTTTGATACTCAGAGTTTAACTATACTGTATGATAACAGATCCCAATTTTAAATTGATCCCATCAATTCTACGGTACAAATTTAATGGGAGGATTCAGGCTCAAATGAAAAATAAATAGTACCTGAGAGCACAAAAGACTGGTAGGAAACAGCTCCGGTTTTTAAATCCCATACCTAAAAGAAAGGCAAAGAACTTTGTATTTATTGAAACTCAATTACAGTGTGCAATATGTGGTATTTGTTGTGTATATAGGCTACAAAAACTGATCATCAATTATCATTTTTGAGTATTATTTGTGAATCTTAAGTAAAGACCTTAAAAGTGCGGTCCTCTGATGTGCTGATGAGAACGTCTTTATTCCAGGGACAAAACTCTGCTGATGTTGAAGGTCCCAGGTGGCCCTCCAAGGTAAAAATGACTTCCTGTCTCTGAAGAGGAGAACAAAAATCAAACTTGGATAAGATAAAGTAATGACTTTGGATTTGCTATCAATAAATCGAAAAGAACCAAAAATACACATCTTTTCATAGAGGTGTGCTGCATTGTACATCTAATAAGGAGAACACAGAGAAGTACAAAAAAGTAGAGTATTTAAGTACCATATAAGCAATAGAAAATAAAACAATGTGTTCACTGACGGAATCTGTATGTATCATCTCATACCTTTGAGCTGAGAATAAATACACTACGTCCAGAACAAGCGGCCACTCGTTCGTCAGAGTAACAGAATGAAAGATGAACGACTTCATCCAGTAAAGTCCCGATAACGATTCCAGCTGCAACGTGACCTGCAAACAAATTCATTTTAATTCATTTTTACATTCGAAGCAAAAGAACCTTGTGGGACATGAGGAACATATCTAGAAATGTTTCACTAGATGGCAGCCTTGTTATTAGTTCACTCAGGAAAATGATCATGCTCATAGTTTCATGACTAAAAAAGGAATTAAACTAGAAGGACATCATAAGGGGGGGTATGAGAAACGTGTTGATTTGGGCATTTTAGTAAATAAAAAACAAGGTACAACATATGAAAATATATACAAAACTTAATCAAACCAATGTCAACATAAGGCCACACACAAACTCTTTCCTCACCCTCCTTCACTCTCATCTGGCAGAGTTCAATCTCCCAAACAATGATATAATCAGCAGAGGCGGAGCAGAGGAAAACAGGGCTGCTTCCTTTTCCAAAAGTCATGGCGCCTATCTCACCATGGTGCCCCGTTAGCAGCAGCGGCTGTGGACAAACACTTATAGGCTCAACAACAACAACAAAAAACGCAATACATTATAACTAATTCATGCACGTCTGTGACTCCTTTAGTCTCAACAACCACTAACAGACAAAGCGCGAGGGGCCAAACGGGTTTCGTGTTTGTAATCAAACACAGCGATGCGATCTTGATGCGATCTTGCAATCACTCCACCACTTAAATAAAATACTAATAAAAACTTAATATGCAGTATGGCAAATACACTGTACAATGTTTGTTTTTTTAATCTTTCATGGCTGTGGCCTGTTGTGCAAACATTCTAAATGTTTAGTTTAGCTCTACTAAGTCTTTTAGATTAATTGTATGTACAGAATTGTGAGCTTATGTAAATAAAAAAAATGACAAGTATACACAGGTATGGGTCAATGTGGTTTGACTCTTGATTTGTTTTTTAGTTGTTGACAAACCTTCTGCTCGGTGTCTACATGGCTGTAAATCAACATGTCCTTGCCACGCACTGGTACACCACAGTAAGAGTGACAACATGGGAGCTGCCAGTGTGAGCGGACTCTGTCACAAGTCAAACTGAGCTTTTCAATCATCTCTGCTTCCCTGACAAGCCACGACGCGACACACGGGCGGACTCTCTGTACAAGGAAGCAGGGTGTGCGGTTATCGAGGCAACTTCGGGTTTAACTCTGGGTTCTCTGTCCCACGAAGCTGGCTCCCTTGTTAGCGGTGTGAGTCGCCATGGTAACGTGTGCTGAACAGCTAACCGGCTCCGGAGCGGGTTGACTTGATACGATATCAAAGCCAGTCACCAGTCCAACTTACTGACCAATCAGATCACTGGAAAACCAAAGTCATCATCCTACAGGATTCCGACTTAAAAGAGTTTAGACGTAACCTATCAAATAATAAAGCGCCGCCGATGTTGAGCTGAACAGTGACCGCCCACATTTAGAACGTCACCGGATCCGGAAGTGAATTTTCGATCCACACTCCATCGACGTTTCATAAAACCCTCATATAGAGTTTTTAAGTCTGGATCCAAGACAATGAACCACGAGATGAATCGTGACCGTGAAACATTATTCGGAGCAAAAAACAAAAAAAAAGAGGAAAACTTTAAAGAGTGGAGGAACTACTCATCCGTTCCAACGACATCCAACCAATCAGACACGTCGATGCTAAACTTTAGGATTGTGGGTAGTGTAGTACTTCTCAACGATATTGCGTTTTTTTCTTAAAACAAGGTTGATAACATACTGACTTCTACCTGCATATACCATCGTTTCACAACCTCATAGCTCGTGGTAAGTCTACCGTGGATGGTTACGACATTATGTCTATTAATCAAAGTGTTGATTCAGAATATGGGATTTTCACTTTTGTGTGCTGTTGAGCTCTTGCAGTTCCATATTCCAGACCTTTTGTGTCCACTGGTTTAAAAAAAGTTCCTAATAAATAAAGGTAGAATTCATCACACTAAATTAATACAATACAATGAATACAGATTCATACAGAGCTTCATTTGAATTCAATAGTTTATTTGATTCCAGACAGAATCTCTGACAGTGTTTTACTTTCTTATTCTATCACTGCATCTCGGAAAACATAGAAATGCAAACGTAATACTTTCTCTTTTATTTGACCAATGATCCACAAACTGATCAGTTTGATCATCGTCAGACAAATTTATACAAATATTCACTCAATAATAGTAAACTTGATAAATTCCTGTTCTTAGTTACATTTTATTTTTTAGGCTGACTTTAGATTAAGAAAAATATTTCAAGTGGTTCTTTCCCATTTTATTTGTTTGATCATATTATTTTCATTTAACTTTGTAGAATGTCACTTTTACATGTCACTTAAACCAAACTGACTTACATGTGTGAGCACTTCTTTTTCGGATCATATTAAAAACTTTATTGTGGGTGCATCCTGGTATGTGGTAATATTTCGGCTTCATCGTTTTTGAAAAAAAAAGTTGCGGTTATAGCATTCTATCAGAATAGTGACATATTTTACTATTACAAATACATATTGGTCAAACTCAGGGGCTCAAAATAATAAATATTGTTAGATTATTCAGGCCGTAAATGTATTCCAGCCTGTTTTAGACAAATTATTATTTGAAAATTACTTTCTGACAGGGTGGAACAGAACAGAACAGGGTGGAACCCAGTATTACAGACGGCCTCAAAGAAGCTCAATCTGACATTAAAGCCTCTTCTGAAGGGCTCAGTGAAGGGTACCAGGATTCATTTTTCAAATCAAATATCTGGGACATGATGTGAAGTTTAACAATGTAGGACCCAAACGCAAATGTGAAAACAACAAAACATGGTCACAAACATGGGTAATCAACTTGGGAAAACACAAGGTGCAACGAACTTAACAAACGGGAGAAATCACTGGGGCGCTATACAAGACATAACAGACAAAAGGAAGACCAGGGATCAAGAAAGTAACTCACTGAGACCCAGACACACAAGGAAGGGTAATCAAAAAAATAGATAAATACAAAGAAGTCTACAAAGAAACAAGAGTTCTTAAAGTACTTCACATAAGCAGAACCGTGACATATGAATGTATTTCATGAAAATACCTGGTTCTGCAGTGTTGTGGAAATTTTCTAAACATGTAACATTTCATAAGTGAGTCACAATGCAGCCTTGAAATAATTTTGCAAATGTAAGTCTGATAATGTGATTGTGATATCAAATTAGCTATAAACACATCCAGTACGCCAATTATCTATCAACTTAAAAAACTTGAATTTAACTGCAAACAAATCTCATGACATAAAAGTTTACATTCCCTTTTTTCTAATCCATGATGAACATTATATTTTCTGTACTTCAGTCCACAAACATCGTCATTAGCTTGGCTCTTGGCCTTCAGATTTTTATTTTATTTAACAATATTAAATATTAAATGGTTTGGTATTTAATATGGACTTTTGTGAAAATAAATAAAGATATCTTAATATAACTTGAATCACAAATAAATAAAGACAAAATACCATCATAACAATGGGTATAATCAACACATTTCGCACTATAAATAAAGGGTGAATGAAGTCCTGACAGGTCATGTCACTGTATAGGAGAAGACGGTGTTGCACTGGAGGGAAGCCTTGTAATAGTTAGAAATGGGTGGAAGGGCTGTTTCAGGTACAATTAACACCAAAAACCACCTTAAAGGTCAAAGGTCGAGCAGACAACGATGTGGTAAGAGGGCTGACAAAGCCCGGACAGAAAGACTGATTATGACTCTCATAACTGTGTTTGGAGGGATATTCTTCGACAGGGGAGCAACACACACACACACACACACACACACACAGATCCATACATCAAGTTCAGAATAATATATATATATATATAATTTGAAATGTTTTTGTAAAAATGGGGGAAAACCCATACAGACTGACAAACTGTGATCACCAAAACATTAACTGATAACTAAGTGGTTGAAGATGATGATGATGATGATGATGATGACAATAATGATAATACAGTCTAGTTTATATACATATCTGGCAAGGGACACATTCAGGCTTTTCAAAACAGATCAAGGGGCTGAATATACTGTAGTTTCACTCATAATCAAGCAATAACGCAAAGGGTTTCACACCAGCAGCGGCAGCGGCAGCAACCCTTTTCAAGCTGATCACAGTACTTCTGGATGTGGATTTGAAAAGTCTGAACGATGAGATCTTCCACATCGGGATGCTCATTCAGTATCAGATACTTAACTTCAATGTCATAATTTTTATTCAGGTCTCTGAGCACAACCTTAGCCACTTTCTTCCACTCGTCCATATCCAGACCACTCTTTTTCTTTAATTTGAGTCCGACCATGATTTTGGGTACCAGACGTGATGAGTGGCTGATCATCATGTCGTTGCTGCAGAGCCCCCTAGCGCCACTTTCTTCCAGCACTTTGAATATGACCAGCAAAACAAACAGCTGGAGCTGCTTCTCTGTCTGTTCAGACTCCTCTGTTTTGTCCTTCTCATCAATAGGCTGACTTTCCGAAGGTGACGTCTTGTCGATCCTCTCTGTTCTGTCGTCTGTCATTGCTTTTGTTTGTCATGGAGTTTCTGTAATTGAACTGTGTGAATAAATATTCAGTGGAATTATTGAACTAAGGGTGGGACTTATAGACTGCAGCCCTTTGATCCTTTGACATATGCCAGAAGCATTTGATCTCACACATAAGGCCTGATGTCACAAAATGACTTTGATGTCATTATGGAATTGGTGACGTCACATACGCAGGTATGTTTGCACACACACATGCACAATTGCTTTCACACAAAATACAAAATCAACAAATATGGCCAGGGATACGATTGAAAAACCTTTGGTGTATGAATGGACATTAATAACTTTATCCACCGACTTTTTTGTTTTGGATTGAGGTTACAAATAATTATTTCTAATATAATTTCCCCAAAATTAAGCTCAAATACATTTTTCCAAAATAAAAGTTGTAGTCTGACCACGAGCAGACCACTTATGTGTGAGGTGATTTTGGGTGCATGGCAGTGCACCTATTGAATTTATTGCAGTATTTCTTTTCAGATGGTCCCATGGGCACTTACCGGCTGCTCATAGAGACCTGTGTTATTACTCCAACCCTAAAATCAGGTCTTTTGGATGAAAATTATGCAGTAGCTCATTGTGTACCTACAGCTCTGATTGGGAGGAAGCTGCGCTTGTGGTTTAACAACGTTTTGTTTGTTGGTAATTGATCCGGAAAGTCAGAATCTGTGAATATCTTTCCAACTTTACTGAAGTACGTCGGTTGTGGAGTTTTTGTAATTGAAGTGTATGCAAATAAATGTTTAGTGAACTGATTTCCAAATGCTCATTGACTTGTCTTATTCATTCAGTTGGATTATAACTAAATAAATATTTACAAATGTTTTGTTGTTTTTATCTTGATATTATGGCATTATTATTTTATTATAGCATTATTATTTTCATTATTATTATTTGATCTCACACATAGGGGCTGCTGTGGTGTAGTAGTTAGCGCTGTTGCCTCATAGCAAAAAGGTTCTGGGTTCAAATCGCCTTTCTGTGTGGAGTTTGCATGTTCTCCCCATGTATTTGTGGGTTCTCTCCGGGTACTCCGACTACCTCCCACAGCCCAAAGACATGCAGAATGGGGTTAGGTGGATTGTAGATTTAAAAAAGAGAGTGAATGGTTGTTTGTCTCTGCATGTTGCCCTGCGATAGGCGGGCGACCTGTCCAGGGTGTACCCTGCCACTCGCCAGCTAATTCTTGCTTCCCCCGCAAGATGGCGGCCGGTCGCCGTTAACTCACAACCCTATAGTTTCCTGATGTGCTTACCATCCATTATTGCCACAAATGATGACTTCATTCATTAAATGTCAGCTCCAAAATGAACATTTCACATTTCTTTTTTTCATTTAAATGTTTATTTTGGAGTGGAGATTTAATCAACGGTATGCATTAAGTCATCATATACACTGCTTTAAAAAGCTAAGGGACCACTTTAATCACACATCAGATCTTTAAAGTTTAAAATCTTTTTACTGATCATCAATTTGTTGAGAACAAAATTATGAAATAGCATATATATGTGTGTGTGTGTGTGTGTGTGTGTGTGTGTGTGTGTCTGTGTGTGTATATATATATATATATATATATATATATATATATATATATATATATATATATATATATATATACATATATATATACATATATAAACATATATAAATGTATGCTATTTCGTGTGTGAAAAAAAATAAATGTATATGTAAATGTATATGTATGTATATACATCTGGTATGCTATTTTCAGTAGTTATTTTGACCTTGACCGCCTGCACTGGAATAGACATTTGAGGACTTGTCTTAATTGGATTTTTCGAGTCCTCCCGATTGCGTTGCCAAGAGGATAAGCGTTTATAAAAAGCAGGAGTGCTGCGGTGGACGCTGGGATATGTAGTTCTCCCCGGCAGCCGGCGGACATGACGTCCGTGTTGTGTCGCTGGTAGCTGGGTGTCGTCTGCAGTCTGCGCTGCCGTAGTTGGACGGATCAGTCGACGTCGACGGTCCTTGGGTTATGACTCGGACTTTATAGTAGACAGCTAACACTAGCTCGACCGTTAGCGGGCTCTCAGGAGAACGTTAGGCGATAGAGAGGAACTGCGTGCGCCGTCGCTTTCTTCGGTTATAAACCCGCGTGCGTCGCCTGCCTTAACAACACTTGACGAGATGACGCTGGCGTTGTTCTGTGTTTTCCGGTAATGGGAGCGGACTCAACTTGAGCTAGGCGGCTAGCTTAGCGTGTTACCCACCAAACTTGTGAATCTCAGAACTCGGCGTGCGCGGGCCACGACAGCCTCGGCCGGCTCACCGGAGAGCGCAGCTAGCCGCGAGGTCGCTAGCCGCAGCGTGCGCGGGACCGGGCGCAAGGCGGGTCAAGGCGGTCGGGACGTTTTGCTAGCGCCGCGAAGCGAGGCGGTTCCGGATTGGTTCACCATGGAAAAGCCCCAGTCGGACACGCTCGGGTTCGCTCCGCAGAAAGACATCGTGTACAACAAACTCCTGCCGTACGCGGACAGACTCGACGCCGAGTCCAACGACCTTCTGAGCAAAATCAAAGGCAACCTGAGCCGCGCGGTCCAGCTCAGGGAGATCTGGCCCGGGGTGCTGTTCTGGACGAGGAAACTTTCCACGTAAGTCAACACTCACATCTGTTGTGCGCGCGACACAGGCGCGCCTCTGTGCGGGGCGAACGCGAGCTGGTGTGCACGACCCGCTCACCGGCTGGGCCAGGAACCGCGGCCCCGTCTGCCGCCGGTGAACGCATGTGCTGCTACGCAGCCTCCGATGTGCTCTGTGGGGGGTTGTCGAGCGTCGGCCACGTCTCCGAGCCCAGGAAGCACCCGGCGATTAGGGCCGCTAAGAGTTTCGTAATCGGGGGCAGCGGAGCGTCCTGACCCGGGTGGAGCAGCCCAGCGGCGGGTCATTGACACTGTCTGTCCCTCCTTGTGATCGGGCCTTGTCAGGTGGCACACCCGCGAGATATCTCCACATATTACACACATTTTTGATTTGTTATGGGTTTCCAGAAGAGTTGCCTCAAGGGATGATCTGATCGGCGGTGTTTCACATGCCTTTAGTGGCAAACAGATACATCAAGTCACACTTCATTCAAAGATAATACAATAAAACTATACACTGTGTATATATATATACTCGGTTGCTGGGCTGTCTTTAATCCAACTCAGTCCCCAATGCTGGAGCAATGGCCTGTGAGTCATTGCCGGCTCAGAGAGATGGAAAGTTTACTGTGGGGTTGACCCAGATTCTGTTCACTGGTCATTTTTGGCCTTTTAACGGCAATGCAGACCTTTTATGACGGTCAGTCTCGAAGGTCTCAATGGAGCTTTTTGAGCTCTACTTATATTATTTCCCCCCCAAAAATGTTCACACACTTTTAATTTTCTGATGAGCTTTTGTTATAGTATTCCTTTCCTTTTACACGAGACAATATGAGCGCCATACGTTTGTGCTGTCCGTGCTGCTTGCATGGGGTCTGACTACTTGTTATTGTGCCTGTTTTAACTGGACCAATGATCCCCTAAATCTGCAATTGTTCAGGTACATGAGACTGTATGGGCGGAAGTTCAGCAAAGAGGACCATGTGCTGTTCATCAAGTTGCTCTATGAGCTAGTGATGATCCCCAAACTGGAGATCAGCATGATGCAGGGCCTTGCTCGGCTGCTCATCAACCTCCTCAAGTAAGAATGGGGCCCCATCTGTTTTACTCGAGAGCTTGTGCACACAATACACATGCCAACGCACTATTTATTATAAGTTATGATCTGTATTTCTTTGTACATAGGGTAAAACTGTATGAGCTATGATCTGTATGTTAATTCTCATCTGTCTGTACGTCCAATTACACTAACAGGAAAAGGGAACTACTGTCAAGGGAGGACCTTGAGCTGCCGTGGAGACCACTGTACGAGCTGCATGACCGGATTCTGTTCTCGAAAACAGAGCATCTGGGCCTCAACTGGTTTCCCAAGTAGGCCTCTGTATTTTCTAGTATTGTGGTTAATATGAGTAATTTGTCAGCATATGCTTAATCATAGAAATTTGGAAATGCCATTGAAGCATCAAGGGAGGGGTGTGTATTCTCTACATTTAAACTTGTACACATTTGTTGATTTTGTGCTAGATCAAAGAACATGTAGTTGCCAGAAGATTTATAGATTTGTATTTCCTACATTTACTCCAAAACTTCTCAGTAGCCCTCCAGTTCACCCCCCCCCCCCCCACCAACACCAACCACTCACTCACCCACCCACCCACCCACCCACCCCTATTGTCCAGATTGATCATAGTGTATGGCACAAAGTCCCTTCCATTTTTAACTAGCTGCCTTTTCTTTTAAGTTATGAATTTTGTACTTTGAATAATTCACTTGAATGACCTGTAAACTGAATTTTTTTGTCCCACTCAGACACTTCTCAAGCCATCTTTTTTATTAGTCTACTTCTAGGTTGTGGGTTTCTGTAGACTGAATGAAGTCAGAATGCTTTTGCATAAGTGGACAAGTGGTTGGAGAATAAGCGGATAACGTTTTATGCCACATGCTCTTTAGAAACAGTGCTTTTTAGATCGAACAATGTCCAAACGTCCAGCAGAGGGTTAAAAATGATTTAAACCTTTGCAAAACCCTTAAATATTCCCCTCGAGATTCTTAGCAAGCAGTGCGAGGTGCTCTTTTATGGTGCTATGGGAACATTGTATATTTGTCACATAAATGCCTGGCTAGCGCATCTTTTTCATTTATGTTACAGCTGATGAAAGCAAGCTGCTTTGGCTGATTGCAGACTCCTTTCTGTCAAAACTATACTAGTGCACAGAAAACTCTGATAAATTGTTTCAAGTTGATGCATCGTATGTTCATATTTTGAGTGATTGGCACTTGGTCACATGCTGAATGTGTTCTTTATGCCTTTGTCTCCTTTCACATTCAGTTCTCCACGGCCTCGTTCATCCTCTAAACTCATAATGCTTAAATTGGTTCAGAGGTGGTAAGGACAATACTTCTCTTTGTGTTTTTACTTTGAATTCATCGTTTGAGGCACTTACTTTTTTTTTACATTGCATGTGAAAACAAAAACTGGACAGCCCATATGCAGCTTGTGACAGAAGACCAAAGCAATGTTAACATTTCACTCATATTGGAGACTGTCGCACTGCAGCTAACAGAGTTCTTACCCTTCTCTCCTATTCCCAAATCAAATGTGAGAGAGGGTAATACACAGTGTAGTTTCTTTAATATTTTTCAGGGGGTTCTTCTAATCTTTCATGTTGCATTTCCATATATTTCAGCTACAGTGGATTACGTGGCAGCAATGTAGTTAAAAAATGACTAAAAACAATGACTAAAGGTGACAGTTATTACTCCATAAGCTCAGCAGTGGCATTAGTATGTACATTAATGATCTCTTAACTATTGTCTGCGTTTGGCCAATGTTCAGGGGAATGTTTGCTGTTACATATCTGTCCCCTTAGCTTACTCTGAAGTTTAAACGTCCCCGCACTACCGCACAGCATTTTCAGGAGTCACAGAGGAGGGCAGTCTCTTGTCACATTCCCTCCTCACCTGGAATGCGTTGAGGTGAACGTGAGGGTTCACTTCAACCCCGAAAACAAAGGTCATACAGTTTAGTCCCTGTGGGGCTCCTTCTCGCTGAGTGCCTGAGCACTTTGTAACGGGACCCTAAATTCGACTAGTTCTTGATGTTGTTGCTGGATTTGCAGTGCATGAGTTTGACCCTGGTCTGTGGCCTGTGTGTTGTGGGCTTCCAGTGTTAAACATTGCATTGCGATGGCCGCAGTCTGGCTTGCAGAGCGTCGCCCATGATTCAGCTGTCGTCAAAGAGTGTTAAATGTGGAGTGCGTCAGCTACAAAAAAGACTTGAATGATGTGGGGCTAAACAACCAGTTGTTGAGCGGTATCGGTGGGGCATTTCCAATGAGGCATGGCTTGAGCTTGCATGTGAGCAGATAGGTGGGATTGTGAGCGAGGAGCTCAAAAGCTGTGGTTATATTGGTCCCAAGCTTTATGTGACCACAGTCCTGCGTTTGCAGTCTAAATGTGAAGATAATCATGTCAGGAGTTTGTCATGTGTAAGATATTTTATTATCAGAAGTAAATCCAAACCACTATCGTAGCCATGATTAATTTTTGTCAGGTTACAAAGGAAAATTAGTTCAACCAGTATCTTACAGATATGTATATTAGCATGACGTCAGGTAGCAGTCAGTATTGACGATATGTTTATTTTCAGTTAACTGTATTATAGGCTGTTAATACAGTTTCCTCACAACATGCCGGCCCTTAAGCTTTTCTCTTCCACCGTTTTACCAGTCAGGTGTAAAGAAGTTTTTGTGTGCATGCAGTCAAAGTCAAGTTGCATTGGTGTGGGGGTTGTTTAACTGTTTCTCTAACATCAGCGTGTTACTATTTTGGCACGTTCATGACATTGTTTTTATTTTCTTTTATCACAGCTCCGTGGAAAGTGTGTTGAAAACACTTGTGAAAAGCTGCAGACCGTAAGTACATCTGGATATTTCATTGTCTATGAATTGCCCATTCTGTCTTATCTTCATTTTGGCTCCAAGATTGTCAAAATTCGAGCTGTATTAGTATGACATTTCTTTTATTTTTTTCTTTTTGTATAAATGTTGCCTCTGCTAACTTGTCCTAAGCCCACTGATATGCTATATTATTCCTTAGCTTTGCTGTACCATCAGGACCCGAAATTGTGTTCACCATAGTTGTGCATGCAGATATCTTAGGCGAGCACTGGGACTCGTCCCTCACATTGCACTTAGGCAGATAATCCTATTATCTCATCTAATTCTGTCCTGTGTGAGAGTTTCCTGTTACGGCGAGGAGGGAGACTAGTGATTTGTGTTCATTTGCTGAGACACTGTGGATCAGCGGCGAGGCAGAGGGAAGTCGCTTAGGTGGGAAGTAACAGTTTTGTCAAGGCCTCCAGTGGATGTGGAATTGCTGAGCAGGCTAGGTGACCTGGAATAACCTGCAGGGTTTACATAAGCACATAATGAAGCGAGAAAATCCCCCTCTCGGACCATGAGCCCGGTGGAACCACAGGATTTACCCAAACGGCTAAAAATGTGCCTGGTGTATGACTTATAATCTCCTGCTTGTGGAACAGTGCACTCCCAGCATTGACATCTCAACAGCAGCTGGTTCATATGTATGACAGTCCTCTTGTAATGTGAACATAACACAAACATCCAGGTCATCTAGATGAATGGGAACTCAAAAGTAACTCTAGATGACTCGTAGTTGAATGCAGTGGCTTTGAAGCTATCACACAAGGTCTGAGAATGTATTTACATAAACGTAACCTAATGAGTGTTGATTTTATCGTCTGAGTGTGTTCAGAGGTATGTGGATGTGATTCGTAAAGGACCTAAGAGGCTTGTCAATCTTTGAGGAACTCTCTCTAAGCTGCTCTGCTGGTTGAGATACTTCAAGTATCCATATATATACATTCATAAGCTTGTGAATGATATGATCAACCTTCCTTCATTACCTGCCTTCGGCTATATTTTACAAAAAACTAAAAACAAATTGTGGTTCCCTCTCTCTCTTCATGCAGATATTTTTCTGAGTCGGCCACTCAGGAGATGCTGGACGAATGGAGACCACTCCTCTGTCCGTTTGATGTCACCATGCAAAGAGCAATCAGCTACTTTGAGCTCTTTCTCCCCACGACTCTGCCTCCGGAGCTGCATCACACAGGGTTCAAGTGAGAAACCTCTCATCTTCTCCTAAGTCTGGTTGAGATCCAAGCTAGTTCTCCAGTGTGGAGACAGTTTAGCCAGGTAGCCTCGGCATCCAGTAAAAAAAAGTGTCTCTATGAATGTGAGATGGGGTGCATCCCATATTGAGACATCAAAAACAGGTGCTATGAAGCATAACCGAGATGCAGTTCCACTTTTCTATGTTTTCCTAACCAGTTAGTGGGGGGGGGGAGACTTTGATTAATTCCTGTAACTGAATCCCAGCTTGTTAAAAATTATTAAAACACATTTTTATAAATTACCATAATTGTCAGTGAAGCCTGTCTGTGAAATGCCACGTGTTCTCGATAAGTGTATCAACTGCTGTTCTAACCAAAAACAATCTGTTGACAGGTTGTGGTTTGATGAACTGATCAGTTTATGGGTGTCTGTGCAAAATCTTCCGAGCTGGGAAGTGGTGAGTAGATGGAATTTGTTAAGAAAATGTTTGAATACACAGTTGAGAGTATTTCCGTCTTCACTGTGTAACACGTTGTCCTACTTCTTCGCAGCATCTGGTCAGTCTTTTTGCTCGCTTGGCCAATGACAACATCGGATACATCGATTGGGACCCGTATATCCCCAAGGTTCGTTGCCCTCTTTTTTTTCTGGAGAACCCCTCTCCAGTGCCATGACACGATTTCATACTTGTTTGTTTTGAGGTTTGTGGCACTTGCGTGTTGCCCAATCTTCATGATTTGGGCACATGGTGTCTGTTACCTGACTATTGCTGCTTGTCAGAGAAACAAATTATCAAGTTTCCTTGTTGATCCTGCTCTAGGTCACTAATAGGACATGACTTGCATTATGTTGGTGCTTCAACAGAGTGAATGTTTACATCCTTGCATGTTGACAGCACCATATGTGTTAATGACAAATATAAACATGCCCTGAAATGTCATGGACTTGTGTTGTATTTTATAACTAATTACTGCTTAAGATTAATTTTTTATGAAGTAACTTTTTTAAAATCACGTTTTAGATTTTCACAAGAATTTTGAGAAGTTTGAATCTCCCCGTGGGAACCAGTCACATGATGGTACCGCGATACCTCACCAATGCCTACGACATCGGCCATGTGGTGCTTTGGGTCTCTTCCCTCCTGGTAAGTTCATTGTTCATGCGTATTTTTATTTTTTTATGATTACAGGTAAAGTGAAGTGTAGAAAAGATTGTTTCAGTAAACTCTGTTGTGTTCATTTTCAGGGAGGACCCAGCAAGCAAACGCAAGCACAACTCAGTGGCCTTTTCAACAGTATTACATCCTTCTTCCACCCATCAAACCATGGCCGCTGGTTGGTGAGTCACTTTTTTCTTTTTTTTACTTTACAGATGAATGATCGTTGAAATGCAGAAACAATAAACAGTGGACTCCTTCATTAGACATTACCTTGGGAATTTGTGTTCAATCAGAGGGAAAGCATCAGCAGGGTTTTGAGAGAATCAGCAGGTTAGATGTCTGAACGTTTAAAAATATATTTTTGCTGTAAAAATTTAAACTCAAATGCCTTACGAAGTGCGTGAAGAGGATAATAATTATAAACAACTAAAAGCTTAAGTCCAGTTCCAGTATCAAGTTAACGTTGCTCAACAGGACATGGCAGCAACATTTATAACATCACAGGGCGTAGTCACTCGTCATAATTTTTCCAGGAAGCCTCCTGAGTGTCGTCGGCTGTCTGGGTTTACATCGGAGTCTAGTTCAGAAGCGGCCTGTGAGTGAGGAAGCTGCAATGCTATCAAAGGTCACTGGGAGCTGGGCCACATGCCTTTCTGTTTTGAGGAACCTCCTGCACTAGATTTGAAGCACCACGGGCAATAGCCTGTGCTCATACACAAACCTTTATTTTTGGCGGGGGGGGGGTTGATGAGAGTATTCTAGGCTGTTGCTTTTGCAAACTCGTGAGCTGCCCATCCACTCGGCTGTGGATTTATTACATGTAAACAATGTTTTGCAATCGACCAAGAACGCGCCGGTCTTTTAAGAGCCTCTCGCTGGAAGAAAAGGGGAAGACACAGTTGCAAATTGAGTGTTGTTTCCCTGATGAAATGTCAATCAAGATATTAGACTGTGTTTAAGTGGCCCCAATATTTGCACACGTATACATACAAGACAAGCAGACAAAGCTTTGTTTACAGTGGAGCGGTTTGTGTTTGTATGTCCATTATGTCACGTGTTTCCCTATACTCCATCTGACGCCCTCTACCTCTCCATTTGTCCAGTCTACATAAAAGCGCACTGTCCACCTGTGTGTCACCCCTTTGTCATGTATCTGTCTCTCTGTCCCTCTGTGCTCACGTCCAGATGAAGCTCATGAAGCTGCTCCAGCGTCTGCCGGCCAGCGTGGTACGCCGGCTGCACCGAGAACGATACAGAAAGCCCACGTGGTTAACGCCCATACCTGACGGCCACAAGCTGACAGAGGAGGATATCACCAACTTTGTGGAGAGTATGATGCAGCCCGTCCTGCTGGCCATGTTCAGCAAGACGGGCAGCCTGGATGCAGCCCAGGCCTTGCAAAACTTGGCTCTAATGAGGCCCGAGTTGGTCATTCCGCCTGTGCTGGAGAAGTAAGTCTGCATCTGCACTTAGATAACTTGTTCAAAGTTCTGCTTCTTAAGAATCAGCCACACTGTTGCTAGTTTTTCTGCTTTAGATAAGAGACAAGGCCTCATTTTGAATTGAACACAAGGAGCTAATTGTTCTCTGTTTCTGTTATAGAACCTACCCTGCTCTGGAGACTCTAACAGAGCCCCACCAGCTGACAGCCACCCTGAGCTGCATGATTGGTGTGGCACGGAGCCTAGTGTCAGGTGGCCAGCGCTTTCCCGAGGGGCCCACTCACATGCTGCCCCTGCTCATGAGGGCTCTGCCTGGCGTTGACCCAAACGACTTCAGCAAGTGCATGGTGCGCTTACTGTACTTTCGTTTGCTTTATTTTGGTTGAACTTGGTGAATCAGATATAAATATTATTCCTGTCTCTACAGATCACATTCCAGTTTATCGCTACATTTGTGACTCTTGTGCCTTTGGTGGACTGTTCATCTGCCCTACATGAAAGAACTGACTTAACAGAGGTGATGAGCTGTTTTTCTCTCTCCCCTTTTCATAATTGAATGCCTTGTAATGTTTGATGATACATGCATATAAGCTTGAGCTTTTTAAAATATTTTTCGGACTACTTTCAGGTGGAAAGAGAGATGTGCTCAGCCTCAGCGGAGTTCGAAGACTTTGTGCTCCAGTTCATGGACAGGTATGTGGGGTTTCGATCAAAAATTGCAAAAGACATGTCATTCACCAGGAGCAGCTGCTTTCACTGATGCAGTTGTGAAGCCAATGAGAGGCATTAATGTTTTCTAGCGCTACAAATTAGTTCGATTCCAGACAGGCCATGTATGAAATCGGTGTACATTTATGTCTGAAGGGGGGGAAAATGAAGGGAAGGTGAGTGTGAAGGGGTCACAGTGAGCAGACCCAGCATCTGTATAAACTGAGCGGTAGCAGGTAAACTATTTGACAGATAAACAGACAGTTAATAACCCAAACGCAAATATTCATGTGTTGCCACACACACTCTTTCTCAGTTACCTGTGTTTTTTTTACTTAAAAACTATGAGAAAATACTGCAGAGCTTTCCAGAAGCTGCTGGCCGAACAGACGACTACTATTGTGTTCCATTTGTCCCAAAACCTGCTGAAAACCAAGTCAAGTTTACTTTTGAGACTCTGGAGGCGGGGACAGTGGCACTTGTCATTGGTCGTAGTGACTGTCACTGGCACACATTAACTCTTGTTCCATAGTCCAGTTGCAAGTTTAAAATGTTTTAACACTTAATTGAATCACACTCCTCTGTGAATACATTTTATATATTCGTGAAAGCATTTCCCCTAAGTCAGAACTGTATTCTTACCAGTCAACAATAACTTTCTTACTAGTATTTTGGGGAAGTTGTTTTGCAACTTTGTACGAGTGAAAACTAAATAACTAATAATTTAACGTTTAATGACAAGATTTGATGTACAGTATATATTGCAGATATAATAAAATTCTTCCTCGTCAAAAAGTACCACATTTTCCCACTGGCTGGCTGCTCTTTAAAATGTTTTCCAGCCCTTTCTTTACTGAACCATTCAGGGTGCACATGAGAGCGACTGGGCTAACTGGCTACTCACAATTATTTTTGATTATGTGCATTAACTTTGCAGACTCACGCAAAAGTAGCACGTAATCGTAGTTGCATTGTAATCGACGTGTCAAGCCCCCATGGACCTGAGCATACAGGAAATGTTCACATCCTGTAGTTTTCACACCTGTAGTTTTTAGTTCAAATTTATGGCAAAGGGAGGTTGACATAAGTATGATTAAAATGACAAACTGAGGAAAACTCTCTCTAAAATTGGTAATATCTTTTGTTATAGAGTAAGTAGACAAAAGTGTTGCTCTGTAAAGCTGGATTATTTGAGTGCACATGTCTCCCCCTGATTCAACACCTTGAAATGGACCTTAAAGCATTTCACACTTATCACAGTAGCAGATAATATAGATGGTCAAATTGTAGTTATTGTTATTGGTGTGTTCAGGTACGTCACTGTAAAATTATTGAATGTGAAAACACGTCACAGCATTTTTACATATTAATTTCACAGCATTGTTGAGAGATTTACAAGTTGTTCAAGCCCCATCACCTACTGTCCAGTATCCAGTATTTGAATGGAATGAAATCTAAACATTTGAACTTTTCTTTTTTTTATTTGCACAGATGTTTCGCCCTGATAGACAGCAGCACCCTGGAGCAAACTCGTGAGGAAACCGAAACGGAGAAAATGACTCATTTGGAGAGTCTTGTAGAGCTCGGCCTGTCCTCCACCTTCAGTACAATCCTCACACAGTGCTCGCTGGACATCTTCAAGGTTGAGATTCAGCCTTCACAAACTTATACTCATACTCTAATACATATGTATGTATCTCAACATGTTTGTTGTTTTATTTCAACAGGTGGCTCTTGTGAAAGTGTTCAACTTTGCAACCACCAACATCTTTGAGACGCGTGTTGCTGGGAGGATGGTGGCCGACATGTGCAGAGCTGCCTCAAAGGTCAGTTTTTTTGCCCTCTGACTCCCAGACACAAAGCATCAACGTCATGTTGCTTATTGGTTTAACATCTTCATCCCTGCTGTGTTTCTGTCTTCAGTGTCACCCTGCAGAGTCTCTCAAGATGTTTGTGCCACACTGCTGCAATGCCATAAACCAAATCGCTGTCAGTAAGTGCTCACCACAGAGGAATACGCATTAGTATAAGAGGAGGTTTTGAAACGCATGATTTGTTTGCTTCTTCTATGTGTTTTTGTCATTTGCCTGACTGACAGTTTTTGTTACAGACGAGGAAGTGCTTAATGACGAGGAGCTTGACAAGGAGTTGCTGTGGAATCTCCAGCTCCTTTCTGAGGTGACTCAGACTACTCATTATAAACTAACCCTAACACCAACACCTCCGATATATAGTTCTCTACTAAAACAATATTTTCCCCTTCTTCTTGCCATGTGCACCTCAGGTGACCCGGGTGGATGGTGACAAGGTCCTGCCCTATCGGTCGGACCTGGTCCAGATTTTGCAGTTGACACTCCACCTCAAGTGTAAGCAGGGCTACACTCTCGCCTGCAACCTGCTCCATCACATCCTCCGTTCCACTGCCCTCACCTACCCCACAGAGTACTGCAGCGTGCCCGGGGGCTTTCACCAACCAATCAGTGACTATCTACCCATCAAGGTGCTAATGTTGATTGATTGTACATTTATTTTTACTTATTTTAGTAACAAAGAAACACTTGCAATTGCAGACATTATTGATTAGACCAAATAAGTCTAAATAACTGTGACCTGGTTTGTTTGATTAATTGTCTGCCTCTCTTTAAGTCAGTGTAGATAACCTGTGCTTTGATCCCACTATAGCTGCTTTCAGGCAATGAAGTCAGGATATTTTCGTGAACCTTTCTGAAGGGGCTGTATGTGTGAACGCAAATGTCCACAAATGTTGGTCCAGACGTTTTCAGGAGGTTTTTCTTCCAGTCCCCTTGTAAAATTTCCAGAAAATGTCAGATTTAGCCCATTTTTGAATACAGCTGGAAAATCTCTGGAAGATTCTGAATGTTATTAATGTCTAAATAGATCACTTGTAGATCCATTGGCAGAATTACTGCCTACTGCACTGCACTGCAGGAGAGATGAGGTGAGATTCTCACTTGTGGTTTCCTCAGTTGCCAGCATCAGTGCAGGCCTGGTAAATTTGTTATCAAGTGGTCTGATGTCATATAAGCATATTTATGTCTTTTCTTTTAGCCGCTGTGCACTCAAATGGCGGTGTAAATAGATATGCTGTTTTGAGTAACCATTTGCCAAAGCCAATGAACACAAATATAGCTAGGTTTTTCAGTAAGTGCTGTGAATGTCTGTTTTTTTTTTCTGAGTGAATTGGCAGATCTTCATTTCCTATTGGGTATAATTCCACATATAAATGTAACCTGAACAAGATTAGGAAAAAACTAAAATTCCATGAGATTTTATTTTGACTGATATCAGAGTCATGCCCCAAAAACAAATCGGTTCACTCTTATCAGGTGGTGTTAATGTAACCAGACATTTTCACGAAACCAAGTAACGTGTAAATAATCCAAGTGTTATTTGTTATTTTATCCCGTCCAGGACTGGGGTCGGCCTGGGGACCTGTGGAAGCTGGATATCCGGTGGCATGTGCCCAGTGTTGAGGAGACCTCTTTTGCTTTTTATTTACTGGACTTGATCCTCCAGCCTGAGCTTCAGCGCCTTCAGAGATTTGCTCAGGGAGAACAAGACATGAGCAGGTAAGGAGAAGCAACTCTGAGTGGCCTTTTGTGCTTATTCAGAAATTAGGTTTTTACATTTCTACTGATGTCACAAGCTGTAGACTTTATAGCGTCCATGGGTTCATACTGTGTATATGATGCTTGTTGATTTTGTGTGTTTCAGAGATGATGTCCTTCAAAGCCTGACCATTGTTCAGCACTGCCTTCTAGGTGCTGGGGGTCTGATGCCTCCACTGAAAGGAGTGCCCATCCCCGAACTGTGAGCAGTTGCTTTCACATTATCAAAATATTTCTAATAAGAAAGACTAAGACTAAGAAAACAGAGAAAGACACTGTCGAGTGGCAAAAGTTCCACTATTGGATAGATTCAGTAAAAGCCCCAAAAAGAAAACGAGACATTTTCATAGTGTAATTGTAGTATCGTTGCTGTGTTACTGAGGTAAATTCGGATTTTATTATAGATGTTCTGTATTTAATTTGGTTTCAAACCTGCTTTTTTCCCTCCAGAGTCCACAGCATGGCGAATCTCGATGAGACCATCCTCTATACAGGAATGGAGTATGGTACGTTAGTTGATATTTAAGAGATGTAAAATGATGAAAGTTTTGCTCACAATAAATTATTGGGTTTGTCTTTGTATAGTCCTCCACTGTAATATGATCTCTACGTGCAGATCAGTCCAGAGAGAACTACAGAGACGCTATCTGTGGTGTAATGAGACAGCTGCTGCGTAAGTGCTCACTCACTTATGCGCCGTTTTAGGCTTCTTTAATCCACAGCCCCATCCCCTAACTAAGCTGTGGACCCATTCACCTGTCATCTGAGTTCCTGTACCTTTTCTTTCAGATTACATCCTGGAGCACTCTGAAGATGACACCAAGTCTCTTTTCTCCATCATCAAGGTGGGCAGGCAGTTACATAATAATAACCTGTCTAGCTTTACGTCTTTGCACTCATTTGGCTGTGTTGAAAAATATGCACTACAATGCCAGTGTTCAAAACAATTCTGAAATCACCAATATATCTCAACTATTTTAACTGTGCAATACTCATTTTCTGTCTGTGCAATGTCAATGTCGTAAATATATGCAATCTCATTACATTGTGTATACTTCTGTTCTCACTTCTAATTTTCTGTGTTAATATTTATGTTTACTTATTACTTTTACTGTTGTTTCTTTTTTTTTATTATCCCCTTTTATCTTATAGTCTTGTCTTGTTGCACTTTGCCTCCACTTTAACCAGCAATTACTGATGTATTAAATTCATGTCTACAAAATCGCTGTCTACCTGCAGATTACAAAATATACACTTGCATAATTTCCTTTGGAAAGCCACAGTGGCGCGCTGTTTGGGCAACTGTGCTTGCCGTTGCCTATCACTGAATTAATTTGACTCACATTTGCTTTCTTGAATCGCTCAAAGTCTCAATAACAGAAGAGGATGTATTGATCGTATCACCTAACACTAATTCAACATTTTTGTCTGCGTTACCTTTCAGATTATCAGCGACCTGATGCACTTCAAAGGTTCTCACAAACATGAGTTTGACTCCCGCTGGAAGAGCTTCAACCTTGTGAAGAAATCGATGGAAAACAGAGTGAGAAATTTTGGCATTTGATTTTACTTTTGTACTTTTGTCCTCAGAGGTATTCAGAAACCATTCACATTATATTACATTATACATGTGTGAGTGATGATGACGTTACATCTTATGTTCAAACTGACCATCAACAGAAAGCGTAATGCCTCGTCATTGTGTTCACAGCTTCACGGCAGAAAGCAGCACATCAGAGCCCTGCTAATAGACAGAGTAATGCTCCAGCATGAGGTAAGTCGTCGAAAGAGAATTTCTATTTTGTAATTTTTTCAGTGTGTTTCACCATTTTAACTCTGAATCTTGTGCGTTGTATCAGCTGCGAAAACTGACAGTGGAAGGATGTCAGTACAGGAGCATTCACCAGGATCTGATGAGAGATCTGTTGAGGCTTTCCACAAGCACCTACAGTCAAGTGAGTTCCACGGGATGTCCTGTAGCAAGTCTGATATTTGACTTGTGTTCCTGACACTCACAAAGGAAAAACCACCATAACTGAGATTTGTATGACCCCCCAGGTGCGCAGCAGAGCTCAAAACGTGTTGTTTACTGCACTGGGAACCTACAATTTCTGCTGCAGAGATCTAATCCCCCACGTCCTACAGTTTCTCAACCCGGACAACAGCAGCGTAACACAGCAACAGTTCAAAGTATGACAGTCCCCTCGCTCTGCACCATTAAAAGCTTCAAAGAATTATTTCCATTTCTCATGTTTCCTCTTTATGTCTGCAGGGTGCCTTGTACTGTCTCCTGGGGAATCACAGCGGGGTGTGCCTGGCCAATCTGCACGACTGGGACTGCATCGCCCTGACGTGGCCCGCCATTGTGCGCTCTGGCCTCAGCTCGGCCATGTCTCTGGAGAAGCCCTCCATTGTGCGGCTCTTCGATGACCTCGCAGACAAAATCCATCGCCAGTACGAGACTATCGGCATGGACTTCTCTGTAAGGAAAACACTAAGATCACCTACACAAATGGAACATCGAAGGCCATCGTGATATCTGTCTTTTTATAATAGCATAGAAATCAGCAGCTTGAAGATCAAAGATCATCATATAATTTCCATTTCGTGATTGAAAATATGGGGTGAATGTGTTTTGAATTAAAAATATTAAGCTGTGAGAGAATTCTCAGAATTTTTATATCGGTACCTTGGGGACGTTTTGACTGACACTGACCCTACTGTACAAACCTCGTGAACTGAAACAAATACAAATTGGTTTCTCTAAAACTAGTTAGAGGTGGTTGCAATATAGTTAGATAGACAGTTTCTTCCACCTTGCTCTATGCTTTTGGCCTGAGCCTTCACTCCAACATTGCTATGCAAAGGGAAAGTCAATATTTGTTCAGTCCCCCTCCCCCATGTTTGCTCACAGCCCGAAGTATACTTTTTCAAATAAACAGCATTACATTTTACAAAGGGAGAGTTTATATAACAGTAAAAAGGACACATTCAATAAAATGTATCATCAGTAATTACGGAACAACAATCACAATTAATCTTAAATCTTAATAGTGCATATTAAGCAATGATACATCATTGTGTTGACAAAAATACTAAATAAACAGACTCACAAGGTGGGAGTCTCCTTTGTGAAATGTCTAGTGTTCATCGTCGTCTCAGTTCAGTTATCATTTTTTTCATTAAAAGTTTTTTAAGTTTCCTTCCCTCCTACAATTATTTCTGATGCAATCATTTACCCCCCCCCCCCCCCCCCCCCCCCCCCCCCCCCAGATCCCTGCTGAGTGCTGTGCTGTGGCCAAACAACTCATGATCACTGGAAATCCTTTTCCTGAGGACCCCGTCCCCTCGGAGGAAGAATCAGCAGACGGTCTAAAGAGGCAGGAGCTCAAAAACTCTGAGTCTGTTGAGTAAGTACATACCAGCAACAAGTCAAAGAATCATCAGCACGCCAAAGACCCTGCAGATCACTCGAATGCTACTCCCTCCTCTATAAGCAAAATGCTTCTATGGCTGAAATTACAATAACATGGGAGTCTCTAGTTCACATCATCCTTTGACCTTGTGAAAAAAAGACTTCAAAATATTGACACAGCTCATCTGTGACGTGTTTACTCGGTACACGAGCTTTCATGCAAGCAAGATAAATACTTGATACTCTTGATAGTTTGGTAGCAATGGTGCACCTTTAATTGAATTGACTTGTTTGGTCACATATCCAGTTCAAATAATAATAATCCACTACATTTTTGTAGGAAATACAAAAACCTCATCGGTGATCTGCTGGACTACCTCAGCAATAGAAACATGTAAGTACATTTTAATATTTATGTCATCAAACCCCACATATATATATATATATTTATCTGTAACACCTTTGTGGTTTATTGTTCCAGGCCTTGGAAGTTTGAACACATTTCAATTGGCTTCCTGTCATTGCTCCTGAGAGACGACCACGAACTCCCACCGCCTGCTGTCATGTTCTTTGTCAAAAGCCTCAACCATGACTCCCTCTATGTTCGCAAGGTGCGGCACACACAATTTATACTGGCAGCGGTGCTATGAAAGGGTCATCAAACATTCCAGTCTCTCCTGTGGACACTTGGCTTGAAATGTCTCATTTCCTCCATTAGGTGGCAATATCAGCCGTAGCGGGGATCATGAAACAGATAAAGAGACCACACAAGAAAGTCCCCGTCAACCCCACTGAGCTTTGTAAGCATCATAACGTTGTTGTTGTTGTTTTTTGTCTGTCATGTACATGACAGTTGTTGTGTATTGTTTCCATTCTAGTTATAGTTTTCTACAACTCCAAAATCCTCACTTATCTTTTGCTAGGTGGAGTGAAGGAGCTAAGTGACACAGTAGCAGGGGACCGTCCGGACAACCAGTGGCTCCAGTACAACAGCAGCAGCCTGCCCCGCACACAGCAGGACTGGGATCACAGCACGTTTGTGGAAAAGACTCACTGGGGATACTACTGCTGGCCAAGGTCATCATTTTAATACTTTTCTCATGTTTATTTAGTTTTCTTAACTATCCTTTGCTGCCTTGATATATTTGCAATATGCCTAAACATATTGGTTTTTTTTATTGTTTAGAAAATTGATGATGTATGCACCGCTGGACGAGCAACCTAAACAGAACCTGACCAGAGATGAGATGACAGAAGTTTGTGCATACACATCATACACACACACCCATTAGGAAAAAAATGTAACACATTCAGTAATGGCAATGAATATTAACTATATACAATACTTTTCCTGCGCTCCCTAACAGCGGGAGCAGATAATCTTCGACCATTTCTCAGACCCAGTATTCATCAACCAGTTCATCGAGTTTCTGTCCCTCGAGGACCGTAAGGGAAAGGACAAGTTCAGCCCTCGCAGGTTCTGTTTGTTCAAGGTGAGTTTTCCCCGATACTACTCTCACGTGGAACCGAAAACTAAAGTCAGACAATTTAAAAGGTTAACTTGTTTCCTTCTCCTGCTCTTCCAGGGATTGTTCCGCAATTTCAGCGACGTCTTTCTGCCCGTGCTGAAGCCCCACATGGAGCGCCTGGTGGCAGACTCCCACGAGAGCAAGCAGCGGTGTGTTGCGGAGATCATCTCTGGGCTGATCAGAGGCTGCAAACACTGGAGCTACTCAAAGGTATGGATTTGAAACTGTCCTTCCTTCTGAAGGTGCTTTTGTGAGTGTCCTTCCGGACCTTGGATCTTCCAGAGCAAACAAACCAGGACATACACTACTGCTCTGTTTACAGGTTGAGAGTCTTTGGGAGCTGCTTTGTCCGCTGCTCCGCACTGCCCTGTCAAACATCACCATAGAAACGTACGCAGACTGGGGCACCTGCATCGCCACAGCCTGTGTAAGCCTTTTTTGTTCCTTTACACTCATCGTGTCTTTATCCCTCCATTTCCTAATCACGTGCCACCTCATCCTTTCTTCCATTTGACTTCTGTCTTTTGCAGGAGAGCAGAGACCCACGCAAGCTTTACTGGCTGTTTGAGATGCTAATGGAGTCTCCAGTCAATGGCGAGGGGGGCTCCTTTGTGGATGCCTGGTGAGTAGAAAGGTTGATGCCTTAAGCAGATGTTGCGGTGACTGACAATCGCTGATGTTTTGGTTTTTTTGCTTCCTTTTCTGTCCCAGCCGTCTGTACGTGCTGCAGGGAGGCCTGGCTCAGCAGGAGTGGCGCGTACCAGAGCTCCTGCACAGGTTGCTACAATACCTGGAGCCCAAACTCACACAGGTCTACAAGAATGTACGGGAGCGAATTGGCAGGTAAGTCCTTTTCCTTGTCATTGTATCTTTTTTTTTTTTGTCAGAATTTTTTGTGTTTCTCACCCTGTCCTCTCTGGTTCGGCATCCCTCCAGCGTGCTCACCTACATCTTCATGATCGACGTGAACTTACCATACACCCAGCCGACCACTTCTCCGCGCATCTCTGACTTCACCGAGCGGATTCTGTTGCAGCTGAAGCCTCTGACCGAGGGCGACGAGGAGATCCAGAACCATGTGATCGAGGAGAATGAGGGGGGAGTGCAGGATGAGAGGACACAGGCCATTAAGCTGCTCAAGACAGGTGGGCGGCTGTTAACTCTGAACTCCGCTGTCACAATAAATACTGGCTATTGTAGGGATTGTTGAAAGAATAGGTTACTTGATTTTTTTTTTTAAGAAACTCCTTACATTTAATAAAAAACAAACAAATTCTGTCTTCAAACTTCTGCAGTGCTAAAGTGGCTGATTGCAAGTGCTGGTCGCTCCTTCTCCACTGCTGTGCCAGAACAGCTGCGGTTGCTCCCCCTGCTTTTCAAGGTGAAACTTGTTCATTCATAGCAACAAGCATTTTGCAATACCAACTCAACCTTTTTTTCTCTCTCTTAACGTGTACCCATTCACCTCTCACCCTCTTCTGCTCCAGATCGCTCCAGTTGAGAATGACGACAGTTACGATGAGCTGAAGAGGGACGCTAAGACCTGCCTGTCTCTGATGTCTCAGGGACTCCTCTACCCAGAGCAGATCCCCATGGTCCTCAGTGCTCTGCAGGAGGTGAGTCATCTTATCCCACATCTCACCTGCATCACACCACTGGGCATTTTTTTAGACCACCTCATCTTTTAACCACGAGATGAATAAGCAAAAAAAAAAAGATGAACTGAATTGGAATGCTTTTTGTCATTATCTACTGTATATTTTGTGCTATACGGTGTGCAACTGTAAGAGTATCATCTGGTGCAGAACTGGTAGCAATATGATAATGAATTTACATGAAATTAAAGAGAAATCACCCACATGGTATGCAAAGTTGATTTAATGAAAATGAATGGTTCCTATCTGTGGATTGATGTGACACATGCAGAGGAGTTCTTAGCCTTTGTGTTCGCACATTCTGATTGAACCGTCGTAAGCTGTTTGATATTGTATACATTAATGGTGTTTCCCCAAAGCTCCATTACAATAAAATAAAGTGGCGTAGCTATCCATGTTCTGTTCCCTTCAAACTAACGCTCACAGTAGGTTACCGACGTGTCTGTTGTCGTGTGTTCGCAGATTGCTGGCAGCAGCTCTTGGCACGCTCGCTACACGGTGCTCACATACCTCCAGATCATGGCTTTTTACAACCTGTTCACCTTCATGAGTGACCAGAAGGCGGTGAGCGACGTGCGGTCACTGGTGATACGGCTGCTGGAGGACGAGCAGCTGGAGGTGAACGCGAGCATTCATTCACGGCAGTTCCAATGTTCAAAATCACTCCAAGTGTAAAGCCAAGAGCTGAAACATTTGATCTGTGCGGTACAAGCGGTGACAGGGATGTCACTGGAACATGAACAAAACCCATGGCAGTCTGATAATATAATAATGGCCAAGCTATTGGCTAATACTTTGTTGTTTATGCTTGGAGGCAGTCTGTCTCTCAGCTTCACTGAAGTGATTCAGCACTCTCCTCCTGGCTCTACATTCGTCCCCCCCCCACACACACACACACCCCACACCTCTTGTCCTTTTGCTGTCGCTATGGAAACCACAGGCTGCAGTAATCTGTTGCTATGGAGATAACGTTCAGATTGAAAGAGGATGAGAGGGAGAGGGGATGGAGTGGAGACAAAGGAGAAGTGGGGGATGGATGGAAGTAGCCATTTTTGTTTGGCTTCTTAAATTAACCTAAACCTGATTTATAGGCCTCAGTAATATGACCTCTAGTAAAAATTATACACTAAGACATATATAATGCCTGCAATGACCCCTTCCTTTTATTATATTACTAAGTAACCTGTATTACACAACACATCACACTTGACATTTTTTTCCACATGATAGTTTATACAAAACTGAATAATTTGTACACGTTGTAGCATATTTGCTCTAGGTGGTCCTATTTAATCTGAGAAGCCCACCCTCTGGAGAATGCTGCTCAAAGGTCTGCCTAATACCCATTTAAAAGTTTACTTGCTGCGCATTTCACTGAGAATAGAACCATTAAATGTGCAACAGACCATTTTAGCTCACATTATACAGACTCATCCCCCACACACGTATCCACCCCCGGTTCCCAGCTAGCTGCTATTTCCATCCAGCTAGCCAGTGCGCGCACTAGTGGACCAACCCATTTCTAATCTCATTGTTGCTGCGGTATGTCTCATGTTCAGTACGTATGTCTGACAGCGCAGGTAGCGGTTCTCAGTAATGAAGAAAGAATCCTCAGTTTCTGAGTATTGTTATTGAGGACACACATGGAGTTTGTGTCCTCTCCGAAATGCATTACTTTGATTGAAAGGGCACAATTATAAGTGTGCAGAGAAAAGGGGACCAGGGCACCAGTTAGTATTCGCACACGGGGAGCCTTCCCTCCTTTGGATGACTCTTAAAAAACAAAACAAAAAAACAAACAAACCTTGTTATCAGCCATAACCCTAATTTTAAGTTTTAATTTAATTGCAATATACATTCTAAACTTTATGGAATTACAATGTAATATAATATGGTAGAATAAGCTCCCCATTGACATCAGGACAGCAGAAACCCTGCAAACTTTCTTGTCGCAGACTGAAAACTGTTCACCTGACTGCACCTTAGTCCTTGAATCATTAAAACAGGAAAAAAAGAAGAAGAAAGATTCTAAAATGGAGCACTTGGAGCCGTTTTTGTCTATTTGATCAATTTGTATGTACTCGCATGATTCTTGCACATTTTGGGTAATATCTCCATGGTTGAATGCACTTATTGTAAGTTACTTTGGACAAGAGCGTCAGCATTATGCATGTAATGAAATGTAACACAGAATATAGTTCAAATATCCAGTTAACAGAGAAAGCAATATTCCAATTAATCGTAAGCAATGTCTTGGTTAGTTTTTTGGTTACTTCCTTGTTCCTTTCAGGACATTATCATGTCAGTGACTGGCAGCAAATTCTAGAATAATCATCTTTTTAATCTGTGTACTGAGCTGAGTTTTTAACAGCACTGTAGCCACACCATGCACATCCCATCTCATCGTCCTGCGTTTGATTCCAAGGTGAGAGAAATGGCCGCAACTACACTCAGTGGCTTCCTTCAGTGCAACTTCCTGTCCATGGATGCCCTCATGCAGGCACATTTCGAGGCCCTCTGCAAGACTTCCTTGCCCAAGAAGAGGAAGAGGGAGCTGTGCTCTATAGGGGACACTATTCCCTCTGCTGGTAAGGAAAATGTTCTTGACCTCAAGAATGTGTGATGATTCTTTCAATATGCTCCTTTTTATGGAAATCCCTCCTGTTGTATTTTTCGTAGACCTGGTGCGGCGCCACGCTGGTGTCCTCGGGTTGAGTGCTTGTATCCTCTCCAGCCCGTACGATGTGCCCACCTGGATGCCGCAGCTCTTGATGGACCTCAGCGCTCACCTCAATGACACACAACCCATTGAAGTATGTGCAGTCACCAACTATCCACTTAATATTGCTGCTGGGATTATCTTTGAGTCCCTCTTTATTCAGTTGGCCAGATCTTGCAGTGTTTTCCCTAAATGTGAGATAATCTCTGTGTTCTTTCAGATGACTGTGAAGAAAACGCTGTCAAACTTCAGACGGACTCACCACGACAACTGGCAGCAACACAAGCAGCAGTTCACAGATGACCAGCTGCTTGTCCTGACTGACCTGCTGGTCTCCCCCTGTTATTATGCCTAAAACCTGGTAAAGCGTATTAACTTGATGACATAAATATCACTGAATGTGTTCATAGGCACGCCCAAAAAGACATTAAAACATGGTTATAATTCATTACTGAAGACCGTCAAACGAAGGTGCTGAAGAGGGACAGGAGGTAAACTCCTGAAGCCACCTTTTTTCTACAGCTACGTTTGCATGTGTCTCTCTTGTATCCGCCTGGGACGACCCAGACTGATACAAGCCTGCATCGTGGAGAAGGATCCAGTCCCTGACTGACAAGTCAGGTCCCAGCATCACCCAGAGTAAAGAATGGCACTCAAATCAGCTGAGTTGTGGCACACAGGATGACTGTATTTAGCTCATTTACATTTCTACTATCCTTAATATTTAAGGATCAATCATGGCAGGAATGAATGACCTGCAGTTTGTAACATTACTGTACAGTTTTATTTCCCCCTTTTTTTTCCTTCGCTTTTTTGGGTTTGTTTGTGCACGGATGTAAATGTGTGTGGCGTGTAAATGGGATGCTTGAAGACATCTACCGGTGTCCCACACATTTCTCAGGATCATATCCCAAGAATCGACTGAGCCAACACCATGTCCGATGTCGGACATTCTCTTTACTTTCTTCCATTAGTGAAGTGTTGGTCACAAGCCACCGAGAACTGACTATGGAAGAATGGTTTCTTTAGATGAGACTTGAGCCTGCAACACACAATGTTTGTGTGGCTGTTTGATCTATAATCGATTATATGCATCATGTATGTATATATCACGGTATAGCAAATATGCACAAACATATTTATTTATTTATTTGACTTGCTTTTTTTTGAAGTGCTAACTTTTATTCTTTTTTCCATTGGATGTATTTCTGAGAGTGTTTAGGTGGCTGAACTTTTTAGCAGTGGGGTCTATTCTCATCTACTCCTGCAAGAAAGGGAGAGGGCAAGCTCCCCGCTGCTGTGCTGTGTGTGATGCGTTTGCTGTGTGGACCTGAGCACAGTTTGATTACCGTTCCATGTATCTCGGTGCAAGAATATAACCAAACTGCCTGTCCATAAATGTGACCTCTTCTCTGTTATCCTCACTCAAATTTTTCTTTTCTAAAACCCAGTGAATGAAATTTTTGTTTTTTGCTCACGTTTTCCCCTGATGACTTGAAATCAGTCAAAGTATTGAAGCATTTAGTACCTCACTCATGTATAGTGTAGTGCCAAAACTGCAGTGATTCCCCCCCTTTTTTTTAGATGTACCGTTTGCTTATTGACTGAGATGACAATAAATTGTTTCTAACAAAAACTACATTTGTTTTGTTTTTTTAAATGCAACTTTTCACGACACTGCATGTATATATGCAGGCTGTGTATATACTGATATTTCGTCCATATGTAATATTTATAAACATTTTACAAATATATATGTTATTGTATCATTGTTCACTATATAATATGGAAAGAATATTTTGACATTTGTGAATTGTTTTATCTTGGAAGTGTATTATGCAGAAGGGGTCAGCTGGTATAAAATTCGAGCTGCAACAGTTAATCGTTTCATTTAGTAATTGATTACTCAGCGATTATTCGATTAAATTAATCGGCAACTATTTTGATAATCGACTAATCGGTTAAAGTAACGTGAAAAAAAGTCAAAATACTCCGATTTCAGCTTCTTAAATATGAATATTTTCTGGTTTCTTTGCTCCACTATGACACTAAACCAAATATCTTTGGTGTTCGGGCAAACCAAAACCTCGTCTTGGAGTTTCTGTGAAACACGATCGTCGTTTTGCCGTTACCGCCGGACCACTGTGTTGCAGTGCGCGCGCTCGTGCGCGTGCTCGTGCTCGCCTACGTAGGCGGTGACTTCACGCTCGTCTCCTTCTCCAGTGCGGCTCCAGTGGCCGTCCGCTCCCGGGGAGGAGGATCGGATGTGCCGCCGACGAGACCAGAGCGCTGTCATCCGTTCGCCTCGCACGGGCTTTTAACGCGATGCTGACTCGTTGTTGTCTGTTTTTTTTGGAAGAGGAAGAAGACGAAGACTGCATGATTTCACGGCGGTGTTTGTAAAGAAGCCGCTGCATGTCTTTTTTCTTTTCTTCTTCCTCCTCCTCTCCTAATAAGCCGTGGTGCGTTCACTTGCTCTCATACTGCTGTGAAGGATGATGGTGATGATGATGATGATGGGCACACGGTTGATTACAGGAGGTAGGTTCTATTGTATCATCGTCAGCATAGATGATTAGAAGAGAGAGAGAGAAAAAACAACTGTGATGTACAAATTTCCTCTGGATTTAAGCAGACGCTGTGTGTGTGGTGGAGGTGGGGGGGTGGGCACCGGGTATAATTGGCCAAATGCAGTGGTGCATAGCTCGAGCCTATTGAAGAGTGTTTCACAGCCTCGTATTAAATATGTACCTGTTTGCACCGAATGCTAGGTTACAGCTGCCCCCCCCCCCCCATCATCATCATCATCATCATCATCTGTACATGTATCAGGGATCTGCTGCACAATTCCTTTGCTAAAGTGTGGCTCTGTATCCTTTGTAGCACTCTACCAAGGTGGCAGCGATGACGGAGGCAGCACGCGCCGCGATCACCATGTCCTCCTTCCATACAGACGACTAATGTTGAAATTGATGACTGTGGGATTCCTATAAATTGTCGGTAGTACAATGAACACCACTGTTACGCCGTCAGACCTGGTGGATGTGCCCAGACACCAGACCCTCAACGGCACCCTGGTCGCCCAGAGCCCGCCGGGCTGGGCCGTGATTCACACCGCCACCTTGACCTTTTGCTCCCTGCTCCTGGTCTTCATCTTCTGCCTGGGCTCCTACGGCAACCTGGTGGTGTTCCTGTCCTTTTTCGACCCGGCGTTCCGCAAGTTCCGCACCAACTTCGACTTCATGATCCTCAACCTGTCCTTCTGCGACCTGTTCATCTGCTGTGTGACGGCGCCCATGTTTGCGCTGGTGCTCTTCCTGGACGCGGGCGGGGGGGACGGCGTGTCCAAGAGCTTCTGCTTCGCCTTCCACCTGACCAGCTCGGGCTTCATCATCATGTCCCTGGAGACGGTGGCCGTCATTGCTCTGCACAGACTGCGCATGGTTCTGGGGCAGCAGCCCAACCGCACTGCCTCCTTCCCGCGCACGCTGGCGCTCACTGCCCTGCTGTGGACGTCCAGCTTCACCATGGCCGCCCTCCTTACCATGCAGGCGTTCCCACGTAGAGATGGACCCTGCCTGCCCCACTTTGGCCTGGGAGGCGGACACGCACGGGTCGTGTTGTACGTCTACCTGGCAGACTTTGCCTTTTGCGTGGCTGTGGTGTCAGTGTCCTATCTTACGATCGCTCAAACACTGAGGAAGAATGCACAAGTGAGGAAATGTCCCATCATCACAGTAGACGCCGCGTGCCCTCCGCCCCCACCACCTCTCATTGCAGCGGGCTTTGAGAGCATGCAGTGTGCCGTCCAGGGCCCCTCTCTGTACCGTAACCAGACTTACAACAAACTGCAGAACGTTCAGACGCACTCGTACGCCAACAGGGCCGGCCACCCTCTGGTTCCAGGTGCTGCCCAAGGAGCCACCTGCTGTCAGCTGGTGTCTACGGTCAACTTGGCCACAGTCAAAGACTCTAAGGCCGTCGTCACCTGCGTCGTCATAGTGTTCTCCGTGCTGCTCTGCTGCTTGCCAATGGGCGTCTCGCTGGCACAGGATGTTTTGTCGCCGGAAAGCAGCTCGGCACATTACCAGTTTGAGCTGTGCGGCTTTGTGCTCATTTTCCTCAAGTCGGGCATCAATCCCTTTGTGTACTCGCGCAACAGCGCAGGCCTCCGCCGCCGCGTGCTGTGCTGCGTTCAGTGGGCGGCGCTGGGCTTTCTCTGTTGCAAGCAAAAGACCCGTCTGCATGCGATGGGGAAGGGCAGCCTGGAAGTCAATCGCAATAAATCCTCCCATCACGAGACCAACTCGGCCTATGTGCTGTCGCCCAAGCCACAGAGGAGGCTCGTGGACCAGGCCTGCGGGCCCAGTCACTCCAAAGATTGCGCTGGTAGTCCACGGGCCACAGGTGCGCGCAAACCTCGCCCTCCGAGCACCTCTACACCCATCAACACCCGCATTGAGCCCTACTACAGCATATACAACAGCAGTCCCTCCGCAGGGCCCAGCACCCCCACCAGCCTGCAGCCGGTCAGCTCTCAGACATTTGCCTTTGCCAAGTCATATGTAGCCATGCACTACCACACTCACCAAGATGCACTGCAAGACTTCGAAAGCACCTCGGTGCACCAGATTCCAATTCCCTCTGTCTGATCAAAGAGCTGCCGGACACAAAGGTTTGAACAATCTCACCTTCGGCTCTAAATCAAATGGGAACACGGACGCTGCCCTGTCCGCTGTCACTGGAAGCAGTATTAATCTCTTTGTCTTTCTTTTACAGTGGAAGTACCCACCTCCATGTCAAGTTTTCTTGAGTGTGGGAACAATTACAGAACCAGTCATAAGCTTTGCCTTGAGAACTAAAACATGCAAGAGATTTTTGTGATGAAAGAGCTCTGAAAAAAAGCTACTTACTGTACAAATACTGCATTTTCAAATCAATCTGCCCCCGTGTTGCGCACGCATGTGCCATTATAACCCGAGACTGTGGTTGCTCATTGCGGCGAAGGACTGCAGTCGCCGGTTTCACCGCTGCCAACTCTCTGGCTGCAGTCGCTGAGCACCGACATCAGCTGCTGTAAGTATTGAGCCGCTGTGAAACCTGCACAAGGCCCACACATGGATGTTGACGGCATGTGGTTTGCACCTTGATGCTTCTTAAGAAAAAAAATGTATTTGTGAACCTCATATCACTTTTTAGAACAATAAATGTTTGGCAAGTGCAGCGGATCTGTGCTTTCACTGTTTTTTAACCAGCTGAAATGACATACTTTAATTTTAGATTAGTGTTCACATAGTAATTTTCTCTTCATGAGGTTGCAGATGAAGCTGGATAATTTCACAAACCGTCAGATCTGCAATTCCTCAACTAAAAATGGCTGAGATTGATTTTACGTAATTGCAGTAATTCAACACCTCCGTGTAAATATGACCTCAGCAGAGATTATTTTACAGTTCCAGTTGTTTTCTTTGCATTAATGGGAAAACATTTTTTCCACATGATTGTACTACACACTGCGTCAGCGCCCTCTGGTGGCAGTGTGGTTATTTCATAACAAGAAAATCACTAAATTAAAATTCTATTTTCTTAGTTTTCTACAATTATTGAGAAATATTTTTTTTTCCAAAATTTACTTATTTCAGTCAAGTGAAATATTTTTTCCCATGTGTGATAATTCAACACCATTAATGAGGTTTCATGTTTAAGTTTTATTTTCTTTCCTGCGAACGCATTGGTTTTTTTCTCATGATACAGCAGTGGTCAGGAGCAGAGTGTGCATTCTCATATTTGCACGCACACAGTACACATTCTGTACATCCTACAAACTGATATGAAAGTTACTCACTTAAATTGTCACTCGTCCTGTAAATAAACACCACAAATTCACACAGCTACATTAACATTTTCAGAACTTTTTTTTTTTTCCTTTCTCATATCTACAAGTACAAAGTGCCACAGTCAAACCACTACTCACTTCATATCTCACACACATGCACACGCAAATACAGACTTTAAAGACAATAAAACAACCATGAACATTGTTGATTCCCCTGATGCTTATGAATCCTGTGATTCATCGCTCATTTACTTGCAATTAACCAACACAAAGTGAAGCATACATTATTAAGGACAGTCAATAAATCCACTGCCTTGTGGAGTGAGCCGTTTTACTGTTCTTCACAAAGTTCAAGCTCGACTGCTGGATTAGGCTGAGACGTAGCATTGTTCGTTGCACGGATCAGGGAGTGGGCTGAGGCTTCGCTCCTGTGCTACATGAAGTCCAGCCTCAGGATCAAGTTTAACCCCTGGTGAACCTTGATTTTGGCTTTTAGCGCAGTGTCGTGGGCATCTCTCTTCCTCTACCAAATTGGGCTTCTCTGTGAGTGCACCTCTCTCTCTGTCCTCCCCTCGTCCTCCGTGCACCATCGCTGTCACACGATGTTGGTCAGTTTAGCTGGACAGTGACAGAAGTCCATGTTCATCAGCAGTGTCAAGAATCCTGCATATCACTGGAGACTCAACCTGGAGGGGGAGGAAAAAAAAAAAAAGAGATGCGAGTTAGCTGTTGACCTCCTGTGTGTATACAGCCAGTACAGCTAATTATCAGAAACTCTGATCTTTCTTGCCATTTAATGTTACATAATCTGAAAAAGTACTGGAAAGGCAGACTTGGAAATTCGCTTTGACAAACTAAAGTAGGGGGACAGCACTGTAGCTAAGGTTCAGTGTTAACCTAAGTGTTAGTATGTGTGTGTGTGTGTGTGTGCTTTTTTTACCCCCAGTGACTGTGACTCACTGGTTAATCGTGAACTCACCCCGAGGATGTACTGACAGGTCTGAGGCTCCAGCATATAGACGGTGACAGCATGGGGAGACTCAGACTCCTTACATCTGACACAGGAGAGAAATGAGACGAGTGAATCAACAACGAAACATTTGGGTAATGTCTTTGACTCATGTGTTAACTCAGGACAGTGACACTGAACTAGTGTTGTGGTCAGAACCCCCCCCCTCCCACCCTCCAATGACTGTTCACTCACTTGAGCTTGACAATGACCTGTCTGGGCTTCCCAGTCAAATCACACAAATCCCCGTGGCCATACAAGTGGGAAACCAACCTGTCACGGAACAGAGAAAATTAAAAGAGAGAAAGAGAGAAAAAATAAAAATATCAATTATCTAATTTTGCATCCAGGTTGGGATGCAGGAATTTGAATGACATACTTGACTTTCTGCAATCCATCATCTTTGAGCTGGTACGATCTGGCAACGTTCTTCTTGGCCCACTCGACGTGCTCCTCGGCGTTCCAGCTCCCCACCACCACAGTGTTCTTTCCTTGCTCTTTATCCTGGAGGAAAACCAAGGAACGTTTCCATCACTATGCAAGTGTAATCCACTGTACCCATCAATTACAAATCATTTGTAAACAAAATGTTCCAGCCAATTAGCAACAGGAGCATTTGTGCTCTTTTGTCTTGAATGCTTGTGCAGTAGATGCCGTAGATTCCACCTTGGCACTGCGCATGCATGAATGTGGGGGGTGGAGCTTGTGAAGGGAGGGGTCAACAGTGGTCAATGAGGTAAAATATCAACAGGTTTCTCCAGCGATCGTCCAGAATAGCTAACCCTTCCTTTAATTATGAAAATACGTGTTAGTTGAATCCCTGACACAGGCAGGTGTAACAGCTCATACTGGAAGTATAAGTGCCCTTACCTCATGGTACTGATGGACATGCCTTCCGTAACAAAATTCGTATTTCCACCAGCCAACTCCCTGAAACACACATTAAGATGATTATAATTCACTGAAGAGTTTATTCGACACCAATCAGGTGCTATGGATGAACACGCCTCACCCCATGCAGACAGTATGAGCCGCTGAGGAACTCCTTGATGAGCTGGTCATCGGTCAAACGAGAGATGTGAGTGGTGCCGACAGTGACCTGAGACTGCCCTCCGACTGTCATGGGTTTGTGAGTGGAGGTGAAGGCCTCTTCCCGCACTGGTGGCGCCGCCTCCTGTAACACGTCAAAGTGGTTGTCGGTACAATCACTATCCGTCCCCCCACCGTGATCTTTAAGTAAATCGCTCACCTCTTTGGTCTCGTAGGTGGCGCTGAAAGGCGGTTTAAGATGCTCCTCTTGCTCCTTGTCGAGCTGGGCGAGCCGCTGAGGTCGCAGGGGGGAGCCCGCCAGAGCCCGGCAGAAGATGGAGTTCACCGGGGAAGACTTGAACCTGCCCGGAATACATGACAAAGTTTGGAAACGTTGAGGTGTTTGCAGGAATCTCACCTGCTGGAAAATACATTTCAGCAGAACCCTTATCAAAAGGGATGTCTAATCTCAAAACAGCATTACAAAATTTCCAAAACAAGGGGTTTCAAGAATACTTCTAACAATGACTTGTTGCCCTTTGAGCACAATATTCACACATTGTCCTTTTGAGAGCCATACCTGTATTTTGGGTGAGCACAAAGCAGCGGTGTCAACACCACCACCTCATATTCGCAGGTTGTGACCTCGGCGACGGACAGGATCTCGTGCTTGGCCTCTGGATGGCACACGTACAGCACAGACGTGGAGCGAGGCTCGTTCTGTTTCAGCACGCAGGGAGTCCCGTTTCCCATCTCAAACGAGAAGTAGGGAGTGAGCTGACCCTCGATGTTCTTCGTGGGCACCTGGACACCGGCGGAAAGGGGGAAAAGGACAAGAGGCGACAGATGTGAGAACTGATAGCTCGCCTGGCAAATCTGGCTGGTTGTGGAAGTGTCATTATTTTTTATTTACTTCTGTTTCAGCTGTTGATTTGACATTTTCTACCTCTTCAACTTCATCTGAAAAAAATAAATCCCCAGCTTTAGAACAAGAAAAAGACTGATACACATAGTTACTTAAAATAACACAAACAAAATATATGACCAAATAACAATCACAAAGAAACTCACCTGTCTCTGTTGCCTGGCTCTTCTGTGCCAAATTGCCCAGGAAGTACTCTTGAACACTAATCTTCTGTGGAAACACACACTGTCACCTTCAGTCCATAATGTACCAAGCTTCTCATTCGTGATATCTGAAAGTTATTTTTTCCACCCACTCAAAACACTGACCTGACCAGTCTCCTTCTCTTCGTGATACTGTCGTATGTGCTTCCCATGACATACTTCATATGTCCAGTACGACTCTATCTGCAATGTTGGCAAGCAGAGCACAAATTAAGAAACTCCAACTCACCAAACATCCTCGACACTGCTGCAGTAAAGTTTTTAGTTATGCTTCGCTAACGTAACAGGAACTGCAAACTCCGAGCATAGTTTCGGTGTCTCAACCGAGAGAAGTAGGGAAATTACATGAACATAAGAAAAGAATTGTCTCACCCTGTAGGAGCAGCTGCTTCGTTTGAACAGTGGCTCCAGCAGGTCACCGGGCCCGGGCCCACTGTACTCCTTATCAGAATCCTGACAACAACAAGACACCAAACAAATGACAACACATGGCCTCAATGACAAATTTGTACCATGTGGGATCAATCTATTGGATTTTCTTTTTCAAAGCAAGTTCCTTTTGAAATCAGTATCAGTATTTAAATCTCAGTTTCATGTGTTCAAGATTGTTTCCTCTCTGAAACGACTGATACAGTCGGACTGGGGATGTGTTGGCAGCCTGTCTAATCTACTCAATCCATTTGCTCTATTCCATTGCAAATGTTACATCCACCATTTGTTATATCCCCAAATATCAGCAAAGCTGTTAAGCGCAGCGTCACTGTGAGATACTAATGACGACCAAAGGAACAAAGGGGCAGAGTTGAGTCCCATCGTAGTTAGTGACGTGACACGACATTAATAAGTGTGTGCACCTGAAGAGAATTGAGTGTGCCGGGAGCTTTTTCATTAACCCAGTGGGGTAAAGTCGAGCTGCTCCGTCTCACACGCGTTATTTGTTTCAGAAGCAATAAAAAAAAAGAGTTCATATCATAAAGCTGTGTCCTCTGTGAAGGGACGGCGGCTCCTCGTCCAATCACAGTCCCCGGGCCAGGCGTTCAGTTGGGCGTCCGGGTCCATTCACAGACACTTCTAACAAAACAGTCGAGTGACACACATCCGTCCTGCTGCTCACCTCCTCCCCGGCGGTCAGCGAGGGCAGCAGGCACTTGTACTTCTCCATCTCCGTCGTCGTCATGATGACGAAGTCGTCTTCGCTGTACAGTGCACCGGAAGTTGGCTGAAATCCACAGACACACGTGCGTTAATGACTAACCGACACGTCGGGCTGTGACAGGAAGGACAGTGACTCTGGACGGCCGCGCCGGGCACTTAAACGAGGAGACGTACCAGCGAGAACTCGGCGTCCGGCCAGATGATCTTGAAAGGGACTTCGTCCGTGTAGGACGGGTGCCCGCCTCTGTTCGCCGAGACGCCGCCGCAGACCCCCAGCAGCCCCCCGACGACCACGAAGAGCAGCCCGGCCGTCATCTCTCCCGTCCGGCCGGCGGAGCTCCTCAGCGCCGCCCGCTCCTCATGCAAGACAACAGCGCACCTCGGCCCGCGGGGTGAAGGGGAAACGCTGCCACAGAGTCCGAGAGGAGGTCTGTCCGGTTTGACAGATGAAAGGTAAGACACTTGTGCGAGGCGGATGTCCGCGCTGCACAAAACACAGGAAGTGACTCCCTCGCTTGCCACGTCGAGTTCCGCCCTCTGCGTCGGGCTGAAATAACAGCAGTGCCCCCTGGTGGTCGCACGAGATATCGACGTGTGAAGAGAGGGGGAAAACACGTTTGAGTCTCTGACATGTATGGCTGATGTATTTTTGTTTGCTTGTTTGCTATGCCATTTTCTTTGGCATACTATGCCAATACACTGCAGCCTCAAGCTGTTGCAGAAACTGGCACAATATTGAAGTACTTCCAGTGTTTGCATTTTGTACCTCTACTTCTCAACGTTTCACAGCAATATATTAGACATTTCTTTCGACAATTTTTGTCAAAAATTGCATTAGATTTCAAATCAAGAATGGGATAACACATCTTCGAAATGCTTACACCGAGATTTCCCCCAAAGAATTGTATATAATATAAATGATACTCTTTTTCTCACTCAGTATCAGTAATGTAGATTTCAATGACAGTTTATCATTGGCTACTTTATTGTGCAGGCTGTAATACTTAAATACTAAAATCTTTGCAACGTCACTGACACATTCACATGTTGACTACAGCTTTTGTAGTTTTAACATCCAATCATGGTTCAAATCTGAATTTTTTATTTATTTTTTAATTCCAACAAAGACCCCAGAAATATCCACAAAAAACAGATATGTCAAACTCAATTTTGGGAGAATATGTTTAACATTTGTGATGATCAGAGGCTGTTTTTTTTCGACCATAAAGCTAAAATGGTAGACATTCATGTTGAGATGATAAAAGGTTGAAGTAAATACAGTAATATATCTTTAATAAAGGCCTTATGCAAATATGTGGGGAATTTGAGCGGTAGGGTATTCCATGGTTGAGGAGAGAGATGAAACTTCATTTATCGCTTTCATTTTCTGGTTTTATGATCTGGAATGATGCATATTAATCCATGCATACTCACAGATAGACAGAGTCTATATATTTGTTGTCCAAGACCTGATGTCCAAAAGGCTTTATATAAGTCATGTGTCCTATAAAAAAAAGACAATCAATGATATAAACATGCTTGTATCTGAAATCCTTTGATCAGCAAACGTTCTTCTGTTGTATACTGTTTCCACACTCACGCTCCACTAAACCACATTATCTTGTGGTGAGAGCAGTACTCATGAAGCTGTTGGTGAATGCGGACCACGGCTCGCCTGAGGCATTCGGCTCCTGTTGAGTTTAAATGCTTGAGAAAGGTTTCCAGATTAAAAAGGCACAAAGTAAAGTCCGCTTCCCTCAACTCTGCCTCCCAGTGGGTGGATAGAGCAGTTTTCATTGTGTCAGTGTGCATGCGAATACACAGAACTAATGTTGATAGGGTGCGTCACAATTATTTGATAAGGACTCCATGCAGAATTTAAGATGAAATGTCAGCAGTATGATGACAGAGACTATAACAGATTTACTGAGCATTGCCTGGATACTATGTCGGTTGACTCATATGGAAGCAATGAAGAGAGCAGCTCTGCGCCAAGGTGCGGTGTCCTTACTCTTTCATCCTCTGACCCTGTTGATTCAGCACTGCTATGTGCTGAAGGACAATAAATAATCTCCTCCCCGCCTGAACCGTTCACATGGAAACAAAATTTAAAACATAGACCTTGAAAATATGGGGTGCTGCATTTCACTCCCAGGGATGAATGTGGAGAGTTCCTTGGACTGATGGAAACATGGGGCGTAAAAACTGGAGACAGGCATTTGTTTTCCCACCTGTTGGTGGAGCTGTTGGTGTAAGAATGTTAAGTATAGCACGGCATCGGGCAGAAAGGAGAGAGATTGTAACAGAGATTTTGAGACAAAGAGTGAGAGGATAAGAAGGAGAGAGGGACATGGAGGAACAGGGAGGGATACAAGCAAGAGAACATCCCACTACATCATCCACCCTCTACCACCACTGCCCTCCACTTTCATCACTTGAACATTCAGCTTCTACTCACACCTAACTACATGTACATGCTACATATGGATGTGAATATTCATGTATTAACAACACAACTGTGTGTGTGTGTGTGTGTGTGTGTGTGTGTGTGTGTGTGTGTGTGTGTGTGTGTGTGTGTGTGTGTGTGTGTGTGTGTGTGTGTGTGTGTGTGTGTGTGTGTGTGTGTGTGTGTGTGTGTGTGTGTGTGTGTGTGTGTGTGTGTGTGTAGATTGATAGAATACATTTTGTTTCAATGGTTACATGTTATTCTGCCATTGAGATATATTTCAACAGGGTTATCACTATATTTTCTTGTTAATTCTTTGTTTATTAGATAAACAACAGAGGTGGCATCTAAAACTAATAGTGTCCAGATTCATTCACACCTTTGAAACAGTGGTCCGGGCAAAAAATGACTTGCCAATAACTCAAGGTTCACTTACTAGTTTATTTTCTGGTGCTTTCAACCACACCTCAGTCAATTAATGTACTTTGCTCAATTGTTGTTGTTTTTTTTTTTAAGTTGCCATGAAAACTAGTCTAACTTTCGATGAGACAGTGAGATGTGGTGAGGTATTGATAAAGTTAACCATAACAACAACATTTGGGGAAATGGTGTACACTTATTCACATTCTTGATGAGACTTAAAGGAGAACATAAATGCAACTTCCATGACTGTATAGTAAATTTGACACTTTATAAACGTTAACGAAAACTAAGCCAGTTATCTCAGCTCAACATTAGGACTGAAAAGGGTGGGGAAGTCAACCTGACCTGTTTAACAGCAAATTCCTGTTTTATTCTGAACAAATGAAATATGCAGCCTCAGAGGAAAGGTTGAAAGTTAGGTTTGCCCATGTTTATGCTAAGCTAACTGGCTGCTAACTCCACCTTCACATTTAGGTTCACATGAGAGTGTAATCAATGTTCTCATCTAACTCTTGGCAAGAAAGTGAATAACTGTGTATTTTCCAAAATGTCAAACTTTTCCAATTTAACAGATTTGTCACATTATATACATTTAAGAACACATACTGATCACATACTTCATGAAAAAAATAAGAGACAAATTGTACTCACCATTGCATATTATCCAATGGACAGTTTTCCCTATTTTTTGTATGAAATGTCCTTCACAGCAGCAGCAGTGAATATCTCAAAAGCATAATTGAGATACAACCAGCCGAGGAGGGTCAAAACATCTTCAGTGACTCCTCCTCGGTGGTTGTGCATGGACTTATCCGGAGCCTGACAGGCACAAACTTAACTGAACTCACCACTTTGAAACGAGCATTTTCATATATTTCACTGCCGTCCATCGGGCAAACTCGATTTGCATAGCTGCCTTCCTGCTCACTCTTACCTAATGCATAATTGATACAACTGTCATCTCCCCAACCATAATAACATTATTCCAAAGGGAGCAGAGAGAAATGAATTTTGGCATTTGAAGGTCCCGAGCAAGATTAAGATTTCTCAAGAGCTGAAGCCCCAAAATATCCATTGAATATGTCAGATGTCAGATCAATATTGTCACTTTAGCTGCTCTTTCCTAATCACAGTCAGTATTGATTTGCATGAAGCAGAACTACACGTTGGATTTGTTTTGTAATTTATACAGGTGTCCCTTACTAAAAGTGTTTTTTCCCCTGATGTGTCCGTTCACACTATAGAGAATGTCTGATGAAATTAATTATTGTTCATTGCAGTGTTTATATTAATGCTGCACACTTGATAACTTATGACATCATAACTTTTTATGCTGCATGTACTGCATCGCACAGACTACAATTGTGTGATTTTTCTTTGGAGTGATGAGCTGATTTTTTACCATTTTGAATAAAGTCGAACAAAAAGGTAGGTGTGTTGGACAGCTTATGGACAGAAGTGTCAGAAAATGTGGTTTGCTTCCTAATGTGCATTTATGAAATGTGCAAACTCAGCTAATTGCGTCTGCTCTGCATGTACAGTGGGCTACACAGTTGTCACTGACACACCTGTTGTGTTTTAATCAAACGGTAGGCTAAACAACTCCTGTGAGAGGCCGCTACATGAGGAAATGCTGCAAAGAAGCAAAAACAACAAGTCGGCGAGAAATGAAAGAAATGCATTTGACCATGCTGGTGGATCCGAGCGCTGCTCTCCACATCCCTGCAGAGAAGGTAATGAGAGAGTGTTTTTGTTTGGATGGATCTGGATAGGATCCAGATATGCACAGAGCTGGTCCTTGCTACATTTGCCTGTGACTGAGGCTCAGCTCTGACATGAGAAAATCAGAGAGGGGTCAGGTGAGGCAGAACATCTCTGAATGCACTGAAATGGCAAAGTGACAACGTTTGACTATAAATATATAAAGTTTAAATCTGGTGTCAAATATTGACTTTGTATCAATCAAATGTTGTGGTTACAATACTTCTAGTTGGGTCTTTGACTCTATTCTTCCACGCTTGTTCTTGGTTATTTGGGTATGATATTTTCATATACACCCATGGTGTTACTTCCAGAGAGCGTCCAACTTGGGTAAACCTCCAACTACAGCTTCATCACAACTAAAGCAGCCCATCTGACCATGACCATTCTCCAAGGTGACCTTGGATGTTTATGTAAATAACGTTTGCACTGTCTGAAGCCTTTTTGGAGCGTCTTGATCTTGCCGTGCTCAAACACAAAAGTGAGTGGAACCCCAGCAGTACGTTTTGTCTATAAGCAAGAACAGAAATTGGGTTAACGACTAGAAAGTGCACCATAAGAAGTGTGCATAAGCTAGAAGAGCTTAAGGAAAGCTGGGGAGATTTCGAGAGTGAAAGTCATTTTGTGTTTATCCACAGTTGGGAGTGAATGCCCCGAATTCTGCAAGGTGAGGAAGAGAGCATTAGACTGACTGGACGCAGAATACTCTGTGGATATTTGATCAATATGAGTTAGTACTTGAGCAGTTAAAAAAAAAAAAGTGCAGGAAAATCTGATCAGAATTAGACAGTAACCAGATTGGTTGCCCATTCTGCCTGGAATCTTAAAAACAAAACACACAGGTGATGTTCCACTATTACCTGTTATTGCATGTTCACATTTGCTAAAAAAAGTCCCAATATCTAAAATGTCCATGTTTCTCCAAACAAATAACACCTGTGAAATACTGAATGCAAGGTACTGTATCTTTTTTTCTGTTTCCTGTCACTGAACACACCTAAGAAAGATCATTTCTATTGTCCACAACAACCCACAATTATTTGCTATTTGCAGAGAAAATAAATATATATAATTTTCATTGTGCAGATGACAAGTATAGTATGTACAGAGTCATTTAAATTTCAGTCGCTGCTCTGGCGATACATGTGCAAAGAAACCCTACAGTATCCATCACCATTTGAATGCAGTTGCAAGATCTCATTGGCACCAGTTTGGACCACAGATGGGTTTAGTTGGCTGGTATACGTGAGAGATGAAGGCTTCTTCCATTTCATGTTTGGGTACACCGTCTACCACTTAGCTGATGTGTCCATCATCTGCTACATCAGACTGACAGCTGACAACTGGGAGAAAACAGTCAAAGGCAACAGTTTGATCTAAAAAATTTAACCTTCAGATGCATTAGTATGGAGTATTCAAGATAATGAGGTTTTCATAAAAATTAAAAATAAACAAGCTACAACTAAATATATTCATACGGAATATTACCAGAGCTCTAGTGAGAATGTGAAGGTTATAATGTCATGTTATGAATATGATTGGACAATACAAGTCAGCTGAGCCAGTGGTTGTAAAGCACGAATGAAACAACTGATGCCAATGACCTAATGCCTAACCCTAACCCAATTGTTTTTTCATGTAACATAACACACATATAGAAGCAGCCAGAAAAACGAAGCTTTAGCTACATTGAAAGCCAGTGCATATATGTAATTTCATTAATATGTGCTATAAATATCTTAAAGTGTATTCATACAACTTTAACTGTGTGAATCAGGACTCAACGAATTTGATACTGAGCACGAGGCCACTGCAGGCAATACTCTTTTTTGATGTTTAATAGATATTTTTTAACTACGAACTCAACTGGAGCACCTGATGTAGCTCTATCGGATGGTTTGCTTTTGTATGCATGTCAGAAAAAAGCTGATCATTGCACTTAGTATACAGCGCATTCTCCTCTATTACACTTGTTCTTTAAATCTACTGCCTGTGCAAGTGAAGGCAGGGACTCTAATTGGTTCTAAATTGATATTCATATCTTGCCAATCAATACGAAAAAATAGGCCTGTTTCCATAATGCATGTCACTCTGTAAGTTATCCAGGTGTATTTTGCCTCAAAGTCTTACACAGTCTTGTACATGTCTTCTTCTTTCTGAATCACCATATGGATAGTTTAATTACTTCCTTGTCTGATCCACACTTGAACATGAAAACACAGAAACGTAATGTTTCATTTTCACTTAGTGTTGCCGCTGCAATGCTGTTTTCAGTTCATTTTCATTCAACACTGCAGCTCTCTCCTTTCAGCCTGCAAAGTTTGCCCGGACTTCATATCCCTGACATTAGTTTGCCTGCAGGTAAACTATTTAGTAAACAATGTATGGTGTTAACGCTCAGATGAAAAAGACATGCTGAAATTATATTGGCAGGTTGGTATCACACGGCCTCTCCAAATGGCACCCAGAAATCTGACCTTTTCATGATCCCAGCGCTGTCAGAAGATGACCTTTGTGCACAGCATCACCTAGTCAGTGTGTATGAGTCTTTAGACAGGGCACAAGCTGTGCCTTTTAAAAATCACTTGTCGAGAGCAACTTTGTGAGCGAAATAATAAAAAACAAAACAGCAATTTCATTTTCCATTATGTTAGTTTTGAACATGTTGCTGCTACTAGAAGGTATTCAGTTCCCACAAGTCTTGTTTGTCAGACAATGACTTTGTGTCTTGAGTTGTGGCTCAAATCACTGAAGAAAAAATAAATAAAAAAGAAGAATGATTCATCGACATATTTACCCCCAGTCCTTTAGCATTGATGGAGGCAGTGAATGAATCTCTAGTGTATAAAAGAAAATTCAATTCAAACACCCACATGAAATCTGTTAATGTTTTTTTCAGGACATTCTCACACCTCTTTTTTCTTTTTCTTTCGGGGAGTTGAGAAACTTAGTGAATCAATAAACTTCTGTTATAGTTCTCGATTTGTGGGTGTAACCTGAGGGAATTGCGGAAGGAGGAGGTGGAGGAGGAGAGGTTTGAGAACGGGCAGCTTGGCTTGCCTGGTGGGTCAAGGTGAGTCTGTTAGCCTGATGGCTTGTTCACGCTGCAGATGTCACCTGGTCATTATTCTGAGGCAGCCATCTGCCGGTTGGTCCTGCAGGACCTGGCCACTCAGTCTTCTGGGCCCGGTGTGACTGGCAGGATCCATGCAGCTTTCTCTCTTCTATTCGGACCTGCTACGCCACCTGCCTCCAGCCAAAATGCCAGGTTGGTCGGGGCCAGAGGGAAGCCAGAGGACACACACAGAGAAACAAAAAGGTAAGCTTTGAACTCTTTGCCACAATGTAAACTGGAATAAATGAATGATGTATCCACATTTTCTACCTGGGCTCCCCTCACAGCTGACTGCTTGGGTTCTCACCCTCGGCTCTGCTGGGATGCGGAGTTACACTGCCCAAGTTATCAGCTCGCCAGGTAGCACTTGTCTGCGTTTTCCCTTAAAAGTGCTCAACGTGATTATCCCATTTCTTAAAATTATCCAGAGAATCCTCTGGTATTAAAGGTAATGATGTGTGTCGTCACTTCTCAAAGCTAATCCTCTGCCCCTAAATCTTCCAGAATGTGTCTCCTGGCGAGTAGTTATCTTGAGTCTTACTTTAAGACACACTTACTGATGCCCTCCGTCAAGGTGTTGGATTCTGTTTTTGGCTTGATAGCGTTTTAAGTTAACCCCGCTGGCTCATTAGAATAAGAACTGATATCTGACTAGAGGAAAGGAATTAGATTCTTCAGCGTAGATTAACCGCATGTAGTTTTCATTTGTTGTCCACAGGCCATGGTTACACAGATGAATGGGTTCACTCCACAAACATGAACTATTTATGCTTCAACAGACCAGATACCAGGAGTAAATTTATGAGCTGTAGAGGAGCTGAACTGCAGAAGAGGCCGGCTAGCTGTTTCCCTGCCTGCTTTCAGTTTTTAAACTGAACTAATGTAAGATAAGCTAACATAGCTGCCTCTTGACTCACATATATCAGAGTGGTAATAATCTCATCTATGAGTACATTTTCCAAATTAAAAAAAAGAATTAATCATTTACGCCTAACATGGTATATGAAGGATATAAAGAAAAGAAACATACTAATTCGATTTTGAATTCAGATTTTTTTACTAAAATGCACATGCTACTCCAATATTTGTGATTATTAAGTATTATCGACAATAAAGGATCTCACAATTAGCTTGCAGTCATTTATTTCACTTAGTTCTCACAGCAGAAGAAGATGTATTTGTCTACAGCTTTTAGGAGTTACTATTTGATATTAAAATGAATGTTTTTAAAAATATGCTTTCTCCTTGACCCGTTTCTCTCTGACAGTGAACCTTGTTGAGAACAGGAGAAAGTCGCTCCCGCTGACAGCAGGGACTGTTTGAGGACACATTTAAAGGATAACCAATCAGGTAAAACCCATAAACACACTCTTCTTCTGCCTGCCAGAAATGTCCAGGAGGCTTTCAATTTTTTATCATCTCCTCACTTTCATCATTTTTGTTAACCGCACACACTCACACCAATACACACACCTCACACACCTTTGATCTTGTATCCTCTGTGATTCTGATATTTCCTTGACCCAGTTTGAACTCAGGACCTGCACTAATGTCCGAGGCATGAACGACTGCGTGGGCAATCTGCCGCTCCCTTTCCTTCTGTTGTTTTTTCTGGATCAATTATGCTGTTGTTCTGGTCCACCAGAACTTGCGGCTTGGCTGTGTTTCCAGCCCCTGATATAGAAAGGAGAACCGTGTTTGTGGGAGGCCCACCCTCTAACCTGCCTGTACCCCTGGCAGCCAGAATGGGCCAGCTGGTACTGTCAGCGATCCTGACAGATGACCCGCTGAGCGGATACTTTTAGCTCATGATTCACCCGCCATTATGCAAAAGTACAGTGCAATTTACAATGTACTGAAACAAAGCCTTCTTTTGTTACAGTAGCGCCCATAAAATGTATTCCGTATAATTCTGGTCCACTTGAAAACTCTATGCCATAAAGAGCCATTTTCACCATCTCTGTTTTGTCGTTTGAAGATCTATTTTCTTATTCTTGAGCATAACATCCTATTTTATAAGATACTGCTCATGTGCAATGAGTTGGGCAGGACATTTTCTTCAGCTATGAATGGTAAACACCACGTATGAAAGCCTGAGTGAAAAAGAAAAAGTGCCCATTTTCAACATAATTTTCAGTTCAGCAATCATGTCGCAAGAAATCTATTTCTGAAGAGGAAGAGATCAAATTACTGCAGGCAGTAGCCACAGTCACAAGTCATGTTGTGTTTTATTTCAGAGGACAACTACCTCTTCATTTCCTGAAAACAGTCTTCTCCTTTGCCCTCTTACAGTAAGTTTTGGCTATCTCTGTTACACTTGCCACCCACACGGATAACCCACATGGCTGGTTGGCATAGTGCTTCCATTCTGAAGGCAGTTAAGAGGCATTATGGGAAAATGCAATGTTAAGGTTAATAAAAAGAGAGAAAAAAATAAATGGTAATTTAACACATGCAATGCACACTGCAGAATGCAGACTGGTTAGCTCACATACTGCAGCAGTTTGTGAGCTAATAAACTTTGAGTCAATAAGAGAATAAAATGGTTCCTCCGTTGAGTTCACACTCCCTAACACAGATTTCTTCAGATATTTACAATTGAGGAAATTCTTAACTAAACATGAAGAATGGAATAAAGTCTTGGAACACACTCCAATTGAACAATTCTTATTACAATTACGAGAGGGGAATGGAGAAACAAAAGTTATAGGGCATTTTTATCAAATATTTATATAGGCTTAAATTCAAATAACACATCGAAGATAAAGGAGAGATGGGAAGACATTAGCATGGAAGCTCACACAGTAACTAATTCCAATATGTGGAGGGAATTCAAATGGAAGGTCATCATTCGATTTTTTCATATTCCAGCAATAGTATCCAAAATGGGCACAGCACACTGAAAAAAGTGCCGGAGAAATTGTGGCTCACACATTGGCAATCATATCCATATATTTTGGACATGCCCCAAATTAACATCTTTTTGGAAAGAGATCTTTGAGGCCCTACAAGAAGTTTTCCACCAAAATGTCACAATTTTGTTCCAATATTAGCCATACTCTGTGTGTGTGTGTGTGTGTGTGTGTGTGTGTGTGTGTGTGTGTGTGTGTGTGTGTGTGTGTGTGTGTGTGTGTGTGTGTGTGTGTGTGTGTGTGTGTGTGTGTGTGTGTGTGTGTGTGTGTGTGTGTGTGTGTGTGTGTGTGTGTGAGAGATGTATTTCTGTGGTGGGGAGATTATGGACTGGTAGGTGAGTTACATTTAGCATGAACATGATAATAGTGGTGTGTCTAACATTTAGATTTATGTTAGACACACCTCTATTATGGGTTGGTGCAACATGTGTATTTCATTTATTTTATGAAATATGAACAGAGATCAGAATGAGTACAGATTGAATTTGAAACTGCACAAATAGGAATTTATCAAGCTTCCACTGAGCAGTTGCATTTACAATTTTCCGGATGAAGCAATTTGAAATTGAAAAACAATACTTGAAATTCACTGTGGCTATTTGTCAACGATTACTGATCATTTCCCAATTCATATTCAAATGTCTTCGATTCAGACTTTGCTCTAAGCGCCTGAACATCTGGAGGGAACTTTTGTTCCTTGAGTGACTGGAAGCCAGCTGCCTCCTCCGCGGCTGCCAACAGTGGTCTGACACTCTTCACTTAGCCAACTGCGAGCCATGTGGCACTGTGCCTCTCATCTCCTCAGCCACTGAGCAAGTCTTCTTTACACTTGGTGAAAGGGAAGCAAATTGTGGCTTACAGCTGCTAATGAAGGGGTGAACAAAGCACTCACATGGGTTTTTTGCATTGTATGTAAAAGTATATAACTTGTTTGGCACTTTTGGACAATAATGTAAAGATACTGCTACAGTGGAAACTTTTTCACAATGTGAAGAGAATGATGGGATGATAGGATGATCATTGGGTGATGGAGATGAGTGAGGCAGAAACGCCACATGGCTTGACGATGGCTAAGTGACGTCGGCTCACAGTTGGCAAACTGAAGCCAAGAAGGTGACGAAGGCAGAAGCTGAGTGCAGCTTCTGGCTGCAGAGACCTAGGAATTAAATCTCTTTGTAATAGCCTACTGGGTTCTGAGTGATGCAAAGTAAACTCATATAACACATGACTAAAGGGGACATAATACAGGACCCAAACCCCCCACTTTAAGACCTTTTTTGAGTTTTTACCTTGATCCTTTACTTACTTAGCAGACACAGTGGATACAACCTAATTGCAACCACAACGTATTAAGGTTGAGGAAAGGCATTTTTAATAATTAAGTATTTATTAGAGAGTGACAGAAGTGCCCTGGTGATGAATATAGGTTGTCAGAGATTCATCACTGTTCTTTGGAAACTGAAGGTTTTTTAACCACTATTTTCGGTTGTTTTTTTATACACATTTTGCTTGGAAAGTTGGCATACATTAAAAAAAATCACCAAATAAAATATTTACACAAAATGTGAGATTACTTTAGTAAACCCATAGTGTTGGTGCGTAGGTGCCATTTTGACACAGAATCTAGAGCAATCTGGTAAAGATAACGCTTGCTGAGATAATTACCTACTGTATAATTGCAATGGCAAAAAACGTATATAAAAGAAAAAACTATTTAGGTTTCCTAAATCGTCCCCTAATGTCCATTCTTAAGTCTCACATTTTGTAAATTGTATTTTCTTCATAAGCCTCTGACAAAGTACAACCCAAAGCCTACCTTGTACCAGATGAAGATCTGAAAGAGCAGATTTACCCTTTGAAATTACAATACAATATGAATTTATTCAGACTAACACCGGGGACAGGGATCTTTTTTCCTTCATTCAGGCTTGCAGATTGCAGTCATACACCCAATTTACATTTGGCATTACGCTGCATTTTTGGTGATCAGATTGCAATCAGATACCATGTAATCACATCAAAGTACTGGTGTGAATGCACATTGACGCCGGATTGTAATCCGATCGGACCAACCACCTGTGAGGTGTCCAGGGACGTATTGTGACCACATTGAAAGCAAGTGTAAATGCAATGCATGTGTTGCCAAATCCACATACAACAACGACATGGGCGGAAATAATAATCATACTAGACTGTTCTAAAGTGAGGTAGCAGCAGCTATGCAGCTAGCAGCCATTAGCCAGTAAACACACCAAGCAGTCCTCTCCTCAGTCCTCACGTTATTCAAGCCACAACCAATCGAAAAGAAAAGAAAAAGAAAAACACAGCTTCATGGACGTAATGTGAGCTGTACAGAGCAATCAGATCTCAATGTGGACACTGTGTGCGTGTGTCTTTTTATTTAAAGTTACTTTCTTGTGATCCCTTGTGTGTGTGTTCATCTTGAGTTATGGTATTTCCTGTAATATTTTGCATTCACTTCCTGTTGTCCTGTGTCTTATTTGGTCACTTTACATTTCTTTGGGTGAGGTCAAATTGTCCTCCCTATCTACTATTCCTATCTACTATTCCTTGACCTCAGTGGAAAATGTCATGAGGTCAAGGAAAGGTGTAAAGGAGGACTCATAGGACTTAGGAATGCCGACAGTGCTGCTCAGAGAATCCGACTCGACTTTCACTAAACTACATCGTCACGCGACGGCGGATGTTATTAACGTGCGACTGTCGTGGTGAAACTACAAATTGAACTACAAAAAAGGCAGCGGCTCCATCAGCATGTTTCAGTGTGTTTTACCACCGTGTGACATCAGATGTAAATGATTTATATGTAACAGCAACTGACTGCGTCTCTTCTGGGTCATATTCATACTCTTCTACTTCTTCTACGGCTTCTACTTCGGATTGAATCGTTTACATCTGTGCATGGCGCGTCACGTTAAATATCGCTGCTGCAATGAATTGTGGGGCGTCTATATCTCCTTACTCTCACATAGGAAGCTCCAGTGTACCCTATGCTAAAGGAGATAGGAAAGGAAGCACTGAAGCACCTTTCCTATGCATTTAGAGAATCCAAACAGCTCTTATCATGGCTGCTGATCAAATACTTCCGGGTGACTTCTCTTAGACAAAGTCTAAGTTTGGATTTTGTTTATTTTCTCCTTTATTTTTTGTTACTTTTTATTAAATTCTCCTTTTTTTCCCCCTAAACCTGTATTTGGGTCCTGCTCATCGAAACCTGACACACCGGAGACACATATTGATAGCAGGTGTAACTGTAATAAAGTTAAAATCCTATCTAGATACACTCTGCATGCAAAAGGCCTTTTAATACCAGGTGTAAATGGAATCGTACTGATGTGGGGCACAATCAATAATAAATGGCAACCGCGCCACATTTAAAGCACACTATTATATAGTTAACGTTCTGTTTTCATGTTTTATATGATAATGACGTTTCAACTCAGTCGCTATACCCTTAGAAACATCTACATGCGAAAACGGTTCCCTTGAAAATTCTTATTGAAGCCTGGGATCAATACCAGAATTGTTGAATACAATCAGCAATGGTTTATTGAGCCGGGGAAAGTTTCTGATGTGCTAATTTGATCACGGTTGCATGGAGCCTGAGCACGAGTCAGCGGCATGAAAGAAAATCCTAACGCTTGCATCTTGGCAATGTGCTCATTTGTTTTTCTGAGGAGATGGGGCATGTCAGTGAGGATATCCACAACACCAGTAAGCACAGAAATGTCAGATGTCACGTATGTTGGGTTTTCTCTGTAATATTGTAATATTGACCTTACTATGTAAAGTGCCTTGAGAATATGTATGTTGCTAATTGGCGGTATACAGATAAAATTGAATTGAATTGAATGAGATAAAGGACAGTTTGTTTTTTTCATACATGTTTTATCCCAACACAAGATATTGTTCATATATGGATTTTTACTTTCACTCTGGCACTCCAGTGTTCTACCAAGGAAAATTGCCAAAGAAAAGATTTAATTAATGCATTGTCACCTCCTGTTATGTGAACACTTTCATACTGCTTTACTGCATGAGCACACACTGTGCACAACTTTTATGGCTGTGCAAGGTATAAAGGCAGACACTGTAATTCCCTGAAGCGCTGTGCATTACAAAAGGCTTTTTGAGCGAAAAACTCCCACCGATCCACCAGGAAAAGCAAAGATCAGATCTCACAGAGGAACTGCGACCACTTAAAAATCAAAGCAAAACAAGAGGGACTTTAGTGAATAAGATATACCAGTGCAGCCACACCCGTCACAAACAAACTCGTTCTTTATATTGAACTGGGCTTTGACATTAAAGGAGGAATAAATAACTAATGTTATTTGAACAGTTGTGTAAATTCTACCAGTGTGCCACTGTTTGTCCCTCTCACTGGAAAATCCCTCTCCTTTTTTTTGTCTGAGCTCCGAGGAATTTTCTACTCTGTTTTCAACTCTTCTCAGCTCTATGTACCTTGTTGTTGTCTGTTTTCAACTCTAAACTTTGCGTTTGGGGACCTTCTCTACTCGAACTGGATTTGTACATGATGAAACTTGCACGCTGAGTGCAAATGCATAGTTAGAATTTGGGTGTATGCAGTTTCTGTCGTTAATTTATTGAATTTCTATCTCAGATATCTCCATGATATCCAAAACATATATAGTTCATTATCAAGCCGTATTGTGTTAATTATATTAAATTATATTATCCACAGTCACTCAGTTTTTATTTGCTTTGTGATACAGACACAGTTTGCATTAGACTACCCAGAATAGGATTAGCATTATGTCACAAAAAAAAACACTGACCTCGTCACGTTCAAAGAATGCAGGCTGTATCACCACTGAAATATATGTTCTGCGGTAATTTCAGTGGAACCTATAGGCTCAGTTCAATTGCAACATCTGACCTGCTCCTCATGTGTCAGATCATTTATGATACTGCCCATTGACATGGTTTTTAAAGCCGTCCGTCCTCACATGCACATATGTAGATTCAGGGGGGCATGTCCCTGAAAACCCCCAGCACCTCACATGTGCTGGAAGATTTGTCTCAACTACTTCCTGCTTCTGCAGTCTCACCATTAGTGAGTCAACACCTGTATCATCAAGCTGAGAGCGGAATGATTATTGTGATGAATGAACTCCATTAGTATGCACAGTTAAATACCATACAAAATTCAGGACATGGGAATGTGTCCCACTTAATATATGCTCCTTTGGGGCTGGTGCTCAATTGTATTAGATCAAACAATCGGTTAATTCAAATAAAGTTTAATGTGCCCTTTATTCTGTCTAATGAAGACAAGATAATCTGACTCGGTGCTTATTCAGGATCTCGCTGATACCCCCAAATCGTCCCTCCTCAACAGGGCGTTTGAATCCCAAGTTTAATCATTTTTGATTTTTGAACTGACTGTCAAATTAAACTTTATTTATTAAACGTATCTGCTGGAAATATGACAGTCAAGGCGAATCTTAACTTCATGGCAGCTAAGAGAGGGAGAATGGAATCTAAATATCTGAATAGTCAAACATTAGGAGATTGTTCGATCAAAATGTGTAATGTAAATATGGTTTTAATTAGACATAATCAGAGGCACTAGAAGCACTGAAATGGTTTCAGTTGTGCATATTTTGCTAGTAACATTCCACCATGGTTACCAACAACGCCTCCAACATTAAGTTTGGTTTTAATTAGTAATTAAATGCTATAAAAATGAGGCGAAACATCTTGATTGACAGCATGATTGACAGCTTGGTCAAAGAAAGTTGACAAGAATATGCCCATAGATACTCACGTACTGTACATGTATGTATGTACAGTATGTATGTATGCATTCAGCTGACACGTACAATAGTAAGACTGACTGAAAGCAGGTCCCTTGAAATTTTGTTTTTCATCTCAGCAGCTTTGAAAACATATGGTAATTTCCTGCAGAAGAGCTGACCACTTTGATGCGTGTTATGAGTTTTGTCCGCGTTCCTGCTTTCTACAAAGAATACATGATGAAGCTGAAACTAACTTTCTCAACAAGTTCATTTAAGGACTAAACCTCACTTTGAAAAGTTCTACTTCTGTCAAAAAGCCATTTCTACATATAGCTACTTTTCATATCCTCCGAGGTATGACTCGCCTTCAGAAAAAAAAAGTCTAGAAATTGGGAGGGAGGGAAAATATGAACAATTGAGTGTGGGGGGAAAACCCCACAAGGTCCATGGAGCTGCTTGACTGGCCCCGTTAAACAGACATCATTTCTGTGACATATACACAACTCCAGTTTCATTACCAATTCATCAATGTTTATTTGTATTATAACCTTGTTACCCTGTCTCCTCTCAATGTCAAAGACACTTGTGTTTTATGTTAACATACAGCACTCCAACTCTTTTTATATAAATACAGTGAAGCAATGAAAAGAATGATCACCAATGTTCTTAGGAATAAAAACGAACGGCCCTTTGGTCCCCAAGACGTGGAATTAAAATCCATGTCCACCAACTTTGCTTCTATGTCTGATAATGAAAAAAATATACGTTTGATGTGTGGTGAACTGACGAATGATGAAAGATTGCCTTTCCCTGTCGCACTGCATCATTCTTCCATTTAATCTCTATCAAAGAATGCAAAAGGCCAACCGCTAAAGAAAGGAATCATAAGCGGCAGTATGGTACAAAAGTCTTCACACTAGGTCCAGTATATGGCTCTCAGTGCTATGAGGATGTTGTATTGATTTAGGTCAATATAATTTGAATTGTAGGATTAATGTTAAGGTTGACAGAATGTGAGCCATTACAAAGGGGCAGTTCTCCATTATTTATCTTTTCTAATGGAATGATTTATGGTTTGAGAGGAGCTTTGAGGTCACCTCTTTGAAACTTTGCAGCTCATAGTTTCAGTGATGAAAGTATTAGATTCATATGGTGATATAGCTATAGATAGATGTAAACAAACAATTTCCTTTTCCGAGGGACCTAAATCCAAACCAGAGCAATGAAATGTAACAGAAAAAAAATATACCGTCCAGTTTTTTGTTAAACAAAAGTTCAAAAAGAAAGAAAGAAAAATTTATCATTTCCACAAAATAGAGTGGGATAAAGGCTTAGAAAATAAAGTTGGAAGTGAATTGAATTGCAAATAATTGCATTCACACCTTCCAGATCTGGGATAAAATATGCATCTCACAGAGCAAGTATGCATGTTACAGAGCAAGGACAGATTTGAACCTGAAATAAATGTTAACTTATTGTTGCCTTGGAGCTGCTGATGTTAAACACATACAGGATGACAACTGAAGTTTCCCAAGATGGGAGAATTTGCTTGGGCAGGTTGAGGAGTGATGCTGCGGCGAAGTGTTGCTCCACCAAATCTGTGAAGTCGAAGAATCACCGGGATGCTGCGACTTGGAGGAACTTTGTTGTGCTGAAAACATGCCAGGATCAAAGACCCAAACACATAGCAGTCGCCTTGACTCTCTGGCATCACCATGTTGCTGAAGTAGAAAGTAACATCCTTGCATGAAATGTTCATGAAGCTGCTACTCTAAAATCTGTTGCCTTTCTCCAACCTATATACAGCAAAAAGTGAATAAATAGACAACTCCTCAATGTTGGTGAAGCAGCTTGAGTCCAACAACATAGTCAAAGATTGGGGAAAATGTAAAAAAAAAAAAAAAAGAATTTAAGAGAAATATATCTAGATAAAAAAAGAGCTGTAATAATGTGTTTTAATTTAAAACACAAACAGCAAAAGCAAAACAACCTAAAATGCAATGTCCATCTGATCCATGCCCTGTTTCCCTTTAAGTAATCAGGCTGTCACTGAAGGGATAATCGCACCATACCATCTGTAAAGTATGTTCATCATGGATTCTTCATGGATTCAACAGTGTCAGGGGAGCCAAATCCCTCCATCCCCAACAAGTGATTTCCAGGAGTTAATGTTGATATGTATTGCTGGGTGGAAGGAACCTTTTTTAATAGAAGTGGACTAAAAGGAAACATAACCAATGATCATTCTGAAAAGGTTTGTATATGAACATTTGGAAGCCCAAAAAAATCTCTGCTGGGATTTAGATCTTTTGCTCCGAGGGGACCTTGACTTCAGCGCTGGAGAACGGTCGGAGGGGAGAAAGAAAGCTCTGTTCCGCCGGGATCCAAGAGCTGAAAACCTGATCGATGCCTCTTTGATCCCTTGCACCAGCTCTATTTTCTCCTGCCTCTGCTCACTGTGGGGGAAACAGGCTCCTTCATCTAAATTGTAACCGTCAGAGGTGGCTTTGGTGAGGTGTCGGCTCGCTGTTGGTTTAGCCTCCTGCCTCGCTGCTTTTGGGCCTAAGTGCTTTCGGCACTCTCCTGCATGAGGCTGAGAATGACAGGGACCTCTCTAGATATACGGGGTCTACCGCTGCCAGGGGAATGCATGTGTCATCTGCAGTCGCAGCAATTCAGAATGACATTTCTTCCAAAGGATTGCCCCATGACCAAACATGCCATGTTTGTTAACACATGAATTACCCATCACTCCCATCACAGCCCCAACTGTTGAACCATGTACCGGTTATACTGTTTATACAAGCCAGACTGTTTATTAACAGTGCTGTTGTCTGAAGAAGCTGGAAACAAGGTTAAAAAAACAACAACAACAACAACAAAAAAACATGTTACAGCTCATTTAGTCAAGCCATGAAACGTGTCCTTGATAATCCAAACCGAGAAATATCACAGATCTTATTTTTTTTTCTCCCAAGTCTGTTGCTTCACAAGGAACAATGATTTCTGTTGTTTGGATCATCCGTTGTAAGTATCACATAATATGAGATATGATGAGTCATCCACTGAAATGCAAATATTGGATTTGCAAATACCTTGGCTGATGTTGTTTTCCCCCGTTTGTTTGTTAATTCCACAGCCCGAGTCTGGTGTTACCTGTGTGTCACTGCATTGATTTTTCCATGTTACCTGCAGTGAAGAGCTCTCTACAATGAGATGCCCATGCATCATAAATACCACTTGTGTGACACTGGAGCTTTGCCATTCGGCCCAACCATGATCTCATTTGTTCACAATTGATTGATTATTATAATGAGGTGCAAAAAAGTTCTAAACCTGAAATCATTACTCTCTCTTAGCAATGTTTGAAAATCCTTTAAAATCACATTTCACAGAACAGTGTTGTTGCTTTTAACATGGACTTTTTTACTTGCCATAAATCATTTCTGTCATTGCTTTTGAAACCCTTTACCACCTAGGTCCTTTTCGCAGGTCGCAGCACCAAAATGACGTGCCCAAAAAGAAAAGAGCCGAGGTGTAAAATCAGTATAGATGTTTCTGGGTCAGAGTAAAGGAAGATGGAACACAGCGTAAATGACAGATTTCATGTTTACCTTGAAATCTGTTTTTTTACCTAAAAAAATCCACAACATACTTTGAGTTAATACACCCTATGTAAGAATGCAGTTGTAGCCAAACACCTCCAGAAATCCACAGAACAACATCTGAACAGCCAAATGTCACGCCGATGAAGCGAGGCAGCCTGAGTTGAGTCACTTTGGTTATTTCTTGTTCCTTGTATCTTAAGCTGCTGTTGGTGGTTCCTGTTTTATTTTGAAGTCCCTTTCCTTGTGTCTCTTCACTTCCGTGTCCTGTTTTTGTTCACTTTACGTTTCCCACCTGTTCCTCATGTGACTCACCTGTGTTCAGTCTCCCCTGCCACCCTTTCGTCTCTCTGCGCCCCCATGTCCTCCGTGTCACTTGGTCCGGTCTGTCATGACTCTTCAGTTCTGGTTAGTTCATGTCTCTGGTTCGGTCTTGTTCAGAGATGTCTCCCGTGCCGTGTGTTTATCCTTGTGTTTTTGGTGTCCTGTGTTGTTCTTTTCCCTCTACTTTTTGGATTTTGCCTTTTTGTACCTGGAAGACTCTGAGTCTTTTGTTGTTCTCCCTCGAACTAAATCTTTTGTTCCGGCACTGTGCATTTTGGGTCCTGCCTCACCTCCACACATAACAAAGGGTAAGACGCAGTTTATGTAATTTCGCTGTTTGATACAAACTTTTTTCAATGGTTCAATGACGGATGGTCATGGAGTGATGAGAAACACATTGATGGAATTGATGGGACTCTTTGGAGTTTTAATGGAGCTTTCTAATGTGTAGCTTGTGTTCTAAGCATTAAATCTAATTCTTGTCATTTGTTTCACGGTGTTGACCCCAAATAGGGTCTTCTCAGGGTTGATGAGCTTTTTATTTTGTATAATCCATTTCTGCTATTGACCCCCATATGTTTTTTTGTGTCCTAAGTTTTAGTTCTTTGTTGTCTCAGTATGTTTATTGTGTTATCGGTTCCTGTTTTATTACATTTTTTATATGAAACCTTTACTTCATTGCTGCCCATCTTGACCATGACTCCTTGGCAGAAGAGATATTGTATCTCAGTGGTACCTCCCTGGTTGAAGAATGGATAAATAGACAAACATATATATCTATTTTTAATTTGTGCGTCCTTAAAAGATGAGGATGGGGTTATTCTATATTTTTTCTGCTAACACAAACCAAACATGCTAGTTTTTTTTTGTCAGTCGGTTTGTCTTGCAGACGCACACATGCCGACAACGCAACATGACAGCAAGTAAGCTATTTTTAAGAAAGAGCAAAACTGATCTGTACAATCCTTTTGATCTCGGATGAGCTGGAGTTTGTGGGCTGAATACTGACTCGTCTTGCCTCCTGGTAGAGCAGCTCATTGAAAAAATACTAATTTAAATAACAATTCATTCTATTTGCGAGTATGGTAGCTTGTGATTTGTGTGAGATATAATTTAGGTCCTGCTCCTGCCTGTGGTTGATGTGTGCATATAGCCAACAACATGTCTCTCTACATTCGTGTAAAGAAGCCCGCGGAGGCTTCGATTCTCAGGATCGGACGGCCCTCCTGCCTTCCCGAATTGCTGTGGTGCTGGGTTCAGTGGCGCTGAAAGTCTATCAGATTTAATTGATGGAGACCCTCCAGAATCAATGAGGCTAGGAAAACAGGACAGCCCCCCCTTTTGGCAAGTTCGGAGGCCATCAGTGGGGGGAAGCGGGATGTGTGTGATGCTCATGCGTGAACCTGGGGCTTCAGAGTAATGGTGTGTGTCTACCCCGGTGCCACGCCGCATAAACTTAGGACCTCCCTGTCAGATCCAGACACAGGGCCTACGGCAACACACAGGAGGAGGCTGCAAAGAATAGACTCAACATCGCAAATGCTTATTTGTTATCACGAGGGTGTCACAATTAGGACTCAGGTTTGTCAAGAAAACTTGAACCAACATTTTCCTTTAGAATTTAAACAATACTTGCTTGCTTGCATGCTTATCCATAATTCCACCCGGAGGCTAATAACTTTTGATTGAACTAACTGCTAACTAACTAAACTAACTGTTTAGGCAGAAAAAAAAAATCATAGGAGGATTTGTTTTCCATGTTGCATTACGAAAATAAGGTTGAAATGCCGAGAATAACTCAAATTAGATGAGGGGATTTTTCTAAATTGTGAAAATCAAGAATTGTGACTGGCTCAACCAAATTTCTTGTGTAGATAAAATGGCAAATTTGTTATTCAGAATTAATTTTAGTAACAAGGGGATTAACTTTATTTTCAAAATGTCCTTGATTTTGTTTGACTTTATTCTCAACATTAATTCTCAAAATGCACAAGGGGAAAAAACATCTTCCTCCTCTCACTCTTTTGAGACTCTAATACACATCCACAGTTTAATATTTAATATTCATGCCTTTGACACAATATAATGTAAAATGGATGCTGTAATGCAGAGTTGACATTTCTCTTGCAACAGTTAGCCTCTAAAAGTCCAAGACAAGGAAATGGTGGGTGGAGGACTCTTTGATAGTGCTAAATTGAACAAGTTACAGAGGGAGCATAATCATCTGCTATGGTTCGAGGGCTAGCAAGCAGCACTGGTACGCTCTGAGCTCCTCACAGCAGCATCAGCAGTGTCAATGGACTGTGCCCAGTCCCAACATGGAGCATCTGGACAGTCAGTCACACCACATCAGAATGATCAACGACCACTCTCGACAAAATGGAAACACAACCCGTTTCACAGGGAGCAATCAGTCAAGTCAAGTACTAGAAAATCAATAAATCTGTCTCTGAGAAACCTTAAACAAAATAAAAAGATGACAAAGATAGTAAAATTAGCTCCCTCACTATTCTGACGTAACAAAAATATGTTGTGGAACTGACACAATAAATAAAAACGGAAACTCCAAAAAAAGGGTTATAATTATGAGCAAGTAAAAGCTAAATCTATTGTATGTATCCAACACGTATCCTCAGCTCACACTGTTGCGGTTACATGAACATTACAAATGTCTGTCAAGCTCAGTGATCAGTGCTCAGGTGATCGGTTTTGGCGTGTGTTTATCACCGTGTGACTCGGTGACAGATGATGGAAGTGGCTGACTGACGGCAATGGAAATGGCACTGTTTTGGCATCTGGCACATACTGTAATGTGTGCTATAGTTGGATGGAAAACAGCAGGATGTTGTTAATATAATATTCAGAATGAGTCAGGCAATTTGTATATTCAAAATTGCTCAAATTCTACTTGAACTAACTTAAGGGACTTCTGCATTTTAGTGTTATTCATGCTGCCATATGATGAATTGGGACACACACCAGTAATTTTTCACTAACTGCAATAGCTAACTTTGTATTTTCCTGTTTAGCATTATTACTGCTTCTAGCTACACAATAGCCTCCATATTTTATATTAAATGACGAGGATTCATCATTTTGAGACCCTAACAGACCATTGCATTTAAATTTCCCGCATCAAGTAAACGATATGCATGGCGTGGAATTACCATACAATGGGCCTGAGGCTGACATGCAGCATGTATAATCACGTGCCTGCTGTTTATCTGCTGCAACAGCCACAAAGAAAACTGGAATATTTTAGAAAAGTCCGGAATCCAGCATTGAAAACAGGCAGAGCGGTTGCTAGGGTCAACTGACTGTACTGGCAGTGTATAGATTCATTTGGTCCAGTCAAAGGTCACACAAGAAATGAGGCTGAAAATCAGACGGCCATCAGAAATAAATGAACCGTGTTTGTCACCCTCTCCATGAAGCCTACCAGCCTTCATACCTGATCAGCACCAATCATGTACAGTACAAGCATCCAGCGGCACAGCAATCAGAAACGGAATTGATCCAGCTGTTAGGGAACCTCTCGTACAAGGGAGCAAAACCTTTCCGATTGATGTCCTTTTAATTTGTTCACGTCGACATAAGCAGATGTAGGTGCTGTTCCGGTAGCATCTGCTGTTATTTTAAGACAACTCCAAAGAATGTTTTTGCATGCCATGAATTACATTTACATAAAACTGAAATGTCTGGAAACCTTCCCCGACCTCACCGTCGCGTCTCTGAGTGGGTAGACAAATATACCAAACCTCTGCATTGCCACAGGCAATCCTGAGGTTGAGCTTAATGTATAAAGATGGGGGATGTGGAGAGCACGTAGGTATGAGACGTTCCTGAGTTGCACTGGCCACATAAATAAGGGAGCAGCACAAAGCTATCCCCCAGGACTGCTGTCAGTTGGCATCTTTACACGCTGGATACTAATGAGACACAATGCTGCATCACGCACCTTATGCAACATGCAACAGCTAGATGGATTGGGTCATTTTACAGGCTTACAGTAAGATGGAGATCTGCAGCATGACATGTGCAAAAGACATAACCAACACGCAAAGTATTACCAATTAAATTCTAACCCTGCTCGTATTCAGAACGGCTGCCATGCAATATTATATGTTGCTTGTTATTGAGTTCTGTGAAGCTGTGTATGATCTGTGGTGAATACACTCACATAAAGAAAGACACACTTTAATTTCGGAATCAATTGGATTGAAAGGTTTTTAATTTACTGTAGCTGAGAACTGTCAAAACAGTCGTGATGAAATCCAAAGTTAAGTAACAGAGATTAAAAATTATGTCATGAATGTAGATTAGAATCCAATTGCTGCAACTGTAATAGTTTTTTTTTGTTAGCTCTGTTTTATCTTGTTACAGGAAAGTCAAATAGTCATAAAGTCATGAATCAGTTTAATCCAAGGCAGTCAACTTCTCTGTGGAAGATAATTTAATTTTACATCGAATTAAATCCACATTCAAATATGCCAACTTTGCTGTTACGAAGTTGGAGGGAAATTAAATAGAGATAAGAAATCAAAAGACAAAATAAGTAAATTGTTTAAAATATGAGGAAACTTCTTATCGCATAATGAAAACAGAGCTCGATGAGGCGTTTACAGGTAGTAGATGATGACAATTATGTGACATCTTCAGTTGAAGAAATGCTTAGAAAGTCTAACTTTCAGCACTTTGATCAAAACCCACATGGAGTGATTAGTAAATGAATATACTTTCCAAATGAAAGGTTGCCGACCAGTACCTCAAAAGCAAAAAAAACAACTAATTAGCACAATTTAATTTAATTTGGTCACTCCATTTAAAATCCAAAGTGTAAGAATTACTATATTAATTTGTTATTTCCAGGCTTTGTGCTGAGCTAGGTTAGCCCACTGTTGATGTAGCTCAAATGGGCTTTGACAGACTTTACTAAATACAGTGGAAATTTACAGTCACTGAATAACACTATTCCTACAATATCTACAACACAAACCTACCACGACAGTTTTCTATGTGGATTTCTAATAATAAATCCGAAATGAATATGTTGCAAAGAGAAACACATTTACATTCATTGTTGCTATCTCCGTGTGCAAATTAAGCTGATCAAACATTCATAAATGGTGCTGAATGCAAAAAGCAACTGTAAACAACTAAGCAACAACAACAACAACAGATCAAGATTAATTAAATTTCAATGGAAGGCTTGGCTTGATGCAATCACAATACCGTTAATGCTCACTGTCGATGGGCTCTCAAAGGGCCTGAATCTCTTCTTGTTTTTTTTATTATTTGAGACCTGGATATTCCCCAGTGACGCACAAGCAATGGAAGAGCAGTAACTGCTTTTCGCAGCTTCAGATCTGTGGCGCTCTGACGTGTTAGATGACTGTGGCAGAGGGGGCTTGGTGATGGGAGGGCGGTGACGCCTGCTTAAGGGACCATCTGAGAGGCAGACAGCAGTGAAATACATCTGAGGCTTTGCTAAATGTGAGGTTTACTTTTTGATCATATTGTTTAAAATCACCAGTCTGTGAAAAGTGTCATGATTTTATTTTTCATCCTTATCCCTCTATAAATGAAATGTATTATTATTATTATTACATATAGGTAATAGTTGACAATATCTTTATTTATTCTAACTCATTGTTATTGATCATTTGAATGGACATGGCCATATAGCCTGAACACCAATCATGTGAAACTTTAGCAACTATGTAACATTAAATGAGTGTAAATGATCCAATATATGATTCATCATGAATTGGTGCAATTCATATTCTGTATGATAATATATGAAGCATATCGGAAGGGATTATGTATAAATCCATATTTTCTTTAAGTGGTCTGTATCAATCATTTGATCCATCATCTTTTATTCAGATCCATTTAGTATTATGATAAGTCTTCCATGTATCCCCTATGTATTTCCAAATCATAAGATATGAGACTTTATTTGTCCCATGATGGGTAACTTTGCCATGTTATAGCAGCAAAGGCTTTAAGATATATAAAATAGAGTGTAACAGTGAGAGAACAGTGTAAGCAGAATCTCAGTAAGATGTAGTCTATTATATTCAGTATATCACAAAATGCATACATTCTTGTTTCCAGGGAGTTTAAGATTTGGTTGAATCTTATTGACATTGATATATAATTGATATTTCAGTGTTCAGTTAATATTGTAATGAATGAAATGTGTATATATTATGACATTATTGATGGCGAAACTTAACCTGGGATTCACAGCAGGGCTTTATCAGGTGCAGCAGATATATTGACCCATTTTTTCACATGAAGAGAATTAGCTGATAAAGAAGTAAAGTGAAAACATTGTAGTTGTGTTTTGAAAATTGTTTCCCCGTTTTTTAGGGATCAAATTAGTGAGCTTCTTTTTCTAGATAGCATCTGACATCATGACGACATGTCGTGAAGATATATCACACTACAATAATACAATATATACATATAAAAGTATATTTTGTATTACATGTACTATAAAATATTGACAATTGTGTTTGTGCCCCATCTTATTGTATGATTTGTGTAGGAAGAGTGTAGAGTGGACAGATCGAGTGTGTGTGAACCAGTACATCCAGACCTTGTGGAGATATTAAGGCATCCTCACCCCGTCTGTTTCAATTTCGCACTGCATTGCAGTGTGAGTAGCGCTAATATATGTTTAAACAAAATTACTTCAGAAAGCTATGTATGGCTTGAAATTTAAACATCTATCTCTTGCAAATCATCCACCACTAATAAAGTTGCAAAGTGCAGCTGTTTTAAATCTACTAACTTGCGTTGGTACAGGAAGGCAGTGTGAGTTCACACATTAGACCGAGGAAGAGCAGCTGAAGATCTCTGGCTTTGTTTTTTTAGATGCAAGTTGCGCCCTGCTAACCTTTATGTCTTCAAAGTGTAGTGACACAGAAAGATGGAGCCACTGGCAAAGACCAGCTTTTGCAAGGAGAGAATTGCTGGAGTGTGGACTGCAGAGAGCAAACACCAAGGCTACATGTGCAGCCATGTGTATAAAGACACGTCAGAGAAAATAAATGTTACATGCGATCACTAGGTTCAGACACTGATGCTCATTTACTAATTAAATATAAAAGGATTTCCTTTCCTGCAGATTATAGGGATTACGGGGAACACAGGGCAGGCAATCAAATGACAAATCTAGCAGCCTTATCAAAATAATCTGTAAGCATCTGAACTGCGCCAACCATCCTTCGCAAACACCTTTGATGCCTTAAGGAGTTGTTAAGTAAAAATATTGCTAAATCAATTAATTTGAAAAGAGAAGTCACATCTGAAACCAGCATACACGCATATTCTTAGATATGCAACCCGGAGCAACAAAGCTGTTTCCAGACTGCCACTTCATAGCTTGGTGAAGACTCCTGGAAAGAAAGAAAGAGAAAAGAATTGATGCTAAGGTGGATTGTCAGTGTTCAGGGGAGGCTCTGTGAAAACTGGTTTAGATGAGACGAGATGAAAAAAGATTTAGGTCAAAACTCCTCTGATGTTTCAGTGTTGAGTGACAGGAAAACTTTGCAGGATAGTGTAATGTTGTTATTGTACATTGTAAAATGTACAACTTCAGCACGTGAATAAATCCCCCCAAAAAAAAGGAAACCTCAAGAAGACCTGTGACCATAGACTGTATATAAAGACGGACATAGTCACTAGGTCCAGAGAGTGAAGCTAATGCGGATATGCCTCAACCCTGTCTTCCCTGGAATGACCATCAGAGGGCGACTTCACTGTTTCTAGTTCAAGTTTCACTTGATTTGTAACACCAGTAAACATTTTCCTGAGGAGTCTGTTGTCTCAATCTCTAGTTTCAAGTCTTGTTGAGTAGGTAGGTGGGCGCACAGAGGATGAGCTCTCAGTCAGACCCACCCCCCGCTCCTATGTTAGGTGAAAAACCCAAGATGTCGCTGGTCAAAATACTAAAGTGGAGGCTTCAAAATCGCAGCAAACCAATGGGTGGCGGCGTAACTGAGTTGCCTGTGACTTATCTCTAGTCAACAGATGTGACACTGGCTGCCATGTTTATCTTTATAAACTTCACTTGGGGAAACAACACATTTGGGACCAGTTGTCAGTATAATAACCAGATGGCTCTAAATACATATACGAAGTCATAATTTTGTGTCATTATTGTGTGATATCTATGAAAGAAGAGCAAATACCAGCTCAGTAAATAACTAAAATGAACCATGCCACCTTAGCACAGGTATTTTTTCAATTCTTAATACAATTTCAAAGTTGAAATCCAAAATGATTATTCCATCAATTAAGACTCTTCGTACACTTTGCTTCTTCATCACCCAATTACCCCATCTTGACTTGTCTGGCTTGTTTTTTAATCTAGGCTCAACATTTTAATCCTTCACCTTCCAGTAAATGGATGTCATTCTAATTATCAACAAATATTTGAATATCTTTAAACAGTGTCTTAAACCGCAGTTGTGTGAATAATCTTAATTACTATGTTTCGGTTCATTACTCATTCATGTATTCTCTGTCTTTACCTTATAATTACTTCAGTTGTGATTAATGGTCACGCAGGAATGGAGTCAATCCCAGTATGTGATGGGCAGAGGCACGAAAAGACCCTTGCAGCAAATCACTGTAAAATGAAAATATATCAAAAATATACTATGGTCCATTTAACAATGATGAACATATCTTTCTATGTTGAGAAGCCCTGATGCTCTTTCGGTAAAAATACACATATAAACTTCAAGAAATGTACCTTATTATCCTTGAATTCTTACAATGGTCCAGGGATATGCAGAGCATTTCTTCATCCGGGAACTTCTACAGTTTTATCTGACACCAAGGGCATTTTAGATCAAATAACAATGAGTCTCCCTGATCAGTAGGCCGAATGCACCACCCAGGAAGCCAAGATGTGACACCTGTCAGTGTTAGAAAGCTGTGGACTGTTCAAGCCCGCACTGCTGAGCCATCATGTTCTGGAGGCCTTTGATCAGCCCGCATCCCTGGCCAGTCAGATGAACAGGCGCAGAGGCAGAGCAGGGCCCTTTGAAGATCTCAATCATCTGTTACTGATAAGGTTATTATGTTGTTGCTCTTTGCCTTCAAGGCCATAATCAAATGTGACAGAGACTGCCCTGCTGCTGCTCCCATAGGGAGGCAACGAGGTGCACGGCAGCACACAAGGCAGGGTTTTCTGACAGGGGAGGCTGTGGGTGGGGACGCGTGAAGAATTTAGAAGGTATTTCCATTGCTAACAAATGTGGCAACCAGCTGCAGCGACAGCTACCAAATTACGCTAGTGTCTGCAGGTAAAGTCTTGCAGGATGTCAGCAGGTGGATACAGGAGTTTCAGCGGTTTGTGACACACGTGGCAACAATATGTCTAAATTCCCACAGGTTGTAAAAACAAAAAATATAAATTCTCTGTTTAATATGAGGCAGTCTGTATCTGCAGTGCTGCAGGCTGTTTGTATTTTAGCTGATACACGTGTCATCACATTAAATGTCCATCAAACTGTTACCCCTTATTTTCACCTGTGGCTTTTACCAGTACGTTTGCTTCAAAGGAATCAAAGCCTTCTGTAGAGGAAGGGCTTTTATTTTGAAATCACAGCTTGAATAAATCATTATGCTCCTGAATGACTATGCCATACATGTGTTGGGAAGCATGTGTTCTGCTGCCTTCAATGTATTGGTAGTTGTCTTTCAGATGATGTCTTATGCATAATTCTCTCTGCTGTCGCTCTGTGAAAACATACATAAAAATCAAACCATATTATGGCTAATTACTGTCTGTAACTATGCAGTACATGGTATTATGTTTACTAATCTACCTTAACAAAGGATATTTCCTGTAAATAGTGTAAAATATGGAACATTTCTCCAAAAGCACGTTTTTGCTGTGTTTATTTTTGTTCAGGTTGCACATGCAGCGTCCATGACACCTCTTTTCTATTAAAGCAAATCACTCTTTCTGACATCACAATGAGCCCAGAGAAAACAAGAGAAGAATAACAAGCATGTGGAAGACTTGAGGAGGGGGAAAAAAAGAGCCAGTTTTCCCTCTAATCTTCTCCATCACACCCCTAAAATCCAATGCAGCCCTGAGCTCACTATCATACTGGAGGCTATTGGTGCATGAAACATCTTTTATCACCTTCATTTCATTTCTGCAATTCATGCCAAGCTCTTGCAAGCTTGCACGCTTTAAAATGGAGGCTGCACAACTTGCAATTTTAGGAGGTTTTTCAGCTGGACACATGCAGGAGTTTTATGAGGGGGGTGGCGATGCTTATTTTTGAAATCAGTGCTTTAAAGAGAGAGAGAGAGAGTGAGAAGGAAGCAGATGAATGCAAATCCCTGCTAAGAAGAAATAGAGAGGATGGTAGTCGGTAAACAATACACTTAGTCAGACAAACATGAGTTTAGGAAATGGGAGTGGAGCCAGACAGGGCAGAGCTGAAGATCACCAATCCATCATGTGCTTGTTAAATAACTAAAATGGAAATCAAAGAACAATAAAACAGGGAATCGATAGCGGCTGAGGCTCAGGGATCAGACCCACTCCTTTGACAGGGATTATCAGCCAAGCTCGCTGGCTTTTAAATGGCAAGCAAGGCGAGGAGCTCTGCCGGCAATGCAACTAGCCACAGCTATTTCACGCACATTTCTCTCCCCTCTGTCTCCACGTTCCTTGAGGCAATGACCTTTGCAGTAATATTTCCATAGACATGCTGTTAATGGACAAGGCTGACATATAAGTATGCCTTGCAAAGTTTGACATCAAGTGTTATATAACCACAGCCACCGACAGTGTGTTGGGCAGAGAGAGTTACTGTCTTTGGTCTTTAGGCAGTTGCTCTCTCACTTGATTAGATGATTAGCACTAATTAGATAATAACATCGCAATTATGACATTAAAGTGTGAGAGCAGAGTTGAAACATAACAAAATTCAGCAATAATGGTGATGTTGTGACTGATTGGCGGATTGTTTTCTTGCTCCCGACTGAACCCGGATTTGCCAAATTGCTGTATGGGAAAATCTAATTTCCTTCTTTTTCTGCGCTGGTAAACATGCCTGAGGTCACATCACACCATCACGTCATTGTCTAATGTTGAGATGTTTTTCATGTTGGTGAATTCTGAGGTATGTAGGGCCTTCACTTAATATCTGTTGTGATTCTGTTTTTTTTTTCTCCATATCAATCGATCTTGAGATAAACCAAGGGCCTCCATTTCACATTTGCTTAATGTGCCATTTAAATGCCAAGTAGTATCTAATAAACTCGTCAAATCAATTATTATTTGGCTGACATTCTGCAATGAATAATGCATTTCATTACATTTTAAAATATTGCCATTGTTTTTTCCTCTTCAACTACATTCATCTAATTCAAAAGATTTTTCATTTTCATTTGTTGTATAGTGAAAATTTACCCTTCAAGTCCATTACATAATTCATCCAATTTATCAGGACCTGCTCTGCACTCCTATGAATAATGACTAATCAATATCAGTAATGATCATTAATAGTTTGCATTAGGTATAATCGCATATTGGTCTGCTTGACTGAGCAGCCTAAATAGGCATTTGAAAGTCAAGGAAACACTTTAAAAAAAATGGTCTCTCCCTCTCAAAATGAAGTCTGTTTTTCTTCTGTTTATACAATGAAATTCATGAGAAATATTATCCCAAAAAACAGAACTTGGCTTGTTTATTGCAAAATCAGTTTTAAGTAACTCTGACTGGTCCTGTCCAATGTGCTTCTTAACACTGATGCTCCATTGTCCAGTCAACAAGTCCTCAACATTTAAGTGTGAATGCAACACTTTCAGTATGCATTCAGTTTGATTACCGAAAAACATGGGAAGTTAATTGCACTCATTGTTATGTGTCGTCACTTCACTGGTCAACATGCCGCTGAATATCAATGAGCTCCTGATGAATCGTGTCTGTCTCTCAGAGAGAGGCAGCTACCCAATGTTGCTCCAAAGACAAAAAAATATATATCTAAATTATACCCTAATATGTGCTAAATGGAATAACACTGTAGATAGTTGAGAATTGGGGTTGGAGTTTTTTAACATTTCATACATTCAAAGTAGGTTAAGATGAATGTGTTTCATTAATAATTCATTCTTATAGCATATCCTGTCAGTATAGTGCAGCACACAAAGCTCTAACCCTTAATGTTGCATGAATGGAGAGAGATACTTGGTTGCAACCCTCGTAGGTGATGACGCCAGTCAGTCCAAGACATCTCAGTCTAGTAGATAATGAGTGAAGAATGAGGTATTGAGACAACATGACATCACTGCACACTATGGCCCTGTCCTTGGCAAGTTATTAAAAGTAAAACCAAGTAAAATGTCATTTAGCCAAACTTCTTGGTTAATCAGCAATTTCCTTTTCAGAATTTCTCTTAATGTATTCATAACTGGACCAATGTTTTTTTATTTGAGTCCAGCCAAGTACATCTTGATATTCACTCACCGTGTCATTGACTAGACTGGGCAGCTGAATTCACAAATTAACTTTCACAGCAAACACAAAAGAAAACTAAAACATTGTCAGCCATTTCCCTTAAAACTGGGTGGCACATAGCAGCCACTTTGCAGGGATATATCAGGGATAATGCAGACCATCAGAGAAGCAGTCAAGTCTTTGGGCCAATGGTCCATGAGCTGTTTAATGAGGACAGGGGGATTCTCCCTCTACAGCTCAAAGGGCCATATGGCTTACAGCAGCTGCTCGCTATGACTGCTGTTCGCATGTGGCAATCACAGCTCAGGGCAATCATAGCCATATCACCACTTTAATGTAGCTATACAATGAAATGTTCTGAAAATATGCAAAACACTTGCATTCAAAAGTCGGGGCATCATCAAACTTTACTCCTCAACTGTTTTTTCTCTCTGTGCTGCAGCACGCGAATTTCTGATGGAGCTGCCTTTTTATTTTCTTTGTTTGTGTTGCAGACACTTCCAACAGTGACATGTTTCAACACCAGTACAGATTTCCATGAAGCAAAGTCCTCTATGGTTACAATCATTTGCAACTTAATCTGCTTCACAATCATGGCGATTGTGATATATAAAGTGCAACAAAAGTTTTGTTACCCCATATACTTGTGAAAGGATCATTAATGACAGTAAATAATAAAGTCAACATGACAAAAGTAATAACCAAGCCATCACGTTTCATTAGAACCATCATCCAGTTCTACAGCTGGAGAGTGGCCCCTGTTTTAACAAACAGTACATGCAGAGAATTGAAGCCATTATGCAGTTAAACTGTGTGGAAAAAAACCGCTAACATGTCAATTAAAGAATTAAAGACTTGAACTCACCACAGGTTTTAAGTAATGTGCAGCACAATTAAACATGTTGATCATTCCCAAAACTTTACAATGTTGCTTTAAACAGGTGTAAATAATCGATGTTGGACGCCTGTCGTGCAGTTCTGGCATTTCCAGTGTTTTTGACCCACTTGTTTTTCCGCGTGTAGCACAGTTCAAAGTGCTTGTCATTTTCATCTCTTCTTTCTTCCTGTGGCAGGGGAGCAATTGTTAACAGTTGTTACTTTACTACATTGCTGTGACGACTAATGTATTCCTCTGTTTGGTTTTTACCAGAGGGATTCTAGGTCATACAGTTTTCAGTTTTCATCAGTTCGAAAAATAAAATGGTACATGCAGTGCCTAATCAAGAATGCTCTCATGCATCTTCACTGCACAGTAGAATTTCAGCCTTTAACACATACACAAAGCAGGGCAAGCTGTTCAGCAGAATGAGAATATCATGGCTCACAAAAAGCAGAGTGCCCCATTTTCGTCAGCCAACTGTGGAATTGTAAGATATGAAACAAGACCCCCCCCCCGTATCAATATAGTGCAATTATGGGCTACAGAGAAATTGCTCATGCAATCAGGCAATCCATACTTCTGTCACTTTCCACAACTCAAATACAATCCTAGATATAATAGAGAAAGCTATATACCGTCTTTCGTGAGACAGAAATGAACTAACTGCATATTCACTAAAAACCATGAAGGACCTGATGTCCTTAACTGTACAGTATATGACCAGCAAGGGAAGTAATAACAGACATAGCTAATGGCACTAATTTGGTGTAAAATATTAGTTTTTTTAAAAGGCAGTGCCGAGGGCTTCACTTTTCATGGTTCCTCAAAAATCATACACCAGACTGTAATGAAGTCATGGCCTGATCAGAAACTTGGAGAGAGGTGAAATGGAGCAGAACTAAACATCTGGAAATGGCAAAGAATAGTTTCCTCAATGTGCTCAGTATAACCACTGGAGAGCCTGGTCGTTCCCTGGAAACATAACTGTGATTTAGTTCTGCTATCTAAATAATTGCTTGTTTTGTCACAAGAGGACACAATTTAACTCTGCACGAGATATAAAAGAATCTGATGTTTTTCATCTGTGTTTTTTCAAATTTTCTTGACTTCATCTGAGCTCTAATACTTGCGACGTCTATGCAGGTGAATAACTTCACACACCTCCGCCTACCACTAGACTGATGGATAATTCATCAATGGTAATTTGCTGGGTTAATTTGTTCAATGGGTTCATTAAGAAATTTAACTCCGCAAATTAGCACTGACGTGCGACCCGTTGTTGTCAACATTAATCATGGTGGCAGAAGGTTCAAATTTATGGGCGGCTTTGATTTCTCATGACCGGGACATGAGGTCACATATTAAGCCAATCTTCCATTCCACATATGATCAAATGAAGCAAAGACACTTTACTCATGGGGCATGACATTTTCATGATCTGAATTTAAAAAGAAAGTTCAAAATGAATGCTTTTTTTCAATGATCTTTTTATGACTTTTTTTGGCAAATGAATCTATAGCACAACCAAAAACACAGGATCTGTTTTATTACGGTATATTCAAAAACATCTTTTGTGCACAAATATGCAACATGAGAACAATCAGTTGTCTCATTCCTTATTCCTTGTTTTTTACAGTATAAAATGATGATGATTTCTTATCACTAATGGCAAAAAAAAAATACAATTTACTGTAAGGCACTTAAAAATACTGTTGCAAATATTTGTGTTATGTACCTCCACAAATATCTGACATGTCCTTGACATTCAGTAAAGGTGATTATAATGTATGTCCTATTTATTTGCATCATAATATTCCCCAACCAGCATTTGTTTGCCTGAACTTAACCTTGTCTGTAGCCTTTGTTCTGAATGCCATTTCTGCATGACCTCTCTGTGACTTGTGATTATACTTCTAATGATAAATTTCATTCATGCAACATATTTCAAAAGAATTTTACAGCAAGTGTGGCAAATTTATAAATCAAGATTTCAGGACTAATTGTTACAATGAATAAAAGCAGGTCACTAAGAGAAAAAAACAATACAATACAGTATGAACAAAAGATGAGCAAATTCCATGTTGAAGTTAGTTTCTGAATATTATCACACTAACAGCAAGTTTTTTTAGGTCAGTGATTTTTTTTATACAATGGACAGATTATTGGAGCTGAGCTGCAAATTATAATGTGTAATAACTGATAACATACAAAAAAATACAGGGGTTTTGAGTCTACAAAGCTTAGTGAGGTTGACTAGGTCACCGTAGGTCTGAGAACATCCACCTATTATTTGCACTGCTGCCTGGTTGTGTGGATGTAAGAAAATATTTTTTTCTTGCAAAGTCTTTCATATTTACACAACCCTGGTGCTATTGGGGGGGGGGGGGGGGGGAGAGATTATGGGATAAGGTGGAAGAAAGAAAAAGGAATAAATGTGAGAGGCACAAGAACCATTATTTCCTATCAGACAGCGATCTTTCTCTTTAGATATCTGTGGAAGTGGGTTGGCTGAACTGTGGGCCTAGGGCAGCAAATCTCACCTGTATTACAGGTCAAATATGCGGGTTTACTTCTGAGGATCCCAGGAAGTGGAGTGTCAACTGTGAATTGTTTTGGAACACCTAATATATATATATATATATATGGGTATCACATGCCTCACTTTGTTGACACCACTATGTTGGCAGGAATAACGTGAGCAAAAATGAATGAAGCCAGAGTTCACTGTGCATTTTATTTCCAAGGAAATTGAACATTATATTGCAAAACCTGGCAAATAATGGGAGTTTGTCATGCAGACGATACCTATGTCGTATATTTCTCCATTACAAAAGTACTGTTGATTAACTGGTTGAAGTTGGTGCACATAATATATTATCTGAAATTACTGGACTGCAAGATTAAAAATTAGAGGCTGCTGACTCACTTTAAAACACCTTAAGATTCTACAACCTTTGCCAGGATTCAAACTATGATCTAAATGTTGCTGCAAACATTATAAATACCATCATATCTGCTTAAATAATCGCAAGAATATTACCAGATAGCATGCGTTTATTTCACAGGAAGACAAAACACTAATGCATGCATTTAATACTAGCACGTTTTATTACTTTAGTTCTCACTTTTCTGGTTTTCCAAGAAAATTTTGGATCACCCTGGAGGATTGTTTTCCCTGTCAAGGACCATTTCAGTTTTTTATAACATCCTTCAGGGCCCATACTAAATTACTGAACAAACTTCACAAAAACATCTCTAATGTGAAGGCTGGAACTCCTTATCGACTGTGTTGTGCCATATCAGTAATTCACCCTGCAACAGTTCTGTGAGACAAACTGACACTGTGGAATGCTTTTACAGTTTTTCTAGCAGCTCTGCAATGTCAACAAGGCTCCTTCACAAATTCTCCAACTGAATGACATTTCAGCTTCATCGCTATTATCTTATCCACATTGTCCAGTATATCCTGCTAATCGACATTTTAAATCCAATATTCAATCAAGCATGAAAGCCCTAAGTCACTTGCACAGTGAGTGTATAGGGCTGCACCAGCTCTGAGAATGCATTGTATTAAAACTACAGCTTTTACTGTTGATGTTTTATCACTTTAGATTAGATTACAGTGCTTGCTGTCTTTGTACATTGCAATGGGAAGCACTGCATTTTTCAACACAGAAAAGAAGAATTCTTCAATACAAAAGAAGTGGGTGAAGCACTGGCTCTGCCCCTTGTCTTTGCTGTGACCACATACTCTTAGTCTGTCAAACCAACAGAGACCTGTGGAGGGAAAGTGAAGTTGATGGATGTTACTCTCTATTATCTTGCAAAGTTTTAGGCGGCTGTTGCATTTTCACATAGTAATTTTCCTCTCTGATAACTAGGGGTCCAAAAGTAGAAAAGTGACTTTCTCCACTCACCACTGGTTTGACTGTGGAAGCCAGATTCTGCTCCTAAGCATCTAAAAGCACAAGGCGTGACAGAATCTTGATGTAATGAAAAATCTGTCAATATTGGTGAAAGTGCTTTGTGAACTAGATTACGCTGACAACTCAACTGTGACCAATTCAAAACTTCTGCTATATTTCCCAGTACTCACAAAGACAAACAAAATTGCAGCTTATTTGGAGATGCTAGTGTGGACTGCATGGCAAGTTGCTGGGAAGAAAACAGGACACCACATTGGAATTTATTTATTGGTTTAATCAACATCTACTTCATTTAGCAAATTAGTTCATCATGTAACTCAGGATTTTCACTTGAAAACAGGATTTTTCTCCTCCCTCCTCCTTGCTTACTAGATTCTCTCCTTTCCAAATTTCTTTTTTTCTGGGATCTTTAATTACTGGTTGGTGCTGTCTAGTGCTATATATAGGTGAGTGCCCAATACACAGATATGTGTGTCTCACCTGTTTGTGGAGCCTTGTTTCTGCGTTGGCAGCGTGGTCAACAATTGCTTGGCACGTTTGTAATCAGGTGTGACGGGTTTAGAGTCCCCAGTTTTACTTAAGTTATATCTTAAGGTCGGCTGGCTAATGTCTATTTGGCATCAAGCTAAATGCCACGGATTTTGCCGCGGCTCGCAGCTTCACCCCATGTAGTCATTGAAATAGAATTGAAGAAAGGTAAGGGGAAAGGGAAAAAAGGTATGGCCTTGTCTAAATTGGCTTTTTGGACAGATATGGCATGACAAAAGTAATGGCAACTCACTCAAACTAAAAGTTATTTACACCCATATTGACCTGTGACATAAGGACACGACTATGCTATCTTCCTCTGTTTTCTCTGTGAACCTTTTAAATGTTGTGAGTCTAGCCAACCTCTTGCTGTCACTGGATCCCTGCCTAGAGGAGGAGGGAGAGGGTCATCTCCTCCCTGACAGCAAGAGAGGTGAGAATGTCATCACTTTAATTGCCCCAGTTGTTCTTTTGCATATTCCAGAACATTAATTAGAACTCCTGGTCTATAAGCTAGCACTGGGGCATCACTTCATTACTACAGAACACGGAGCACACAGTAAGACTGGTCTGTCTTCTGTATCTTCATTTCTAACATAATGGACATGAGGGAATATCAGTTATGGTCTCACTGAAGCAGATTGTTTTTCTGAGGCATTTTTAAGCGCTCAGTCATTTATGAATTTATTGACATCAAACCACCTCTTATACGTCTGTTACATCCTGTCACATCTCTCACAGCTATTAGTTTTGTGAAAAAAGGCAAAAGAAATTCCAAAGCATCCATATCAGTGAGCGATATGCCTTGATATGCATATTTCAAGGTTTGCATTTGCAATAACTCACTCAATTATGAACTTATTGACATCAAACCACCTCTTTTACGTCTATTACATCCTGTCACACATTTCACAGCTGTTAATTTGTGACAAATGCCAAAAGAAATTCCAAAGCATCCATATCAGTGAGCGATATGCCTTAATATGCATATTTCAAGGTTTGCATTTTTAATAGCTCACTCATTTATGAACTAATTGACAATAAACCACCTCTTGTATTTCTGTTGTGAACTTATGAACTTATTGACGTTAAACCACCTCTTATACGTCTATTACATCCTGTCACACCTTTCACAGCTGTTAATTTGTGACAAAAGCCAAAAGAAATTCCATATCCATATCAGTGAGCATTTTGCTTTAATATGTTTAGTTCAAGGTTTGCATTTTCAATAGCTTACTCATTTATGAATTTATTGACATCAAACCAGCAACTATATGTCAGGGACATCATCTCTCAGTTCGTGAAAAAATCCCTTATCCTTATCAGTGAGCACGTTGCTTTAATATTGATAATAGTGCTTTCTCCTGATAGTGATTTTTTGACTGAAAAGTGATAAAACAGATGCAGATGAAACTGCAGTTGGAACAAACACACAGCAAAGTATATTCAAACCAAATACAACAAGGGGGTCTGAGATTCGAGATGAGCTGCTTACAGACCAATTCACCTCACTGAATCAGAACATGCAGTGGACTTTTAAGCCAGAGGAATTACTGGCCTTACTCTCAAGAGATAATTGAGACAAAGCAAAATGGCTCCAGCTCCGATTGGCTGTAATGTAAACATGACACCCAACGTGGACACATATTTTTTACAGTCTATGGGCTACACACAACATGACATGCTTCACCATTCTAGCGACCATGCATGGCCACTAAGTGTGCGCTAACAGATATTTACTGACAAAAGCATTGGACCCCTAGCAGATATAGGATGTAATACTGTTCGTGTTGGTGGTTATATTTGAATGACCCAATCACACATTGCATTCAACACCCAGTTATAGGTTATCAATAAGGAGGCATGTTTTAGGACTGTCCAATCTAGCAGACTGTATTTTCCTCCTTTATTTTCCTCCTCCTGCCATTTCTCCTACCCGGGAAAAGCTAGCGAGAGTTACAAAGAAAAAAACAGAAGTGCTATCCTCTTACTGCTTTGGTTGCTCAATGGCAGTTAGTTAAATGTTGATGTTGTGGAGATCTCTGAGTTGCTTGATGCATATCCACATAAGTGCAGATCTGGTGGGGACATCCCCACTCTATTATTCTTATTATTATTTGTATTATTATTATTATCTCAAGATAAGTCTGCCACTGAAGGGTAATGTGGTGCAAGATCTGTCGTTTTGGTCAAAGTGAGGGAAATTAGTAAATATTAAAGAAAAAAATAATATTTGTTATTGGTCCCCCTCATGATTATCTCATCTAACTCTGAAAAGAAAGCTAATAGTCATATTTTTCAAAAGTTAAAACTGTTGATCTTTTTTGCATCACTGTCTGATAAAAGAATGTCAGAGCAGAGAGGCTGAACTATGTGAACAGTCTAAATGTGAGTTTAAGTAGGTCTTGTGTAACATCACTGTCTGGCAGCAGCAAGGACCAGAAATGCCTCCATAAATCTGGGGAAATGCTTGAAGAAGAGCAGATTATGAGGCGGTTACACAGGCCCGTCAGTGCATTTAAGTGTTAATTATTCATTTTTCTTCCCTCATAAATTTTAACTGCAAGCGTTTGTGATTAAAACAAAAAAATATCCATGAGAATTTCCTTTGGGAACTGGCATCCGTTAAGCCCTTTAAAGAATTGTGAATAATGGTTGTGCTCTCATAAAAATGATCCCTGGAGGATCTTGTCTATTTTTCACTCTTCCCTACCCTCTGTAGATGAGCTGTTGTTTTTAGGTAGAGTCCATTTGTGGACAAACAACAAACAATACCCGGCCACATAAAATACACAGCAACTGAACAATATGCGGCTACAAAATATGCTATAGCCTGTGGGAGCTCTAATTGCCTTATGATTAAGTTAGTGTAGATTATATGGGCTCCATCAGGTGGAGGTGTATAGACCGTAATTTCTTCTTAATACGTTTAGAGGATGGTTAATTTGATGGCTATTCAAAGACGGTAATAATCTTTTTATCCATAACGAAGCCTATCTCCAACAAATAACCTCCCTCCCCTCTTTTTCCAACACACACACACACACACACACACATACACACACACACACACACACACACACACACACACACACACACACTGCTCAAACAGCAGCAACACATAACAAATTTGTTCCACTTGATACTTGATTAGCCAATAATATATGTGTCCTTAAATTCTAGATTGTATTTATATTCACAGCCAGGCATCTAGTGATCCGCCAGAAGTGACCGAAGGTTTCTCTCTTTGTCCATCTGCAGCTGCCACTAGATGTCACAATATTAACACCAGGCAATACTGCTTTACCTCAACACCATAATATCCAGCCCTGAATCATCAGTATTATTATGTAAATGCTGCTTAAGGTAAAACACTGTGGACCTTGGTCTCTTTGCTAAAGGCATACCTTACCTTCCCTCCTGCCTCAGCAAGAGTATCCTTTTAAATGTTGGACAAAAGCTGTGCAGATCAGTAATAAAAAACCAAAAAAAATCAAGTGGGGTGGCACAGGGTTTCTCCAAGATATTGTCAAATGTGATAAAGTGATGACATTTGCACAGGAATACTGCGTTGACCCCAGTGTTGGGATGATTGTTATTAAACATCTAAAAGAGAAAAATTGTATCAGATGTCTCTGCAGCCTAAAGATTTCATGTCAAACGCCCAAATGAGACTGTGATGAATCACCCCAGGGAGCTAAAACATCTTGCTGCTGTTCTGACATAAACAGAAAGATGCAGAGTCTCTACTGAAGCGGACCGATACTAATTAGTTTGATGCAATGGAGGGATTGTTTGTGGATTAAGCTTGCGTGCGACAAGAAATATTGCTTTTTCAAAACATGGATAGAGAGACAGAGATCCCCTTTTGTCCACATGGATTTTAGTTGAGTCTACCATGTACTGAATTCCATGTGGAAATCTTCCTCAGAACTTGGCCACATTTCCATAACTTTTATTTTCCATGCCTGTGCCTGGGTTTGCACTGACCCCGCACGTCCTTTGGGATCTTTGATTATTCATACATTGAGACCTGAATGCAAAAACAGTTTCTTTTGATTGAAAGGCTGCACAGAACGACAGTATATGGGAGGCAACATGGACAGTTTCAAGGTCCTTTTTTTGCAGGGAGGTGTTGATGTAGCCTGGTTTGCTTATTAAAACCAGAGGTGACAGCTTTGAAGATGGGATCACTGCTGTTTGGAAATCTCTACCATTTCATGGAGTATGCCAAATATACATTGTAATAGATAGATGTTTGAGTGTATCATGCTAAAGAAGTAGTTCAAATACAGAGCGCTGTGTTGTGTCCTAGTTTGAAGGTTTGGCAGTGTGCATGATGTTGTGTTTGTGTGACGGTGAGCATCCAGCCCACAGCAGCCAAATGCTGGAAACCTGATTTCACATTTTGGATTTTCACAGTTGATGTCAGTCAGAAAATAGCTACAATGCTGCAACTGTGTGCTTGAGGGACAATAATAAGGCTCCTCATATCATATCATCTGATATGATGGCTGCCATTTGTTCTGCAAAAGGTTTAACTTGATTTGACTTGAATTTCATTTGTGTCACTTTTTGTGGAAATAATTGGTGGAAGCAGGATTCTGAATATCTGCTACATATAATTATACAATATGGATTATGCAGTTATATGAATCTATGAAATATTTCATATATAATTTCTACTAGAAGTAATACAGTGAATATATTATCAACAAAGTAAAGATGAGATAGTAAAAAGGGAATAAAAATTAAAGCACTTTATGAAATGTAGTAGAAATAAATAAACAATGAAAATGCTCAAGTGACGTACAAGCACCAAAAAACTGCATTTACATATATTACTTTACTAAAACTACTTAATGTAGTAGTTCTAATTTAAATGATTGAATCAGAAGTCAGAAATGTGGGCATTTAGTCTAGTATATGTAAGAACTGTAACTATTTTAGTTTAGCTTTAGTCATCAGAATACATTGATCAATCCAGTCTAGGCTTGTGGTATTCTTACCAGCTAGGTGCATAATGTTGTTGTGCTCATTATCTGGAAAAGGTTGTACATTTCTGTCACAGATAAAGATTATCAAAAAAATTGAAAATGAGTTGATTATACTTATAATCAGATAATTAACTGTATAACGCAGATAATGGATTATTACTTTAACATATTCAACAGTTCACTAAGCAGTACAGGCCACCTGAACTTGCTCTAATTTGAATGTCTGCATTACTAATGAAAAAGTCTTTTCCATGATATAGCGTTTTAAATAGACCTGAGCGAATAGGAAATGAAGCACATCCATCTTAGTGACATTGCTTTGCAGGGTACTTTCCTCCAGAAACATCTTCAGATGACCTTGCTATTTTAAGTTTTTTTCATTGATGCACTGTCTTAAACCTAGAGGAGGGTTCATTTAATCACCAGTGATCCTGAGAGACAGATAAAAACAACTGATGTTGCATTTCGCATGACGCTGAATTCTAAACTGACTGAAAATGCCAATTATTTAAACATTTTCTCAAACTCACCTACGGATCTAATACAACATCAGCACAACCCTTGGGCTCACTAAATGTTGTGTGGAAATACTGATGCTTGCACTGTACCTGCATCATCATAATCATTGTCATCATGAATGTGCTTATGACAGATTAAGAAAAAAATAACCTGATAAACATAAACTGACTACTTTTAAGTTACCTCAATGGCTTTAAAATTGTTCGTTCCTCTGCCAGATCTCAGGGACTCTCTCTGAGCTCCCGTTTGAAATTACCATCACTGAGTCAGATGGTGCATTTTCACGCCCAGGATGAATGTACAAATCTCCCTTCTTCCTATTCTTCCTTAAATGTAACCTTTACTCTACCCTTTCCCCTGATTCTGTGCAGCCCAGAAGTGTTTTGTCATCTTTGTAACCATCCCTCAGGTGGAAGGAACACGTACCTTCACTAAATCATATTCTGAAGGCTGAAGTCACACAAGGTAACGTCAGTGTATTCTTTTTATGTCCCAACTGAACACGTTCCTGTGCCAACACATATTGGCATGATAACAATATGCATTTGATAAAGATCTGAGGGTATTTCATATTTTTTCTAATCATTATCAAATCCTATGAAAAGACATCAATGAACTGATTCGAGAAACCATTGTTTTGTCTGGAAAGCTAAAACTTTAATATAACTTATTTATCTGTGCCATGAAGCTTCATTGCTGTCTAAATTGCTGTCTTATTAAAATTACATTGGTGAGACGCTGTAGCACTGGCTGATATACTTCTTCATTATGATAAAAGGTTCCACAAACACTGTCCTGTACCACCCTTAATAATGCACTACTTATGGTATGTATTAATCGGCAGCAGAAAATAGTCGTGCAAAAATTGACTAATTAATATAGTTTGTTTAAAGTTTCCTTGTTTTTAAAGATGTTCAACTCCTGTACTAATTGATGCTAATGCAACACTGATTGGTATGGGCATTGGAAATTACATGCTAAGAACGTTTAAAAAAAAATGTTTTCATGGGATTCATGGATAGTACGAAATGGTGGCAGTGATGCTCTTTGATGCATAAACACAGAGATGTACCAACAATTCAGTGTTTAAAAAAACCTCTCTCGCTCTTGCCCTCGACAAAGTTAAAAGGTGATCTATCAGTTAGGCGCTGCTATCACAAAAGGACACATACTGCAGTGTATGTCAAGAACAGAGGGAGTTGCTGTGGTTCATTACTGAATTCAATTATTTTCCCCAAGCCCAAAACAACCTGAATGTTGTTGATAGATACTTGTATATACCACATAAATATTCATGTCTGTAATAAGCAATGCCCCCCTTAAGCAACCAACAAATTATGAGATATCCACTCAAATTCTAAAAAGGCCTCAAAATGTTTTTCTATCATTTACCCAGAACATAGCAGGTTTCCACAAGAGACACTTGTCCTGGAGGGATAAAAAACGGGATATTCCCCCACCAGCCATTATACTTAAAAGGACCTTGTTTTGGTTAGTTTGGTATGAAATTCAAAGAATCCTCAAAGACACATTAGCATATAGTTGACACTAAAAGGCTGCTGTTTTTTTTTTATGTCAAATGCTTCGAAAAGCTAAAACCAAACAGCCAAAATCCAAAATACACATATCAACATGAAATTTCTTCCTAACGTTTGCAGAAATATTTAAAGAAATATAGATTTACTAACTTAAGTAGCCATTGCACCACTGTAGAATGGGTAGGAGCTGATGTGGCAGTGCTGATGTGGTAATATGGTTGTGGCTGTGGTGGTAGTGGGGCACTAAATCTTAATCTAGTTTAAGGCACCAGAATGGCTAGAGCCAGCCCTGAAGGTATGCGTAAAAGATCAAATCTTCTCATTCTGTCACCATACATTATAATTTTGTCTTTATCCTGCTACAATGAGAAACAGAGGGGAGAAAAAATAATGTTGTCTTACATAGTTCATCTCAAAGGTCTTTGCTTTGAAGTAATTTAATCACAGCTACAAGCACTACTACTATTAGGTTAGTTGCCAATCAATCAAGCTTTAAATAAGGTCTGACAGTCAGTGTTTTGATGTGAGCTGCTAAAGAGCACGCTCCATCTGTCCATAATTTCATAATGTGCGAAAGGAAACAGTCCAATATGATCACTTATGTCAAACAGTCAGGTTGCACTAACACACGTTTGATTTAATATATACAGTATACAGTACTATAGGAATGTCTTTTTAAATATGTCTATTTTTTGCACTTCTGTAAACCCTTTTTTATACTGTCCAATGCATTGTCTCCATATTTGAAAGAGATCATGGTTCACAAAGACATTTGAGAGTGGCCCTGTTTTGAACTCAAACTGAAGCATATGGTTAATCCTTGAATTATGCATGGATAAATCTTCCTTCTTTGAGAAGGAATGAGCACGTGTTATTCTCGTGTAAGGTGACCTCTTTAGCAATGATAACAGTGATGAGCACCAGGCACAAGACTTTGGTCTGTAAATGCTAGAGCTCCTAATTTGATTTCCATCTCATTCATGTTTTAGTTTTGACAAAGGTCATGCCACTTCAACTTTCTAGTTTATATACTGTGTATATATAAATATATATATATATATATATATATGTATATATATATATATATATATATATATATATATATATATATATATATATATATATATATATATATATATATATATATATATATATATATATATTTTTTTTTTTTAAATCAAAGTGGCATCACTATTTGGAAATACTCACTATGTGAGAAACTGATTTAAATATCTCCTTTTTTAAATTTGCAGATGAAGAGTGGGCTGGTGTCCTTTTAAATTCTGCATTAATGTCAAGGGAATTTGTGCCACACTCATCCAATTCAAAATGTGACTCGAATGTATTGAATTGTTGAGTTAAATTTGTTGGCGCTTCTATCCCAGTATTTAAGGTAGCCGTTAACCTGTTAACGAGGATGCGCACAGTTATGGCGTTGTGTTTGTGTGCCATCAGGCTGTAGCCGTTGTGGGAATGCTGTAATGTCATGCTGTTGAAAGTGTTAAAATAACCAGATTAAACAAGTTAAAAGAGAACAATTATTGGACTTCCGCAATCCACTGAACAAATGCAGGTAGCATTTATCAACTCTGAGCGACCTGGCCAAGCCCCAGCAGCCGGGCTACCTGAAGCTGAGCTACCAGGCAGAGCCCCAGCAGCTACCACAAGCTATTGAAACAATTATGCCCTGTGAGGACGATAAGCTACTCAAAAAGGCAAACCAAAAGATCACAGACCTTAAAGAGGATCTCTGGCGGCTTTCTGAGGAACTGATAAAGAAAGACGGTCCTGTCCAGCTGTATGGAGGTGGCACATGGCCAGTCCCAGAGGATTGTCTCTCTCACTGCGGCCATCCAAGACACAGCATTATGGGACCCCTCCACCTGTCCACGGCCTTCCTCCTGCTCGACACCTAATATTCACTCGTCCTGGGATGAAGTGGAGGTCCATGGCCAGAAAAGGGATTCTGAAAAGACTATCCCTCGCCTAAACCTCTCCAACCGCTATGCGGCTCTGTCTGCTGATATCTTGGTCCCCTCAGCTGATGCTGATGATAGAAATATAGTCACAGTATTATGTTTGTGACGACGCAGCATTGGAATTTATCAAAGATTTTATAACAATGAATGAATGAAATATTAAAACCCCAAACTCCTCATATTTTATGGAATGATTATCTCATTGAATGGATAATACCTTTTCATTTTAAAATAAAGTTATGTGAGTTTGAACAGCGTGAGCTGGGGGCTTTGAAGCGCTTTCGAAGTCCAATTTTAATTTGAATAGAGGGTCAGTATTTAGTTTAGAGCTGTACTTATTTTGAATGAATTTTGAATGTTGATTTCACATTAAGTAGCTGCAGCTATCTAAAATAAAGACAATCACACAAATTCCAACACCTCAATTAATTCATTTTTTAAAAGTCCAGCGAGTTCAGATTTAATTCCCAGTGTATATAAACATGTCTGGTTCCCAGCTGTTTATATATTCAACAATTCACAATAATTTAAACTCAACCAGTCTGTGAAGAACATCAGCCAGCCATGAATTAATTAAGGCTTTCTGCTCTGATAAGTACCAGCCAACAAGAGAGAGGTTGCTGTGTTGAGTCCTACAACAGTGTATTATCATTAACTCTTTGCTGAGAGGAGTTTTACTCATCGAGTTGTCCCTCTCAAGAATGCTTGAACTAATGGCAAAATATGCATACAGGTCATTTCTGATCGGAAATCACTGAATAGTAAATTCAAATCTTAAATGTGGTTTGTTTGCAAATATAGAGGATGTCAAAACAGTTTCCAGATTCATTGTTACAAAAATAATTAATTTCTAGGAATCCATGCTTGTAATTGGTAACCGTTTAAGGTTTCTACTTGGTTTAATCAGACTGAATAATCCCTGATAAAATTGTATACTATAAGGTAATTGCATTGCAAATATATTCTTCAAACCTTTATTAAAAAAGAAAATTAGCATTGTTAAAGCAAAGCTGTCTCAACGGTCCCCCCCCCCCTGCACTTCACAGATGCATGGCCATATTTTGGACAACTTAACGCTCATGCTCAGAGCACTTGTTGCAGCACATTTATTAGTGTGTATAAAGTTAGCCACGAGCAATATTTCAGTGGTTTCAGACATTTGTTTTTCTTTCGGTTGTAAAAAAGGTTGAGTTTTTTTCAAGGAAAGCATGATACATTGTAGCTATGATACCTTAAATGAAATTATTAATATTTTGGGAAATACCCTTGGATGAGAATATTGATGGAAGATTTAAGATAGAGGATAGATACCCATTCAATATGAATCTTCAGCCAGCCAGTGAGCAACCAGTTGTCTATTATAGAGAATGGAAAATGGGAGAAACAGAACAAAAAAGAAAAATGCTTAACCCTAGCACCAGACTATTGTTTACTTGCCCAGCAAAGAAATAGTAATTTGCCCTGTTAAACTGCGACTTGTCATTTTTGTACATATTAAACAAATACAATGTGTTAACTAGTGAGCCTTTTTATGCACTGGTTGTTAGACTTCCTGTTACCTTCCGCCAAATTAACCCAGCGAATCAAAGATGTAAAATGAAGTCCCAAGTTGTGATTAGGGTGAACTATTCTCTTAGTAACCTCACTAACTTTGAACCAAAGATTATCTGTACAAACATTTCTTTGCAAACGATTTTGGAATGTGAAACACTATACACCAGCATGTAAACTGTTTAATGAATATACAATGTTATATGCTCTGTTGCAAATAATAACTTATCAGGGTGTCGGTATCAATGCATGCATCTTTGCCTTCCTCCCTCCCTCTGGATATATATGCTGCATGCATGTGTGTTTGGGCGGTGCAATAGAAGCCACTTTAGTCTCTGTCCTTGAGACTAATCTTGCTTGTGCGCAAAATGGCTCACTTTATCAATGTAGTGGCAGCCTGGAGTCTGGAGGCAGCAGCAGCAGCGATGCTTTCCTCTTGACAGCTCACAAAGACCAACCAGACAATCACCTTCCAGAGGCTCACTGTGTGCTGAGCAAGGACAAGGAAGGACTATTTGTTTCACTGCTGCTCATCTAAATCTGATCCATCATATGAATGACTTGTATCAATAGAAATCATTTTACAGGCAGCAAAGGTTACTCGTTATGCTCCGATGATTGATGAGTTTTTGAGGGAAGTTAGAACCACATTCTTGCAGGTTTTGTATTGATCTGTTTGGCTTTTCTGCATCGATCTGCATTAGAGAATAACACCAGCTGTTTCACTTTCTTGCTTAGAGTCAGATGAGAAGGCCACTTGCATAAAGACAGGAAACTTCCCGGGTGAAAAAGCTAGCCTGGCTCCGTCCAAAGATTTTAAAAACGAATAAACACATATGTCATTTGTTGAAGATGTACAAAACCCAAAATGTAGAAGAACCCAAGATGTGGTTTTACTAATTGTAAACTAACTGTTTCTTGGTTTGAGCTTAATATTTAATCGACATATGTAGGTGTACTTATCACTCATCTAAAGCTGACAAGGTGTATTTACAAGCCTGCTCTGCTGTGCTATTTTTTCTAGATATAACAAGGCCTGAAATACAATATGTGGTCCAATCATCTCAACGTTAATTTAATACCATGAGACATTACTCACCTTTTTCTGGCACGTCACCATCTATCAGATCCCTGTAAACATAATAATTTTCTCTTTGCCTTGACCAGCTATATATATATATAT